>NC_136072.1:147585993-148296715 GCF_964261635.1 Lissotriton helveticus | reverse complement strand
AAACGCTATCCAACGTTTTCAATACTTTTGCACTCATTATTAATTACCATTAAAAAAATTATTTTAATTAATTTAATTATTATATTTTATTTATTTTTATATTTATATATGTTTATTTATATATTTATGTCAATATATTTTTATTAATGTTCTAAATATTTTATAATTAGGATTAATAATTATTTTATAATATTATTTAGTAAATTTATGTTAAACAACTTTTGTTTACATTTCATTTATTATTTTTACATTTTAAGCTTTTTTACATTATTTTAATTATGTTTTATTTAATTATGTTCATTATTTAATTACATTTCTAGTATTTTTAATACATTTTAAAAATTCGTTATTTTAGTACTTACCTGTTTGTAGATAGGCAGTCTATATTCTGTCCCTCGATGTTTTGGCGTCAATATTTTGATAATTCAATATTTTGTCCCTCGATATTTCAAAACTGATCCGGTAAATGAAGCCTAATGGCAATTATCTATTTGTGATCTTTTCTCCAGGAAGCTCCTGTCAACCATCTCAACTTGGAGTGCAAGAATCTTTTAAGTTTTCCTCTTTCGGACTCCTTAAATCTAACAAGCACAAGGATTACTATCTATTAATCGTGACGTTTTTATGCTAAGATTATATCCCTTTTGTGTTGTTCCCAGAAAAGTAAGACCCTTGACAGACATCAAGGTTTTAAATCAAGAGAAAAAAAGTTTGTAAGTTAATTCACATAAATAGCACCAGAAACCAGTACTTGTTAGGTAATGAATCCAGGGACATATTTATCAAGGGTTCTGTGTCATCCTTGCGGCATGCAAGTGGATGTAGGGGGACGCAACACCTATAATGACACCTTGTGTTGCCCTGCATGGCTTGGTAAATCGGGAGTAACGCAATTCAGCGCAGGTCACTGCCTTGCTTTATTCTGACCCAGGGAGGCATTCCAAGAGTGCAGAGTGGGTGTTCCCACGCATCCACCCATGGATTCTGAAGTATTCCCAGATTTACCAATAATGATAGATCTGGGAATGCGACAACATGCTCCACCTTCCCAGGGGAGGCATAACGAGGAGAAATATCTTTATTTCCCTTGTTGTTTCCTCTTTCTATGTGTGCTGCATTCTGCACTAAACACAGAAAGAGTGAAATGACTTAGAGTATTGGTTTTGCGCAGGAAGGTGCCCTTTCGGTGCAAGGGTGCCTGTTTAGGCGCTAGGCAGTAGTTGGTGCGCCAGCCCAAGCAGAAAGCTAGAATGCGTCTTATCTGGATAGATGTGACATATTCCTGCCCTTTTCCTTTCAGGCAGCACAGCAAGGGATTACTTGCTGCCAGCCGCGGGCCGTGGAGGGTGTTACGGTTGGGCAGGGAGGCGGGGAGGGGGAGGGGCAGGGTGGAGAGGGCTAAAAACCGGCACATGGATAATTACAGGTAAGTAAACAATTTAATTAATAAAACGAATTTCGTAGCGCGCTCTGCATCGCATTTTGCGATGCAGTGCGCGCTAGGAAATTCGTTTTATTATTTCAATTGTTTACTTACCTGTAATTATCCATGTGCCGGTTTTTAGCCCTCTCCACCCTGCCCCTCCCCCTCCCCGCCTCCCTGCCCCACCATAACACCCTCCACGGCCCGCGGCTGCTTGCTGCGTTGCATTGCATGAAAGACAGAAAATTATGGCCCCCAGTGTGCATGGAAGAAAAACATGTGCAACTATTCCGTTTCAGAAAGCCGGGATAAAAGTCAAAAAATCTAAGTGAAAAGTCTTTGTGTAATTTAAATTTTGTGGACTACAATCATCAACCTAATAATTATGAAAGAATATGTAATATGGTAGGACATTTGCAAAGAAAATATATTTAATATTTTATTAGTAGGTAAAAAACACAACAGAAAATCAAGTCCTAAAAAAAACTGATAAAGTTATATTTGTCATATCACTAACTGGTTCATTGGAAAGGTTAATGTTGCTTGCTAGAGATCCGAGCTACAACAGTACTGTATTGTAAAGCTGTCTTTCAAATGAGCGGTCCCGCTGTTACTGATTTAATTAAACGGTATTAACCAGCGTAGTAAGATATCTTACAGAATATGCATTAGTAAAATTACATCCACTGGTGGTAACAGCGTGTGGCTCTCCATGAACAACGTTTTATTAAGCACCCAGGTCAAGAAGTCCATGTTGCCCGTGGTTAGCTATTCTCTTTGTGTTGCTCAGTAAATGCGCCCAAATTGAGGTTTTTATTGCAATGAATAGTGTCTACTTTTCTCATGTATAATTTGGAGTGATAGCAATACTTGATATAACACATCGCCCGCCCGCTTTCACGGATATGCAGTTTCTTCTGTCTGTTCGAGAAAAATTATATGCATTTCATATTGAGACTCAAAAGAAAGAGAAAAAGGCTGTTTAGATTCTTTCAATGTCAGAAAAATGATAGATTCATTCTTTAAGCTATTGCTTATTTCCTCTGTAACTATATTCATGATTATTTTCTGAGATAATATATTTTATATTATATTACTCACTCAGTTTTGTGCTTTAAATACAATAATATTCAGGTTTATGTCAGATATTCTTTGCCTCATCGTTGCCTTCAGCATAAGCAACCATAATGCCCCATCACGAGTGAGGCGTAATTCTTGATTTGATGGGAACAGTGATGAGATTAACAAAAAAAACAGGAACACTGCGTTCAAGGCCTCATTTGTTAATTTTCAAACGTATGACCGCGCAGCAGGCCTTCCTGCAGTGCAGCCCTATACCAAAAGAAATGGGCAGGAACGCGCTGTATCTATCAGATGGGCAGCTGTGCGCCAACGGAGGCACAATTGCACCATGAATGAATGAATGAATTTGTATTTGTAAAGCACACTTATACCCCAACTGGGGTTTCCTGGTGCTATACGCATACCGATGTGGAACCCTTCCTGGCTTTTCCATGTGAAATGTCCACTCCTGGGCATCCCCAAGGTGAAGCCAGACATCCCAGCACTGTTTGGGCAGTTGTGGAGATTAAGCAAGCTATTGGCCAGAGTTGCAGAGTGGGACCCATGATTAGAATAGGCACCGAGGCTAGAATTATCAAGTCCGAGGAAATTAAGCCCAAGACCCGTCAAGGCGGGAATTAATTGAACCCTGGCCAGACCTCTGCATCAGGGTCTGCCACTCTAACCATTGAGCCACACTTCTCCACATGGTACAAGGGTGCCTGTGTTGAGGGGGATGGTTGTTTTTGTGCAGGAAGGGAAACCTTCCTGCACAAAAACAATCACAAGAGGCTTTTTCCTTTTTCTATGTCTGCTGCAGAATGCAGCAGACATAAAAAAAGGGATAACGAAAAGTAAAGACATTTCTCCTCTTTGTGCCCCCCTTAGGTCTCCCAGCGGGATGCGTAAGTTTTTGGCTCTGCCTCAGATTTACGATTTCTCATAAATCTGGGGCAGTGTCAAAAGCCATGGATGTTGCTGGGAACCCCCCAGCAACACCCATTGCACGCCCGTTAATGCAGAAAACTGTGTTGAAGGGAACAATATTAATGAGTAAGCCTTAAGCCCAAAAAAGTGGCTTAGTGCTGCCTCGTAAATATAGAGCGGGCTTATTCGCCACCTGAGCATCACAAGACGTGACACACCGGCGGCACAAGGGACTTGTAAATGAGGCCCTCCATTTTTTACTCATAACCGGAAATTACATCAACTAAACAATGGTGAAATTTAGAAGGGTGGGAGGGGCAAAACTGTGGAATTACCATGGGAATCAGGTGTGGTATTCCCTCAGCAATTGCTCATTCTCAATTTAAACTTAAAATACTCCACTATTCCAGAGTTCTGAACTTACCATTATGTGCATTATCAAAATTCGAGGACGGAGAGAAACCAATGCAATGTTCTACCCCTATAGAACTGAGACAATTGAAGCCTGGTGGATTGCAAATTGTCAAAATCTGTGTACTCAAATAACCAAAGACTTTAATATGATATTGCTTGTTCCCTGGTGATCTATGACTTAATGATTAGTGATATCAAGCAGAATAAGATAAGATAAGATAAGAAAACAGACTCTTGCATGTTTAGAAAAACAGGTCCACCAATTTTAAGTGATTCTTCTGTTTCGTAAATGTGGCAATACATATCAACAGCTGCATAAATACATGAACAAATGTAAGAAATAGTCTCTACATTTTATATTCAGTACCTTTTGGTAAATTGACAGTGTGCGGATGGAAGTCTATGACTACCTGCCATTGTTTTCTCTGTTCCGTGTGTTCCACTGTTTCTATTTTGCATCTCACCTACAAAAAATGTTGCGCTTTATGTTGTCAAAGACCAAGTGTGTACTTTACTAGTACTTAGAGTGTGCTTTGGGTCAACTCATTCTTAGGATTAATTGACTTCCTTCTCAATCTCATTTGCTTCAAACTCACTGGTTCTCTTCCTCTTGTATTTGTCGTGACCCCCAGGAGGATGGCTTCAGTATCATCCTATTGATTGGATAACTGGTAGTATTCCATGGCATTGCATCAGGTAACTACTTCTTTTCCTTTGCTTTCAGTACTGAATAGCAGTGCATATTTTCCTTGATGTCTCCATTTTGTGCTACTTCCTCCTCACATTAGTGCTCTAACATTTTACCATGCTCTTCTGGTGTCCCATCCTTCCCCGAACCTTCATCTTTTTTTGTCTTTTTTACCTACTATGATTATGAGAAGCATTAAGTGGTGACTGTGTAAATGCTTTTGGTCCTGGGTAGTACACTCCTTGCTGAGGTGGCGAAATCTGACTGGACTTTGACATACCACAGCAGCTTCAACTTAGCAATCAGAATTCTAGAGACATCTATGCACTGATTATGAGACACATATTACATCACCCATGACAAGTTCTGTGACATCATTGATAACATTACTGATGACGACCAAACTGACATCTTTGATGACAACACTGTGCATGGCGGGGACGTTAGTTATAGTTAATTTAATTCACGAGTTACAGTTACTTCACATAAGTAACACTGGTGAATGTCAGTGGTTTTACTAGTTTGAAACTGTATGTTTTAACTGACATGTTCTCCTAAACATAGCTTACCTTTACCTCTCTGTTTTTTTCAGTGAAATTCTTACGTTTTTTTAATGTAAAGTAAGATATAATTACAATTTCTTACTATCACATCACTTTAACCTTTGTTTTTTTAGTGAAAAAAAATATATAGGGATACATATATAAATGTAAATTTTTATATATTTACATTAATATCTAAAATGGTTTTTTATAAATTAAATATTATGTGTTAAAAATTAATACTTACCAACTTCCCTGTGATGTAAAGGACTGCAGTGGTAAAGGTATCCAATGATCCCAGTATCCAGTGATGTAAAAACTGCAATGAAATGACTCAGAATTTAATTAACTGAGAATTACCAACTGACATTCAAAAAAATGACATGCACTGTAATAATAATCATTATGTTTATCAAAATAATTTACCAATTTTATTTAGTTACTTTTCAACAATAATGAAGACAAAATTTCGAACATTGAGTTAATTTTTAAATATTATTCCACATCAAAATCTTGTTGTGTACGAGATGAATTATTTACATATCAATTACAACCGTTTCGAACCTGTGCGAAAATACTTCCATCTGTTTAAAGATTGTATGTACTAAATTAATTTATAACTCACATAAAATGGGAGGAAGTACTGACATATTTGAAATAATATAATGTTATTAATAAGCTTGACAAAATGGACATTATCCATATTAAAGATGAAGACAGAAAAGAAAAGGACAGAAAAGCACATAGCTAAGATGCTGCCCTCTGTGTTTCCTGTTTCAAAATGGTACAGGAATCTAAATGTAAGCTAAGCATTCAAAAGGCCTGGGAACATTGAAATACTCATTTTTGTATGTTTTTGGCTTCATGAACACCATGCAGGTGATCGGTAGAGCCAAATTAGATTCTTTACAATTTTTAGTACTATAGTTTGACACCAAATAGGCATCTTCAGTCAAATAACGCAGAAAAGTATATCTGACATATGGAGTGAAACATTTGGGCTACGTATGAGATACACCAGTGATCAAAAGGAAGGAATTAAATACATACTATTACATTTAATAGGCTTAAATCGTAATATAACCTGTGTGTTTTTTTAATATTATTCTTAAAAATCCAATATTGAGATGTGATTTGAAATTGTACTTTGTAAGTTGATGCTACAAAGTAACCTGTGATTATGTTGTTAAGGGATTTTAATGTTAGAGGACCTGATGTTATGTTCGATGGACATGAACTGAAATTTCATGATAACTTATGGGGTATAGCACAACGAGTGATAAAGAAGAAGAATTGAAGAATACGAGGACTGCAAAGAAATTAGTTGAGCATTGCTTTACATGTGTGGCCTTTGAATGTTATATTGAGTGGGGGGGAGTCAGCTTCAAATCAATGTGTAGCGGAAGGGCATTACATGGTATTAGATCTTTGTTGAATATAGGTTTTTCCCAAATGCCAAAATTTTGAGGTAATTCCAGTCTGTCAATTTGAATAATTAACATTTCGTCACTGGTCTTTTAGATTTCCTAGGTGTGTTCAGCATTTTGACAGTCAGTTTGTACGTGCTTAGCACAACTTTGAGCCACACTAAATAAACTGACTCATGATTACCTCTACAAAACCTCTGTGTAACCTTACCTGATCTGCTAGACCTCATTATGCATTGCAAGAACAATTTGGCACATCTTTTCATGTTCTGAAGCACTGGACTGAAATTTACCTCATAGAGCTGTGTTAGACAGAATTATCTTTTTCATTTATATAAATACCTCTCCTTGTATGTCAAGGAAACATGGTAAGCAGGACTGATAGCCAGCAGCGCTAATTTAACAATCATTTGAGAAAATGAAGGGGGCATATTATCAAGCTGCAGCAATAATTATTGCTGGACGCTCCTAGCGAGAACTTACTTATCGCTGGCTATCGCTGGCTGTTATGGCCATGCTATCGCTGTATCAACTAAGCATGGGCGTAAAATCCGTTCCGCTCACAGATTTTGCGGATTTTCGGCAAATTCGCAATCTGCGAACTCTCGCGAATTTGCCGAAAATTCGCAAATCCGCGCGAAGCGGATTT
This sequence comes from Lissotriton helveticus, assembly GCF_964261635.1. Lineage (NCBI taxonomy): Eukaryota > Metazoa > Chordata > Amphibia > Caudata > Salamandridae > Lissotriton > Lissotriton helveticus. The sequence goes on along the minus strand of NC_136072.1, from coordinate 148,289,583 downwards.
TTTGCTTGGTCGCACTTGCCAACTAGAATACTATACAATTTTGCGGCGCGCAGCGTTCACTTACCGTCATTCAGCGTTTGCAGAGTTGTTTTTCTCCATGTTTGCATGTGCTGCGGCATTTTGGATCTTGCTGCGGGATCCCGCAGGAGTTTGTCGACGTCATCGCGGCTTGCCACCTTGCACAGCGAGAGTACGTCATAAAGGCCCGTGATCACGCATCGCGGGAGTAAACACTTGCGAACACTTAGATGCAGCGGGCAGCGACAATCTCGCAATTGCGAGATTGCAAAATTTACAATTTCGCACAAGAAATCCACCAGCATTTCAGAATAAACCTTGAAAATTATGATTTTTATCAGAATAACTCCTCAGGTTGACATTTGCCTGCACTTTTTTTTGCAAGGAGTCCATTTTGGGGGGGGGTGGGAGAAAGGAAGTGCCCCACAGTCTCCAACTTCCTGTTCCTGTCCAGCAGGCTCCTCCCAGTGCTTTCTTCATGTGCTGGTCACTTTGATTTGGATCTTGACCTGGAAGGATTACTTTTTGTGGATGCTGCTGGATATTTGGATTTTTGCAAAACTGAAAGCACTCAGCAGGTGCAAAAGTTCAATCTTATCATTAGTAACCATTCCCTGTAGAGCTTCCTGAGGGGCCCCTTCAGAGTTCAGTTGCCAACTTGCAACTATTCTATGACCCTGCTCTGACCCTCACAGCAGGCTCAGAGAATAGCTACAAGTATACAACAAAGGTCCTGTTAAAAAAAATTACACTGCAACAGAAAGCAATTACAGATAAGGAAGCAGGTGCCAGCCTGGAAGTTCAAATTCAGTGACACATTAATCAGCCCCTAATTCATTCATGTCAGTTGAGGCAGGGCAGGTGTGCTTTTCCCCCCATAATCTACAGTGATGAACTAGAGGGTGGCATGAGTGAGCCAGAGGGTGGCATGGGGGAGCCAGAGGGTGGCAGTGGTGAAACAGAGGCTGGCAGTGGTGAAAAAGAGGGTGCTGTGATGAACCAGATGTAGAAACAACATGGTCGCGACCGTTTCTACCCGTCAAGTAAGTTCACGTTTGCGAACTGGTAAAAAACCCTTGCAAAATGGCAGAAACACTTGCGAACACAAAAAAAAAGGAATCCGCAAAATTCGCAAAAGTTCGCGGATTTTGCGGATTGCAAATCCGTAAATACGCAATTTCGCGGATTGCCAATTCGCAAAATCCGCCCATGCTTATTATCAACAGCGCATAGCGCAATGGCGATAATTTACAGCGAAAGCGGTGTTTTCCATAGAACATCGCTGGTTTTCCAGCGATGTTCCATGGAAAACAGCAATAACCTTGCTGATATGATCCTGTGGTCTTATCAGCATAATCCACCCCCATTGTTAGGTATAGGTAAGTCAGCATTTTAGCAGACGTTAGTTTTTGGCAAAAAAACGCGGTTTTCGCCAAAAAGTAACATCTGCTAAAATGCGCGGGGCTCCTTGTAAATATCGCGATGTACATCTAGCGATATTTTACAAGGTAGTCTGTCAGGGGTACGCCCAGTGACGCCCACTTTGCATCTCATTAGAGATGCAAAGTGAGGCGTCGGGAAAACGGATGCTAACATGGCTAATGCATGTTAGCACCATCTTGTAAATAGGGCGATGAAAATATTGCCGCTTTAGCAGCAAAAAGTGCGCTAATGCAGCGATACAGCCCATGTTATTGTGCCCCGAGAGGAAGTTTGATTAAGCATCATCCTTTCTATAATTAGAATAGGAAAATGCTTTAAGAATGTTCACTGGCGATGCCCCACGTCCATGACATATTTATGGAAAATCACTGTACACGTGGGGAAAATAACAATGTTTGACTCACACAATGAATTTATGAGATGTAAAGAAAATATAGCTTGGGGCAAAAGGTAGTTTGTCATCTCCAATGTTTCTTTTTTAGAAGTATAGACGAATTTGGGGAGCGGAGCCTCAATAGTTTTAGACTGAAATGCATAATTTGTGACTGAAATTAACTCCGCAGGGCTCTATTTAAAACATAGTATTGGGTGAATACATGTAATAGGTTAAGACTAGATTTCAAAGCTCTCAAGCCCAGAAGTGCAATGTTGCAGGTCACATATTTACGTAGGATCGTGCGGCAGATATGGAGGGGCAGATTTACAAGAAAGTGATCCATCTGTAGAGATGCGTCACTTTCCCTGCGCCACCCTGAGAAACACTTGCTCCACTATGGATGCGCTGTATTTACACTTTTACAAGGCGTTCCTGCATGGGAATGCCCACCATGCATACATTTTACCTGACTCAGGTATATTTTGACACAGGGCTTTACAATATGACACATCTCCCTAGATGCATCACGTTGTAAATTGGTAGAATTTTTTACGCCGCCGCTGCATCACAAAAGTGACACAACGGCGGCGCAAAAGTGTCGCAAGGGGCTTCTAAATCTGCCCGGATTATTTAAGTGAGCTAGATGCATACACAGTGCAACCCTAATTCCTACATACAGAAGGTCGCAGTGCAGCGAATCAATGAGCTCTGGTGGAAAACTGCACTATGTTCACATTCTTTTATTCAATTACAATACGTTTGACTTAAATGGCGGTAATGGGCCATTAGTGCCAGACCTAGAAAGGAATTAGGAGGTACAAGTAGCTCATTCTTCGAACTTAGCAGGAGGACTAAGAAATAGCGTTTCCTCTCAATTCTTCACGCATTACTCGATACTGTCTGTGACGAGGGAGAGCAAATGCACAGGAAAAATCAAAAGATAATAAAAATGCAGCAACAAAATGGTAACATCAAGCGAGAAGGAACAGGCAGTCGAACATTAAGCGTATCAAAAAGAGGTCTGCTGAGTCGTTATCTCCCACTTGTCAATACATCATAAAAATGACGAGTGCATTATAAAGGACAGTGATCAATCAAACATTTGCTTGAGCTTTGAAAGAAAATTTTGTAAATTAGGATTTTAAAGAAGTTGTGCTCAGTATAGTTTCCTTTTGCAGAACGGTTTAGGACAAAGCTCACATAAACCATTCATTCTGTGCAGCAAAAACGTTCGACCCTTCTCTGTATTTTCAGACTGTTTAATATGGCAACCAAACATAATTTAACAGAAAATCTATAATTTCCCAAAATTTTAGGAGAAGCATCAATTTTGAATGATACAGTGAATGTTGCAGCTTAGTACAATGTGTCCCTTATTCCGTGGTCAGCAAGCCACATCACCAGATTTACATTTGCTTCATCATTACTATTAACTATCCAATGAGTGACCAGCATCATTGCTTTGACCGACTCTTAGGGCCCTATTATCATGGCGGATGGACTTGCGTCCGTCCGCCACCCCGAGGAAGAGGGACCGTCCGCATGGGCAGCGGCGGTCCCTCCATGGCAATTAGGATGTGACCGCCACCCTGGCGGTCACATCCCCTACCTTTAACATTGCGGCGGATGCTGCTTCAAGCAGCACCCGCCGCAAGGTTAAAAAATGCATGTTGACCTTTGCATGCACGAAGCGGCAGGCACCGCATGGTGCCTACCGCTTCGTGCAGGCAAAGGCAGGGGGGTACCATAGGTACCCCCCATGTGCAACCCCCACCCCCCCTTCACCCCTGGGGGCCCGCAACGGGCCGCCAAGCAAAAGACCGTATGCCTTTCCACGGCGGAAATGCCGCCGTGGAAAGGCATAGTTCCTCAGACATCCTAATATGCCTGGCGGTGTCTGATAGACACCGCCAGACATGTTAGAGCTTTTCCGCTCGGATGGCGACCGCGGCGGAAAAGCTGCGGACTGAAAATATATCCCCCTGCCATCCTAATCTGACGGGGGTATTTCTTAAATCCGCAGCGGATAATCCGCATCCTCTGGCCCGGCGGTGTCTTCCACCGGCCCGGAAGATGCGGATTATCCGCAATCATAATGGGCCCCTTAGTGCCAATACTTTACTTGTTTCCTATTTTAGCTACTAGGGGCAGGGCTGGACTGGCCATAGAGGACACCGGGCATTTTCCAGCTGGGCTAGAAGGGTGGGTGCTGGTTTTGGACCGGTGGGAGCCGTTTTTGTTACTGGGGGACGGTTTTGCAGAGGTGCTGCAATATTGTCCCCCTGTAACAAAAGCAGCAGCAGTTTCCCACCAGCAGACTGTTTCCCAGCTCCGGGGCAGGTCCGACTTAATTGCCAGGGCAGGTTTGCATCCCGGCCCTGACTAGGGACCCTAAGATGAAACATTGTACTGACTCAGAGCTGAGCACAGGTTTAAAGTGTCTAAAGTTCACACATATCGTGATATCACAAGTTAGAACAAGTTAGAAAAAGCCATTTCCTCTCACTGTTTCCAACTTGTTCTATCGAAATTTCATGCCTGAAATTGCAGAAAATCTGAGTTATCTGTATGGACTTCAGGCACCTCAAACACAAGAAAAGTAGCACCTGGCTGTGCACTGAGCCAGAGCAGCTGCTCGTGATACGTCCCTGGGTGTGGTGCCTTGGGCTACAAGGCCCACATGCTGGTAAAGGACCACACAGGCACAATAGGTAGGTACTGGATCTGGCCACGAGGACGTGCACCCGAGTCCTTTTATTGGCAGGGTCACGTCACCCGTGATGCCTGTGATGGATGGGTGTAGGATGCATGTGTGTCCAGCCCTTGAGGAAGTGGCTGGAAATACCAGTGCCTGCTGAAACACTAGAATGTGTCTAGCAGGACACTACATTCACCCCATACTTTATTGAAGAATAAAACAAAACACCAGTCAAAACTGTGGGGGTAAACAACAGTCAACCTAAATACCACAGGATCCATCAGCCTCACGAGTCGGGCAGCGGTAAGACAGCAGACATGGGGCTGGTGACGCTGACTGAAGCAGGGCAATCTTTGCTGGCACACCTAATTTAACCTGAGTGGCTCAGGGCATGAATGCTGGCTTGGAGACGTCAACTTCACTGCTGTAGCATACCAGTGAGAACAAGTCCTTTGGTCTGAAGTTGCTCCACTTCACTGAACATTGAGGATGGTCTGTGGTGGGTTCTACAAGTTCATTAAAACATGGTGCGTCGGGTCGTGGCCAAGATGGCGACGGAATGAGACGTGTTTGAGAGTCCCTCCGGCGCCACAAGCCTTTTTTAGCCTTGTATAGCTTCCCAGGGGTGCTTCTACAGCCCTGCAACTGTGCTGTCTGAGCTGTAAAACTGGAACCTCCTGAGGCTTGAGCCGGGAGTAGAGCGGAAACGCTGATCATTTTTAAAACTGTTTAGCTTGTGCTTTTTAACTCAGCATCTGCTGCACTTACCCCCCCTGAGCACCTTGCGCTGCACAAACCCCCGGGAGGCCAGCTGAGCAATACGCTGCCACCGGAGAGTGTTTGTTTACTTCGCCGCCATTGTGACCACATAGGCCACGCCCACCGGATAGGCCACGCCCCCTCACTCGTTCTTGCCACAAAAGCGCGCTGAAAACTAGCGCCGTCAGCTGTAAAACTGGAACCTCCTGAGGCTTGAGCCGGGAGTAGAGCGGAAACGCTGATCATTTTTAAAACTGTTTAGCTTGTGCTTTTTAACTCAGCATCTGCTGCACTTACCCCCCCTGAGCACCTTGCGCTGCACAAACCCCCGGGAGGCCAGCTGAGCAATACGCTGCCACCGGAGAGTGTTTGTTTACTTCGCCGCCATTGTGACCACATAGGCCACGCCCACCGGATAGGCCACGCCCCCTCACTCGTTCTTGCCACAAAAGCGCGCTGAAAACTAGCGCCGTCAGCTGTAAAACTGGAACCTCCTGAGGCTTGAGCCGGGAGTAGAGCGGAAACGCTGATCATTTTTAAAACTGTTTAGCTTGTGTTTTTTAACTCAGCATCTGCTGCACTTACCCCCCCTGAGCACCTTGCGCTGCACAAACCCCCGGGAGGCCAGCTGAGCAATACGCTGCCACCGGAGAGTGTTTGTTTACTTCGCCGCCATTGTGACCACATAGGCCACGCCCACCGGATAGGCCACGCCCCCTCACTCGTTCTTGCCACAAAAGCGCGCTGAAAACTAGCGCCGTCAGCTGTAAAACTGGAACCTCCTGAGGCTTGAGCCGGGAGTAGAGCGGAAACGCTGATCATTTTTAAAACTGTTTAGCTTGTGCTTTTTAACTCAGCATCTGCTGCACTTACCCCCCCTGAGCACCTTGCGCTGCACAAACCCCCGGGAGGCCAGCTGAGCAATACGCTGCCACCGGAGAGTGTTTGTTTACTTCGCCGCCATTGTGACCACATAGGCCACGCCCACCGGATAGGCCACGCCCCCTCACTCGTTCTTGCCACAAAAGCGCGCTGAAAACTAGCGCCGTCAGCTGTAAAACTGGAACCTCCTGAGGCTTGAGCCGGGAGTAGAGCGGAAACGCTGATCATTTTTAAAACTGTTTAGCTTGTGCTTTTTAACTCAGCATCTGCTGCACTTACCCCCCCTGAGCACCTTGCGCTGCACAAACCCCCGGGAGGCCAGCTGAGCAATACGCTGCCACCGGAGAGTGTTTGTTTACTTCGCCGCCATTGTGACCACATAGGCCACGCCCCCCTCACGCACTTGGCCACGCCCCCCTCACGCACTTGCCGATTTACGAACTATAAAAATGTGTCCAATCAGGAAGCGCAGCGGACGAGCGCAGCGGGCGCGACGAATGCGCGCCGAAGGCGCGCATAAGGCAAGCTCGTCTGCGCTCGTCCGCGCCGAGTCTGGGCCAGGGGCCACACCATTTACAACCCAGGTAAACCAGACCCTAGCCTATAGCTCGGCCGACCTTCACACCCTGAGACCCATGGAACATGACTGTCGAAGGTACGCTCTTGACACCACACCCCTTCCAGCCACCTGCCCAAAATGCCGCACACCCCTCCCCACTAGGCAGAGAGGACTCCTACGGCATGAATACCGTATGTTTCTTTTAAACTGTAGATCCCTACCCAAACACAGTTTGGAATTATCCCTTTTACTAGAAGAACGCAAGCCAGACGCACTGTTTCTTACGGAAACATGGTTGACGTCTGACTCTGACCCTGACGTGGCTGCTGCTCTCCCCGCGGGGTATCAAATCACTCGTCAAGACCGCCCAGATGGCAGAGGGGGAGGACTAGCAATCATAGTAAAAGACCTATATCGTTGCCGTCTCATTATGGAAAACATTCCAGATTGTGAAAACCTAGCTTTCGCGCTGGAGTTTTCCCCCAATCACTGCCTCTCGGGCACCTTGATATACCGCCCACCCGGCCCCCCGAAACAATTTCATAGTGGTCTATCAGCAACAGTAGCACCTCGCGTCTGCGCTGCTGCCAACTTCATTGTGTTAGGCGACCTTAACTTACACTTTGATTCACCATCAGACGCAACAGCCACTACCTTGACTGACGACCTGGCCGCACTTCAACTTACGCAACGAGTGAACTCTCCCACCCATACGAAGGGACACCTCTTGGACCCAGTATTTAGCAACTGCGCGGAGCTCTCAACCGAACCCCCTTTTCCCCTTCCCTGGACTGATCACTCCCTGGTGCCCCTCATCTGGCTCACTGAGAAACCCATTCTCCCTACCCCCCCGACCAGATACGCGAGATCGTGGGCACGGATACAAGTGGATGAATGGAAAAACAAATTACTGGAAAATCTCCCCTCAAATAATGAAGACCCTTGTCTGGCAAACCAGGAGTACGAAAGCTGGATTCTGCACTCCCTTGAGACCATCCTCCCCCTCAAGAAATCATCGGCTAAACGTTCCCACAAAACAGCCCCATGGTATACGGAAGCCCTCAGAGACAAAAAGCGACACTGCCGAAAAGCTGAAAGAAAATGGCGCTTAAACTATTCTACGGAGGACAAAACCCGTTATCGGGAAGAAATAAAAACTTACAAAGAGGAGATAAAAACTGCCCAAACAAAATACTTCTCCAACAAGATCCTAACCTCTAACTCCAAACCCAGGGAAATTTTCCAAACTCTGCAGACCCTGATCAAACCACCCCTTTCTAATGTACACGAGGAGAAATCAACCGCCCAATGTAACGACCTGGCAGAATTCTTCTCGGCTAAAGTGAATAAAATATACACTTCCTTCCCAACCAGTACTGCCTCTTCGCTACCTCATAACAACAACGGAGGATCAGAGCCTGGGCTAACCTTCTCACCTACACTTGACCACTTCCCCTGCATGGACCTAGAAGCAGTTGAATCTACAGCTCGGAAAGTGAAATCCGGCTCACCAACCGACCCGGCCCCTCCAGAGACAATGCTACTTGCATCCCAGACGGTTCTACCCATCATCAAGAATCTTGTGAATGCATCCATTGACTCGGCCACTGTTCCTCCTGCCTGGAAACGGGCAATGGTCCGAGCACTAATAAAAAAGCCTCATCTAGATCCCTCGGACTTTGCCAACTATCGCCCGATCTCACTACTCCCCTGGGTAAGTAAAATTGCGGAGAAATACATCAATCTCCAATTGGTCAACTATCTGGAAAGCAACCAGCTGTTAGACCCTACCCAGACAGGATTCAGGCCTAAACATGGAACAGAGTCTGCCCTACTTATGGTCGTCGAGGAGTCCAGGAAAATCATCGAGCAAGGAGGATCAGTGGCAGTGGTCCTCCTTGATCTTAGTGCGGCGTTCGACACGGTCAGTCATAACACCTTACTGACCCGTATATCAAACGTCGGCATCGTGGACAAGGCTTGGCTCTGGATAAAATCCTTCCTAAGTAATAGGTCGTTCCAGGTGTTTGACGGACAAGCAGTCTCCTCCAGCATACCCCTGAAGTGTGGAGTCCCCCAGGGCTCCTCTCTAAGCCCTGCGCTTTTCAATATCTATATGAGGCCACTGGCTGAGGTAGTTCGTCCGTATGGAGTTAAGATCATTTCCTATGCGGACGATACACAGCTGGTGGTCTCCTTAGCGCAGGAAGCCCAACACTCGCCATCGGGGGGTCTAACCAAATGTCTGGAGGAGGTTAAGTCCTGGACGACGCTGTCCTCACTAAAGCTGAATGGGGACAAAACGGAGCTCATGCTGTTAGGCCCGGCCGATCCGTCCCTCTTCAAATCATTATGGCCCACCTGTCTAGGCCCCCCCCCGGTTCCGAAAGATAACATCAAAAGCCTGGGGGTATGGCTGGACAGGAATCTTACTCTTAACACTCAGGCCACAAAGCTCTCTGCCACCTGTTTTGGACTCCTCCGGACACTGAAGAAGGTCCTCCCCTTGCTCCCAATGGAGGCTAAACAAACAGCTATTCAGGGCATAATACAATCACGCCTGGACTCAAATAATGTCCTTTATCTGGGAGCCCCAGAGTACACATTGAATAGACTGCAACTGGTGCAGAACTGTGCGGCCCGTACTCTACTGCAAATTCCACGAAGAACCCCAGTTAGAGAGGCACTGACTAGCCTCCACTGGTTACCAGTACGTAAAAGAGTTACCTTCAAAGCAATGTGTATTGCCCATCAGGCCTTTTGGGACACGGGCCCAAAAATCATGCGCAGCCTAGTTAGCCAATACCACCCAGACAGAGAACTACGCTCTAGTCAGGCCTTTATGGCATCAGTCCCCAGAATTAAAAGGTCTAGAGCAGGCGGAAGAATGTTCACCTTCAACGCCTCAAAAATCTGGAACTCCCTTCCCCTCCATCTGAGATCTAACCCCAACCTTGCCTCCTTCCGCAAGCAACTTAAAACACATCTGTTCAAATCCTCGTAATCATTCAGCTCCCTTCCCCTTCTCCCAGTCTCTGTAAGCCTCACTACACCCCCCTCTGGTTTCCTAGCGCTTGGACGCCCCAGGGCAACAATCGCGCTGTATAAATGCATTTTCTTCTTCTTCTTCTCTTCTGTCTGAGCTCCGGAGTCTGCCTGGAAGCCCTGGGCTCTGGTCATGACTGTGGGGGCGATCGGAAGCAGAGATTGCTGAGGTGGCCGGACTGAAAGAAAACGCGTGCACGGCCTAGGCTCCAGCGGGGCTGGTGCGCGGTGCGTGGTGCACGGTGCAGCTCCCGGAGCACGGTCTGACCGAGTTGGGGCGGCTGAAGCCCCGGGGAGCCTACCATCGGCCTCACAACCGGAGTTGCAGCAGCAGTATCACGGCCACCGGAGCGAGGCGAGAGCGGTGAGCGGGCGCACAGACCTGGTTGCATCAGCCCGGCTGGTGCGCGGGAGAGAGTGAGGACTCCTGGGCCCGGGTAGGCCATGGTCTGCAGTGTACTGCACTGGAGAGTGGACTGCGGGTGAGGGGGCCGCCGCCTGCGACCGGCGGAACTGGGACCTTGCCTTACAACCCCTCACCGCCTTTGGAGCGGTCCCGAGGCGCTGCTGTGTCGGTGAGCTTCGGCCCATTTGAGCGGACATCGGGAGCTGGTGCTGTGGAGCAGAGGGGCGGCGACAGGAGCACTCTGGCGATGGGATCCTGGGTTTGAGAGGCCTAGCGCCTGGTTGTGGGGCCTGGGCCTCCCCCGCGCCACTGATTTGAGCATTGGCTGAATGAGGGAGCGCATGTGTGGAGGAGGGAGCCCCGTGTGATGCCCTGGAGCCCGCTGGACATACCGGTGTAGTGCATTGAAGTACCCCAAGGGTAGAGGGCCCCGTGGAGTGGTCTGTGGCCTAGTGTGGACCTGAAGGGATTGCTGGGACCGAAGGAGGATTAGCCCTGCCTGTGGGGACTGAGTACGGAGGGGGTCCACATCAACTGCGAATGGGCCTTGTGATCGATGGTGGGTGATTGGCCAGTGCTTGCCTACTGCCTGTCGTGTCGGTCGCCCTCTACTGCACATCCGGCCTGGAGCGGGACCTCTCGAGAACAGGCCGCAGGGCCTAGCGGAGCAGGAGACGTGGTGAGCGGCAAGCAACCCAGTCCGTGTCTACCCACCTCTCCCCTTGAGCTGCCGGACTGGCTGGGAGTGATAGTGAGAGCTGGAGCGGAAGGCCTGCCGCGGATTGCGGTCCCCTTGCACTTCTGGGCCCGGCGCTGGTAGCAGCAGAATTAAGCCCGTGCGACTGGGCTACTTCGAGGAGGACCTGGGCCTACCCACTGAAATATTCGTTAGGGGGAGCTGGGGCTGCGACCGGCGGCTTTGACCTGCGGATTCACCGTTGGCACCCTACCCGAGGCCTCCGCCCTTGTCTGAACTTTTGGGTTGGCGTTGTAGACGAGATCTGAGATCCAGCGGACCTAATCCCCGGTGCCCCTGGTGAAGCGGCGGAAGACGAGGACTTAGGTTCCAGGGTTCAGGATCAGCTACACCTGAGAGAGACCCGCCAAGAGATCCTGATACGGGGACAAAGAGGAGAGGAAGGGGCTGAGGTGAAGTGACCGCCAAAGCCGGTTCTGCAGCCCGGGCGTGCAACGTCGTGGGGGGTGCGCTGGCCTGCCCTTCCGGTGCACTGGTGGGCCTCTGAACCAGCAACATGGCGACCAGACCCCGTAAGGACAAACCGGGCAAGGATGGAGTACCGAAGGGACCACCGACTGCGTCGTCCCCGGATACCAGCAAATCGCCCCCACGAGGAGATGATGATGCGCCCGCAACCAAGGCCTTTATGATCGAACTTTTTTCAGCCATCAAGGAGGACATCTCGGAGCTCCACTCTCAGCTAGCATCGGACTTGCGTGAGGTGAGGAGAGATGTGGATAGTATCGGAGAGCAAGTGGCGACCTTCGAGGAGCATGACCTGGGGCTGGCAGGAGATGTCCATCAGCTCCAGCAAGATATGATTAGACTAACGGAAAAGAATCTGAACCTCCAGGCCCATGCCGAGGACTTGGAAAACAGGTCGCACCGCAACAACATCAGGATCCGGGAGGTGCTCTGGGAAGGAGAAGGGGGGGACTTACGAGGCTATGTGGAAGCCCTCTTCCTACAGATTTTGGCGGAGGAAGATCTCAAGCAGATTCGCATGGACAGGGTCCATCGGGTTGGTGTGCCGCGGGGCTCGAGGGCTCCACCCCCTGAGATCTTGGTCTGTGTCCACGACTTCCAGCAGAAGGAGCGTATACTCAGGAAGGCGAGAGGAATAAATCCCCTGCAATTTCGAGACCACCGTCCTCAGTTATTTCAGGACCTGGCAGCTTCAACGCTGCAGAAGCGACGGGACTTCCGACCGGTGACAGCATTCCTGCGGGACTGGGGCGTGGCCTACTCATGGGGCCACCCTTTTCGCCTCATCTTTCGTTGGCAGGACAGACTAGTTCAGGTCAGATCTTTATCGGAGGCCAGGGAGCTCCTTGGCCTAGATGACACTGCCACGACCCCCAGGGAAGGGCGTTCCCCATCAAGATGTCGGTCACGCTCCCCGACCTGGCAGAGAGTGGGTCGATCTGCGGCGGTGGGAGGGCCGGACCTATCGGCTCGCCTGCACGAGAGAGGAGCGGCGGTTGCCTCAGTCGCGCTGGTGACAGAGGCGGCACAGACTGGCAGCTCATCAGCGGCATGAGACCCCGAGATGGAGCTTCGTGGTAGCCGGAGGGACACATCTATTTCAGGTACCACGAGTGACCTATGTACTCTCTGGTGAGACACCCCAGCCATGAGTTCTGGGTGGACACTGACTGGTTTCACAACCCCGACCCTTACGGTCATTGTCGAAAGCCCCTTTTGCCGGCTCTTTCATTGTTTTATTTTGCATTGCCTCTTCTGGTCTGAGTTTTCTAGGGGTTTGGGGGGGACAGAGATGGGGGAGGGGGGAGTGGTGGTGGGAGGACAGTGGTGGTAGCAGGGGGACATGTATGAGTGATCTGTCGTGGATGGAATGCATCAGGTATGTTGAGCTGAGGGACCTGGGGGGAGGGATGGGGAGGGTGGTTGGACAATGCAAGAGGAGGGGAACTATGAGGATTGGCTTATCATGCGATGCTTACACTTACGGAGGAGGGGGGGTGTGAGGTGTCAGTTCTGGCTGGGGAGAGGTGGGTCTGCCAGTATGATACCGGTTGTTGAGCTGGGGGAGGTACCATATCCATGATGCCTCTCACCTTGGGAACGTGGAATGTAAAGGGTTTGAACTCCCCCCAGAAACGCCAGAAGGTTTGGAAGTATATCCTTGATCATCTGTTAGACGTGGTGGGTCTTCAAGGAACCCACCTGGCTCGGAAAGACGAAACCCGCTTCAAGCATAAGCAATTTCCCCTTATTTATAGGTCCTCAGCTCCTACGAAACATAGGGGAGTGGCCCTTATGTTCCGCTCAACCCTACACTTCCAACCCCTGGGAGTGCGTAGCGACAAGGAGGGCCGCTGGATCATGGTCAAGGGTATGCTCCTTGGCAAGATGTGCACGTTTTTTGTCCTGTATGCTCCCAATGTGGGTCAAAATGGGTTTGTTCAGGGCCTGCTGCAGAGTGTTGAGGGGGCCTCGATTGTGATGGGGGATTTTAATTTGGTATGGCATAAGGACTTAGACAGCTCCCATCACCAGAGATCCGACGCCGGTCTCTTCTCCACCGAGACGCAACAAATGATAGAGTGCATGGGTCTTATAGACGGTTGGCGCTCTGTCCACCCCCAGTCTAGGGACTTTACCTTCTTCTCCCATGTTCATCGCTCTTACTCTCGCTTAGACCATGTTTTTTTAAGTCAGTCTCTTCGAGGGAACCTGCGCGAGGCCAAAATAATCCCTCTTTCTGTCTCTTATCACAGATTGCTTGTGATCTGCTTACACTGGGCACAGGGGGGAAACGTCCAACGCAAGTGGTACTTTCCGGCCTCCCTGGTCCGGGATGAACCATCCTGTAAGGAATTGCGGAAGGCTATTCGCGAATTTTTCGAACTCAACCACGAGGACGACACGTCAGTTTTTATTAGGTGGGACGCCTTTAAGGCATCGATACGGGGCAATTGTTTGACTCTTAATGCGGCCCTTAACAGGATGAGATGGACGGAATGAGAGGAGCTGGAGAGGGAGCTCTCCGCTCTTGAACTGGCGCATAAACAGAACCCCTCCAGGCAGGCGCTAAGACCATTGACGGCTGTCAGGGGCAAACTCAGGGCCCATTATAATAACAGAGCGGAATTTACCCTGCTGAAATTGCGGCGCATCTCCTATTCACAAGGGAACAAGGTAGTGAAACACTTGGTCCGACAACTCCGGGACAAGAGAGAGAAGGAATATATAGGGGGCATTCAGGGCGCGGCAGGGACCCTGACACACCGTGATGAGGCCAAGGCTGGCCTCTTCGGTGATTTCTACGCAGCACTGTACGCGGGGGATGCCCTTGACCCCGGGGAGCAAAGAGATTACTTAAACGCGCTCCCGCTTCCCCAGGTTTCCGCGGAGTGGAACTAACTGCTCGCTGCCCCCTTCACCAGGGACGAGGTATTGATTGCCATTAAAGCTCTGAAGCCCCACAAGGCACCTGGAGCGGATGGGTTTACAGCTCTCTTTTATCAAACCTTCGCCTCTGAAGTGGTTGACTTTTTGGTACAACTTTTTAACAGCATGCCAGAGACGGGCACGACTTCGGGCTCCATGGCGGAAGCTGTCATATCGGTCATCCCCAAGCCTGGGAAGGACCCGTCTAAGTGTTCATTGTATAGACCAATAGCCCTACTTAATATAGATGCCAAATTGTACTCTTCCATCATCGCGAACAGGCTCCAGGACTTGATGCCGGCACTCATTCACCCGGACGAGTCTGGGTTCATTAAAGGGCGCCAGACTAATGACAACACCAGGAGAGTGATCCATCTGATCGAGAAGGCCAACAGGTTCAAGATTCCAGTGGTCTTAGTGGGCCTTGATGCCGAGAAGGCCTTTGACCGGGTGGATTGGAACTTCTTGTTCCAAACTTTGATGGCGTTTGGCTTCTCGGCTAAATTCTTATCGATGCTTAAAGCGAACTCCTGCAGCCCCCGGTCTAGGGTGGCGGTTAACGGACATCTGTCGGCGTTCTTTCCACATTCGCGAGGCACTAGGCAGGGCTGCCCTCTCTCCCCCCTGCTTTTCTCCTTGAGCATCGAGCGTCTAGCGCTAGCTGTGAGGGAGAACCCAGATATTCGAGGACTGCCCTTCACTGGGGAGCAGCACAAGATCACCCTGTTCGCTGATGAAGTCCTACTTTCCCTTTTGGATCCCGCCCACTCCCTCCCCCACATCCGGGAAGCCCTGTCGCGCTTTGAGGAGGTGGCCGGTTTTAAGATCAACTACGATAAGTCCTACATTCTCAACCTCACGCTCTCGTCGGCGGAGGTGGATCGCCTCCAGCCACTCACGCCTCTGCCATGGACCCTCTCCTCCATACTGTACCTAGGAGTCCATTTGACTCCCACGATTGGGAAGCTGTACTCTGCCAACTTCCCCCCCCTATTGGCGAGTGTCCAGGGCGACCTGGTCCGTTGGAGGCCGCTGTACATATCTTGGTTGGGGTGGATCCATGCGCTCAAAATGTCCCTTCTTCCTAAGCTCTTATACCTCTTCCAAGCACTCCCTATTGTTCTTGAGGGAGACTTCTTCCGGCGCATTAAAACACTGATGCTCCGCTTCATCTGGCAGGGGGGCCGTGCTCGGTTTTCATTTGCCACACTCCGGCATCCCAGGAGGGAGGGAGGGGTGGGCCGTCCCGATATGCACTTATACTACAAGGCGGCGCAACTGCGGGTATTGGTGGAGTGGACCCAGCCTACGTCGGAGAGACATTAGTTGCATATGGACAGGAGTGTAACGGTAAGAACGATCGTGGACTTAGTGTGGAGGCCCAGGGGTGATAGGCCCAAAAACGCATACATTAGTACCCCCACCAACACTACTTTGAAAGTCTGGGATTCGGTCTCTGGTGATGAGCGGTGGACGTCATTCCCATCCCCCTTTATGCCTGTACACTTTAACCCTGCCTTTCCACCTGCCGCACGGGAAGGTCCCTTTGATGCCTGGAGGGAGGGAGGCTGCCTAGCCCTCACGCACTTGTTCCATGGCTCTGCCCCGCTCACTTTTGACAACTGTATGCGGGATTATGGGGTCCAAAAGGCGGAGCGGTTCCACCATGCCCAATTACTCCACTGGGCGCTGTCCCCCTCGGTCAGAGATGCGGCCACCAGACCGCCTACCCCCTTTGAGGCCTACCTCTCTAGGACCTCCACTATGCGGGGTGCCATTTCCTCCATCTATAGCCTCCTTCTTTCTACGGCTATTTCCCCTAGACCGCGTGTTCTGCCTGGTTTCTCAGATTAGATAGGACCAGCTCATCAGAGCATTACTAACTCAGCCAGAACGTTACCATCTCCCCCTCCCTAGGACCTATTTACAACCGGTAACAACATACATCTACCACCTAAGGACAGGGAATTCCTAAGATGTATACCATGTACCTCCTATAATATCAGCAATCGGCGGCCTCGCGGTCCCATACGAACCCAGACCTCTCTACCCAGACGGCAGTATCAGAATCGGCGGCCTCGCGGTCCCATACGAACCCAGACCTCTCTACCCAGACGGCAGTATCAGAATCGGCGTCCTCGCGGTCCCATACGAACCCAGACCTCTCTACCCAGACGGCAGTATCAGAATCGGCGGCCTCGCGGTCCCATACGAACCCAGACCTCTCTACCCAGACGGCAGTATCAGAATCGGCGGCCTCGCGGTCCCATACGAACCCAGACCTCTCTACCCAGCGGCAGTTTATCCTATGATTACCATTACATAAAGGGATCAGTCTCACTATTCATCAGGGGTATAGAACTACAGTATTACCGATCACAACACGGTTGCCAATTTGGATGATGTACAACTTATTCTCTAATTCAAGGGGCTCCTCTCTCCCTTATTCAGTTACCACTTACCTGATCAGGGTTAGCATCTGTTCACATAGCAGCATCTGACTAGAAGAATAGGTTACCCTCTCATACAAGAACACGCAGCACATGTCGGTTCACTAAGAACTGGGGTACTTTATTTCTCATTACAATAAACAATCATATAACACCACACTACAACACATAACCTGCAAAGAGAAGTGAAAGATTAGGTTGTGCACTCTAATAAGAAAGGGTCGACATCACCTTATTAATATGAAGTCTGCACTCAGCAGTCATCTAGGTTCCCTTCTCGTCTGTGCCTTGGCTCGTCTTGAAGTCACACCTCCGCAATCACGGGTACACGGCTGCACCGCTATGCGCTGTTCCATTCACCCTTTTCCAAGTCACTGGAACCTTCCTCTCATCGGCTATTCTCTCTTCCCTGGCTGTTCTACTAAGAGAGTATCTGTTTCTCGATTCTTCTCCGCCTTTGGAATGGCCCCTGTCTTCCCTGGAATAAATAATAGCTTTGCTGCTAACGGCTAGATGCCGCCTACGGACTAACTCCACAACTGTCTCGGGCTTTCACTAATATAGAAGCGTGTTTCTTCATGGAAAATTCCGGCCAGTAACCTGCCGCCCACCAAATTCTTGTACCTCCCCGTACCAAGGACACGTTCCCAGCCGGCCGGCCTGATGTTGTGTCTTCGGCATGAAGAAAAATACAATCCTTCGACAAGGGCCGGCCTGAACCGGTTCTCTCCAAGCGAACAACACCTCATAACTAAAACATTACACTTGACCTAGAAGCATCCCAAGCTGCCGGAGCAGAAAGAAAGATGGAGTCTCTCCCGTTTGAGGCCTACCAGGCCCGAATTCAGCATAACTCCATGGAAAGTATAATAATACCCTAACTGAAGGACGGATTATCCCTAATACTAACGAATCTATCCCCTAGCCTATGTGTATAAGCCCTAATCTAAGGAGGAGAATACAGAATTATATCAAAGTGCCTTGTAAATAGGCTCTATTCACTACTCTAACCCTTGCACTGGAATGATAAGAGACTGAAGTCACCTTCAATCACCTTTCCTCAAAAGAGGGCCGGGAAAATCGAGCAGAACATTTCACCCTTGACTTCAGTCTATTATACATTCATCAAACAGAACTAACATCAGTGGAAGAATAATATGAAACAAAACTAACTGATCTATGTCTAGTACCAAGTTTGCAGTATTGAAGTAGAGAAGGAACACACTGAATAAAGCAACAGGTAGCTATCAAGATGCCAATAGTAATCAGAAAACCCCCTAATATTCGACGTAACATATGTAAATCAGGTAACCAATTAAAGAGCCAGTCAAACCAGCCCTGGTCAATGTGTTTTCTAACCTCTTCCGTCAAGTCATGAAGTTTGTCAATATGAGCCTGAATGGATTTCGTATGGTCAGACAGGTTAAAACAACAAAGACCCTCAAAATCAGAACAATCATGTCCATGTTTAAGCAAAAGATAATCAATAGCCGCCCGGTTTTGCAAGATAGCTCTACGTTCACCCTGGGCGTCTAATAGCATGTCAGACAGGATTGTAGAAGTATGATTAATAGATTTCACCATCCAGCAGGCCATTTTCCCAATAGACTTGGCATTATAGACCGCCAAGGCAGGAACACCAACAATTGAGATAGCTAAACTAAGGTATTCAGATTTGGAATATAAATGCATAGACGAATCACAGTCCTCCTGTAACATCACAGTATCTCGGATCACACGAGAATTGGCATTAGGATGCGATGAAAACATCAACAAGCTCAGTCTGGTAATGGCACAAGGGCCTCCGGAAATGTTCGCGGGAATATATGGCCAGGATGTATTACCACAAGAGAAAAGCCATCCAGAAGGTAGCAACATTGTACGATAATGACTGGGGGTAACCACTAAACTCCTACAAGTCATATTATTTTGAACAGAAGTACATAATTTCGGTGATCTTCGGAAGCACAAAGTTCGTTCATGAGCTGTGAATGAAGTAGTACCTTTCAATTTTAAACGCACACATTCAGAAATAGCACTGGGATCGCAAGTAAGGAAGAAACATAAATCACCCTGCGTGATATTATAAGTGATTATCTGGGACTGGATCGGGGGTGTCGGATCTGACAGCACAATACATAAAGGGCAATATTCATGTGTAGCAAAATCTCCCAGAAGGACATTAGGACGGGCATTTGATATATTGAAAATATGGGCCAAAGTCTCTAATGAAGCAGGGACAGCAACTAAACAAGTTGCTAGAATGTCAGTCACAGAACGCATCGGTGTTAAACAAAAATGAGGGGCTTTAGTCACTCGCTTGGCTAAAGTAGTCCAAAAGTTCGATGACGAATCCCACGCAGCAAAGGAACGCGGTACTCGGGTTCTCAGATCAGCCCGGGTCGATGGGTTCCCTCCTCTCCCGTCGTAGCAGTCCAAAAGGAGTCCAACGCCGACACATCCCGCAGCAACAGTCCAGAGAATGATCTGAAAGAAAATCAAATACAGGCATTATTCATTCTCGTAGGTAACATTTGTCAGCCGGGACAGCTTCCCAGCTATCTTTCCCTGGTCTCATGACTAGAACAGTATTATCATGACCGGTTGCAATAATCTTAGCTTGTTCAGGGGGATTCTTAGGCGATTGCACCCAAACTCTAGCTCCAGGATTATCCGTGGAACCAAATCCTTTTTGTCCTCGTACAGTTAGCAACGTTGGGGCAGTGCCTTTTGTGATCTCACCACTGAAAACAGGCATTATCAACAATTGAGCAATTCGGTCAGTTTTATGTATCGGTAAATCAACCTCACTGCTATTCAGCAGGAGCACCTTAATCTCTCCCTGATAGTCACTGTCAATGACTCCTCCGAGTACTTGAACACCTTTTACAGCCAGCCCCGATCTAGGGGCAATTAATCAAAAATTTCCAGTGGGTAT
Organism: Lissotriton helveticus; assembly: GCF_964261635.1. NCBI lineage: Eukaryota > Metazoa > Chordata > Amphibia > Caudata > Salamandridae > Lissotriton > Lissotriton helveticus. Next base: position 148,269,856 of record NC_136072.1, on the reverse strand, counting down.
ACAGACACCAACACCGGTTTCAATGATGACTCGATCTTTACTTTTTATAATAGTATCATTCATGGCATGCAGGTCTAGACCTGCCGACCCCGGGGTCGCACTGCATGGAGCCAGTGCTCCGGGGGTAATTTCCCAATACATCACAGTGTCACCAATAGAATTGGGCTTTGCATCAACATTCGGAGGAAACAAACGCATCAATGGAGATTCAGCATTTAGAAAGGGACGATTATTCAAAATTAACAGTGCCTGGAACAAATAATCCCTCCAATTCTAATATCTGTCATCGGTCAATTTACGCAGTTGATTTTTCAGCAAACCGTTCAATCTTTCAATCAGGCCCGAGGCCTGCGGATAATCAGCCGCGGGCCGTGGAGGGTGTTACGGTGGGGCAGGGAGGCGGGGAGGGGGAGGGGCAGGGTGGAGAGGGATAAAAACCGGCACATGGATAATTACAGGTAAGTAAACAATTTAATTAATAAAACGAATTTCGTAGCGCGCACTGCATCGCATTTTGCGATGCAGTGCGCGCTAGGAAATTCGTTTTATTAATTAAATTGTTTACTTACCTGTAATTATCCATGTGCCGGTTTTTAGCCCTCTCCACCCTGCCCCTCCCTCTCCCCGCCTCCCTGCCCCACCGTAACTCCCTCCACGGCCCGCGGCTGCGGATAATATGGTATATGAAACACCCATTCAATATTATTTTCCACACAAAATTCCTGCACCAATCTTCCACGAAAATGGGATGCATTATCAGATTGAATTTGGAATGGGACACCATAATAAAGCATAATCAATTCCAATGTTTTAATGGTATTCACTTGGGTAGCTTGTTTACAGGGGAAGGCCACTAACAGGCCACTGTATGTATCAACAATGGTGCAAATGTATTGACAATTTTTACTCATAGGAAGTGGACCAATATAATCAATTTGCCAAATTTGAGTGGGCAATTTTCCGCGATGTAAATGACCTTTAACAATTTGAGGCACTTTCCGCTGTCTAGCATGCTGACAAATGGGACAATGCAAAATAATGTCTTTGATTAAATCTAAAGGAATATAAATTCCTCGATCAGCGGCCCACCTGCTAGTGGCTTTCTCTCCATAATGTCCTGCTTTCTGGTGGGCCCATTTCGCCAATCCTTCATATCAGAATCCTGCATGTCCACCAGTGCCTCAGCAATTTTAGATTTTTCATCTGCAATATTATGAAAGAATTTGTCAAGGGAGTCTATTGGGGTATGAGCATCCACATGAAAGATTGTAACAGTACTTTGCGGGAGCATTTCCCAAATCTCTTGCCATAATTCTTTTCCCCACAGTTCTTTTGAATGCAATTCCCAATTATGGGAATGCCAAGTCGGTAACCAAACTGCCAATCCATTGGCAGTGGACCAGGAATCAGTAAAAATATGACATGTGCCAGGTAACTCTTGTTTCAGAACTTGATAGACAGCATAAAGCTCAGCGAATTGGCTGCTCTTTCCCTCACCAGTTGTACTCAGCAATTTTTGTGTGATCGGATTGTAGGACACTGCCTTCCAATGTCGTTTTGTACCTATGAACCTTGCCGAGCCATCCGTAAACCAAACATGGTTTCTGTCCTCTGCGGACAGATCATCAAATGGTTTACCCCACTTAACAGGGGATTCCTGTACTAAAGGTACGGAACATTCACTCTCCGTCTCAACCGATGGCGCCCGCGCCACCTGCTCATGCAAGGATGCAACTCCTTTTGGTTCCACACGTGCCCTGTCTTGTATGTACCATTTCCACTTAATCACACTCGCCTCCTGAGCGTGTCCAATTCGGTGAGTTTTTGGCGAACTCAAAACCCACTGCATGATAGGAATTTCAGGTCGCAGGACCACATCATGTCCCAAAGTTAATTGCTCGGTATCCACCAGAGCCCAGTAACATGCAAGCAACTGTTTCTCAAAAGGTGTATAACGCTCACCAGCATCAGGTAACTTTTTGGTCCAAAAACCTAATGGTACTTTATTTTTTCCTTGTTTCTGCCACAAACTCCAATTTGCATAAAGGCCTTGTACAGACACATTCAAATCCACATCACCATCGCACACAGGCCATAAATCCAAGGCATACTGAATCGCTTCTTTTGCCAAACTAAACGCATCTTGCTGTGGTTTACCCCATTCAAACGCATTCTTTTTACGAGTGACACGATACAAAGGAGCCAATATCTGACTCAAATGTGGAATATGCTGGCGCCAAAAACCAAACAAGCCAATGAAGCTTTGGGCTTCTTTCCTACTCCTCGGAACTGCAAACTCAAGAATCTTCTGTTTTACCTGTGGGATCACTTCTCGGTGACCTTCATGCCAGTTAATGCCCAAAAATTTTACAGTCTGGGATGGACCTTGTAACTTATCCGGGTTGATTTCCCAACCTTTCTCACGCAGACACTCAAGGATTTTATCTAATTGGGTCTGAACTTCATCTTGTGTTTCACCTTGAATCAGAACATCATCAATATAATGACATATCTGAATTCTCGAATGTACAGGTACCTCAGCCAAATGCTCTGCCACCAGCCGGTGACATATCGTAGGACTATGCACATAGCCCTGGGGAAGACTTCTAAACGTCATTTGACGTCCGTTCCATGTAAAACTGAATTGTTCCTGGCATTCAGGGGCCATCGGGATTGAAAAGAAAGCATTAGCAATATCAATGGACGCATACCATGTACCTGGATGCTTTTGGATTCTTTCAATTAAAGTAATGATATCCGGTACTGCAACAGTCAAAGGGGGTGTATACCTATTCAGTTCTCGATAATCAACAGTCATGCGCCAAGAATTATCACTCTTACGCACGGGCCAAACGGGATTATTCCAAGTAGAAGTAACCGGAGTTATAACTCCTGCATCCACCAAATCCTGAATAGTGGTACTAATTTCTTCATGACCACCTGGGATACGATACTGCTTCTGACAAACCACTTTTGTCGCCTGGGGAATCTTTATGGGGGCCATTCTTAAACGACCAACCCGTACAGGTCTGGATGATATATAATGTTTAGTTCCAAATTGATAACATCCATCGTCCAAATGCAAAGTCATTCCTTTCAAAATGTCAATTCCAATTATGTACTCTAAGAGTGGCACGACTAATACAGAATATTCTTTTCTAGGAATTCTGCCTATTCTCATTTCAAGTGTAGTTTGTACTGCGGGAGTTTCCTTTCCACCTAAACCAGTAATTGTAAAAAATTGGCCTTTAAATTTCTTTGATTTTCCATGAATAAGAGTGGCCTCCGCTCCTGTATCTACCAATGCTCGGGCCCTTTGGATATTACGATGTCTCCAAAAAATTTCAATATCTACATAGGGTCTATTATCTCGGTGAGCCCATCTGTGTACGGGAGCTTGACCTACTTCCTAGTCATTTTTACTGCGTTCTGTCAGCCAGGACAAATCAGGATAAATGTTCTCACGTTTCTCAGGTATCAATATATCATGTTCATACCCATCTCCATTACGAAATGGATTCCTGTCCTCTGTATTGTACTGCGAATTTCGATCGGAAAATCTGTGTCGATCCTCCCTCCTCCTCAACTCAGGGGACTGATCCCTTTCATCTCTACTTCTGCTGTTAACATAATCATCTCTCCCCCTTTCTCTTTCCCCCTCTCGCTCTCTCTCTCTTCCACGTCGAGGGGACGCATCACGTACATATCGTCGATCATCACGACGATCAGAACGCACACGACGGTTGTCATCACCGCTGTCATCAGAATAATCACGATCGCACTCATTCGTCCGCACACGCCGGGCACCCTCCTTTCGGTGTAAACCGCGTTTGCGAAACAAGTCCCACAAACGAGTAGTAGTTTCACCATCAATATCCTCCTTCCTCACACCGTCAGCCAAAAGTGCAAGAAACATGTCACGTCTAGTAAGCTTATTGTCTCCAGGAGTACGAGTGTCAGACCGGGACTGTCGTTCAGGTTTAAACCAATCACCCAACTCACCAAGCTGGCGTACAGATTCCAGTACCATAGACAACGCGTTACCAGTCTGATTGATCAATAAAGTCATCATGATTTGCTTATAAGCAACCGGGGAAGAACGAATAATACGATTCCGCACAGAAGACGTCAACAAACCATCAAGCAATCTGTCAGAAGTACTCGGAAAAAACGAAGTTTTCATCACCTCCTCTTTGAGACGTTGTGTGGCATCGCGCAATGTATACCAAGGCTTGTCATTCACAGGCCAGTCAGATTCAGTAGGGTACTTTTGATTACAACCCTCAGTCGCCAACTGAAGCAAACTGATTTGACCAGCACCATTATAATTACGAAAATGATCTTGAACAGTAGAATCCGAACTCAAGGAACAAAATTTCAAAGAATCGCCAGCATCCAACATAATGCCAGCAGCGCCCAGTTCATAAAGGCGCACCATCCACGTAAGCAAGGTCTCACCTGCTCGCTGTCGAAATCGCTGCAAAATATCACTAATTTCCTGTTGAGTAAAATCCTCCAAAGAGTCCAAAGGAATACCGTTCGGATTACCGGGAGCCTGCTGCAACTTCCTACGAAAAACAGGATGTACAGAGACCGCAGGAAGAGCATCACAAGGAGCCCGATCAGTAAACTTAGGGGAACAATCTGTATGAGAAGTATCAACACAATGCAAAGAGCGATCGTAATCGCGGGACTCAACATCTGTAGCACAAGAAGCAGATTTAAAAGCCTGTCCGGAGCGAGAAGACTCACGATTGTTAGACTCCTCATCCGAGGAACGAGAATCACTCGAATTCCAGATATTACCATCCCATTCATCAGGATTCCAATCCAGTCCGGCTTTCGCCACGACCAGTCGCACTTTCCGTTTAGAAACACGACCACGACGATTCTGGTATTTATATCGAGCAATCCGATCAGCCGCCCTTTCAGCGATAGTCTGATACGTTTCAAGTTTGTCGGCAAGCAATTTATTTTGACACCGCAACAAAGTATGAGCATTTTGAATTTCAACAAACTTCCGTTCCATTTCCACATGCTCCTTCTGCAATTTCAACAACCTCTCATGTACAAGCCTGTACGCAGACAAAACAATCCAACCTCTGCGCCCTAAAATAGGAAGCTCCTCACCCTTCGCTACTGGCGCCTTCTGCAAACAGGAAATCATATCAGCCGGCTCCGCCAGCTCCAGACAAGAATTCCAATTTTCACTCAAACCAGTAGAATCAGCCCACTCGCAGGCCAAGGCCTCATAAGGCGTTGAATCCCAGCCGGGAATATCAATAGGCAACTTAAAAACAGATTTCGACTTTCTCAAAAACATCCTGACAAAACAAAAACTATACACACAATTATATACAAATAATATACAAATGAAACCACGTACGCGCCGAGTACAAAGTCAAAAACAACCACAACGCACACAGGTTTCGTAAACGGTTCGTGACGCCAAATGTTCTGCCTGGTTTCTCAGATTAGATAGGACCAGCTCATCAGAGCATTACTAACTCAGCCAGAACGTTACCATCTCCCCCTCCCTAGGACCTATTTACAACCGGTAACAACATACATCTACCACCTAAGGACAGGGAATTCCTAAGATGCATACCATGTACCTCCTATAATATCAGCAATCGGCGGCCTCGCGGTCCCATACGAACCCAGACCTCTCTACCCAGACGGCAGTTTCATAATCGGCGGCCTCGCGGTCCCATACGAACCCAGACCTCTCTACCCAGACGGCAGTATCAGAATCGGCGGCCTCGCGGTCCCATACGAACCCAGACCTCTCTACCCAGACGGCAGTATCAGAATCGGCGGCCTCGCGGTCCTATACGAACCCAGACCTCTCTACCCAGACGGCAGTATCAGAATCGGCGGCCTCGCGGTCCCATACGAACCCAGACCTCTCTACCCAGACGGCAGTATCAGAATCGGCGGCCTCGCGGTCCCATACGAACCCAGACCTCTCTAGCCAGACGGCAGTATCAGAATCGGCGGCCTCGCGGTCCCATACAAACCCAGACCTCTCTACCCAGACGGCAGTATCAGAATCGGCGGCCTCGCGGTCCCATACGAACCCAGACCTCTCTACCCAGACGGCAGTATCAGAATCGGCGGCCTCGTGGTCCCATACGAACCTAGACCTCTCTACCCAGACCGCAGTATCAGAATCGGCGGCCTCGCGGTCCCATACGAACCCAGACTTCTCTACCCAGACGGCAGTATCAGAATCGGCTGCCTCGCTGTCCCATACGAACCCAGACCTCTCTACCCAGACGGCAGTATCAGAATCGGCGGCCTCGCGGTCCCATACGAACCCAGACCTCTCTACCCAGACGGCAGTATCAGAATCGTCGGCCTCGCGGTCCCATACGAACCCAGACCTCTCTACCCAGACGGCAGTATCAGAATCGGCGGCCTCGCGGTCCCATACGAACCCAGACCTCTCTACCCAGACGGCAGTATCAGAATCGGCGGCCTCGCGGTCCCATACGAACCCAGACCTCTCTACCCAGCGGCAGTTTATCCTATTATTACCATTACATAAAGGGATCAGTCTCACTATTCATCAGGGGTATAGAACTACAGTATTACCGATCACACAACGGTTGCCAATTTGGATGATGTACAACTTATTCTCTAATTCAAGGGGCTCCTCTCTCCCTTATTCAGTTACCACTTACCTGATCAGGGTTAGCATCTGTTCACATAGCAGCATCTGACTAGAAGAATAGGTTACCCTCTCATACAAGAACACGCAGCACATGTCGGTTCACTAAGAACTGGGGTACTTTATTTCTCATTACAATAAACAATCATATAACACCACACTACAACACATAACCTGCAAAGAGAAGTGAAAGATTAGGTTGTGCACTCTAATAAGAAAGGGTCGACATCACCTTATTAATATGAAGTCTGCACTCAGCAGTCATGTAGGTTCCCTTCTCGTCTGTGCCTTGGCTCGTCTTGAAGTCACACCTCCGCAATCACGGGTACACGGCTGCACCGCTATGCGCTGTTCCCTTCACCCTTCTCCAAGTCACTGGAACCTTCCTCTCATCGGCTACTCTCTCTTCCCTGGCTGTTCTACTAAGAGAGTATCTGTTTCTCGATTCTTCTCCGCCTTTTGGAATGGCGCCTGTCTTCCCTGGAATAAGTAATAGCTTTGCTGCTAACGGCTAGATGCCGCCTACGGACTAACTCCACAACTGTCTCGGGCTTGCACTAATATAGAAGCGTGTTTCTTCATGGAAAATTCCGGCCAGTAACCTGCCGCCCACCAAATTCTTGTACCTCCCCGTACCAAGGACATGTTCCCAGCCGGCCGGCCTGATGTTGTGTCTTCGGCATGAAGAAAAATACAATCCTTCGACAAGGGCCGGCCTGAACCGGTTCTCTCCAAGCGAACAACACCTCATAACTAAAACATTACACTTGACCTAGAAGCATCCCAAGCTGCCGGAGCAGAAAGAAAGATGGAGTCTCTCCCGTTTGAGGCCTACCAGGCCCGAATTCAGCATAACTCCATGGAAAGTATAATAATACCCTAACTGAAGGACGGATTATCCCTAATACTAACGAATCTATCCCCTAGCCTATGTGTATAAGCCCTAATCTAAGGAGGAGAATACAGAATTATATCAAAGTGCCTTGTAAATAGGCTCTATTCACTACTCTAACCCTTGCACTGGAATGATAAGAGACTGAAGTCACCTTCAATCACCTTTCCTCAAAAGAGGGCCGGGAAAATCGAGCAGAACACCGCGTTACATGGGCCTTTGGGAGGATCTCATCGGCCGCAATATCTCGGACGTCGAGTAGTCCCACCACGACTTAGCTAAACACAACCATTCGGTGGAGCTTCGGGAAGCCCATCTTAAAACGATGATGGACTGGTACTTATATCCGGCTAAGTTAAGGCGGATATTTCCAGGCTCTTAGGATAGATGTTGGAGGGGCTGTGGCCTGTTGGGAGACTTCCACCACATATGGTGGGACTGCCCTTTCATCTGTCCTTATTGGGAGGAGATCCTGTCCCATATCAAGGAGATACTGGGCTACCCGATGGCGGAATCGATGGCCCATATACTGCTGGGCCTTCGGGATCCGGATCTTGAACACCAAACCAGGGCGTCTATGTTTGGACTCGCACAAATTGGATCTGCCTGTGAGTCATATTTAAATGTATGAATTTTATGTATAAAATATTTATTGGAAAATTATTGACTATTGAGTTAAAGAAAAAATGATATATATATTTTCTGAAAATAAAATATCAAAGAAAGCTATTTAATTGTGACGCTGTCTGTGTAGGACTAGTTCAATGTTATTAGTATTGAGGGGGCCTTCTTTACTGTTTATTGTGTTGCTGTTTCCCTAGTTTTGCCCCCTGAGAATTGCCTTTCAGGGTCCCTCTACTGTTTTTTATAACCTCGTCCTGAGCCGTGCACTCTCGAGACAGTCCTTCAAATTTCAGTACAGCAGCTAGGTGATGCCTCTGGCCACAGCAGCTTTCCGAATGCCACAGTGGATTTGCTCATGCGAGGGCCAGCGGAGAAACGTGAGGACGGCACTCTTCCGCCGATGCGGCCTCTATCATCGCCTCTCTCAGGGTAGGTGCTGACCCTTTTCTATGCCGCAGGGAGGGTGCAGGCCGGCTGGGGCAACCTGCTGGAGCGCTGCGGATGGGAAGGGAGGTATGGCGGAAGGCCGACGCTTTACCTTATAACTCAATCTGTTGCCGGTAGCCTCCTGTCGTGTAGCTGGCCAGGTCTTGCTGAAAAGCGGTGGGGGGTGCGCACTGCAGGCACAGCCTGTCCTTTCTTGCTTCAGGGATTTCAAGCGGGGCACTTGCCTGAGTTGCATTTCTATGCATAACCCCTCTTCATTGCCACGGTGGCCTTGCGTGGACAGGAGTGACTTCAGTAGTACTCCGAAGTGATGCGGAAGAGTCCCTCTTCCTTGCTGGGGCACCGACTCAGGTACCTTTGAGGGACGCCTCACATCGGGCTGCAATACCACCCAGGTATGCACGGTGCTACGCCAACAGGCATTGGCAGGGATGGTCTCATCGGCCGGTCTAGGCTGGATGTACAGTTGTTTTCCTCCGATCTCAGAGCTGGTCAGACCAATGGCGACAGGAGATGTAGAGTGCCTTGGGCTGTACTCCCACCACGAGAAAAGGTGAGACGGCTGCTACCTTGCATGCAGGATAAGACCCCCTCGTCGCCAGTGTGGTGTCTTGAGCCACTAGGCCCACATGCTGGTAAAGGACCACATGGACACTATAGTTGGTACTGGATCTGGCCATGAGCATGTGCCCTAGGCCCTTTTATTGGCAGGGTCATGTGTATCCAGCCCTCGAGGGAGTGGCTGGAAATACCAGTGCGTGCTGAAATGTCCAGCAGGACACAACACTGTGATTGCATCATTGAACAGTTGCATTTTCTCAAAACAAAGGTGAGCACCCTGTACGCACTTTAACTGTCTAAAGTGTATACATATAACACAGAACTTCTTTCTGAACCCTAAAACTATGACCACTACCTTAACACCTACCCTCACCCCCTGCCCTGAGCCCTAAAACTGCCCCCTGCCCTGAAAACTGTCTCTTACCCCTTGTCCTGAGCCCTAAAACTCTTCCCCTACCTTAAAACCCCTATCCCCCAGCCCAGAGCCTTAAAACCAGCCCCCTCCCTTAAACCTACCCTGTCTGCCCCCCCACCCTGAACCCTAAAATTTGCCCCCTTCCCTTATAACCTATCCCCCAGCCCAAATGACCACTCCGAATACGACCTTCATGCAGGTCCTGCCTTCGAGTTCCTTAGTAAGCTAGAATGCCGACTGCCTTAACCACGCATATGCCTGGTTGAGGCATGTGCGTGGTTGAGGCAAGCATTGTTTAGCTTGCGGTGAAATGGAACGCTTGCTTGAAGCTGCATTGTGAAAGCTGTTTCCTGCAACACAATAGGAGCTCGGCAGTGCACCGAGACAGCAAAAAATGAATGATATGGTTCTTTACCAGAGCTGTTGGAATCAGTTTTTGAATGAGGGTGCTGCCATCAATGTTACATCATTAAAGTCATAATGATTGAGAACATTCCAAGTATTACACAAAGAACAAGTGCAGCAAATAAGCTAAGCTCCTCCAGTAGGAGAGTGGTAAGGAAGTGGTATATAGCCAGTGGTTGATTTTGGGGCACACTGTCGCAAATATAATACTAAATTAGGGTCTTGTAGTGCACTGCCATTGACAGACCGCACATGTTCCATTGAAATGACCACTAAATTACCACAGACATGCAGTTTTACTGATGAAGCTATACAGTGCATAAAGAATGATATGTGGAAATAGAGTTTCAGTGATTATTTATCATTTGCTCAACACTGAGTAAAGGGTCTTGATCAGGGATGGACTGGCCGTTGCGGGCACCGGGCATTCCCCCGGTCAGCTGCAAGGGTGGGGACGGTTTTGGGACCCTGGGGGGCCATTTATGTTACAGGGCCGGTTTTGCAGCATAGCTGCTAAATCAGCCCTGTAACAAAATCGGCCGAAAACCGGCCCCAGTAAAGAGCTCGGTTGCACCCCCAACCCCCTCTGGGGGGGCCGGCCAAGCACTTTGCCAGGACCAGTTTTGGTTCCCAGTCTGGCCCTGGTCTTGATTGTTTTGATCCTAGTAAACCATTTGATTTCATCACACGTCAGAATTAAAAAAAAGTGCTTCATTCTGCTTTCCCATATGCTGATAAATTTTGAACATTTTGTAGAGATAATTACAGGTATTTAAATATAAATGTAAGGTAGGAGAAAATTGATAACCTAAATCTTTTCCTTTGAAATTACCTGTAGCCTTATAAGATTGTCACTTTCCAGTCAGAGAAAGAAAAATAGCCATCTTTATCTAAAGGAATAAGCAGCAAATTGTCATCAGACATACCCTAACATTTGACCTCGGTGACAAGATAAATATTAAGCATCCTTATTGTTCATTCACCTTCTGAACTCCACCATGTTTTTTAACTGTACTGCAGCACCCCAACCCTACCTCCACCACCTATGCCCTTCACAAACGAGGATGCCATTACTCAAGGCACAATTCTGATTCAAAGAGATTGTTTGTAACGCAACTCTCTGAACCCTCAGAGTGTACCACTGCTGCTTTTGTGTGGGATGTGATCATGTGAAGAAAACAAACAAAAAATGTAAGCAAATTCTACTTCTATTTCTCTGTTATCACAGGGCTCATTAGGGAATGTTGCTGTACCATCAGATAATATCAATATATATTTAACCTCATCACTGCGGCGAGAATTCCACCGCAGAGCTGACATTCCAATCGCGGGCGTGGTCATGACGGCTCCCGGCCGTCATCAGCACATGTCCACCGTGACTCATGAAGGCCGGGAGCCGTCATGAGCATCGAAGAGGTTAAGAAGAGAGTCTCAAACCAGAACCCTAATTTAAAATGTGCATATATTTTACTTTTATAAAAAAAATCATTCTGTCAGGCTTGGTCAAGTGTATTTCAATTGTTCTGGTTGAATTGTGGCAAAAGGAAGCAACATGGTTGATAGGGGGTCCCAAACCTTTTGTGACACCTTCAGCTAGTCCTTATTTTAGGCTAACAAAAGGAAGCATTGTGCAAATTGTGGTTTTACATTTAGGATCATATTTACAATTGAGTGACGTAGCATAGTACAGAAAGCCACTTTGCTGCGCTGCATAACAGTGAAAGAGCAGGAATGCATTGTATTAAACACAATATAGCACATTTCTTCCTTTTCCCAGCACTTGAGCACATTGGCAGCAAGGGTGTCTGCGTTGAAAGCCGGATTGTTTTTGTGCAGGAAGGGATACCTTCATGCACAATAACAATCCCCTGAGGCATTTTTCTCTTTCTATGTGTCCTGCAGAATGCAGCATGAATAGCGGAAACAACAAGGAGAAATAAATATATTTCTTCTTGTTATGCTTCACCTGCAGAGGCATAGCAGTTTTGGCGCATTCCCAGGTCTACCACTTATGCTAAATCTGGGACTGCATCAAAATCCATGGGTTTTGTGTAGAAACGCACACGCCCCACCCATGGAACACTTCCCTGGGGCAGAGTAACGAAATGCACTGATTTACGCTGCGTTGCGCTACTCTAAATTTGTCAATCCACTCCGGACCACACGTGGCTTGATAAACCGCATCTCAAGGATTGCATTGCATTTGCCCCCCACTGCGTGGTACAAAAGCGACTGAACCCTTGATAAATGTGGCCTATAACATTGTAATTATGGGCTTAGAAATCCACTCATGCTAAAAAGCCAGAGCTGGATTAAAGCAAAAGATATGATGGGGGTCAAATTGGTAGCGCCTAAATATTTACTGCTGCTGACATTTTACCCAAGTTCCCCATCATATTGATGTAAGGAAGTACACTTTCCATACCCCTCACAGATCTCTTCAGCAGGTGCATTCTACCCAGGATCATATAATGTAACCTTCAAGATACACTCATCTCTGCAGCACATACACTACCCAACAAGCAACCAGGATGGAGCAAGACTTGTGAACCTCCGGCTGCATGTAGAAGTCTGCAGCAAATGTGATGCTCCAAGCTCTACGGCAAGTGGGAGAATGGGTTACTTCAACGCCTTTCTGGGATTCACTGAAAGAAATGAATTTTGAAGAGCACAGTCTTGGGGATTCGAGGGCAGACTGAATGGTTTGTGAGAGTTCTGTAGTTCAGTCAGAACTGACATGAAAATGAATGATAAAAGTGAGGACAGAGGTGAATTGCATGAGAGTTAATCCTCAGTTGTGTTCCAGAGTGCCCTGCAAATTAACACCTAAGGGGCGGGGGGGCCGCGCTGCGCGCCCATGCTGGTGACGGAACCGCTCCGTCACCAGCCTTGGTTGAGCTGTGCTCATGACAGAGCAGTTCCGTCATGGCCCCGCCCGATCAATAGAACGCGCCGCAGAGGCGTGAAATCAGCGCCGCGCAGGTGCGTCGGGCGGGCCATGACGGAAACGCTCCGTCATCAGCACAGCTCTACCTCGGCTGATGACGGAGCGGTTCCGTCATCAGCGCGGAAGAGGTTAATGTGGAAAAGAAATGTAAAAACTCTATGGTTGCCTGAATATTGTCTTACAAAGGCATTTCATAGACAAAGATGAGGTGCAACAACTTTGGATTTCTTAGCACTTTGAGCACAGAACTAGATAAAAATCAAGATTTGTGATATGAGAGTCAAATGCGTGTTGTCCATGTCTCACAAAAGCGACCATTGTTAGAGACAAATATGTTTCAGTTAGGGATGAAATGGCATGGATATATTGGCCAACAGAAGCCCAGAAAGCATTAAATTCACCACAGCGTGCTGTTATGCATAATACCGCAAACTGTCTATTAGTCTGTGATATATTCGAACAAATTTTCTAGCGAGATCAAAATAATAAACAAATCTGACATAATTCCACAGGCGATTTTCAAGTCTGTAGTCAGGAAGTTACCTTTAAATTAGAATGTCCTAAGAATTTTCAGGATCTAGTAAAATGTGAAAAAAGGCTGTGACTGCCAGGGCAAGCAATGTCTTGACTCAGATAAAGGTGCTGTACTCCAGAGCTATGGAAGCCAGGCCTACAAATTTTTATAGGGCCTGTCATTCAAAAGTTTCATTTGGAGAGTGCACTATTCTAACTAATACCAATGAACCTCCTCTCCTTCTTGGGAACACTCTAATCTTCCAGCATACATGGAGAGTTAAAAAAGTGACAAGTTGTTTAAACTATTCAGAACATCTTTTAAAATGAATCCTTCCTTTAAGACGCAGGTGAGCATTCCTCTCACACTTACAAACACCAAAATTACTTGCCACTTAGTATTAAGGGTGGGTGTAACTTGTGTAAACTGCTGCAGTGCAATTACACAAGGTTACGGCAAAATTACACGAGGTTAAGCAGAATCACACAACAAGCATAGCCAAGAATGTAGGCGTCTTAGCCCCAAATGACTCGGAACTACGCGAGCAGGCGTAATTGTGTAATTTTTGTTGATGTTTAAGCCTGAGCAGAGTTCGCGGAGTTCCGCTTCTTGGACCTCCGCGAAGTGCAAAAAGGAATCTGCAACGCTATAGAGAGCTCCGCAAGCAGTAGAGTGCAGTAGATAAATACTGCTCACAGTAATTTCCAGCACCGGGTGTTTGTTCGCACAGTTTAGCCATTGTGAACGGCACCCTGCACAACAACAAGGGGTGCAAGCGGGCGCTGCTTCCTCTCTGACCCTCGAGCAGAATTTTTACTTGAGCGTCAGCTTTCTCAATGCATACGGACGGTTTCTCAATGCAAGTGGTCACGAGCATACGCAACCACTCACAATGAGAAATCTGACTGCCCGTGTTGAGAAATCTCACCGGAAGGTTGATTTTCCATGCTTGCGCTTGCCAACTTAATGTTCAGGATCGCGAACCAGGATAAATCTTGCCGAGAGGTGGATTTTCCTCGCTTGGACTTGCCAACTTCATGTTGACGAGCACAAGCGAGGAAAAGAACTCTACTCTGCTGGAGTGGAGTTTTTGAGAACTCCGGAGCTCCGCGTAACGAGGAGTGTAGAAAACTTCGCAAACTCTGCGAGCGGAGCACAATTCACCACTCAGGTTTAGTAATGTTGCATCACAAGAGTATCATGAAATTACTGATAATACTCTGATTACTTTGGTGTAATTGAAATATTACACAGGATTACTTAGTACTTGTTTTCAATGGAAATAAGGGTAGTGATCTAGGAGGTCTAAGTCTGGATCGCACTGACAACTGACTAACGATCCCCCAACTTTTGGAGACCATCAATTTTTAAACATTCTTGTGCTGGACATCTTGGAATACCAGTATCCATGAAGATCAAACTTTGAAACCTTTATTTTATCAGGACTGGGATTTTTGGCTTAAAAAGCTCTATGCCTGCGCACTGCATGGACAAAACCTGTTTTGGCTGGTAAAAGTTTTCAAATTCTTGTATCGAGGCAACAATGTTTGAAGATCATCAAGAACTACACACATTACTTTTTTAAATGACAATATGATAATATGATAAATAATCCACCTTGTATTTAACGTTTTCAGAATAACCCATTTTGGAATTCGGATTCATATATTGTGTATGACAAATCAATACCCTTGGTTACTACTTATTACTTGGCATGCATCAGCTGTAGTTCTAGGGCATTTTGAGCTGCAGGAGAAGTGTTGCTATTCCATGTCAATTATCATTTCAGTACATCTCATAGCACAGCTAAGGATTAGGCTCTGGTGAACTTTGAGTTACTTCGGTAGAATTTGCACAATTGCGGGAATTTACGATGAAGATTAAGACATGCAATACTCCCAAAATTCCACCATCATACCATTTTGCATAATCAAATCACAAATGCTAGCCCTAAATTTGCAGGAAAATTAATGGATGGTAGTGGTGGAACAACGAGAATAACCACAACGTGAGTGGCTACTCTTTGCGGCAGTTGTGTTTTTTTGCTAAGATGCATGTCATGCCAAAATATAGAGCTAAATGACAGACTTACTTTTTGTGTAATCACATGCAATTTTAGATATTTTGTGTGAAATTTCAAGTCATTTCCCAAAAGCAATTTATACAAATTTTTCACATTTTTACCGAGAATGTCAGTGGCCTCACAGAAACTCCAGTTTTGGTCACTCCAAGCCACTAGAGAATATGACATTAATATGGGAAGCAAAATAGTGTTCACTGATTGATTTCAAATAAAATTGGGGGTAAAGCAATTGGATCAAACGTATAAAATTAAGGAGCAAATGGCTTATTGCACTAAGGTATTACTTATTGACTATGGAATTTTCAAGATGGGAATTATGCTTTTCAAGGCACCTATTTATGATAGATAAATGGGAGCCTGGAAAGTGTATTGTCGAAAGTCCATGGCGTGATTGAGGTGTGCCATCATTCTGGTTGACCTGGTATGTTTTCCTGCACAGAAAACTCATATCACAAAGCAAGTGGAAGCTTTTGATCCATGGATCAGAACTCCGATGGCTGGTAAAGCTACAGCCAAAGTGAATCTTATTTCATTGTAAATGTAAATGTAGTATACTTGTAAAGCGCACAGCTGCCCCAGCAACAGGGCGTCCCGGCGCTGTATAACTCTGGGTAACCCGTCCTGGCTTTCCCTGTGGGATGGTCCCTTGCTGGAGTCCCCAAGGTGGAGCCAGGCATCCCCGGAATTGGTGGGGCCGTTGTGGAGATTAGGCAAGCTAATGCCCAGAGTTGCCGAGTGGAACCCCTGATTAGAGTAAGCACCGAAGCGAGAATTATCGAGTCCGCTGACCAAGGTCCACGACCCAGCCGCGTCGGGAATTGAACCCTGGTCCCGGGCTGACTTCTGCTCTCAGGCCTGCCGCCTCTAACCAGTGAGCCACACTACTCCATGACTGTGGGTGACTTCATTTTATCGTGGGCCACTCACTTCCCAATGTTTGCTAGAATCCATCCATATATAATAATGGTGCAATGGGCCCTTTAACCAGCACCCTAGATGGATGATAGCCTACTCAATCTTCTTCTGAATGTAAGAAGTGTGTGTGCAGTAGTGCTTGGATCCACAAGGGAGGGGGGGTGTATCCCATTTCGGATGTCTCATTGTGTGCCTGCAGTCCCCAAAGCCTATAGGGACTTCATAGGTTTAGAGATAGAACACCAACACACCAATGATGATAACGTTTTAGTGTGTGCTACAGGAAGCATATATGCCTATAGAAACAAGCATTGGTCAAGTCACTATGTCCCACCTATGCAAGAACTGTTAGCTTTGCCAATGTGTTTTAGCCATGTTGTCTGCCAGCGTGGCTCCTGTTTAGCATGGCTAAAAACTTTTAGCATAAAGGAGAGTGGGGTGGCCTGAAGTGGAGTGGAGTACAGTGGCTTAGAGTGGAGTGGCATAGAGTGTTGAAGAGTGTAGTGGCATAGAGTGCTGTGGAGTGGAATAGAGTGGAGTGGTGTAGAGTGGAGGGATTGTATAGTGATGTAGAGTGAACATAGAGTGGAGGGGTATAAAGTGGAATAGAGGGGCATAGAGTGTTGTGGTGTAGAGTGGAGTACAGTGTTGTAGAGTGGAGTATATTGTTATAGAGTGGAAGGGCTTCTAGTAGCGTAGAGTGGAGTAAATTATCATAGAGTGTAATGTAATAGAGTGGAGCGCGTGGAGTGGAGTAAAGTGGGTTGTCATAGATTGGAGTGGCACAGAGCAGAGTGTCATGGAGGGTCATAGAGTGGAGGGTCATAGAGTGTCATAGAAGAGAGTGGCATAGAATGGAGTAGAGTGGCATAGAGTGAAGTGGAGTAGAGTGTTGTAGAGAGGAGTGGCATAGTGTGGAATGGAGAAGAGTGTTGTGATGTGGATGGTCATAGAGCAGAGGGGCATAAAGAGGAGAGGCAAAGAGTGGGGGGATAGAGTGGTCAGGGATAGAGTGGAGTGGAGTGGAGTGGAGTGGAGTGGAGTGAAAACTCAAAGAGTATTGTAGAGTGCAGTAGTGGGGCATAGAGTGGTATAGAGTGGCATAGAGTGGAGTAGAGTGGTGTAGAGAGGAGAGACATAGAATGGAGTAGAGTGTCTTAAAGTGGAATGACCTAGAGTGGAGGGGCGTAGAATGGCATACCATAGAGTGGAGTAGAGTGGCGAAGAGTGATTTGGAGGGCCATAGCGTGGAGAGTCAAAGAGTGGAGGGGCTTAGAGTGGAGGGGCATAGAGTGGAGTAGAATGATTTAGAGTGAAGTGGCATTGAGTATCATAGATTGGAGTGCCATTGAGAGGAGTAGAGTGTTGTGGAGTGGAGTGGAGTACAGTATCATAGATTGGACTATTGTGGAGTGTGGAAGCCAAATTATACGCCTCTTGCATTTTGGAGGAGATTCAGGAATGGGTGGACAATAACAACTTAATCCCCAGCTATCAAACAGGCTTTAGAAAAGGGACAGGGACCATAACAATCCTTACAGCCCTAGCCCACCTGATGGAAAATGCCAAAATGAAGAATAATCGGTTATACGGCTGCTTTATCGATATTAGAGCGGCTTTTGATCGAGTCAGTAGGGAGAGACTTTGGGAAAAACTCAAAGAGTGGGGGCAGTCAAAAAATCTTCTCAACGCAGTCATGCTCCTCTACACTGACACTTGGGCAAGGGTCAAACAAGGTCAGGGTTCAAGCCTCACGTCCAAAATTCCAACTGAGGACGGACTAAAACAGGGCTGCGTCCTGGCCCCAAGCTTATTTAATTTATACCTTGCCGACCTAGGAAAAAATCTCGGTCAAATTGTAAGCCATGCACCGAAACTGGGTATCACCCCAATGCCAATCATCCAGTTCGCAGATGACATCGTCCTCCTAAGTAGAACACCAATTGGGCTGCAAAGGCTGATAAATGCTCTACAACTCTACCTAGATGAAGAACATCTGGAACTGAATAGAGAAAAGACAAAAGTAGTATGCCTTACAGAGCGAAAGTCTATCAAATTCAGTTGGACATCTAACCACCTTGCAATTGAGGAACAGCCATATTATCGGTATCTGGGGGATAACCCTCGGCAAAGACAACTTAAAAAAAGAACATTCGACGGTGTTAAAAGCCAAGTCCCAGACGCTAATTTATGGATATAGGCGACTCTTGCAAAAACTGAGTGGCCCAAACTACACCCACCTTTTAAAAGTAATGGCCGCTCAGATTTTACCTACTCTATCGTACGGTTTGGTCACATGGCCGGTTTATTAAACAACTTATAAAATAAAATTTACAAAGATGTATTTAAACTACCCAAATGCTCCTCACCAGCCCAGGTGCGATTAGAATTTGGACTCCAAAATCAAATCTTTCGGTCCAAGTCAAGATTCGTCAAACTTTGTCACAAACTTCGTGCTGCCGACTTAGACTCTTTAAATAATCTCTGTTGGCAAGTAATCAACTCTGAATTTACCCAGCCCTGGGCCATTCACTTGCAAACTTGCCTTACGGAGCTCGAACTGCTAGAAGCATGGAACAAAAAAATTGACCAAGCCAGTTTCTGCAAAATTGCTAATTCCATTGCCAAAAGGAAGTCATTACTGGAAAACAAACAAATATTGACCCATCGACGTCATGCCTGGACAGTTATTTCTTCCTATACACTTCAACAACCCCGGGCATATTTGCAACTCATTTTAGCCAACATTTAAAAAAGACCCTCATCGACTTCCGTATGGGCCTTCACGAATCCAAGGACTTAAGACCCTCCTGGAAACCCCAAGACGATTGCCCAAAATGCAGACTCTGCGGATACCAAAATTAATCTCTAATTCATTTGTTTTGTGTGTGCCCAGTCCTCATGGTATTTAGAAGACAGTTCTTACGGGACATACTGATCAAATTGAACATAAGAACATGTCGGCAGGCCGTTATTATCTGGCTGACAGGTTCATCCCCAATCCTGACTTGTCGGGGACTCAAATTTATGATTGAGATTAGAAAGCAGCTACAGGTCTGTTAACGATCACCCAACATACTGTCTGAGGCCCATCCTCCCACGCTGGTGCTCCCACGCTTACTTCACAATTCCTTAAGCTGCTAGTGGGGGGACTCGATGATTAGTTTTAAGTTTTAACCCTTTTTTAACTTCTACATTAATTCTTGTTTTTTTGAATTTTAACGTTATTTGTTATGTGAATATTGGCTAAACTTACTTTTTGTATTGTAAGGATTTTTATTAATACAACAATAAAAACATATTGTATTGTATTGCATTGTATCATAGATTGGAATATTGTGGAGTAGAGTGCCATAGAGTGGAGAACAGTGGCCTAGAGTAAAATGCCATAGGGCTTCTTGGAGTGTCATAGAGTGGAGGGGCATAGAGTTACATGAAGCACAGTGTCCTAGATTGGAATTGAGTAGTGTGTCATAGAGTTGAGTATCATAGAGTGAAGTGGCTTAGAGTTGAGTGGCGTGAGTGGAGTAGCATAGAGTTGACTGGCATATGGTGTTGTCGAGTGGTGTTTTGTACAGTGAAGGTGCATAGAGTGGCTTGGAGTGGACTGAAGCAAAATAGAGTGACAGAGTGGTGTGGAGTGGCATAGAGTGGAGAGGCATACAGTGGCATAGAACAGAGTGGAGTAGAGTGGAGTAGGTTGAAGTGCTTTACACTGGAGTGGACTGCCATAGAGCGGACTGGCATAGCGTAGAGTGGATTAAAGTGTCATAGAGTTGAGTGTCATAGTGTGGAGTGGCATAGAGTGGAGTAAAGTGGCATAGAGTGCCATAGAGTGGAGTGGCATAGAGTGTTGTAGAGTGGATTGTCTTAGAGTGGAGGTGCCTAGAGTGGAGTTGCCTAGAGTGGAGTATTGTAGAGTAAAGTGTAGTAGAGTGGGGTGACAAACTGTGGCATAGAGTGTTGTAGAGTGGAGTATCTTAAAGTGTTGTGTTATAGAGGGTAGTGATGTAGGGTCGGTGTCATATAGTGGAGTGGCGTAGAGTGGTGTGGCCTAGAGTTAAGTGGAAATGGGTGTTGCAGAGTGGATTGCTGTAAAGTAGAGCAGAGGGTTATAAAGTGGAGTGTCGAAGAGTGGGTTGTCGTAGAGTAGAGTGGTCATAGAGTAGAGTGGCATAGAAAGGAGTGGCATAGAGTGGAGTAGAGTAGCATAGAGTGTCATAGATTGGTGTAGAGTGGAGTAGAGTGGAGTGGCTTAGAGTGGAGTAGAGTGTAGTAAAGTGGACTGTCATAGAATAGAGTGTTAGAGAGTGGAGTAGAGTGAAGTGGAGTGGCCGAGAGTGGATTGGTGTACAGTGGACTGGCGCACAGTGCTGTAAAGTGGCGAAGAGTGGAGTAGAGTGTTATAGAGTAAAGTAGAGTATTGCAGAGTGGACCTAACAAAGAGTAAAATGGAGTGTTGTTGAGTGGATTTATGCAGAGTGGAGTATGTATGTCGTGGAAGCTCACTGCCATTACAAACAACACAATTTCAATTGAAATGACCATTACCTTTGCACACACAGTTTTACTGACACAACTATACAGTACACAAGTGATAACATGTGGACATGGTATCATCACTAAGTGTATTGAATTATTTTGATCCTATTTAAATTTCTGTTCCTTCCACTCATCAAAAAGAAATGTGCTTCATGTGTGCTTTTCTTATTCTGATGTATTCTGAAATATTTGTACAGTTCATTTACAGACATCTACATTTTTAATTGTGTGCTAGAAAAAATAACATTCTACAGCATTCCTTCTCAGATGGGTAGCCAGCAGAATTGTAACACAAATCCTCTCACTTTGAAGTCAAAGAGAGAAAGTAAACACAATTCCCTCGGAAGACAGAGCCTTACATTTGACCTCTGTCTTTGAATGCAGAGCAAATGTGACAAAATAAGAACAAAGGAATTTTTATGGAAAGTGGAAGAATACAGGAAATGGGCTATGCTCCATCGGAGGGACAAAGTTAAGTTGGACAACCTAAAACTATAAAAGCCAGCAAATAGCAAGCAAGCAAAGTGAGTTACAAACCACAAAGCCTATGGTAAGCAATGGGTGGAATACATTCCTAGGTAAGCTTTTACAGTGTCACACTGAAGTCTTCAGCTCACCAGACAGCTGTGGTGTCTTGTAGACTTCAACCTAAAAAGGCTTTTTGGGAACTTAGACTGCACTATTTAGTTCACTTGTAAATTTGATGTATCACAAAATTATGTATATGGTGATACCTATTTGTTTTGTACATTGTTATTATGAATGTTACTGAAATAAATAAATGAGGACAACGTCCGCGCCAATATTTATTTGTCGAGTACATTTGCTGAGAGCGTACAGAATACAATAGCAAAGCAACGTTGGAATTTTAATTTAGTTTTATATCCCCGAGCAATTAAGCAATCGCTGCGTACAGTGGTACTGGGGTGAAGAAACCACTTATTTTCTGTGCTCCAAGTTGACTGAGAGGGACCCAAAGGAAAGAACAATATGCACTGCAGTTTTCACTGACATCACCAATCCACCACATTTATTAAAACACAGGCATAGCTCTGTTGCTTCCAGTTACTTTTAATAACTCGGCGGCATTGATTTACACATTCATTACATTTCACAAAAACATGTTTGACCTTTTGACTTCTTTTTTTTACATCCTAACTCCACAGTATTAACAGGAGGACTAAGTAGAAGAAATCAACAGACATGCCAGAGTTAGTTATTATTTACAAAGCATTCAAGCTGCAATTCCGTAAAAATGTGTGTCTGTTAAACACTTCCAAGTTGTTAATGCCTGAACTCATTTAAATAAATATTTTTTAATGCATTAACGTAGTGTTTGTTTAAACTTTATTTCTATTGCTTTTGATGCAATAAAAGAATACACAAAATTGTGTATGTAAAAATAAAGCAAAATCTTTACAAAACCTGTACCACTACTCCAAAGTCATGAAATATATAATGTAGCTCAATATCACTTTTATGCCATTTATACGGGCTGTAAATAACGAACAATGGGGCATATTAGCAAGAACCTCGTTAAAATTATCGCCGTTTTAGCGACAGGAAACTGCCGCTAAAATGGCGATAATGGGTTTGCTATTATGCGTTATAGAATTCCAATAGAAGTCCAGGTTAGCTGTGCAGGACATCTTACCTGGGCTTCTATTGGAATTCTATAACACATATTAGCAAGCCCATATCGTTGTTTTAGCGGCAGTTTCCTCCAGCTAAAACAGCGCTAATTTTAACAAGGTTCTTGCTAATATGCCCAAATATTATTACCCAATTTATGCTTCCAAATTCACGGACCGTGGACGGATGGAAACCTGAGTCTGCATGTATTCATGTGTGTATATTGTAAATTAGGTCAATATATTACGAAATATGTAAAAACAATTTGATATTTTAACAAACAAAGATGCATATTAGCAAGGGCCATATCGCCGCTTTAGCGGCACTTTTTGCACTATTCTTATCGCCCTATTAGCAAGCTGTCGCTAACAGCAGTTAGCGACAGCTTATGGGCGAAAGCGAACGGTTTGGGGCACACTTTTCATGTCAGCGATAGTTATCGCTAATGACATGCAAAGTGGGCGTACCCAAACTGTTAGCGACTGAAAGCAGTCACTAACACAGCTATCGCCTATTAGCAAGGCAGGCTGTGCGATTAAAAATGTTGCGCTAAGCGCAATTATCGCCAGATTCTAACGCCTGCTCAGATCATTACTTAACCTGTTTATCCAATGGGAGGTGGATATTCAGGTTAAGTCCCCATTAGCGTTAATGCCTGAATATCGCTGAATTTCCAGCGGTATACACGCATTAAGCCGCTATCGCCGGATATATTATTGCATTAGAGATAAATGTTGCTAATAGCATTTTATCTCTGCGATAATATCCGGCGATAGAAAAAAAACAGGCTAAGCGTGTTTGCGGTAAATACCGCATTTCCTTGCTAATATGCCCCATATTGTGCCCTCAGGTACAACTAAACATATGGCCAATAAAGAGAGGCGGTCAAAGGGGACACCCACAATCACAATTTTAAATAAGCTCTGGCAATGGCAATATGTCCGGTTTGGTTTTGCTTTGTCTGAGAAAATGCTTATCAAAATGTGGATTTCTGAAGACTGTGAAAGCAGTGTAGCCAAGAAGGCTGATTCATGAAGGTCTTGCTTACATACATGGGGTGTGAAATGGTATTAGAAATACAAGCCATCTTCACGAAAAACATAAAGCAGTAACGCAATGAATTTCCAGCTAATGCTCACTGCAGTAATTTAGCCACAATAAGAGTGGCTTATGGCCCACTATAAGGTTTGTTTGTACGTCATTGCCCCTGTCAAATGTAAGCAAACAAAGGCTGGTATAATGCTAGACAGCCAACAGTTTGAAAGGATTGATAGGTTTCCTCTACTTTGTTGAACAATTGCAAAGAAAATAATCATTTCTTTGAAAAGGCCTGTCAGAAAGTCATAATCTTGCTTGTCTCATCTCCGCTCACTGGATCCCCCCCAGAGACGTAATTCAGGCCCCAGAAGCACGGTGATGGTGTCCCCCGCCACTGTATGCTGCCTTGCATGGCCAGATTAGCCATACCTTACATCAGGAGTTTTGCTGGGAGGCTGGAAGAGTGGGGGGCAGTTTTGTTAGCGGGGGGCGTCATTTTGTGTTATGCCACTGTATCCTGCCCTTGCAAGGCTGGATAAGCCATACAGAACATCCTCTATTTTCTAGGGATGTTGGAAGGGAGGGGGCCAGCTTTGTTACTGGAGAGTGGAGGGGGGGCTGTTTTCTTACCAGGGTGGGAGGCAGTTTTGCCGCAGTGCTGCAATGTTGACACCCAGTAACAAAAACACCAGGCCACCATAATCCGCACAACACTCAATTTCGTTTCCAGCCTCCCTGTCTTTTGAAATATGGCATTGTTTAAAAATCACCCACTGTAGAGTTATGTTTATATCAAGCACTTTTACGTGACAATAGAAGTGTCTAGATATCTCTGTTGATTAATTTTCCTGCTTGAGTTTTGCCTAGTGTCAGTTCTGACTCAACTGAGGTAGAGCACAGGGTTAATATGCCTGCTGCAAAGAATGTGTACCATGCAGAGCACATAAGTGTATTTTATGTGCATAGCTCTCTGGGTTACTGCTTTTGCCACAGAGATCATTTTGTTACTCTGCAGTTCATAAGTTACAATAGTAATTTAGCACAGTGAGCTATGAACTGCCATCAAGGAGCTGCATGCAAATTGTATGGTACAGGAGTTAGAAAATGATGTTCTCCCCAGTCTTTCATTATCCTAATGTTGCTAAAAAGGGTTTGCCTGGACAGAAATACATTTTTAGTAGTAAATATAACACTGTGTTACGTTTTGAATCCTGAGTTTGTGCTTCTCCAGCCCAAGGACTCGCAGTACTCTTTGTTTTATGTTACATTTTCTATACGATGACATAGGAACCGATTCACAGAACTAACTTAAGACAAAATCCTAAACTTACTACCATTTTGGTATTCACAGAAGGCATTTATTCATTTTGGCATTCACAGAAGTCATTTAGGAGTACTAAAGTTAGGAGTCCTAACTATACTACCCCTAAACTGAGAAAAATCCTAACTTTAAGACTTTCGGTATTCACAGAAGGCATTTAGGAGTCGTAAAGACTCTGGTGTAGGTTAAACAGGCCCTTTTTGTAGGGTCACTCTCAGATGTTTTCCTTCTGTTGCTCTACCTGTTTTTGTTGGCATTAGGACTCTTTGCTCTTTTTCCCTGTAGTAAAGGGCTTGTGCTCTCGTTCTTAAACATAGTACAGTTGGAATCTACCGGATTCATACATTTAATTTACTAAATACGTTCCTAGTATACTATACTACATGTACATAGGGCCTGTAAATTAAATGTTGCTTATGGGCCTGCAGCACTCATTGTTCCACCTACTATAGTTGCCTTTCAAAATATGTGTCAAGTCTTCCTCTGCAGCCTGTACTGCAGTTTTAAACTGTCATTTCCACCTGGTAAAATAAGTCTTTTGACAAAGCCTAAACCTTCTTCTTTAAAACTTATAAGGCACACCCTATGGTAGGCCATAAAGGCTTATAGGGCAGGGTGCATTGTACATAAAAAGTAGGACACGTGTACTTAAGTTGTACATGTCCTGGCAGTGAAAAATTCCGAAAGTCGTATTCACTGTTGCAAGGCCTACCTCTCCCATTGATTAACATTGTGTCACCGTACTATATTTAGTAAGTACTAACTTTGTATTGGATTCAGATAGAAATATGCTGTTTATAATCAAATGAATTTTAATTGTAATTGTACTTTCATTTAGATAGCACTCACTGCCCCTGACAAGGCTGCAAAATGTCTTTTCGGTTAGTAGCATACTACTCTGGAACCCAAAAAGGATTAGTGTTGATTAGGATAGGGAAATATGAAATTAATTTGAGCGGTGGACATCCTAGCCTGTTATTTAGATTGAAAAGGATAGTGGACAGATAGGAGAGGGAAGGGTTTGCATTTATATAGCATTTGCTACCACTGATGAGGTGTTGAAACACTTTTCAGTGACCAGAACCCAAAGCACAAAAAGGATTAGTAATAAATTAGTGTAGGGAAATATGAAATTAATTTGAGTGGTGGGCTTGTTAGCCTGTCATTTGGATTGAAATGGACAGTGGAAGGGAAAGAAGAGGGAAGGGTTTGCATTTCTATAGCGCTTGCTACCCCTGATGAGATGCTAAAGTGCTTTTCGGCAAGCAGCACACTACTCTGGAACCCAAAAAGGATTAGTGGTGAATTAGTATAGGGAAATATGACATTCATTTGAGCAGTAGACATGTTGATCTGTTATTTGGATTGAAAAGGATAGTGGAGAATGCTCTTTAACTGTAAAGTTGGATTTTAAGTAGCACTTTAGACAATGTCACTTGTAGAAAGTTTTAATTGTTTTATCAAAGAGGGTTTGGTCCTAATATGACAGCTAGAAAGGGCCTAGTATTAGAAGCTACAAGATAATCTAGTCATCCCACCTATCTCATACATTGTTTCAACAGCAAACCATGAAACAATTCTATGGTCTGGAGTATTTATTCACACAATTATTCAAAATGTTTCAATGAACATGATCATTTATATCTTATTAGGGTGTTCAGAACAAGGGAAACATAACTATTTAAACAGTTAACTTAAACTTTAGAGAAACACTTTACAATGCACATTACAGTACATAAAATTCAAAGAAGTCATAGTTTCAAAAAAGAAGAAAAAGCAACCTAAATGGTAATTCATTAACCACATTAGAATCCAAGTTGAAAAGAAAGTTGCTACCAGAGGGAACACATGTTTTCTCTATCTAAGGATAAGCTTATTTATACAAGCAATTATTCTCTATGAAAGGGTATGAATCCAATAAAGGTATCCCACTGGTAAAAGGTGTTGACACGTTTCAAACCCCAACACTATTTGTGGAGTTCTCATCAGGGCCGTGACTGGGTGTAAGCTAAAGAAACGAAGGTAAAAAATGAATTGGAAAGTGGGCATTCTCTTGTCCTAACCATTTATGATGTGTCAATGCCCTGGGTGACATGACTGTGAATGTTTATGCTGTTGGGGTTTGTGTATTTCTCCCAGACAGTGAGACAAGGGGGACTGGGTATAGGCAGGATAGGACATCCTGTGACAATGGCTGATCGCTGAGCTCTACCCTGCCCCACTTATAATTCAAAAGGCTTTGCCTGTAGCACATACGAAGGAACTTGATACCAGCCCTTTGTCACCCCAGAGAATCTTGACGGGGAGACCTTTCCAGAACCAGATGTGTGGATAGTATAGGGAATCCCCCTACATTAAGGTTGCTATTAGGTATAAATATTAGACCACCAGAGTCACTCTTCAGAACACTGGTTGACCTGTATAAGTAACAAAAGGAGGACTGCCCTGCTGCTTGGAGGACCGCCCTGCGGTATGAGAAGAAAAATTGGACATCCTTGTCTTCATCCCAGGCTATCCAGAGTGACTTCAAGAGTCAGCTGGCTGACCGACTGTATGATCTACAGCCATGCAACCAGCTTCAGAGGCCTCCCCGCAACTGCCAAGCTGTTCTGCTGAAACTAATTCTGGTAAGACCTGCTGCTGGACCTGCCTGAGTATTCTGATGGCCTCTGCTGGAGTGAGTTCCTGGTCTCCAAAACGTGCATCCCCATTTCTTGGATGCTTTGCTGGCTTCAGAGAGAACTCCACCTTGCCTATTTGAAGGATTCATCAAATCAAATCAAATCAAAGAGACAGGAAGCCTTCCAAAGCCACACCACACAGAACTTGATCCGTGGACATAAGAGACTACTCCCAGTGGCCCCAACTTGGTCCTGTGTCTGGCTTGCGCTCCCTTATGGTTGGCCTGAACCTGTGACTAAGTCCTAGATCAGAAAGACCAAATACACTCATTTGGCGCTTAGTTCTCTTTCACACTATTTGTATTTAAAACATAGTGTATCTCCGATTCACTGATTGAATTTGTGTTGTTCTGTTATCCATTTTATTGATTAAACTTTACTTTATTTTTCTAAATTGGTTTGGTATTTTCTTGTGTTGTGTTTTCACTTTGTTACTGTTTGTGTGCTTCCTAAAGACTACTTTTGTGCCAAGCTACCAGAGGGTTCAGCAGAGGCTAATTTACTTACTTTTGTGGTTCACCCTGGCAAGGATTGTGGTTGTTGCCTGAGTGGGGCCTCCACCCCTCACTAATAACCCATTTTCTTATTGTGTAACTAACCTAAGTTCAATGCGGTCAGCCTAAGCTCTTGCCTATGTCCCGTTCAACAGCAAACTATTGTTGTTCAAAGGACTTTTCCTAGGCACGTTTTTGCCTTATTACCTTACAAACTGCACATCTTGATTTCCCATAACCTATTTGAAGGATCTTTTCGTTTTAATGTTTTAACTTAATATGGAATTCTCTGGGGATTGCCCGCTGCTTGTGCCATAGCTACCAGGGTTTGAGCAGCGATTCTCTAATAGCTGTATTTTAACCAGTCTATGTTTATTAAGGTAGTATGGATCACCCCCACCTAAATCAATAACCACATTTCTGTAAAGTATGATGCCTTATGCCCTGTGGAAGCTCTTTCATTCTGCACTGGTGCTCCATCTGATTCTGAGCGCATGGAACCCACAAGCAGCAAAGGGAGCCCTAGGACATAAATACAATATAACATGAGTTTCTCTTTAACACTCAACTGACACTGGGGCATAGAGGGTTTTTGTTCTCTCACTTCTACCATATCCCCAATCAGAGGTTCCTCTATATCATCTGACATAATGGGCCAACAACATATAGGAATATATTGAAGGAGGTTACTTTTTGTCCCTGCAAAGAGTCTGTCCTCTGCACTGAACTGGTGGATGTATGACATTACAACGCATGCATTTACATCGCATGCCTTTACAACGTAAGTATTACAACGCAGTCCATTACAACGCATAGTGCTTTTGGGTGCTGGATAGTGAATAGTTTAATTTACTATTCCAACTCCAGTCCCCGTGGACACTAGGGAAGGGTATTGGATAGTAAATTAACCTATTCCCTATCCTAGAGCGCCCCCCAGAGCAATGTGTTGTAATAGTTTGCGTTGTAATGGTTGCGTTGTAAAGGCTCTGCGATGTAAAAGTTGCGTTGTAAGTGTTGTTCACCGAACTGGTAGTTGGGGTGCAAGATGTAGAGCACAATGGGTCCCATTAGCATGCCGGACGGAACGCCACCGCCCGCATGGCGATGGCGATCTGCCCGACATTTGAGCCCGCCCGCATATCAATTCCCCCGCCACATTACTATGGCAGGGGAGCCCACCCGCATGCCAATTCCCCCCGCCACATTACTATGGCAGGGGGGACCCCGGTGGACGAAAAGACCGTGGTTTTACGCTGGTAGGCAATCCGCCCGATTGCCTACTGGGCGGATAAACAGTTAATATAGTGGTGGTGTCTGGTAGACACCGCCATCCATATTATGTTGCATGCTGGGTGTTGGGGGAAAGGCAGGCAGTTCTCGTCATTGGAGGCCCGAAGAGGGACCCCAGGGACTCCCGGGGGTGGGGGGTGCACATGGGGGTACGCACTTCCATGCACATCATGGCAGGCACCACGCATTGCCTGCCACGTTGTGCATGGAACTGAACGACATACCTTCTTGGCATTGCGGCGGGCGGTGCTGAGAGCATCGCCCGCTGCAATGTCAAGAATGCAGGATGCTTCCGCCAATGTGGGGAGTGCATCCTAATGCCACCAACGGGACCCCTGCACCAATGGCGGGTGGTCCCATTCCATGACAGGATGGCGGGCGGAGAGAGTCCCCCCACCATCCTAATGATCCCCAATGTCTGCAGCAGAGGACTTACCCGGATATGAAATCTCATTATAATAGTAACAATAAAATAATAAAAATAATAATTGTTATTCCCCCGAAAATCATAATTTGGTGGCATTTATTGCACCCGATAAATACACTCAGTGGATATCTGACTAAATGATCAGGTTGCTTGTAATGAGGGCATTACAGTTTAAATGAATTACTCAATTACTTCCTAGCTCTGTATTACCATACAAGGTATTGCAGCATGCATTTAAATGAAAAGCAGGAATTAGCACATGTACAGAAAAAGCACATGCACCAATGGAGGGCGATCATTTGCCACAAAAACATTTCTCTGTTATCAAGTTCTCTCTACCCAAATGCAGATGGCCCATATTCAGACGCAGGTATGGTGCATGGCAATTTAAATGTTCTAACTCAGACATCAGCACATCTCCATAAATGCATGCCTTCTCATATCATCACAACCTCCACAAGCATGTAGCAGAAATACAAAAGTCCCAACATGGCATGTGCCTTAATTTCTGAAATTAATATGCACTGACCATAACAACAAATGCATTTTTATCATACCATAATGACCACCTTCCACATTTTTATAGAAAAATAACAAATCTTATCACATATAAAGCAGTATCTGTCACAAAGCTCACTCATTGAAGAATGTCGGTTGTTGCATATAGCCCTATTAAAATTAACACAAAACTTACTACAACATGCAGTGCAGAAGGAGAACGACACAGAGCAGCAAAGAACTAAAGCATTCTGCACAGGAGGAAGAAGTCCTGTGCGAGCACGAGGAGAAACAAAACATTAAATGTTATTATGTTAGGGTTAAATTTTAATACTTGTGTCAATGTACACCTGTTTCTGAAATGAATGATTGTCTTAAATGTATGAGGAATTGAGCCATGTGCACACATGACAAACTGTGGCCACAACCTACATTTTTCCAAATCAGATCACCAATGCCTTGCTGGTGCACATGGCCCCACAAACTAACATGCTCTTTGCAAATGATCAAGGTATCACAAAATACAGTTACAAGCAATTGCTGGTCCTTAAATGTTGTTAAGATACTCATCCCTGAGATAGTCCCTAAGGCCAGCGGTGGCCCAATAAAAAAGGGTGGGGTCGCGTGGGAAGGGTCACGCAAGGGGGTGCTAGAAATACATTATTTTTAAAAATAACTTACCTGTTGCCATCGGCTGCCTCCAGTGTCACGTCACGTTCGCCGACTCTCCTCTTCATGGGTCTCAGCCGCCCCTGGGACCAAGACTCCCATCCAATCCCCATGCATGAGGATTAGTCTAAGCAGGCAGGAAAGCCACCCTGCTCAGACCAGGGATTCTGTGGGGTTTCCCCCGCCCGGCTGCTCAATACTGCTGTATGCTGTCCATCAACTGTGTTTTTTGCAATTTTCACCCCAAGTGGGCTGGGTATGCTCAGACGTGAGTCCCAGGCTCTCCACACCACTGGAGTCAAGCTATCCAGGCTGATGAAGGCTGATAGCCAGAAACCGGTCCTTGGATGCTTGATTCCGGTCTGGGAAAGACATGGCTTGGTAGTTCGGACTGGACTGTTCCCATGAGGCACAGGGTCAGAGCTGATTTGCATATAGCCAGTGTCTAACCCAGGGTGGTGTGGAGTGCAAAAAACCGATGGATTTAGGCCCAGATACTTGTACTGGGATGAATGTATGACATTGTTCTACATTCTGTCCATCAACTGTGTTTTTTGCAATTTTCACCCCGAGTGGGCTGGGTATGCTCAGACGTGAGTCCCAGGCTCTCCACACCACTGGAGTCAAGCTATCCAGGCTGATGAAGGCTGATAGCCAGAAACCAGTCCTTGGATGCTTGATTCCGGTCTGGAAAAGACATGGCTTGGTAGTTCGAACTGCACTGTTCCCATGAGGCACAGGGTCAGAGCTGATTTGCATATAGCCAGTGTCTAACCCAGGGTGGTGTGGAGTGCAAAAAAACGATGGATTTAGGCCCAGATCCTTGTACTGGGGTGAATGTATGACATTGTTCTACATTCTGTCCATCAACTGTGTTTTTTGCAATTTTCACCCCGAGTGGGCTGGGTATGCTCAGACGTGAGTCCCAGGCTCTCCACACCACTGGAGTCAAGCTATCCAGGCTGATGAAGGCTGATAGCCAGAAACCGGTCCTTGGATGCTTGATTCCGGTCTGGGAAAGACATGGCTTGGTAGTTCGGACTGGGCTGTTCCCATGAGGCACAGGGTCAGAGCTGGTTTGCATATAGCCAGTGTCTTACCCAGGGTGGTGTGGAGTGTAAAAAACGATGGATTTAGGCCCAGATCCTTGCACGGGGGTGAATGTATGACATTGTTCTACATTCTGTCCATCAACTGTGTTTTTTGCAATTTTCACCCCGAGTGGGCTTGGTATGCTCAGACGTGAGTCCCAGGCTCTCCACACCACTGGAGTCAAGCTATCCAGGCTGATGAAGGCAGATAGCCAGAAACCGGTCCTTGGATGCTTGATTCCGGTCTGGGAAAGACATGGCTTGTTAGTTCGGACTGGACTGTTCCCATGAGGCACAGGGTCAGAGCTGATTTGCATATAGCCAGTTTCTAACCCAGGGTGGTGTCGAGTGCAAAAAAACGATGGATTTAGGCCCAGATCCTTGTACTGGGGTGAATGTATGACATTGTTCTACATTCTGTCCATCAACTGTGTTTTTTGCAATTTTCACCCCGAGTGGGCTGGGTATGCTCAGACGTGAGTCCCAGGCTCTCCACACCACTGGAGTCAAGCTATCCAGGCTGATGAAGGCTGATAGCCAGAAACCGGTCCTTGGATGCTTGATTCCGGTCTGGGAAAGACATGGCTTGGTAGTTCGGACTAGACTGTTCCCATGAGGCACAGGGTCAGAGCTGATTTGCATATAGACAGTGTCTAACCCAGGCTGGTGTGGAGTGGAAAAAAACGATGGATTTAGGCCCAGATCCTTGTACTGGGGTGAATGTATGACATTGTTCTACATTCTGTCCATCAACTGTGTTTTTTGCAATTTTCACCCCGAGTGGGCTGGGTATGCTAAGATGTTAGTCCCAGGCTCTCCACACCACTGGAGTCAAGCTATCCAGGCTGATGAAGGCTGATAGCCAGAAACCGATCCTTGGATGCTTGATTCCGGTCTGGGAAAGACATGGCTTGGTAGTTCGGACTGGACTGTTCCCATGAGGCACAGGGTCAGAGCTGATTTGCATATAGCCAGTGTCTAACCCAGGGTGGTGTGGAGTGCAAAAAAACGATGGATTTAGGCCCAGATCCTTGTACTGGGGTAAATGTATGACATTGTTCTACATTCTGTCCATCAACTGTGTTTTTTGCAATTTTCACCCCGAGTGGGCTGGGTATGCTCAGACGTGAGTCCCAGGCTCTCCACACCACTGGAGTCAAGCTATCCAGGCTGATGAAGGCTGATAGCCAGAAACCGGTCCTTGGATGCTTGATTCCGGTCTGGGAAAGACATGGCTTGGTAGTTCGGACTGGACTGTTCCCATGAGGCACAGGGTCAGAGCTGATTTGCATATAGCCAGTGTCTAACCCAGGGTGGTGTGGAGTGCAAAAAAACGATGGATTTAGGCCCAGATCCTTGTACTGGGGTGAATGTATGACATTGTTCTACATTCTGTCCATCAACTGTGTTTTTTGCAATTTTCACCCCGAGTGGGCTGGGTATGCTCAGACGTGAGTCCCAGGCTCTCCACACCACTGGAGTCAAGCTATTCAGGCTGATGAAGGCTGATAGCCAGAAACCGGTCCTTGGATGCTTGATTCCTGTCTGGGAAAGACATGGCTTGGTAGTTCGGACTGGGCTGTTCCCATGAGGCACAGGGTCAGAGCTGGTTTGCATATAGCCAGTGTCTAACCCAGGGTGGTGTGGAGTGTAAAAAACGATGGATTTAGGCCCAGATCCTTGCACGGGGGTGAATGTATGACATTGTTCTACATTCTGTCCATCAACTGTGTTTTTTGCAATTTTCACCCCGAGTGGGCTGGGTATGCTCAGACGTGAGTCCCAGGCTCTCCACACCACTGGAGTCAAGCTATCCAGGCTGATGAAGGCAGATAGCCAGAAACCGGTCCTTGGATGCTTGATTCCGGTCTGGGAAAGACATGGCTTGTTAGTTCGGACTGGACTGTTCCCATGAGGCACAGGGTCAGAGCTGATTTGCATATAGCCAGTGTCTAACCCAGGGTGGTGTTGAGTGCAAAAAAACGATGGATTTAGGCCCAGATCCTTGTACTGGGGTGAATGTATGACATTGTTCTACATTCTGTCCATCAACTGTGTTTTTTGCAATTTTCACCCCGAGTGGGCTGGGTATGTTAAGATGTGAGTCCCAGGCTCTCCACACCACTGGAGTCAAGCTATCCAGGCTGATGAAGGCTGATAGCCAGAAACCAGTCCTTGGATGCTTGATTCCGGTCTGGGAAAGACATGGCTTGGTAGTTCGGACTGCACTGTTCCCATGAGGCACAGGGTCAGAGCTGATTTGCATATAGCCAGTGTCTAACCCAGGGTGGTGTGGAGTGCAAAAAAACGATGGATTTAGGCCCAGATCCTTGTACTGGGGTGAATGTATGACATTGTTCTACATTCTGTCCATCAACTGTGTTTTTTGCAATTCTCAATACTGCTGGGCTGAAGAAAACCTCCCTCCCATGTCTAAGCCCCGCCCCTCCATGCACCGCTGGCTAAACGCTGACAATCGGAAAAAAACGATGCAATAACATTGTTTTAGTTTACATTTACTGGCTCTGAGCCAGGCAATGGGGCGACGCTCCTCCGCTATTGCGGAGGAGCCACCCCTGCCTAAGACTAAAAAAGTGTTATCTTGCTGCTGTTTCAGGGCTGGGGTGGTTTTGTGTTAAGCATCTGGGCCTCAGTACCGCAATGTTTTAACTTCTGCACCCTTATTGCTGTATATTATGGTATATTTTACTGGACAATAAAGTTGGAAAGGAGGACAAAAGCATTTGTTGAATCTCAAAGGAGATAAGGCCTATCCTTGGTGAATGCTGCAGGATATTCCTTGTTTTCCGAATATTTTTTAAATATGCTTATAACTAACACTCCCATCCGGCAGAAGTCTTTAAGCGAGGCCCTCTTAAAATGTCATTTCTATATTAAGAGGGCTTATAATATTTAATAAATATTTACTGACAACTCAGTCATATCCAGTCTTGATATATATGAGGCAAAAATGTTTTCCTGAATTGCTAAATGGCGGCATGGGTTGAGGAATTTCACAAATTTTACAGACCATAATTGTACAGGGATTCATTCATATGTAGCTTACCGCAGATGGCATCTTTTCACTCATGTTGATTGATTCTAATATAGCCGAACTGTGGTTGATATTAACTAGAACATGAAGTAAAACAGGAGCAAGAGGTGGTGTCAGTACCTGAGAGGGCCCAAAGCATTTTCCTTATGTTCAGAATATAGCATTAATTTCAGTCTGGCTAGTGAATCGTTGAAACTGGAAGAAAATCATTTTGAGTGATCCCTAATTATTTACATTTCACGAAACGCCTTGTAATATTATCCAACTAGGGAGGCATTAACAGGTGGTTATTGACCTGGGTGGAGTCAGCGAACCAGAGGCAAAGGAAAGGGGGCCATGCTTCATCCCGGTCAATGACGACCATGAAAAGGCCTTCACCTTGGGTAATTCTGCTGTTGTAAACCAGATCATTATCAACCAGTGAGAATATCCCAAAATTGTTTACTAGATTGTGTGTATTTCATGGTACATTTAGATGAAAAGTTATGTGAAGCATACCTGTAGCATTGCTTGGGGTGAAAAGCCTCTGCCATTTGTGAACTATATAAATGCATTATAGAAAATGCCTACTTAGAGTGTCACAAAACTAAGAACATAGAAAGAGAGTTAACAGACTTTAGCCAAGTGAGTTCTGAGGTGATATGACCCTCTAAAAAATGCTTATCATTTGCTTGGGTTTAAAGAACCACCTCCCTGCACATAATAATTTGTTACCTCTATTTGTGCTATTGTTAAACCTGGCATCTTTTACAGTGTTTCCCCAGTCTTTTTTACTTTTTGGCCTCCTGTTTTTAATAGTACGTTGGACTTCGATATGCTGGTTTAGTACCTCTGTGCACTATCTCACTGCTGTTCAGTGTTAAAGTGCAAGTACTCCTACGTTACATTGTCTATGGATTGGTGTTTGCATGTTTGGCTTATATGATTTACTACTTAGTCCCTAGTATAGTGCACTGTGTGTGCCCAGGGCCTGTAAATCAAATGCTGATAGTCGGTTGGAGTACTGATTGTGCCACCCATACAAGCAGCCTTTCAAAGGTGTCCTAGACCTCTCACTGCAGTGTCTGCGCACAGTTTTTACTGCCATGTCAACCTGGCAAGAGCCCCCACTTACCAGGCCCTAACCTTCCCTTTTCCTACATGTAGGGCATCCCTCAGGTAGGCCCAGTGTACCCCCCCATTGGTAAGGTGCAGTATTTGTTAAAGGAAAGACATGTTCTGTTGTTTGTGACACATCCAGATGGTGAAATGCTGCCAATTTCGTTTTGTACTATTGACAGGCTATCTGTCCCATAGGCTAACATATGAGTTACTTAGTAACATCTTACACATCTAACTTTCCATTGGGACAAGATAGGGACATAGAGTTTAGTATGCCTTAATTCAGAATTTAAAGATATATCTTTTAGTAAAGATGATTTTTATATTATGTGTTTGAAAATACCACTTTTTGGAATTCCGTGTGCCTCTGCTGGTTTGTGTATTGATTGGCAGGTTTTGAAGTGACATGGTATGGGGATGTGCATTCACAGTAGACAGTCAAAAGGGGGTTTGAGGAGTGTCCTGCCTTTTCTGGGTGACTCATAGTTGGGCTGAATGGGCCAGTTCTGCATTTAGAGTGGTGGGAGGAGTCTTCACTAATACCTGAAAAGGCTGTGTCTCCTCTACACAATGCTGTCTCCACCTCCTGTAGTGAAACTGGGTCAGAGAGTGTAGAAGTGGTTTGGAATGAGCTCAGAGACCCTTGCCACAAAGAGAACAAATACAAAATGTTGTATACATATTGGGGCACTGACCCCAGGACTCGAGAACTCTTATGGATCAAGAAACCTGCCTGGAAGAAGAGCTGGAGAAGCTGTGAGGAGGATCTACCATTTTGCTGTGTGATTTGCTATGTTGGCCTGCAGTGGCTGCTTCTGTCTTAGACAAAGAAAGGACTGGACTGAACTTACTGCAACTTATTTGTTTGAGTTTCTCCAAGGGCTTAAGTTGGAGCTGACCCCCGTTCAAGAAGTCTCAGGAACATCAAAGACTTCAAGTTCATCTGCTACCAATACTAGGAACTGTGTTTTGTGCTGCAACAGAAGAATATGCAAACCAACGCGGTCAACGAAGCCTCTGCTGACTCCGTGTCCTGAAAGAACAGCAGAGGTATCAGTCGTACATCACATTACAATTCTGTTCTCATCAATGACGATGCCCAACGACACCACCGGGCCGCTGATTGCACTGTGACCTGTGGGCACCGCACTCTGCACCGCCTTGCTTCACGCCGCTGCCCTTGTATCCCCAATGATGCTGCTCCATACCAACTTTGATGCCGCTGCTTGCACCATGTTGGAGGGCACTGCTTGTAAGTTACACAATGCACCTCTCCATCCCACGCCGCAGCTTTGGTCTACCGACGTCGGTGCCATCGACTCCAGTGGAGTAGTGTGGCTCACTGGTTAGAGGCAGCAGGCCTGAGAGCAGAAGTCAGCCCGGGACCAGGGTTCAATTCCCGACGCGGCAGGGTCGTGGGCCTTGGTCAGCGGACTCGATAATTCTCGCTTCGGTGCTTACTCTAATCAGGGGTTCCACTCGGCAACTCTGGGCATTAGCTTGCCTAATCTCCACAACGGCCCCACCAATTCCGGGGATGCCTGGCTCCACCTTGTGGACTCCCAGCAAGGGACCATCCCACAGGGAAAGCCAGGACGGGTTCCCCAGAGTTATACAGCGCCGGGACGCCACGTTGCTGGGGCACCTGTGCACTTTACAAGTATACTACATTTACATTTACATTTACATTTACATAAACCACCAACAGCACTTCAGCAAAGACGAAGCTGCTGCTGGTACTGTGGCCTGCTTGCATCACAACGAGCACCACCCCACTTCACACCACAGCCCTGGTCTCACCAACACTGCTGAATGCTGTCAACGAGCCGCTGCGTGAAAAACGACCTAAGGGCAATGCATGCTGCACCGCTGCACTTAAGACAGCAGCCTGCTGCCCGTCGACGCAAGCGCTCCTGACTTCAACCAGATGGAGTTCGATCTGCAACACTTGTCATTTCAAGGGCCCATTCTTAGTGACCTTGCAGTCTACCAAATCATTCAGAAGACTTGAAGGTCACTAAGAACCGATTTAATCGGCATATATAGGAACCAGGACCGTTTAACCTGCGGGGCTCTATTAGGGGTCCAAATGTTGACGCATGTAAATTAACTGAATCAGATATACCATTCATGTCTTATCTTTGTTGCACAAGATAAGGTGCTAATTATGACATTAGAAATCAGCAGTGTAAGGGAAAACCATACAGGTCTAACTGTATACATTTGTATATATTGGTTTTATGTATTGTATATTGGCACTCAAACATTTTACCCTTCATCATATCTCTTTCACAACCACTCTCTTCAATCACATTTTTAATTCACTTTTGAGCAAACTCTATTGTATAAGTAACTGTAGTGTAGTTCCTATAGTCCTAATAGGCTCTCTGCATTGGAATAATATATCCTATAGATCTGACGTAGGACTTACATCGACTAGGTCTCTATCGAATATATTAGACTTAATTGTGAGTGCCAGCTAGCTCAGAGGTCACTAGAAACTTTCTCGAATAAACAAGAAGGGATTAGTTTCTGACAACCGCATAAACATGACAACTTTGTTTCCCCAAGAATAAAACTGATCTTCAGAATCGTGGAAACAATAGATAGATATTTTACTCAGTCAATTGTGCATGCTTCGTTTCAACAGAGGTGCAGAGAAATAGAGAGACGGGCGTTTTCAATAAAAAGGATTTAATGAACAGTCTTCTTTCTCATGCAAAAGAAATGACCTGCTACAATCGTAATACTGGTTGCAAAGTATAATGCGTACAGTAAGAAGAGTAGTATAAAATAATATTGTAAAAGCATTGCATGGTTCCTAGACCATAGATAAATACATACATAAATAACAAAGGCTAAAAGTACGTAACTGCTGCTTCTAAAATACGCCTACCCCAATGTACCTAACCTAAGTCTAGTACGAGGGAAGAAGGAAGTGAGGTGTGGCATAGGTTTAGTTTGTCTTTGCCAATAATCTAACCAAAATTTCTCTTAGGATCTAATCAGCTCCATACCTTAGTTTAGAATGAAGGAGGTCTGGTATCTCTGTCTCGGGACTTGATTTCCCAACACCCCGCGAGGGAAGCTTGGAAACACTGGAGCTGGATTCTCAGCGAGAGAAAGGACAGCTTCTCTGTCAGTGCATCAGCTGGAGGGTCGGCTTCCTTCGGCACTTGCTATAGTGAGCTGCATCGGGCTAGTAGATAGTCGAGCTGCTCCGAACCACAGTGTGTTTGCTAGGGCAAATGTGGGCATATTTATACCTTGAAGGTGCCTAGTTTGACGTAAAGTTGGACATAATAACGTCACCAAAGAACCCCAAGGGAATGGTAGTTCTTTGAAAACGCCATGATTTCTAGAACAACTCAATATTCAAGTAAGGGGATGTCCCCGACTGCTGAAGCTGAGTTTTCCAAGAAATCGTTGTGGCTTTTTGGAACTAGTGGAAGTAGCCATGCCTGTATTTGGACTGGATGGGTTATGTCTAAATATGGGTATGATTTCTATGCCTATATAAGGGCAATGTGAATTGTAACTATATAAGGGCATGAATCGGCAAATTACGCTTGATTCTAAAATGCTTCAAAACAGAACAAATACAAAATGTTGTATGAATGTATCCAATTTATGATAACATTTTGAAAAACTGCTTTGGTTTTTCTGTATGTCTGCTTTCAATAATTTGGGTACTATTGACTTAATCCCGTGGGACCAATTGTTTTGTGTACTACTTAATTCCTTGGTCGTCCAGTTTTTGGGTTTCCCCATTGTTTAGTAATAATTTATCACAATATACCAGCCTGACTCATATAATTTCTCTAAAGACAAAAGTCTTGTACCCTGACTTTTGACCACATTACACACTGTTGGTAATTGGTAGCTGCAGTTGGTGTATGCCGGTTTGTTTGAAAAGGCTTAATAGCTTTTGCAAATGTTTTACCATACAAGGTTAGGTTTCAAAAACTACGGAAACATCCAGAAAATCCACCAGAATAAGCATCAAGCAATCAGCATAGATGTACTTAAAGTGAACCTTCCAGGAGACAGCCCTCACACAATTAATCCCCCGCACCTGTCCCTTGCTATAAGCAATTAGAATGCAACCTTTGTGAACATTCTAAAGCATCTTCTAGAGGGCAGCCTCATCAAGTTATTTATCTGCACCAGTTCCTTGTTACAAACAATTATAATGTGACTTTCGTGAACTTTCATAAGCAGTATTATTTAAAGACGGTCTACCCTCCTTCCCTTCGCCTCTTTGCCTGCCACTTACCTGTGTCCCAGCATCCAAGACTCTGTCTGGCCAGCTCCCTTGATCCTCCCGCTTTGACCTCACCACTAAGAATACCACGCATTAGTCTTTCACCTTGATAGAAAAAAGAACAAGCAAAAAAGGAGAGACGCATTAACAGACTTGATTTTACTACGCACTCAGCCCAGTCACAACATCGTGCTGCAAACAAAGGTAACCAGTGTTTTTGTTCAACCTGTAGATATTGTTGACAGGGCTCTGCCAGAGAGGACTTGGGTCAAGCTGACCCCGTCAAAATTTGCTTGTGGGTTTGATGCTGAAACCCTACTCACTACAGTTTCAAAACTTTTGATAAAGGAGCCTCTACGGACAATCGAAATGAAAACAAAATGACAACAGAACTTAAGGTTGGTTGAGATTTCAAAAGCTTTTGTGAGGAGATACCTCAAGAGATAGAGTTAATACTAGACTAAAGCCTTATTATTTGTTTGTATATAGGTAACATAACTGCCCGTACTATTCATCAGACTGGTGCGAATGCCTTCTGCAGTGTTGCTGTTGAGTAGACGAGCCACAGCATCTTTGACTCTACACACATTCCAACCGCTTAATCCCTGGGATTTGCCACTGGAGTAGTGTCTCCTCCTACAAACCAAGGCAATTCTCTGGAGGATTCGGGAATGAATGCCGCTGCCACATTGGAACAATCTGGGAACCAGGTAGGTGGCTTATGACAGAACACTAAGCCTCACACCTAGCATTCCTTTCGGGTGGCACAATGACCAATCAAGATCAAATATTCATGGACAATCTAGCAAGTGTCTTATCAGGAGACCTCAATGATGCTAGCAATTCAATGCAGCAGTTGCAACTAGATCTGAATAGGTTAAAAGCAGAAAATGCAACACCTAAGGAAGAGTTGCAATGAGAGAGGACACATTTCACATAATGGAGGGATACTAAAGCCAATGATAGTCACTCAGTCTGTGTTTGGAGAACCATTTCAGAGAGGGGCATTTACCACTACTGATCAGAATCTGCAATTATCTGTCTCTACAACCAGTACTGGGCCCTTAGCCGCTTCTGAACACTTTCATGGCGAC
Organism: Lissotriton helveticus; assembly: GCF_964261635.1. NCBI lineage: Eukaryota > Metazoa > Chordata > Amphibia > Caudata > Salamandridae > Lissotriton > Lissotriton helveticus. The sequence continues at coordinate 148,228,183 of NC_136072.1, read as the reverse complement.
AGTACTCAATTTGTAGACTTTACGAGTCAACCGCATATATATTTCCTATGCAAACCTCAGGCGTTCCCCAATGACGCTGCTAAAGTAGCTGTCAGGATCCATGCCACAGCACACCTCTATTGACTATCACAATATACCAGCATGACTCATATCCTCTGTTCCAGCACTTATGAAAGAACAAACATTTTGTACCCTAACTTCCGACCATATTACATTCTGTTTGTAATAGCTAGCTGCAGCTTGTGTTCCCCGGTTTGTGTGAAAAGACTTAATATCTTTTACAAATGTTTTACCATGCAGGGTTAGGCCTCAGGTGCCATGGAAACATCCAGAAATTCCACCAGAATAAGCCTAAAGTAACTGGCATACATGACCTCAACGTGAACCTTGTGGAAGACAGCTCATATCAAATTAATCCCCTGCACCTGTTCCTCACTATGAGCAATTACAACGCAACCTTTGTGAACATTCTAAAACACCCTCTGGAAGGCAGCATCATTTAATTAATCAGCTGCACCTCTTCCTTGCTATAAGCAATTAGTGTGCAACCTTTGTGAACATTCTAAACTACCTTCTAGAAGACAGCCTCATCAAGTTAATTATATTCACCTGTTCCTTGTTACAAACAATTAGAATGTGACTTTTAAGAACATTCTAAAGCATTCTTCTTTAAAGAGCGTCCACACTGCTCCCCTTTGCTTAGCCTCTTTACCTGCCATTTACCTGTTTCCCAGCTTCCAAGACCCCCACTTCAACCTCACTGCAAAGAACATCCTGCATTAGTCTCGCACCTGGATGGAAAATAGAACAAGAAGAAAAAGCACTTTAACAGACTTTTAGTAAACGCTGAGCTCAGTCTCAACATTGTGCTGCAAACAAAGAGAGCCAGTGTTTTTGTTTAACTTTTACGTACTGTTGGCAGGGCTCTGCCAGAGAGGACTTGGGTAAAGCTAAACCCATCAAAATGTGCTTGTGGGTTTGATGCTCAATTCATACTCACCACAGTTTCCAGGACTTAGATGCAGGCGCTACTATGGACATTCTAATGGAAAGCAAAACAACAACAAAACTGATGGTTGAGATTTGAAAGCTTTAGTGATGTGATACCATAAGAGATAGAATCCCATTGGAATCATCTGGGGTCCAGGTAGGTGGCTTATGACCGAAAGTTAAGCCACACACCTAACATTCCTTTCAGGCTAACTAAATATTCATGAACGATCTTGCACATGCCTTATCAGGGGACCTCATTGATGCTAACAATCTGTCTGAGTTAATGCAGCAGTTGCAACTAGATCTGAATAGGTTAAAAGCCGAAAATGCAACAATTAAAGAAAAGTTTCAATGAGAGAAGACACATTTCACACAATGGAGGGTTACTAAACCCAAGGACAGTCTTCCAGTTTTTACCCAGCCCATGTTTAGAGAACTATTTCAGAGAGGGGCTTTAACAACGACTGACCAGAATCTTCAAGTTTCTGTCTCTACAGTCAGTCCTGTGCCTTTAGCAGCTCCAGAATGCTTTCAGGGTAACAGTGCTAATTTTGCAGCCTTTATGAGCCAATGCAAATTACATTTCCTTTGCAGACCTCAGGCATTTCCCAATGATGCTGCTAAAGTAGCGCTTGTAACCTCTTTTTTGCGAGGTGTATCCGCTAACTGGGCAATTCCTTTAATAGAAACAAACGATTCCCTTTGTACAACTGTCCTGCTTTTAAGGCTGTCATGATTAAGTTATTTGCAAAACATGTTTTTATCCAAGTCAGCGACAAAGAGTTATTAAGCCTACGTCAAGGTTCTAAGGACCTGCTGCCTTATATACCTACTTTTAATCGTCTGGTGATGGAAACGCACTGGCCATAAGAGAAAAGAAAATCGGTATTCTATCGAGGGTTAAGAGATCTGCCTGATGATTATGCAGAATTTATTGATCTTGTGATTAATCTAGATCACCAATTAGATGAGTGAAAGGGTGACCGATCTCGCAGTTAAAGCAGAGTAATTGTTCTCAAACACTAGACAAAGTAGTCAGACAGTAAAACTCTTGATACTGAACCTATGCAGATAGTAGGTATAAGGTGTCCCCAATCTAATGAGGAAAAGGAACATTGCTGCAAATTAAACCTATGTCTTTATTGTGGCTAAGCTTGTCATTTCGCTAGGGAATGTTCTGCATAACCAATCAAGATCTAGGTTGTGGCTAGTGTAGAGGTTGATCAAGAACAGGGAAAACTAAGGCTCTTGGCCAGGAGATCATCATGTCGAGAGAAGTCTTACAGATCTCACAATATCAGACCATGTGGGAACATTAATTCTGCGACATCTGACTATCCGAGTCACAATAATCCTGTCCCCACAGCTGGGGTACATAATATCTTTGCTTACTGATTCAAGGGACATAGGTAATTATTTTGATCTGACCCTAGCTGCCATGTCTACATGCTGACTACCATCCATGATGAAAGTACTTCACCTGTGACTGTTTGGGGTCAGGTTGCTAATGTGCACAATTCTGCGTGCCTATTAAACTGCAATAAGCACATGGATGATGTGGTTAGATTGAAAGATCGTCTCTTTCCTGATCACGTTCCTCCCATGGCCAAAAAATACTTTCCCAGTAAGAGATGTAGAGTCTATAGCTGAAAAGAGGTGCAGATGGGAGAGTCATACGTCCTACCCCGATTGCCCTACTAGTTCTGGGCTATGATTGTCCACATGTTTCAAATTGAACCTCACACAATGACGTTTTTGGGTGGACTCATGAGCATGAAAGTAAATGGACTGATCTGTATAATGTTATGTTTTTTGTTCAGATTTCACGGTTGGCATTCGTGTGATGTATTTAGTCAGAGCTGTTGTGTTTGTAGTTATAGGTTTGTATCTACTTCCAATTGGTTTGTGTTTTTTTTTGTTAATAAAATCTGATGATGGTTTGCATGGACTGGCATTTGGCTGGTAGCTTGCTTTGATTGGCACTTGCCTGGTGGTATGCTAGGATTGGCATTTTTCTGGTGGTGTGTGTGGGCTATCAGTGGGCGTGGACTGGTGCATGCCTGGTGGTGTGCGTGGACTGGTGCTTTGCTGGTGGTGTATGTGAGAAGGCACACGGCTGGCAGTGTGTGTGAGATGGCATCTGACTAGCACTGTGTGAGTAGTGACTTGTCGCTGGTCACTACACACACTGCTAGCCAAACACCAGTCCACACACTCTGTCAGTTGCCAGCTGGTGTGATTGCTGTGTCAGTCATGTTAGCATATGAAAGTGATGGGCCCTGGAATGGTGTTGTCTGGTGATGTGAGTATTGTAATTTGCTGGGTCCGTGGCTGGCGTTGTGAATGGTCTTGTGTGTGTCACGAATCAAAGATGTGTGAATTGATTGTGCGTCATTGGTTCAGTTTTTTGGCCTTTCTATTATGAATAGTGTATTTTAGTTTTGTGAAATCTCTTGTTAATAAAATTTACATTTTAAACATTTTGCTCACCCTTGTGCCAAATCCAACCAGTATTTGTATGTACTTGAGGAACAGATGGTTGCACAGTAAATTTGTTTTTTCTATCTTTGTCTGTCAAAGTGTACATTGTCTATAGAGAACGTCAATCAACTCTAGACATTTTAGTTCACTAGACACCCAGAGGAGTACAGGGTGATGGCCTCTTGTGGATCCCAACACGTTTTCTTACCCAGAATCCTCTGCAAACCTCAAATTAAGCTGAATAAATCAATTTTCCTCGCATTTCTGAGTGGGATCACCATGCCGGTAAAAATTACCTTGGTCTCCCGATAAAAATGATACCTCACTTGTGTGGTTGGGCCAAGTGCCTGCGATAGGGAGGGGCCAAAAACGTGTAGAAATTGAGGAAGGGACCAAATCGTGTCCATAAGTGTGTTTTCTTTATACGTTTTTAGGCTGACTCTGCTTTGTGCACCCGCACAAATGAGGTATCATTTTTATCGGGAGCGGAGGGAAACACTGGTTGGTAAGAAATTTTTGAGAAGAATGAGGCTGTGTATAGTGCATTTTGTGGGAGCATGGAGATGAATACCAATGAAGGGAACTTCATATGCTTCTGCCTAATAATTGAATAATTTCAGCCTCCTTTGGAAGATATATGAAGGCTTCCAGAATAAAACTGGTAACCAATTGAAACATTTCTTGCCTTCTCAATTTGGGTGAAACCATTTGGAAAGCAATATATTGCTTTCATTTTAGGGAATGCAATTAATGCTTTCACTCTGGTTCGGTGTTTTCTCAACAGGCCTAATTTTCTAACTTCTCCAGATCCTGAGACCTCTCAACCTGGAAAAATGTTGTGCTTATGGAAAAATTTGAAATATATAAGTGCACATTTCTGTGGGCTTTACTCGTGAGAACTGTCAACCTAGTGGGACATCTGCATGAGTGAATGAATAGATGTTGCCATTCTACAAATATTTCAGATTTCCAGAAAAACTGCTGCGATCTAAATGAATTTTACAAAAAACTATGCTAGACATCTACTCAAAGTGCATGACAAACCTAATGGGAAACGGTGTTTGACTTATTACAGACTGCCTTTCTCAGTTAGGTGCCAGTGGGTTTGTCACCTGCTAGACTAACAGTAGCGTAAATTGTAGTGCTTCAAATTTTTACAGCGAAAGGTACATTTGGCGAGATGACTGGTAATAAGACTGTAAATGATAATTTGTTATAGGACAGAAATGATGATTAAGATTTAATTTAGATGTGTATAGTTAATGTTGCTGATAGACAAATCATCTCAAAGTCAATCAAAAAAGCCGAAAGTTAATGGCCTATTTTGCACATTCATTGCATCTTCGTCATATATTGTAACAAGCATTTAAAAATACAAAAGCTTCTATGGTCTTTGTCTATAATGGTAATGGTCAGTATGGAGGTGTGCCTTGAGCCTCCTTTACATTTGTAAACACTGGAATGTCCATAATATAGCTGCATTACAAGAGATATAATCAAATGTCTCAATATCAGTACTGACATTTCTGTGCATGATGGATGTCAAAAAAAGAGGTGCATTGTGAGAACGTTGTGGATAACTCAGTTGTAGGATAGTGATGCATCATGAATGTTTGAATAAAGGTGCATCAAAGGAACACTGTAACAGTGGTAGAATGAGGATATTAGTGCACAGTCTTTGCAAGGAGTATTACAAGAATTCTGCAGATAGGTCTTTATTGGGTAACAATGCATGCAGGGGTGCATTAAAAGAACTGAAGAGTTAGAGACATGACCTGAGAAATGAAGCTCATAGGAAAACAGATCTCAATATTTTCATCTCCATGAACCTGCCAGTTTTAAATCCTTACCCTATCCTGTTAAACCTAAACTAATGATCTGGACACTACGAACATTTTGAGGACCATTGATTCTCTATGTGGAGGGAAGAAACGAAAGACATGCAGAATGAGCTCAAGACACAGAGTAGAAACAAATAAAAAGTGGCAAAACGGGAACAGAGCAGTGATGGTTTGCACATGGGCAGAGAGAAGGAGGTGATTCTAGGACAGTGGTTTTTAACCTTTTGACTTCTGTGGACCTCCACTTAATCATTGCTGGATCTTGGGTCTCCCACTAAGTCCTTATTGGATTCCAGGAACCACTACCTAAGATTTTGATGATTTGAACAACAAAACAATACACGAAAATAAGGAAACAAGCATTCATCAAGCAAATACACAAATTACTAAATATTTTGTTTAATTCACTTACAAATATAAACAAATTAAATTTTCGATTATTTTTATACATTCAATTGGAGCTGCTCTTCATTGTTCGTACTATGTTCTGTTTGATGCACTTGATAAAATCACAAATCAATCTGAGAATACCAACTTAATTTTAAGCCTTCAGTTTCGAATATCTTCACATTTTTTATAATGTTTTACAATTTTATATTTTGCATCTTTAATTTGTATACACTTCAATCATCTATTATTTAATTTTCTAACCAGTCCTGGACTCCCTGATTAGGTATTGTGGACCCTTAGAGGCTCCTGGGCCACAGGTTAAGAACAGATGTTCTAAGACATCAGAGAAGAGACTCATTGCATTAGAAATGTCAGGTCAGTTGAAGATACAGAGGGCTAGGACTTTGTCCTTGTTGACCTTCAACCAATGATCTGATCAGAGCAGCTGTAGTGAAATAATTTGCAGTGCTTTCTCACAAGCTGTCTACAAATAAGGTAACCTGAGACGTGCAACGTATGCTCTCTTGTATGATGACTTTGCATACTGTTGGGCCAAGGAACTTGTTGTGCATGCAGATGAAACTACAGTAGCTCCCTGGATGCAAGGGCAGTGCAATAGGTATTATGATAAATGATGAAACAAGCTGTAGTGGCTGTGACTATTCATCTGCCCATTCATAGCCATTTGGCACAGTCCACCATTGAGGTCCACAGCCACAAACTATGTTGAACATTCCACATTGTCCTTAGACGTTAAAGCTAAGGGGCCAATGGCAGAGTTCTCCAAATGATTGTTGACATGCTGGGGGGGGGGGAGTATCCAGTGCTGGCGGTGGTCACTCTGGTGGAGCCCATTTTAAGATGTATGAAGAGTCTCCTTTGTTATTGGTGTTGGGGTGCCAATGCCGGAGATGATGGTGATAAGGAATGCCTTTTTGTTGCTTGAGTGTTTTGTACACCATCTTGTATTTCTTCCACTCCTAACACTATCACTCGATACTACAGTAGGAGTTCTGGCAACAACGTAATTACAGCATCTGCTCTAGTATACCAAAAAGCTCCGAGGACTGCTGCTTGCTCACCATCAAGGCTATGCCTTCCCCTCAATTAAGGCTGTGCTTCACCGTCAGGAGGAACATGAGTGGGATGGTTAAAAAGTTTGGGCCGGGTACTCTAGAGAAGTTTTCACATGTAGGCTCACTGGTAGACCTGTCATCCATAGGGTGGTCTTACCCGAAACTTTTGTCTGGCTTATCTTCTCTTTTTGCTGATTATTTTTGCTGGTCGTAAGACTCTTAGCTCTCTACCACTCCTGACCAGTGCTAATGTGCATGTGCCTCTCCCCTAAACATTGTAACATTGGTGTATGCACAATTGGCCCATTTAATTTACTAGTAATTCTCTAATGAAATAGTATACCATATACCCGGGGCCCGTAAATTAAATGCTACTAATGGGCCTGTGGCACTGATTGTACCACCAACAGAAGTAACCCTTTAAACATGACTCAGACCTGCCACTGCAGAGCCTGTGTGTGCAGTTTTACTGGCTCTTCGACTTGGCATTTAAAACATTTTCCAAGCCCTAAACTCGTAGTTAGCCCATAAAGCAGGGTGCTGTGTAACTAAAAGGTAGGACATGTACTTTTAAGTTTTGCATTTCCTGTAGTGAAAAATACCCACATTTGTTTATTTTTTTATTTTTTATTCCTCATTATGCGATTATGTAAATAAGGAAGCTTCAGGAGTCTGAGGTCCCGGGTTCTGTGCCTTCACTGCCCCGATTTTTTCAACTGAGTTTGGGGAGTATCCCTTTGGGAATTATGACCATTCAGTTATCTCCAATAATTGCGGCGGTTGGAGGGGGAGCTAGCCTTCCTGGCTACTCGACAGAAATTATGTCTGCCTGGAATTATTGTCATCGCTTTAATCCTTGGAATTTGTTTTCCGGTGACCCGAAAGGAGTTAAAGGCCCGACTGAAAGTGTTGTTCCCATATTTCCCAGAAGTTTACTCTCTTGAAGTTTTTCCATTTCTTATCAAGTTTGTTATGTCTTACTACAGAATTTAACCAGTTTGCGTGTGAGGTTGGTGTTGGTTTAACCCAGTTTATACAAATCTCCCTCCTCGCTAGCAGTATCAGTACGAAGAGGAGGTTTTCTTGTTTTTTAGTTAGCTTGCCCGTGCCCACCTCATTGATGTTATATATCCCAAAAATAATACGAGGAGTACTTACGGTTATCTGGATTCCCAGTACCGTGGTCAACGTCTTACCAATCTCATGCCAGTAGGAGCTGAGTGCTGGGCAGTTCTGGAACATATGGGTATCATCCGCCTTCTCCTCTCTACATTTGGGGCAGGATTTTGTGTTTGTTCCTTTAAATTTTGATAGTTTTTTTGGGGTCCAGTATGCCCTGTGTATGGTGAACATATGATTTCTTTTTAGCGCAGCTGGTTTTATACAGGATCAACATTTTTCTAGAGATCTTTGCCAGATGGTCTGTAAGTCTAACTCTTGGTCCGGCATGTCTTTCCTCCATGTTGCTTCCGGGACTAAGGAATCTTCTTCTCCAGCCCCTATGAAAGCCCAGTACCATTTTTATATTTCTTTCTTTACTGGTGATATTTTTATCATTTCGTATTCAAGATTCTCATTACCCTTTTTTCTTTCTAGTAAGGTGTTAGCCCAACTAGTTAGTTGATAGTATTTGAATTTTGATAACTTGGCTTCAGTAGTTACATATAGTTGGTCCCACGTTATTATAGCGTTTTCTACCATCAGTTGTCCCCATCTTACAATTCCTGCTCTTTTTAGTGGTGTTGCCAGGGAGTCTTTCAGACATTCTGGGGTCCCAGGAGAGTCCCATATCGGGGCCATGGTACTGTAATACGGTATATTTACATTGTTTCTGATCTGGTTCCAGAGCCTTACTGCGTTATGTAAGATATTTAGTTTTTTTTTTTTTTAATTTTGGGTGACCAAACTTATATAGGAAGGGGTCTGTTCTGTCCGTCAAATTCTGTTGATAGTTCGGGTAAAATTGATGTTTCTTTAATAAGGGTCTAAAGTTCTTGAATTGAAATGATCTGTAGTACTCATATAAATCAGGACTTGCTATTCCACCTTGCTCTTTTCTCCTCCTTAATTTATTCCAGGCTATTCTCGTGCTTTTAGAAGCCCAGATAAAGCTAGCTATTTCCCCCTGGATCTTCTTCAGTATATCTTTTTTAAATTCTAAAGGAATTGTGTTAAAAATGTATGTACATTTTGGAACGATAGTCATTTTTATTGCATTGGATCTTCCCAAGAAACTAAGTGGTAGTCCCGTCCAGACTCTGAGTAGTCTTCTTATGTCCTTAGCAACTCTGTTCAGGTTAATTTGTTGAATTTTTTCAATTTCTTTATCCAACATAATTCCTACGTTTTTTATTTTGTCTTTGTTATATGGAGTATTAGGGCTCGTGTTCCAACTCATCGCCTCTGTTTTCTCCTGGTTTATTAGGTAGCCTGAAACCCTACCAAAGTTGTTTATCGTTTCTTCTATTGCCTGATTGGAGTCCTTAAAGTTGTCTGTAAATATCATAAGGTCATTCGCATATAATGCAACTTTTTTTGACCAGTTTTGATGTTTAAAAGGCGTTATTGATTGATGTTTTCTGATGGAACAGGCCAATGGTTCTATGTAAAGATTAAAAAGTAATGGCGACAGCGGACAGCCTTGCCTTGTGCCCCTGTGTTTTTTAATGTTACTAGTCAAATTCCCATTAATTATAATTTTTGCTCTTGGGTTGTTATATACTTCCCTTACTATGTGGCCAAAGCTTTCACCTAGTTTGTTTTTCTTGATGATTTCATTTAAGAATACCCAATTAACTCTGTCAAAAGCTTTAGCAGCATCATAAGTAATTATTGTTAGGGGTAGTTTTTCACATGTGGCTACGTCTATTGCTGCGATTAGCTCATCTGTGAATTCATGAATTTGTCGTCCTTTTATAAAGAATACATGGTGTCATCCCTGGGTAATGGGCACTCCTTAGGTTCTTGTATACAAGACTCCTTGTTTGCAGTTCAATTTTCGGTCGTCGGTATCGGTTTCTATCTTAGAAACCGATACCGACGATTGAGGCCGAACTCAGCCACATACCGAAGGCTCCCAGATGAAGGGCATGCTTTGCCCGAAATGCATTGGAGCAACTGGATACAAATTTGTTTATGAAAATTGAATAACTGAAATGACGTTTGAGACCACGGATTGTTATCATGAAATATAATGATAATGTGAAATAAACGATAAAATTGAACTGCAAACAAGGAGTCTTGTATACAAGAACCTAAGGAGTGCCCATTACCCAGGGATGACACCATGTATTCATGGTGACACATTACCAAGAATTATCGAGAGACGTGCCTAGGACGGACACGTCACCTGGTGGAGCACCCGACCCACTTACTCTTCAAAGTAGAACTTTACCCAAAAATACGAATCCAAAGCTGTGCGCCAATCATTACCCCATTTAGTCCTTTTATAAAGCCCTTCTGGTCTAGGTTAATCAGACTTGGCATGACCTTCGTTAATCTTTTAGATATGACTTGCGTGAATATTTTGTAGTCACAATTAAGTAACGATATGGCTCTATATGACTCACATAGCTTGGGGTTTTTCCCAGGTTTTAAAAGAATGCTAATCGTTGCATCATTCCAAGAATCTGGAATTTTCTTGTGGTCTAGGTATATAATGTTCATTAGTTCTGTTAGCTGGTCAACTAAGGTTTCCTTTAGGGCCATATAAAATTTGTTTGGAAGCGCATCAGGGCCGGCGGCTTTTCCTCTTTTCAGGCCATTTATGACTGCTCTGACCTCCTCTGGTTTGATTTCGCTGTTTAGTTCTATGATTTCCTCATCTGTTAATGTTGGAAGTTGTACAGTATCCAGGTAGTTCTTAATCTGTTCTTCAGTTGGATGTATATCTTCTCTGTATAGATTGGAGAAGAACTTTGAGAACTCTTGTCTAATTACAGCGTCGTCAGAGCTTTGTGGCGTGTGATCTTGAATCTGGATGCATGGTATATTATTACTTGATTGATCAGTTTTAATTCTCCACGCTAACATTTTCCCACATCCTTCCCCAGATTCGTGGTTTGACAGTTTACTGTTTTCCCATTTTTCTCTCACTATGTCCTCCAAATAGTCAGCCAGGGTTTCTTTAAGCTTTCGGTTCTTTTCTTCTAAGGCTTCCTTTGGTTCTAAATAGGATCCATTCTCTAGTTGTATCTCCATTTGTTTTATATCTGTTTCCATTTTTCTGATCTCCAATTTCCTGTTCTTAGATTCATGGGCTCCTAGGTTCAGTAATTTCCCCCTGGCCACCGCTTTGTAAGCGTCCCAAGTGACTCGTTTCGATGTGCCAACGGAATTATCTTCAAAGTAATGTATAGACATAGTTTCTAGTTGATTCACATTCTGCGGGTCTTTAAAAATGGTTCGCTCAACTGTCCATCTTGGAGGAGTTATGATTTTTGGTATTAATAGGGTTAGTTGTACAGCAGAATGGTCGGACAAGTGTGCTGGGAGGTGTTCAATGCTTTTAACGCTACCTGAAAAATTCCTACTTAAAAGGAAGAAGTCAATCCTTGACCTATGGCCCAATTTTTTATTATAAAATGTAAAAGGATGACTTTTTTCTCCTCTTTGTTTCCACATATCTTCCAAATCCAGGTCTTGCTTATAATTCCCTAGCCATTCCCTCATTTTTGGTAGATTCATCTGTTTACTTGGTGGTGCTCTATCTAGTTTTGGGTCGAGTATAATGTTATAATCACCCCCTATGATTATGGGGGCGGGGGTTGACAGGAGTTATGTATAGAGTTCTTGGAGAGGAGACGGATCTTCCAGGTTTGGACCAAAATAACCTGCTATAGTAAGAATATTTTCGTCTATTCTGATTTTGGTCACCACCCATCTTCCCTTTTTGTCTACCACTTTACTCTCGATCTTAGCTTTAAGAGACTTTTTAGAATAATTGCAACCCCTTTTATATTGCAGTCTTGTGTCATATATACACAAGCATCCACCCAAGTTAGTTTTTTCACTATTTTGACCCATGCAGAGCTTACAAGATGGGTTTCTTGGAGGATAATGATTTTGCTTTCAGCTTCCTTTAAATATTCCAAATTCTTCTTCGTCTGCTAGGGGTTCTAAGGCCGTTAGCGTTCCACGAGAGGACTTTAACTACTCTTTCCTTTGTCATCTTTCACAAATTACTAAATATTTTATTCAATTCACTAACAAATATAAATAAATTAAAATTTAAATTATTTTTCTACCTTCAATTGGAGCTGCTCTTCATTGTTTGTACTATGTTCTGTTTGATGCACTTGATAAAATCACAAATCAATCTGAGAATACCAACTTAATTTTAAGCCTTCAGTTTCGATTATCTTCACATTTTTTATAATGTTTTACAATTTTACATTTTGCATCTTTATTTGTATACACTTCTTCTATTGCCTGATTGGAGTCCTTAAAGTTGTCTGTAAATATCATAAGGTCATTCGCATATAATGCAACTTTTTTTGACCAGTTTTGATGTTTAAAAGGCGTTATTGATTGATGTTTTCTGATGGAACAGGCCAATGGTTCTATGTAAAGATTAAAAAGTAATGGCGACAGCGGACAGCCTTGCCTTGTGCCCCTGTGTTTTTTAATGTTACTAGTCAAATTCCCATTAATTATCATTTTTGCTCTTGGGTTGTTATATACTTCCCTTACTATGTGGCCAAAGCTTTCACCTAGTTTGTTTTTCTTGATGATTTCATTTAAGAATACCCAATTAACTCTGTCAAAAGCTTTAGCAGCATCATAAGTAATTATTGTTAGGGGTAGTTTTTCACATGTGGCTACGTCTATTGCTGCGATTAGCTCATGGGTGAATTCATGAATTTGTCGTCCTTTTATAAAGAATACATGGTGTCATCCCTGGGTAATGGGCACTCCTTAGGTTCTTGTATACAAGACTCCTTGTTTGCAGTTCAATTTTCGGTCGTCGGTATCGGTTTCTATCTTAGAAACCGATACCGACGATTGAGGCCGAACTCAGCCACATACCGAAGGCTCCCAGATGAAGGGCATGCTTTGCCCGAAATGCATTGGAGCAACTGGATACAAATTTGTTTATGAAAATTGAATAACTGAAATGACGTTTGAGACCACGGATTGTTATCATGAAATATAATGATAATGTGAAATAAACGATAAAATTGAACTGCAAACAAGGAGTCTTGTATACAAGAATCTAAGGAGTGCCCATTACCCAGGGATGACACCATGTATTCATGGTGACACATTACCAAGAATTATCGAGAGACGTGCCTAGGACGGACACGTCACCTGGTGGAGCACCCGACCCACTTACTCTTCAAAGTAGAACTTTACCCAAAAATACGAATCCAAAGCTGTGCGCCAACCATTACCCCATTTAGTCCTTTTATAAAGCCCTTCTGGTCTAGGTTAATCAGACTTGGCATGACCTTCGTTAATCTTTTAGATATGACTTGCGTGAATATTTTGTAGTCACAATTAAGTAACGATATGGCTCTATATGACTCACATAGCTTGGGGTTTTTCCCAGGTTTTAAAAGAATGCTAATCGTTGCATCATTCCAAGAATCTGGAATTTTCTTGTGGTCTAGGTATATAATGTTCATTAGTTCTGTTAGCTGGTCAACTAAGGTTTCCTTTAGGGCCATATAAAATTTGTTTGGAAGCGCACCAGGGCCGGCGGCTTTTCCTCTTTTCAGGCCATTTATGATTGCTCTGACCTCCTCTGGTTTGATTTCGCTGTTTAGTTCTATGATTTCCTCATCTGTTAATGTTGGAAGTTGTACAGTATCCAGGTAGTTCTTAATCTGTTCTTCAGTTGGATGTATATCTTCTCTGTATAGATTGGAGAAGAACTTTGAGAACTCTTGTCTAATTACAGCGTCGTCAGAGCTTTGTAGCGTGTGATCTTGAATCTGGATGCATGGTATATTATTACTTGATTGATCAGTTTTAATTCTCCACGCTAACATTTTCCCACATCCTTCCCCAGATTCGTGGTTTGACAGTTTACTGTTTTCCCATTTTTCTCTCACTATGTCCTCCAAATAGTCAGCCAGGGTTTCTTTAAGCTTTCGGTTCCTTTCTTCTAAGGCTTCCTTTGGTTCTAAATAGGATCCATTCTCTAGTTGTATCTCCATTTGTTTTATATCCGTTTCCATTTTTCTGATCTCCAATTTCCTGTTCTTAGATTTATGGGCTCCTAGGTTCAGTAATTTCCCCCTGGCCACCGCTTTGTAAGCGTCCCAAGTGACTCGTTTCGATGTGCCAACTGAATTATCTTCAAAGTAATGTATAGACATAGTTTCTAGTTGATTCACATTCTGCGGGTCTTTAAAAATGGTTCGCTCAACTGTCCATCTTGGAGGAGTTATGATTTTTGGTATTAATAGGGTTAGTTGTACAGCAGAATGGTCGGACAAGTGTGCTGGGAGGTGTTCAATGCTTTTAACGCTACCTGAAAAATTCCTACTTAAAAGGAAGAAGTCAATCCTTGACCTATGGCCCAATTTTTTATTATAAAATGTAAAAGGATGACTTTTTTCTCCTCTTTGTTTCCACATATCTTCCAAATCCAGGTCTTGCTTATAATTCCCTAGCCATTCCCTCATTTTTGGTAGGTTCATATGTTTACTTGGTGGTGCTCTATCTAGTTTTGGGTCGAGTATAATGTTATAATCACCCCCTATGATTATGGGGGCGGGGGTTGACAGGAGTTATGTATAGAGTTCTTGGAGAGGAGACGGATCTTCCAGGTTTGGACCAAAATAACCTGCTATAGTGAGAATATTTTCGTCTATTCTGATTTTGGTCACCACCCATCTTCCCTTTTTGTCTACCACTTTACTCTCGATCTTAGCTTTAAGAGACTTTTTTAGAATAATTGCAACCCCTTTTATATTGCAGTCTTGTGTCGTATATACACAAGCATCCACCCAAGTTAGTTTTTTCACTATTTTGACCCATTCAGAGCTTATAAGAATGGGTTTCTTGGAGGATAATGATTTTGCTTTCAGCTTCCTTTAAATATTCCAAATTCTTCTTCATCTGCTAGGGGTTCTGAGGCCGTTAGCGTTCCACGAGAGGACTTTAACTACTCTTTCCTTTGTCATCTTTCACAAATTACTAAATATTTTATTCAATTCACTAACAAATATAAATAAATTAAAATTTAGATTATTTTTCTACCTTCAATTGGAGCTGCTCTTCATTGTTCGTACTATGTTCTGTTTGATGCACTTGATAAAATCACAAATCAATCTGAGAATACCAACTTAATTTTAAGCCTTCAGTTTCGATTATCTTCACATTTTTTATAATGTTTTACAATTTTACATTTTGCATCTTTATTTGTATACAGTACACTTCAATCATCTATTATTTAATTTTCTAATCAGTCCTGGACTCCCTGATTAGGTATTGTGGACCCTTAGAGGCTCCTGGACCACAGGTTAAGAACAGATGTTCTAAGACATCAGAGAAGAAACTCATTGCATTAGAAATGTCAGGTCAGTTGAAGATACAGAGGGCTAGGACTTTGTCCTTGTTGACCTTCAACCAATGATCTGATCAGAGCAGCTGTAGTGAAATAATTTGCAGTGCTTTCTCACAAGCTGTCTACCTATAAGGTAACCTGAGACGTGCAGTGTATGCTCTCTTGTGTGATGACTTTGCATACTGTTGGCCCAAGGAACTTGTTGTGCATGCAGATGAAACTACAGTAGCTCCCTGGATGCAAGGGCAGTGCAATAGGTATTATGATAAATGATGATACAAGCTGTAGTGGCTGTGACTATTCCTCTGCCCATTCATAGCCATTTGACACAGTCCACCATTGAGGTCCACAGCCACAAACTATGTTGAACATTCCACATTGTCCTTAGACGTTAAAGCTAAGGGGCCAATGGCAGAGTGCTCGTAATGATTGTTGACATGCTGGGGGTAGTATCCAGCGCTGGAGGTGGTCACTCTGGTAGAGCCCATTTTAATATGTATGAAGAGTCTCCTTTGTTATTGGTGTTGGGGTGCCAATGCCGAAGATGATGGTGATAAGGAATGCCTTTTGGTTGCTTGAGTGTTTTGTACACCATCTTGTATTTCTTCCACTGCTAACACTATCACTCGATACTACAGTAGGAGTTCTGGCAACAACGTAATCACAGCATCTGCTCTAGTATACCAAACAGCTCCGAGGACTGCTGCTTGCTCACCCTCAAGGCTATGCCTTCCCCTCAATTAAGGCTGTGCTTCACCGTCAAGAGGAACATGAGTGGGGTGGTTAAAAAGTTTGGGCCGGGTACTCAAGAGAAGTTTTCACATGTAGGCTCACTGTTAGACCTGTCATCCATAGGGTGGTCTTACCCCAAACTTTTGGCTGGCTTATCTTCTCTTTTTGCTGATTATTTTTGCTGGTGGTAAGAATCTCAGCTCTCTACCACTCCTGACCAGTGCTAATGTGCATGTGCCGCTCCCCTAAACATTGTAACATTGGTGTATGCACAATTGGCCCATTTAATTTACTAGTAATTCTCTAATGAAATAGTATACCATATACCCGGGGCCCGTAAATTAAATGCTACTAATGGGCCTGTGCTGCTAGAGCAAAAGGAGTTAGGTCCTGGGTCGTGCAGGGGGCTGGACCATCTATTACAATATAAACATACAATTTGCCCCTCACACCTATACTTAGAACTTTTTCTTTGTATTTGTAAAAGAATGTAGAATGTAGAATTGTCAAATTTTGTTTAATGAATAATTGTGTAGTGTTTTTCTCGTACATATCCAAATTCTCAATTTGAAATACCTTTAAAAAAAGCAAGGGCTAAAATAAATAAGCCTACGTAATCAGAAATTGTCCTGATTATTGTTTTTCTCCAAAGAAAAAGTTCTAAGTATAGGTGTGAGGGGCAAATTGTATGTTTATATTATACTAATGGGCCTGTGGCACTGATTGTACCACCAACAGAAATAACCCTTTAAACATGACTCAGACCTGCCAATGCAGAGCCTGTCTGTGCAGTTTTACTGGCTCTTCGACTTGGCATTTAAAACATTTTTTCAAGCCCTAAACTCGTAGTTAGCCCATAAAGCAGGGTGCTGTGTAACTAAAAGGTAGGACATGTACTTTTAAGTTTTGCATTTCCTGTAGTGAAAAATACCCACATTTGTTTCTTACTACTGTGAGACCTACTGCTCTCAAATAAGCCTCCTTATTAGGCATGTCTTCACTTCGTATGCAATTGCAATGCGGTTGTTACAACAACCACGTTGTAACAACGCATACCATTACCCCGCATGTCGTAACAACGACTTTCGGAGGGGGGTGCTGGATGTTGGAATAGTATAATTTACTATTCCAACTCCAGTCAGTGCGGACAGTAGGGAAGGTTTTGGATTTTAAATCCAACACCTTCTCCCCCTCCGCAACTCATTGTTACGACTTGCGGGGTAATAGTATGCGTTGTTACAACGCAGTCGTTCTTACGACTGCGTTGTAATTGCATGCGGGGTGACAGATTTGTTGTAAGGGCTGTTCACCACTCCTCTCGTAGGCTAATATTGGGAATTCCTTAATACACTTTTAAGCTGTAATTCCTGATTAGAAAGGATTATCTGTGTCATGTTTTATATCTCTGGAATGTTAATGATAAATCATCTTTACTGGTGTATTTAACATTACTGTTTCAGAAATGGCACTTTTAGAAAGTGGATATTGCTCTGCTCCTATACTCCGTGAGTCTGCAGCCTGTCTCCAATATATGTCCAGGGTGGGTGACAGCTTAACTTTGTGCATTTCCTCTAGACAGCCACAGACACAGGTAGGTTAGGTGTGTCTGAGTGCCCATCTGCATTTTCATGGCTCATCCTGAGCAGGATGAGAGGGAGGAGCTGACACATACACCTCAATAGGCAGTGTCCTGTTCCCACGCAAAGGGCTGATTGACCTCTAAATTTAGCCTGGAGCCAGGGCTGGGAATGATGGGCTTCAGTGCTCTTCAAAGACCCTTCTTTGAAGTCACCCCATTTCAAAGGCACAACAGGGTATAAATATTGGGTCTCTGACCCCACCAAATCAACACTTCTGGAAATGTAACTGAACGCAGTCAGATGAACTCCTGTTCTGAATCAAAGACTGACACTCTGCTGGACTGCTGATCTGAAAGACCTGCTTATCTGCTTTGCTACCCTGCTGTCTGCTGTTCTCTGACCTTTCTGAAGGAGAACTGGACTCTGCCTTGCAACTAAAGTGATATCCAAGGGCTTATTGGCTTGTCTCCTGTTGCTTGAAATCAGGGCTATCAAAGTCTCCACACCTGCGCCTGGTTCACTGGCAATGGACCCATATACTTGCATCAGAGAAATTGACGCATCTCCAGTCTGTGTGTAGCAGAACTTGAGCATCAACTTTGTTGTGGTAGAAGAATCAGCGCATCGCTCTCTAAATCAATGTATCGCCTTGAAAATCCAACGCATCCAAATTGTGCATCGCAGTGTGGAGAGATCGGCGCATCCCCTTAACTGCATGGAGAAACCCGGCACATTGCACTTCAGAACCAACGCATCTCAGCGCTTCATCTTTGGAATTGACGCATCGCCACCACTGCGTGAAGAAAATCAAAGCATCACCTCAACTACGGGCTCAACATTAAAGCATCGCTTGTCTGCACCCTCCATCTCACTGTTCCAAACAGGATCAAGGTACTCTGTTCACCGGGCCAGCGTGACTCTTGTCCCAGGCCTCTGCTCCATTGCGGTTGGTCTCAACTGATGACTCTGCCCTCGTCCAGCACGGCCAGTTAACGTCCATTGGCGATAATTGCTTCTGAGCACTAATACTCTTTATTCTTTAAAAATTCATGACTCGACTTGTACTTATTGGATTTTGGTTCTTTCGATCTTTACTTCTTTTTAAAGTTATTGTCTATTTTACTAAAGCAGTGTGGAGTATTTTTGTGGTGTTTTCATTGTGTCACTGTGTGTTGAACAAATACTTTACACATTGCCAGAGTGTGAGCATAGGTTACCTTCATGTGTGTATCTGGTTTACCCTGACTAGGTTTGTGGTTCATGCAGGGACAAGGTGCATATCTCTGCCAACCAGAAACCCAGCTTCTAACATGCAAAAACATGAACAAATCCGCGGGTCTACTGAGTCAAACAAGACTAATGCTAAGGCTGAAGACCTATTACTTAGTGGTGCTATAGACAGAGGGGGGACAAACCTGCACCATATTACATGACAGCAGCATGGCTGAAATATCATGGCAGCAGGCAAAAAACAATAGATGGTATGGATTTGTTTCTGCAAATGAGCAGATCAAACATGGCAATGGTACGTCACTGCCACTATGGATGGTAAAATTAGCTCTTTGCCTTACATTGAAGGTCTAATAGCATTACTAATCCAAATCTAAAATAGTATTAGAATGCCCAATCTGAATACTATTTAGGTTGACCTTGAAGAAGGCACTAGTTGATCCCACTGCCTGTTATATGCAGAGTGCATTTCAGGATTTGCATTAGATAAATTAACCTAATGAGCTCTGGACATGCTTCCATTTTCTGAAGCAATGTTTATGAATAGCAACGACAAACTATGCAAGCAATCGTTGGCATTGCTTGAAAGAAGTGAAAAAAATCGTAATAATATTTTCTGTAGCTGGATATACATGTTTGTAAATGTACAGCTATGTTGTGTTAATGACACATCCCAGTGACGTAACAAAAATGATTGTGCCCCCCCCCCGCAGAATGTAATGAAAGGCCATGGAGTCTCCCATTTCTCAGAGATAAGCATTGCCGTTGTTGTGAATGGAGGGGCTGTATGAATGTTTCGGGGCCCCCTGATGGGTTGGGCCCCCGACATTGGCCCCCCTACATCGGAAGGCTTGCAGGGGTTTGCCTTACATCGTTGACATGCCCATAGTTTACAACTGGTTGAATTCAGTGGAAATTGAATATTTCATCATCTCCTGGTTTCTAGTCACGGGCACTATGCATAATGGGCTTCTACTTAAAATGGATGAACTGTAAAACTATGCAGGCCCGGCTCTCAGGCAGTGCAAACGATGCAGCCCCACCTGACGCTGACAATTGGAGTCATTGTGCTTACAGATAAATTATCGGTTTAAAAACCCCCTCTGCAGAGTTCCTTTGTGTGTAGGACAGTTATCAGGTTAACAATAAAAATGCCCTAATACCTCTGGTGATTAACGTTCCTGCAGTTGGGAGATTGAGTTTTGTCTAGTTGAAGTTTTGACTCATCATAAAGCAGCACTGTGGGTTAATATGATAGCTGCAAATACCATGTACAACACACATCACAGAATTATATTTTCTGTGGGTATAGCTCAGTGGGTTGTTGCTTTTGTCACGGAGATCTTTTTGTTACTTGCAGTTGATAAGTGCCAATCATAATATAGCATAGTGACCTATGATCTGTCAGCAAACTGCATGGCAAAGGGGCGTAACCTTATGTTTTCCCCAGTCTTTTATCATCCTAATGTTGCTAAAAAGGGTTAGTTTGGGTAGAAACGCATTCTTTTTTTTTTTTTTTTTTAAACCTTTATTGGTATAGACAGGATATACAAATCTGGGCCTACAACCAAACTGGCCAGCCATAATACGTAAAAGCAGTCAAGAAGTCCAGAATGGAATTACAGAATCAATCATAGAGGAACGTAAGCAATACAATCTTAAAAAGGGGGGGGAGGAGAGAGGATCCAAACGGCCAGCAAACAGGAGCAAAGAAGGTTATTTTTTATAATAGGGCGATAAGGAGTATGACAGGCTCGGCGACAATATAGAAGAAACCGGATTCCCAAATCAAACCATCGATAATAGAACGGCCAAAGGGCAGCCATGCAGGAATGCCAGCACTGTATATATCAGTATAAAAACAGGGCCGTGAACACAAGTCAGTATATAATTAAGAACAACTTTGCATCCCCACCACCCAGTAGCACATCGGAAACAGAACAAAGGGGCCGGAATAGCGACAACACCAAGACTAACCCGTCATACTAACCTTGGGAGAGAAGGAAAAAGGGAGGGAGGGAGGGGGGGGGAAGAGGAAAGAAGAGAGGGAAAGGAAAACACAAACTGAAAGAGAAGACTGCAGCACCTAAACAAGCGCCCCGTAGCAAGGAACACATAAAAGAGCAATAATATCAACAACGAGAAGGGCATGGGAGTCTCAATGGAAAGCAGCAGAAATACAAAAAGAAGAACAGCGACATTACAGACTCCACTCCAATCATACCACGGAAGGCAAGGACAGACGCGGCACTCCAATAAAGAGATACAAAAGGGCCATAGAACTGAGGAAAATAAAACATGAAATAAGACCCAACCCACCCATCCCACCCAGCACCCCTGCAGAAGGCTACGGCCTACCCTCCAAACAGCGCGCCTGTCGCCCTAAACCAGAACCCGAAATGTAGTAGAGACAAGAGAAAGGAAGAATATAGAGACAAAAAAGGACATCAAAACAAAGGAAATAAATGGGAGGGAGGAGCAAAAGGACAGAAACAAATACGGTCGGCTACAGCCCTCCACCCAACCATACGATCATATTACATGTGAACCAGAACGACACAATCTCGAGCGCCAAAAAAAAAAAACGTACGGGGGGGGTCTCCCACAGCACAAGAATTATGAGCAACGTCGCCACAGATACGTACATCAATGAATCACCGGGAGCCGTGCATCTCACCCCAGTCCCTTCCTAACCATAGCCACCACCCACCACAGGACAGTGTGAGGTAAACAACACGATGCGAGGCAAGCACACAATTGAAAGAGAGTACGAACAAAACGTAGGCCAGGGAGGGCAATCAATAAGCAAGCGGGCAAAAGTTCAAATAGGCAGTTCAAATGTCTCAGCAATAGTAACAAGGGCAATAATAGACAGGAGTTCAGTCTCGCCGTTAGGAAAAGCGGGGATTTCCCTGCAAAATGGAAACACGACCTCATCAAGGCAACAACAGGCAGCGATCCACCATTGGTCTCAGGCACCCGGGGAGGATCGGATCCCCGCACGGCATCCAAGTCCCCAAACTCCAAACATCGAAGAGCAGGAGGTTCCAAATCCACCGGCCAGCAGACCCGCCGATGGATAGCGACAATATCCCACTTAGCAACCTGGGGAGGCGAGGCGGTGGCATCACTGAGGCAAGAGGGGACCATGAAGGAGCGTTCACCCAAGATGGCGGTGGAACGAATCAAGTCTTCCGGAGCACCGGGGGCCAGGGCCGCGCGTAAGGATCGTAAGGCATCAAGAACATCTCCAATAGTAGGCTCACGCACACACGTCCAGGCCCCCGTACAGTCCAGCAACCCAAGGTCGTCATCACGAGGAGACCCACAGCACAGGTCGTCGGTAGCCATTTTGTGAATTCAGCCTCCTCACCACCCTCCGCGATTCTCGGAACAGTTCACAAATGCGGGCCTTTACAGATTCCGGGGGGACCCAGCAATGGCAGCCTCGGTGAAAAAAGGAGATTCGCCCAAGGCGGGGGGCCATCTGCAATATCGCTGGCGCTCCTCTCAAACAGAGTCCGAAGATGAGGGTCCAGGGTCGATGGACGGAGCAGCGGCGGGGGGACCCCTTTCCACGATCAGTCCACGGAGCACCGCGCCCCGCACCAGCCTCACGGCCGTCAAGGCGGGCCCGGATCAAGGTCACCGGAATGTTCCCACAACGGCTCTCACCAGTGGCGCAGTCTCTCGGCCGGGGCCAACGGTCGCCACAACGCCAGGCCGGGTCCGATAGGCGAGGCCCCGGTCTCAACACCACGAGGGCCCAGATCCCTTCGGGGGGCACAACTTCGGAACCGCAGCACGCCGGAGTCTCCAGGCCAAACGGTGAGTAAGAGCGAAACGTTGCGTTGCTATTTCTTCGGAATTGTGTCGTCTCTGGGCAGGATATACAACAGGATAGGCGAGTCAGGCCAGAGGGCTGACGGAGCCGAGCTACAAGGCGACCATTACGCTCGCGAGCTTGGCTCCTCCCCCAGAAACGCATTCTTAATAGTAAAGCCAACACCACTGTGATATGTTTAAATCATGAGTTTGTGCTTCCCTGGACAAAACACCCTTAACATATACTGCCCACCATTATGGATGACGTGAATCCTACACCTTGTAATGTTCATTGCTTTATTTAGCATTTGCTATAGACTGGTTTACACACGTATGATTCCTTGCCTCAGTATAATGTTTGAGTGATGTAAAGTGCTCTGACACCCTACACTGGTATGAGTAGTTCTATAAAACAAATAAAATGCATGTGATCTATGGAGAGTGAGAGGCCCTGTTGGAGGGTGGTAGGGAGGACGTCAGTGGAGAAGGAGGTCATTTGGGGGCTACACCAAAAATGACCGTCGCACCAGGCACCATCACTGCTGAAGCCGCCCATGAAACTACGTGGCCCAGAATGCAAATGTAGATTGGCAACATGTATAGAACAACACATGCCGGTAAGACCTTCACTTAGGAGCATTTGTGGTGAAGAGGAAGAGGCATGGAAATCAGACATTTTTTTCTGAGAGATGTCACAGTATCAATGCACTAAAGTCCTTTTTAAACTGAATTTACAGATTATCATTATGAACGTAATATTGCTTGGTTTGGGAGGTATGTAAAACGAATTACATTGCACGCGCTGCAACGCCATTTGCGTTGCACCGCGCTCAATGTAATTATTTTTATTTATTCATTTATGTACTTACCTCCGGTAGGCCGTATGCCGGAGTTTACTACCCCCGAATCCTGCCCATTCCCCGCCCCGCCCCACAACACTCCCACTACGAACCGCTACTGGGTATATTACATTTCTCTATTCAAAATAACGTCCGCTTTGCACAGATGATGCTCTTTCTCTCAGCTTGCCTCCGTGTTTCATTAGGGGCATTTATTAAGCTCGGATCTAGCACCAGGGGGGCGGTAGAGCGCTATAATATCGAAGAAGGGCTACTGTCACTAAGAAGCCAATATCTGCAATTATCTACAATCAACTGTACCCATCAGGAGTCTATGTTATGTTAGATAGAAAGATGTCTCAGCGGTGTGCCTCTTATGTGTTGCAATGTTTGTATATTTTCATACATTCAGACTGATTATGTGATTATGCAAGAACTTTGTTGAATAGTAATAACTTTAATACTTCTCAGAATCATTTATATTTGTCCTCCCTAGTAATATTCTAATGTTGCTATTTCAAGGACATTACCATATATTATAATAAATTAACCAGGGAGTAGCATTAATGATATTATTCGAGGCTCTGTAGGCATAAAGAACATATTAGCACACTTTGCAACTAATTGACAACATTTATGTCTTCTTTACAGTATGTGAAGATGTAAATGTTGGTGTTCACTGGCTGCCTTGCCTAGGTGTTATTTGTTATTCAAAACATTTTCAGAAAAGGGAATTAGATAGACCTCCTCGAGAAACTTAAAATTCAAGTTAGAAAGTCGTTTTCTTACTCTATATCGTGCAATTTTTTTTGTGGGTTGAATCTCAAAAGATACATATATATCTGTTCATTAGCATTAATACATTTTATTAGACCGTGGTCTCAAAATGAGTGACAAATGAAAAAAAAACACTCGAGTCTTTTTAACTAACTGGTGGCTTCAGGACGAGGATATTAGAGGACTGATAGATGCTGCAATATAATTAAAGTAATTGTTAAAGTCATATTTATGTTAATTCGACTGAACACACATCAAGCATTATTCAGAGATATGTTATAGTATGCTATAGTATGGGCAATGTTACCCTCTATTACGCTAAGAAATGCTATGCTATTTTGTATTGTGTTGTGCTTGTGCTAGGTGTATTCCGCTCAATACCATTGCTATGTTATGCTACGTTTTGCCATTTTTGTTACGTTAACTTGCGTGACGTTACGTTACGCAACGTTACGGCAAGTTATGAAAGTTTAGGCTTGATGGTGTTAGCACGGTATGTTAGAATACGTTACGGCATATTTTGAATGTACACACGTGCCTAATGCCTTCTGGCACTAGTATACAAGAGCAGTACTGATAAATTGCACAGTTTTTGATTTGGGAACAACTATATATTCACTGATTTCTATAGGTTAATATATCCAGACATCAGTTCTAGCGCTGCTCTAAGACTGGAGCAATTTAATAAAAGAATAGCGAAAATGTGCAGAATGATGAATGTAAGGTGCGTTTTCTCTGATAATTTGGGAAAAGGCACATCTGTTTCTAAAATATGAAAATATGATGGACCGATGGGCTTCTGATTTCTTTGCAAGCTGCAACTCTCATGAAAAATGTTTCTGAAAAAATGCATCTCAGAAACGCTGGAACGAAACTATTAGCAGAAGGTCAGTCGGGTAGCAAGATCACATGCGGATCAGGTAACGAAAGAGACGGGGGCTGAGGCGCGAGAGATGCAGGCCACTGCTAAGGTTAACGATTCAATTATGATTAATTGCCTCTGCTGATTGCAACTGGTCACTTTCGTTCTGTAGGCAGAAGCAACAATTCGTGCATCACTAATGTAAATATCAACCAACCCGGCACAGTGATGATAGAGAAACCAACTATCAGACCTAAAAAAAAACAGGTAGCCCAGGCCCCGGTAATGGCACTGGGCTATCGTTTCAGTGGCCAGCTGGGCTATGTTCCAGAATGAGCACAAGAGCATCTTTGCATCCTCCCCCAGCTTGGGAACAGACCTCTGTTCAGATGTGCAGAAATGAATAGCATCTTCTGAGTGTTTTTTGAATAGTCAAGGAGCAGACATTGTAGAAACTGGTTTGTAAAATTTCCAATTGATTTCCAGCAGGTTGTAATTGGAATAGGCGGGGGGGGGGCGTTACGCCAAAATCAAATTAACCTATTTTTGAAATCCCCAGATTATGTTTTAATGATGGAGGATTTCATGGATGATTGGCAGAGTTGATGATAGTATTAATTGGTTCAGACAGTTACATTTTATCTGTGGCTATTAACAAAATATCAGGTCAAACTGGTTTTCAGTCACCTTGAAAAAGGGTGTGCGTTTCCTTCTTTCAGGATTTCATTATGTAAGATTAGAACAGAAGAGTGTCCTGAAATAACCGTAGTCTGCAATCCAAACATCTGGTTTTCATTGCTGGGAATGAAGGGTATAAATACCAGAAAGGGCCAGTTTGTTAAACAAAAGCCAAGAACCATAGAAGTGCATCCAGGCACCACGAAGTCATTTGATCGCAATCATTTTTAAAGATATTTGTATTAAGAAATAGTACTAGCGGGCTTTTGTTAAAGTGATTATGTGGCACAAACATATCGGCAAACCATTTCTAACTGGCAAATACTCTAGCTACCAATTTAGATTCACCATTGCTGCGACCAAATGAAAAAAAGTTGGAGGGCACTAGGCTTAGTAAAGTTTGCTGTATCCCACTTCGGGTCAACTGTTACACAACTTACAAGGACCCACTCGAATATTTTTACTATTGAAATTGGAGGGAGTCTGCGTCGCCATAAACCTCTCGTTCATTAATAGTGAAGACTCATGCTAAAAGTGGAGTGCCTGCTAGGTGGTTGAGGTTTGAAGAGCTGTATAAAACAATGATTCACATAAGACTAGAAAACAACAAAGCTCAAGTGACAATGATGGGTGATTTCAACAAAATACCTTTCTAGCACCTTTTTCCACCACAAAATCAAGAGCATCTATGACAACTTCAACGAAGACAACCAGCACACTGAACCCTCACCAGCCACCTCAACACCCTGAAGCCAGTGATCGACATCTGGACAGCCCTCACCACTGAAGACAACACTGAAGACGATGGAGTCAATCCACTCAGGGCCCCCCATGGACCCCTGCCCCCACCACATTTTTGCAGAGCCGCCGACCACATTGCACCCATGCTCTGCCATCACCATCAACCGTTCCCTGGCAATTGCCCCGTCCCCTGACGACTGGAAACACGCCGAGGTCAACCCCCTCCTAAAGAAACCCTCAGAGGACCCCACTGACCTCTAAAACTAGAGACCCATCTCCGTGCTCCCGTTCCCAGTGAAAGTATTCGAGAAAGCGATCAACTGCCAACTCGCCACATTCATCGAAGAGCACAGCATTCTCGATTTCTCCCAATCCGGCTTCAGAATAAACCACAGTATGGAAAACGCCCTCCTCTCCACAACAGACGACATCCGCACCCTACTGGACAAAGGACAAACAGCAGCCCTCATCCTCCTCAACCTCTCAGCGGCGTTCAACACAGTCTCTCACCGCACTCTAATACGCAGACTCCACGACGTAGGGATCCAAGGCAAGGCCCTCGACTGGATCCACTCCTTCCTCTCTGGCAGAACACAGCGGTTCAGGGCCCCCCTTTCCTCTTGGACCCTACACCAATCACCTGTGGAGTCCCCCAGAGGTCCTTCCACAGCCCTACGCTCTTCAACATCTACATGTCTCCACTCGCTCCCATCGTCAGAACCTACAGACTCAACATTGTGTCTTATGCAGACAACACCCAACTCATCCTCTCCCTATTAAGGGTGGGCGTAGTTTGCGAAGTAGCGCTACGCGAAGCTACGCGAAGTGCACTTCGCACTACGCGAACTTCACGTAGCACTACGCGAGCTGCGTAGTAGCATGTTCGCACTGTGCAAGATGTATTTTCAATGATTGCACAGTGCGGACAAGCATCCGGCACTGTGCAAGCATTGAAAACGGCATCTTGCACAGTGCGAGCTGTAGTTTTCTGCTGCTCGAGTAGATTATTACTCGAGCTGCAGCTTTCTAAACGCGAACAGGTAGTTTCTCATTGAGAGCGGTCGCGAGCATGCGCAACCACTCACAATGAGAAACCTGACCTCCTCGCGTTGAGAATCTCGCCGGGATGTCATTTTGCTTGCTCGCGGTCGTGAACATGACGTTCAGGACCGCGAACAAGCAAAAAATGACCACTGCACTACGCTATGCTGCACTACGCATGTTCGCACTGTGCTACGTGCTGCTCGCGTAGTGCGAAGTTGCGAAAACTTCGCAAACTCCGCGAGCGTAGCGTAGTACTTCACCCAGGGTTACTCCCTATCCAACGAACCCAATACCGCCAGACACAACTTTCGAGAAGGCAATGAAGCCGTCGCCAAATGGATGAAAAACAGCTGCCTACAACTAAACACCAACAAAACAGAAGTACTCATCATGGTCCCCAACCCCTACGCCTGGAAGGACACCTAGTAGTTCCCCCCCTAGGAAGCCCGCCCACCCCCATGGACCACGCATGCAACCAGGGAATCATCCTGGACTCCAAGCGCAAAATGGATCGCCAGATCAACTCCATTTCGTCCTCCTGCTTCCAAATCCTCTGCCTCCTATGTAAGATCTTCAAATGGATCCCCCTCGAACACAGATAGACCATCACTCACGCCCTGATCACCAGCAGACTCAACTACGGCAACACACTCTACGCCGGAATAATCAAAAACCTCAATCCGCAAGCTACAGAACATCCAGAACGCTGCCACAATACTGGTCCTCAACCTGCCAAGACACTGCCACCTCTCCCAGCACCTGCACACACTCCACTGGCTCCCCATCAAAGCTAGTGTCACCTTCAAGATGCTTACCCACACCCACAAGGCCCTCCACGACACCGGAGCAGCATACCTGAACAGCCGACTCAAACTCCCCGCACCCCAGAGGACCCTACGATCAGTCCAGCTCTCCTGCACCATGGTCCCCCGCACCAGAAAGACCAGATTGGGAGGCCGCTCCTTCTCCTTCCTCACAGCCAGCCTGAAATGCCCTTCCGCTCCACCTCAGACAGACAACATCGCTCCCCATCTTTGCAAGAAACCTCAAAACCTGGCTCTTCAACAGACCCCCCCCACTTGATGGGCTGGAACCTGCTACCCCCGCACCTTCAGACCCTTACATGTGAAAAGTCACGCTTTAACAAACACCTGATTGTTTGGTTGATTAAATAGACACCAAGAAAAAGAACAACAGACCTTTTCAGAGAAAAGGGCTTTGTGGGAACATCTTATAAACTCATTTAGCCATTACCATCTAGTCCAATATGTCAGTGCCAGTCTTTTGTCACAGGTATTTTTCATATTAACAATTGCCTTAAGTATACCAGTGCCCAGCAGTTTGCTACGCCAAGAATAAGATTCAGTATGTCAAGGCCAACAGCAGACTCAGAAGCATGACACTGCATTCTTATTCATTCTCAATTACATTCACTCATTTAACCTGATCCTCGCTCATGGTCACACTCACTCTCACACATTCATAGCTACTCATTGGCACTCAGATTATTTTCACATGTTCTTACTCTCACTCACTCATTCTAACTCATGTGAACTCTCTTGCTCTGACTCACTCATACTTTCTCACTCACTCACTCAGTCACTCACTCACTCACACCCCTATGTTCATATTTGTACTCACATATTCTCACTCATGGTGTCTCACTCATTCTCACTCATATTTTCTCAGTCAAAATAATTTGCACTCACTATTATTAACTCTTTCTGCCTTATTCTCATTCACTTAATCTCAGCAACATTCGTTCATACTCTCAATCACCCTTCGCATTCATTAATACTCGTTCATTCTCCTTTTCTCTCTAGCTCACTTGAAGTTACTCTTTCTCCCACTCATTAATTTTCACTCCCTCGATCTCACTTATACAAACTTACTGACACTCAACCTCACTCTTGCTCGCTTTCACTCACACATTCAGATATGCTTATACATAGAGACGCCCTCTCAGAAGGTCACATGCTTTGTGAGTTAACATACATTATTTTACTTTTACACACACAATATACATTGAAAAGCCTTTTATTTTATTTACCACAGCTAAAAGCAACATTTGGGTTTCAGTCCTGGTGTATCATTTCTCGTTGCACTAAAAGTGACTAATACACAAAAATGGGACTGAAAACAAGACTAGTGAAGTTCAGATACTGAAATGGCAAAAGCAAGCATCCCCATGTTCTTGGCACTGATTTAGCCACCACTAAGACCAGGCGTTGTGTAGGCAGTGTGAGGGGTCACAAGAGCAAGTCAGAGGTCTCTGCTGCAAACTCTGGTAACCCCTAAAAGGCATCTATGACTTCAATAGAGTGGACATGCCATTTTCAGAATTTAACTACATCGAAAATGAAACTAACAGTAGTTTGGACCACCCAAACCCTTTATACCTGTACTTTAGTGAGAGTAAAACCTACCGATTTCCCCAAAACATTGTATCAACCAAGAGCTGAAATAGGAGTATGTATATCTTATTCAAAACCTATATGGCACATCTGGGCCTAGAACAGTAAAGACAAAAAAGTGCTTTCCACTTTAATTAGAGCTGATTAATTTGCTTGACTTGTATATGCCCATGGGCCTGTCATCCTAGATTACACTACGAGAGGATGGCGAGGAGCACTTTAGGCCTTAGTGAATGAATCCTGGGGGATATTAACTTGAAGTAATCCCTGGAGTGTTGTGTGATCATGTGTGGTAGGACTCTTGTGGTCCTAGGCGGACTTTGTACAAAGTTGCATAATCAGTTGGGAGGTATTTGGGTGTGTCTGGGTGTGGTCAATAAACTCTATGATGCAGTGCATTCAGTTAACAGTTGCATGCAGAAGAATAAAGATGTGTATTGCAGAGCTCTGCGCCTGGCTTAATCATTAGCATGCTCCAGAGGCGGGGTGGATGCTACATTCCCCACTTACAAATATCTTGGAACTTATTTTGATGAAAGGGCGTTTTGAAACACAAGGCAGCATCCCTTATTGTTACTTTGAAGCATTTATATGGCACAGTAAAGAATCCTTCAGTGGGTTTGTTAATTACCTAAACGAAATTAATGTCAGCCGTGACAAAGGCTTAATTATTTTGGGAAGAAGACCAAACTGTTAGAAAGAATCCATTGAACTATGAACACACATTTATAGGTTACACTGCAAGAGCGTACAGATATTAAAATCACACAGCTGACATGAAATAAAGAACAGGGTAGAAGAAACTCCTTTTCAAACCTTTTGGCACAGGGCGTATAAGGCCTACAAATGAAGAAATACAATACAAAGGGATGTCCAGCAAGGGGAGTGATGTATGTCTACATTTCCAAACTAATAAATTAAATAGCAAAACCCAATGAACAGTAATTAGATAGGTAGCAAATTGCAACCAACTGTGATTGACAAAGAATGCAGGCACAGCAGCCCTTCATCACTACATTTGAATTCCCAAAACAGGAAACTTAAAATAAATGTACCACAGTGCTCATTAAAGCAACAGGTGCTGCTGTAAAAAAAAGTTCCCATTTGAAAACACATCGTGGGAAACAGACATTTGTCCTCTTGATCACTGCGGGCTCCCACTGAATTCCTTTGGACCACCACTTACTCTTCTCAGGTTGCCAACATGTTTCCCAAATGGGGAGCTGTCCCTGCCTGTTTAAAATAGTTTCAAATAAACTTAAGATTGAACTCTGAAAGTCATATTTTAAGTCAATTAGCAAAGGTGTAAATAAAGGAAGAGTGAAATGCTACCACCTGGAATCCCCCCCGCTCTTCACAAAATGTGTAATTATACTCAGGAGTTTCTTAATCAGCGTGTGGTCTTCAATTGTTCTCACTTCCATAGGTTACTTTGGTCATTTGATGATAAGTGATTTTCCCACCTATCTCAGGACCTCATTATTACCGCGTGATGACCATATTCTCATTCTTCAATGTGAACTGGAGCAACTAATCATGTATGTACTTGGGAGACTCGGGAGCTATCCTTCTCCATTAGTTAAACCTTATATGTAACTCATTGGGTCTATACTCATTGCATTGATAATATAATCAGATGGATCATTATAACATCAACACACTATTCTACTTGAAAGATATCAAGGGGGATACGTACAAGGAAGTGGAGGAGAGAGGCGTTAGCCTTC
This sequence comes from Lissotriton helveticus, assembly GCF_964261635.1. Lineage (NCBI taxonomy): Eukaryota > Metazoa > Chordata > Amphibia > Caudata > Salamandridae > Lissotriton > Lissotriton helveticus. The sequence continues at coordinate 148,196,438 of NC_136072.1, read as the reverse complement.
TTGGCTTAACGCCTCGTTCCTCCACTTCTGAAACGCAAGGCTGCACCATATTTACAAGAATGTGGTGCAGCCTTGCATTTCCCCCTGTGATGGCGCTAGGTTTAGGAACTTAGTACCAATGCTGGCGCCCTAGCACCAGAGTGCAAGGGTGTCTGCGTGCGGGGGAGGATTGTTTCTGTGAGGGACGTTGTCCGTTCCTGTACATAAACAAACCATGGCATTTTTCTTTTTTCATGTGTGCTGCACAAGGCAACACACATGGAAAAAGCAAAAACGAGGAGAAATAATGCATTTCTCCTCATTTTGCCAACGTAAGACCAGTTTTTACTTGGTCTTAATTTTGGCCCGGCCTCCTATGTACGCCACACTTGTACATAGAGGGCAGCGTCAAAATGAATGGGTGTTGCAGTGGAACACCCACTGCAACACTCACTGACCACCCCTTTCACGCTAACCACAGTGTGAAAGGGGGCCTTATGTACAAGGCAGCGTTAAGCCACGTTAAGTGGCTTAACACTGCCTTGTATATAAGGCACAGCCCCTATCGCCTCCACAACATCATTATAGGTGACGTTGTGGTGGCGATACGGGCTTGTACATATGCCCTCAAGTGCAACAAGCACTCCACTGCAACTCAACCCAGTCATCACCTATTTAAAACTTAACCCCACCAAAACTGATTTCAGTCCGCTTGCCAAAAAAAAAATTGCATTTCGTCCTAACCAGGATTGATGAGCGAAGGCTGGAAAGATTTAACAACTAACTTTCAACCAGTGCAAAAGCATTCAGATTCTTCCTTAACCTTTGGTTCAAGGAATATCCTGCCATGAAAACCAAAATAACTTGGTCTTAGCTCCCCCCTCCTTAAGAAAGCAAAACTGCTCCTCCCAAAAAAAACTTCAAAAATGCATGCAAGCCCTCATAGTCTTGATGGTAGAAGCACACTGTTCTGTGGTCTCGTCATAAATGTGTTTCAAAAAGAGCAACTCACATGCTGCACTATATCTAATGAAAGGCCTAAAGAAATATAACCACGCACACCCCCAATTTAATGGAACTCCATTGGCTACCCTTTCCATCCATACCACCTTCAAGCCCAGTTGCATCACCTACAGTACTATGATGACCATGACATCACCTATCTAGTTGTCCAGCTCACCACCTCTAGCAGCTCTTGATACACACACTGCCAGGATTTCATTAAACTGGTGATGAAGAGGTTACAATAAAGGAAAAGCAGGCCAACAGGCATTCTCCAGCTACGCATCTGAAAGGACATTGCAATATCCACCAGGCACAACAACAACAACAACATTCCGTCCGTCAATTGCGTGTCTTTGCTTTCTCGCCCTAAGTGCGCTAATTATGCCCAGACGTAGGTCCCGGCGCAGAGTATTCAAGCTTTCCTGGCTGATGAGGGCTGAAACCCTGAAACCGTGCCTAGGATGCTTGTTTCTGGTCCAGGGAGGACCTTGCTTGGCAGTTCGGGCTGGACTGTTCCCATGAGGCAGAGGGTCAAGACTGATTTGCATATGGCCAGGTCTAAACTGGGGTGGCATGGTGAGCAATAGAATGATGGATTTAACCCAGATCTCTTGACCTGGGGTGAATGTTTTGGTTACATTCCTTCCATCAGTTGTGTTTCTTTTGATATCCACTAGGCACTCCTTTACCCTTTTTCAACTTAGGAGAAATAGTCCATGCACCTTTCAGAACTTGGCTTCCACCACTTTAGTTCCCTCTCGGATTGACCTTATAGCATGCTCTATACCTTTTGTCTAGTAAGGTGAAACACAAATACGTTATACACACACTGCAAATGAAAAGAACTTTAAGGTTTCAGCTGTACCTCTGTTGACCCATCTCATCAATTAAAGATCTCTAAACACGTATGCTTCACCAGTCAGTAAGCATACAATTTACAGATATAAAACGTCTTACCTGAAGATGGTACATACCAACAATCAAAAGCTGCTTTCCTTTACTCTCTTCTCCCTAACTAGCGTGCTAAAGTGGAGTGCTAAGTGTACATTGACAAGGCAGTATCCCCCCTTCTGTGTCTCATGTCTCAATCATCACGTCCCTTGCAGACCACACTATAAATGTTACACACCTGCGTGCCACGAGCGGTACCGGACCTGAGAATATTTTTTGGCAGCCTACGCAGCACCCCTAAATATTCCCTGCTGATGAGAGGTAACAACCTCGAAACACGTGTTCAGGGATGGCCAACGCGACAGTGATTTTTGCTCAAGACTCTGGCAGAGGCGCACCCGCTGATGCTTACTTCATGGACCACAATTCTTTGGGGCAACATGCTGGTAGGACAAGCAGTGTGCGACCAATTGGACTTTCACACTATAAATGTACACTAGCCCAACCATGCAAATTAGGCAGGGCTGACACAATTTGGGCACTGACACAATGCTTAAGGCCGACATCAATGGTTGTAATATACTGTAAATGACATAAAGACCACAATACAATCTCTTTAAACAAATATGCATTGTCTATTCTTTTGTCTTTTTTGCTTGAAAGTCAGTCTGATATTATTTTTCGAAAATGCTAGATTTTCAGTTTATGACACAAAGACTTTTTCTACTGAGCTATGCAGATTTAAAAGTTGAAGGGGGACACAAACACAAGCATGTTCCCTTTACTATTTCTTGATAGAGATGAACGGTACGGTTTACTATTGATACCTATGTGTGAATTTTCTCATCATTTCATTTTGAAACATTCTGTATTTCTGTGATTTTAACTGTTTAAGATATTTTATGTATTATGTATTCTGGCTTATAGATAGCATTGATAAATCTGAAACCAAATGACGTGTTTACTTACCTTGCCATACTCCAGTGCATTTCACTGCCAACAGAGCCATTTAAAATGTCTTTTAGTCATTCATTCCAAGGCACCACAACTCACTTCCTATAAACTTCCTATAGCTTCTATATACCTCTATAGTTCTATTTTCATTCAATACTTTAGACCGCTCACCTGTGCCTGTTAAATGTTCCTGCAGGGCGATGAATTTCAGTTCTTGTATTCTCACTCTGGAATGCCTTGCTCTCTGCTATTTCAGCCCAAACAATCCCACCTCATACCTGCAAGCCCCTCAAAACATTAGTCCTCAGACTCTATGTTTGCATCTAATACAGAGCTATTCCTGAGCACCATGAAACCCAAGGACATAAAACCACTTGATAAAATGTAATTAAATCAAATACGATGATAATAATAAGGATGTAGGGCCAAGTCAGACAGATCTTGCAAGGGTGGAATCCCTACCTCAGAGGTCAAATCCTCCCCCTCAGGTTCAGATTACTCCTGCACCTCTGCAGTTCTTTAGGCTTACTCACCAGACCTTGTGCCCCTTTCCTTTTCATTGGATGCTTGGCCCATTGCTCCAGGGTCCAAGGGTCCAGCAATTCACTTCTGTGCAGTCTGTGACCTGGTAACTGCATATACTCATTCAGGGAGATACAGCATCCTTTCATGTACCATTCTCTTCAACCCTTTCAAGTCAATATCATTTCCCGGTAGACACTTTAATGGGAGTGCAGGAGACACAACTACCTTCTTAAGTCCTCTCACACCTCCCCATTCTAAACCCACCATTGCCATGGGATGAAGTATAACTTTGCTGCCTACATGGGTTTCTGGTGATACACACCAGGTATGATCTGCCCTGGGGAAGCCAGTTTCTTTATGACAATAGTCATACTGGCTCCTGTATCCCTCGGAGCCTCAACCTCAGTTGCATTAATTTTAGTCCTCTACCTGTACCGCTCCATACTGGGAGGCAAGGCAGTCAGGGTTGCAATTTCCACCCCACCCAAGGACACTGCGGTTGCCTCTGTGATACCCTTCCCCTCTCTGCGACAATCTCAACCTCAACACCTACACTGCCAATTCCCCAGAACTGCCCACCAATCGGGGGGGGGGGGACTTCTTTTTGCAGACAGCATCTCCTCTCTTGTGTCCTGGCAGAAAAAAGCAAAACGAAGTTACAGGGTGCACTCCAATTATTCAAATCTTAACCAACTAATCCATTATCGAAAAAGACTGCGTGCAGTCTGGTAAAGTACCTTGCCCAGGTGGCACTTGAATACATAACAGCAAAATGAGGCATGTTTCCGCCTCAAACCAGATGCACAGCATTTGCGGCGCTAACTCGGCTCCTAATTCCAATTTTTTAACCATCAATTCTTCAATGTAATCCAATTACTCCATACTATAACTCGAATTTTCTTTCTTCTATATATTCATTCACTGTTCCACTTGCGGGGTTAATATGGCAATTTCCCAAATTTCTGATGTTTAAACTGTGCCCATCCAGGCCTCTAGTTTACACACGACAGGTGCCACGGTTCATTCAAAGCAGTGTTTTATTTGAGACCCAATGCATTTCGGGCGGGATACGCCCTTCGTCAGGGGACACTAGAAAATGACAAAAACATTGCGCAATTACATGGCTGAATATGACATACATCATATACAATATATCACTCGGTTAAATGGTTCCTGTCCTCCACTGTATTTGTGTCGCTATTTACATTTTGCGGGCTACTGAAGTACATAATTACACCACAGGAGTCTCTCTAAGTACACGCCCTTCACACGTTCTAAATGGCGGTTTGCATACATATCGATACAGACGGACTGGGTATTTAACCTCTCACGCTGAACACATAGCTACAAACAGTAATGTGTGAACATTTATCCCGAACCCGCTCTGTTACATTCCTAAACCCTCTCTTGACAATGATTTAATATCCAAGAATATTACCCTCGGGTGTCTCCTCTCCCCCATGACTCACTGGTTTCTTGCTGTGATGTTGCAGCCTTTTTTCATAGGTGGGCTAGCTGCACTTTCCCTACTCTATTCATATTTCAGTAATTCACAAGTAAACCCCTTTCAATATAGGAGCACTTTACCGGCTGCCTAATCTCTCTTGTAAACCATCCCCCAATCAACCTTCTTTACCGTACCTGCTTCGGAAATTTTAAAACGCTCGGTTCCCAGCTTGCAAAATCTGTCTCACTATTCTCCCGTTGTTCTTTTTAATCATGTTCCTCTGCCTTACTGTTACCTAATAGGTGCTTTGGTATAGATCAACCCGCCCCCTTACAGCTGCACCTAACGGGCTTCGTCAACACACTCTAAGAACCACAATGCATCACGAAAGTAGTGTCACAATTGTCAACAGCCTCTGCTATGTTTCATTGGCATTAACAGTTTCTAAATAAAATGTTCGTATAAATGTGTCCGTTTCCCTTCCACTGAACACCTCTTTAATATGAACCAGAATGTTTTCTCCGTCGATATGGAACATTTGTCTTCGATACTTTTCATCTTCTATGTACTCTTCTCCTCACGGGTGCATCCCCTTAGTAGGGCAATTAAAGTGATTAGCAAAACGAAGTTACAGGGTGCACTCCAATTATTCAAATCTTAACCAACTAATCCAGAAAAAAGTCATACACTTCCCTGCCTTCATAAGGTCAGGAAACTTTTCTGCCTTTGCAGGGTCAAAGGATGTCCCATGATAACCCCTTCCCACGGGTGCTTGTGGATCTTCAGAGGACTCTTAATTTTTAGCATCTTTCCCCAGTGCTTTTCCCTGGAGGGCAACCTGTCCTCCTTTCTTCTGATCACACCCTGGTGTTGATTGGAAACCTAGTTCTTATCCACTCATCAGCTGTCTCCCGGGTTCCCTCGGACCAGACAGCTTGGAGCCCACTAGATACTGATAGTACATGAGTCCGGATATGCTCTTTAAGGAATACGTTGTACAGCCCCTCACAGGTGCTCACCTGGTTACCTTGAATACAGCCCTCTAGTGCCGTTGCTGAGATGTCTGCAAAGTCCACCCAGGACTGTGATTGCCTTTGGGTGTTCCTGAACTTCACCCTGTATTGCTCTGGGGTGAGACCAAATTCCTCCACTAGAAAGTTCCTCCTGTGGAGTAGGATTCTATCTCATCCCCCCGCCCCAGAGTCCGGAGCCTATCCCTCTCAGCTACCGGGATCAACTCCCACAGGAGCGAATCCCAAAAATGGAGTGGACCTTTCTCATCGTAAGACCCCTTTCAAATTTAGTCAGTCATTTGTCAATGCAGTCCCTGTCTACATATTTGGGAGCTTGCCCCTTTGGAAGCCTTTGAACAAACCCAGCACCCCTGGACATCCCATCAACTTTCTCTTCTTTGCTGCCACCATTACCTTTCTGTTCCTCCATTGCATACTTCTTATCTACATTCAGCTTTTCCTTCTCTGCAGCTATGGAAACTATTTGTGCTTGAAGCTGTCTCACTGCAAGGGACAGCTCTGGTTAATCTGTTGGGGAGCCTCCCCTCCCTCTCGTAGCTGGAAGCCTGAACCTGGTACTAGAAGTTATGAACATGTTGTCATCATCCTCTTCCTGGAGGCTGTTGGAGGGGTCCTCTGTCCCCCTACCCTTCACCCCCTGGAGCTGACTCTGCCAAGGCCTTAAGGGACCTAACAATCTCTGCCTTCCTAATTCGATTGGCAGCAGGCAGCCCCCAAGCCCTACACTGCACCCTAAGCTCAGCTACTGTGAGGTTAGTCAGATTAGCCAGATCAAGCTCCATTGTATCTCTGGTTATGGGTCACTAAAATTTTTTTGCAAACAGAGAAAGAACAATGACTGGATTTTTTAAATCTTCACTTAATTATTGTATGGTGTGATCAAACACAAGTACTGTATTCCACCACTGCAAACCAAATGTTGGAATGTGGTTTATTAGTAGGGGTAAGTAGGTACCTACCACTTACAACATGTCCACAATCACCACGTAAGGTCCAGTTAAGGTCTCAAAAAGTATTCCCTTGCTCAACCCGTGGTAGCTGGCAGTGAGCAGGCAGGCTTAACTTAGGAGACAGGCGTGTAAAGTATTTTAAAACACCAGTACATTAATTAAGTAAGACACAACACACAATAAAAATCTGACACCAATTTTTAAAAACAGGAAATACTTTCATGATTAAAATGACACCAAAACGACAAAAAATCCAATGTAGAGAACAGGAAATGTGAATTAAAAAAAAACAAAACTTTCTAGTGCCTAAAAGATGAAAGAGCCACTATGGGACCAAATTATTTACAACAAGGGGTGGTGATGGACAGAGTCTCTGAATTAAGCAGAGTACTCTCACCCAGTCAAGAGATCAGGGCTAGATCCAACACCGTTTTTTAGCTCATTGCACCATCCCAGTTTTAGAACCTGGCTGTATGCAAATTAGTCTGTCCCTGGCCCAGTGCATCATGGGAACAGGGCAGACCAGACTACAAAAGCCAATTCTTACACTGGGAAGGAAACAAGCTTCCGGGGACCGGTTTCTGCCATTTCAGGCGTCTTCGGCCCGGCTTGCTTGAATTCTGATGGTGCAATGAGCAAGGGACTCACATCTGAGTATACCCTTCCACGCTTAGGGTGGACAAAATTATTTACAACAAGGGGTGGTGATGGACAGAGTCTCTGAATTAAGCAGAGTACTCTCACCCAGTCAAGAGATCAGGGCTAGATCCAACACCGTTTTTTAGCTCATTGCACCATCCCAGTTTCAGAACCTGGCTGTATGCAAATTAGTCTGTCCCTGGCCCAGTGCATCATGGGAACAGGGCAGACCAGACTACAAAAGCCAATTCTTACACTGGGAAGGAAACAAGCTTCCGGGGACCGGTTTCTGCCATTTCAGGCGTCTTCGGCCCGGCTTGCTTGAATCCTGATGGTGCAATGAGCAAGGGACTCACATCTGAGTATACCCTTCCACGCTTAGGGTGGACAAAATTATTTACAACAAGGGGTGGTGATGGACAGAGTCTCTGAATTAAGCAGAGTACTCTCACCCAGTCAAGAGATCAGGGCTAGATCCAACACCGTTTTTTAGCTCATTGCACCATCCCAGTTTCAGAACCTGGCTGTATGCAAATTAGTCTGTCCCTGGCCCAGTGCATCATGGGAACAGGGCAGACCAGACTACAAAAGCCAATTCTTACACTGGGAAGGAAACAAGCTTCCGGGGACCGGTTTCTGCCATTTCAGGCGTCTTCGGCCCGGCTTGCTTGAATCCTGATGGTGCAATGAGCAAGGGACTCACATCTGAGTATACCCTTCCACGCTTAGGGTGGACAAAATTATTTACAACAAGGGGTGGTGATGGACAGAGTCTCTGAATTAAGCAGAGTACTCTCACCCAGTCAAGAGATCAGGGCTAGATCCAACACCGTTTTTTAGCTCATTGCACCATCCCAGTTTCAGAACCTGGCTGTATGCAAAATAGTCTGTCCCTGGCCCAGTGCATCATGGGAACAGGGCAGACCAGACTACAAAAGCCAATTCTTACTATGGGACCAAGGCATAGCTTCAGGCCAACCGCGATTGAGCGCAGATCAGATGCACTTAGCGGTAGGGCCTGGTCAAGTGTTTACCTTCTGACAGTCATTTGTTTGTAGCGTTTTCTCTCGGCGTCAAGCGAGGCTCCTTCTCAGGCCGGCTTTGAGTACGACGACGGCAGCTTGGCTCAGTGTGATCCATCGGACAACTCCTGGAAGTCTCTTCATTGACAAAAAGCTCTGGAGCTTCAGTGGGGTAAACTTGAATCTCAGGCCGAGTGGTGGTTCGAAGTCACCGGCTTGACTCTTGTCGATGGGTTGGTCACCTTATGGAGCTTTTTGACAAAAATTCTCCAAATCTTCTCAGATTTCTGGAGCTTCTTCCAGAAGGTCCTTTTGGGGGGTCTACAGTGTCCACAATACCAATCCATGATTTCAGAGGCTCTGAGTTGCTCCATGGGATGTTGGGACTCTCACAATGCACCTGGCCAAATCCTTTAAAGTCCATTTAATGCACTGTATTCGTAAACGCTTACAGCGGATGTGATTTCTTTAGGATGGGTGGACTGAAATCTAGGTGAAAATTGATTAAATAATCCATACTCTGCAGGGAGGGTGTATCCAAAGGGCATCAGGCCATGAGGACACAAGGGATGGTCCGCCAAAGGTGGGCTTGGAAGGGATGGGATGGGAGGCAAGGGTAGAGAGGAGGGAATGGGGTGGGGAGCATTTGGGGAAAAAAACTAAAAACATCTTAAGGTACCTCAGTATATGTCCTGGTCTATAGCTTTTTGCAAACCTCCTTTGCACCTAGATATGGAAGGCAAAGGTAAAACAGCCCCTATAAAAATATTAACATGGAACATAAATGGATTACGGGTGAAAGGGATGCAAGAATGATTGCCTAAATATCTGAGTGACTCGATTGCAGATATGATCATCTTACAGGAAATGTACAGAATGTAAGCATCAAAGGGGTGGCTATTGTGATAAAAAAAAACACTCAAATCTATCCATCAAAGACAGCATGACAGACAAAGCAGGATGGAGTAACTAAATTGTCTACATACAACCAAAATTATATACTTGCTGGTTGCTATGGTTCAAAGTAACGTAGATGATACAGGGCCCCTGAATGTCAGTCACTCAAACAAGCTTTATTTGATTTCATATATGAATCGTAAAAGCATTACAGACATCATAGGACAATTAAACAGACATCTGAATGTGCTGTTTTTAAGGCTATTGGATTTCTCCTCCCCCTGTCATAATAGCTGGCGATTTCAGTGTTGTATTGGATAGTGTCCGTGATAGATCGGCAAAAAGTAGAGTGATTGCATCCCCGCAATCACAAGCTGTAGTCAAAAATATGATGAGAGAGATGAACTTTGTGATATATGGAGAGAGAAGGTGGCCAATATGAGACTATACCTTTCACAACAAAAACTATGGACATCAATCAAAGATTAACCATTTCTTAATAGACCAGAGCATAAGGGGAGTGATCCAAGAGATCAAGCATGTGGGTGCTCACATGTCGGATGATTCCGCAATATTTCTAGAGTTCAAACGGTCAATGGAGCACAATTGTAGAGATGGACATTAGACCACACAATCCTGTTAGATAAATAGGCAGTGAATACACACCCTAAAAAGAAGGAGGAAGTATTTCATATGAACAGATGACCTGCTCAAATCAACGTAGTGCGGGACTCCTTTAAGGCCTTTTTGCAATGGAAAGACACAAGTATATCATTGTTTGAGAAGAAAACATACAGCAAGGAGGTCAATACATTGGAGATATGATTGAGGAGTGCAGAAGGGAAACTGTCACACCCTACGCTAGGACCTAACAAAGTAAAAGTATTGCCTGACTAGAAACTAGACTTAAGAGACAGGCTAACTGGTGTTATAGAGGCTAGGTTCAGGAGAAGGTGGGAAGTGAGCAAAATAGCACACCTTGCGTACTGGGGTAATTGTAGAAAACTGCTTGCCTGGAAAAGTGAATCAAGCCAAATATTACATCTAATCAAGGAGATGAAGTGTAGTAATTCAGGAGAGATCACAAGGAGCAAAAATAAGGCCCAAAATGCTTTCAGAATTTTCATTACAGATATTTATACAGACAATTTAGTTACAACAAGGGAGGGGATGGAGTGGGTAGCGGCAGAAGGACTAAGCAGTCTCAGTGAAGATAGTACGGCATAACTTAATAGCAGTATTAAACACTGTGAAGACAAACTGGCAATTAGATCTAGCAAACCAGGAAATTCAGCTGGTTCTGATGATTATTCTCAGTAATGGCAAATCTGTTTAGTGAGATTTTCGAGTTAGGGTCACCTTTGCACCCTTTATGGAAAGAGGCTGTTATCAACCTAATCCTTAAGCCCTGGAAAACCCTAATAACTGTGAGTCATTCAGAGCTATATCACTCCTAAATTGTGATTGAAAAATCTTAGCCAAAGTCTTAGCTGAGAGACTGAATGGAGTGATATGACGTCTTTTAGATGAGAATCAAAAGGGTTTATTTAAGGGGTAGAGTGCTGCATGAGTTAACATATGGCTTAATGGTTCATTAGACTTGGCTGACACTTACAACACTCCGTTAGCGGTTGTAACCCTGGATGCTACAAAAGCATTTCATAAAGTGAATTGGACATATCTACAAACTATGTTAAATAACTATAATCTGAGAGATAGATTCTGTGGAGCTGTACACCGGATCTATCAAAATCTGTTAGCCAGAGTATTGCTTATCGGCAACCTATCAAACAAGGCTTTCAAGATATTGAGAGGCACAAAATAAGGATGTCCTCCAGCCCTCTTATCATGCAATTTATATATTGAGCCATTGGCTTCCAAGATAAGTAGGGAGATCACCTTTTGTCCATAACAGCCTGGTAAAAAAGATTTCCTTGTATGTAGGCGACCTCATGGTTATATGTCAGACTTATAGATTCCACTGCCAGTTATTGAACAACTAACAGTATACTTTGGTAAGGTGGTGGGGTTTTTGGTCAATATCTCTAAAAACCGAAATCATGGTTTTGAATTTACCGAGGGATAATAGCTTAATTAAGGATGAAATGAAATTGTTAGACCTAGAGATCACACAAGACATTAAAAGTCTGTCCAGGGCTAATTTTACAAAAGTTCTTGCAGAGGCATGCAGACTGATGAAGGGCTGTATGTATCTGCCGCTAACTGTTCTTGGAAGATCAAATCTGGCCAAGATGTTAATAATCCCCAAATTTACATTCTATTCCATTTTCAAGAAGGAAGGGTTAAATAGATTAGGCCTGGGTGGTACATTCCATTCCGTTTGCGGAATTTGCCGAATTTGGGTAATTTCGCGTTCTGCAGAGAACGCGAAATTGCCCAAAATTCTGCTTTTCGCGACTTCGCAAAATTTTTTGCTTCTCACGTTCTCAAATGCGTGTTCACGAGATATTTCCCCAGAGCACGCAAACAGCGATTGCAAACAGTAAAAAAGCATGGCGAACAAGCAATTTCGCGTGTTCACGGAATTTCTGCGTGTTCGCGGAGATTTTTTACCGTTTTGCGGAGATTTGCGTAACGCGATTACGCAAATACCGCCCACCCCTAAAATAGATTGCATGGAAAGATTGATAGCTTTTTCTTGGCCTCAAATTGTGCACGAATATCTTGGAAGAAGCTGCAGAGAAGAAAAGAAAAGGGTTGTCTGGCATCACCAAGCATGCAGTACTACACATGGGGTTTTCAATTAAAGAATGAGAGAATGTTAAACAATCTGGATAGTTCTGAGATAGGCATTATGTACAAGGCCATGCTAAAAGAGAAGTGGAGAAGTGTGGCTCAATGGTTAGAGTGGCAGACCCTGATGCAGAGGTCTAGCCCGGGACCAGGGTTCAATTCCCGCCTCGGCGAGTCTAGGGCTCAATTTCATCGGACCTGATTATTCTTGCCTCGGTGCCTATTCTAATCATGGGTGCAACTCTGCAACTCTGGGCAATAGCTTGCTTAATCTCCACAACGGCCCCAACAGCGCTGGGATGCCTGGCTTCACCTTGGGGGTGCCCAGGAGTGGACATTTCACAGGGTAAAGCCAGGAAGGGTTCCACAGCGGTATGCGTTATAGCACCAGGAAACCCCGGTTGGGATATCAGTGCGCTTTACAAGTACAAATTCATTTCATTTCAAAAGACACTAGGGGGCCCATTAGGATGGCGGGCGGATTGCCCCCACCAGGCCGGCGGTGGCCACCACCAGCCTGGCGGGGGCCATCCGCACCTAAATCCCCCCCGCCATATTAGGATGTCAGGGGGGACCGCAGCGAACGGAAAGACCGGCCGCCGCTTTTCCGCCCCGGTCGCCTTGCAGCCGGGGCGGAAAAGGTTTAATATGGTGGCGGTGTCTATTAGACACCGCCAGCCATATTAGCATTGCCCAAAACAGATGCCTTTCCGTGGCGGCGATGCCACCATGGAAAGGCATGCGGTCTTCACTTCGGGGCCCCCTGCAGGCCCCCGGATTGAAGGACAGGTGGTGGGTGCACACAGGGGTACCTGTGGTACCCCCCTTCATTTGCATTAACAAAGCAGCAGGCACCGCACGGTGCCTGCCGCTTTGTTAATGCAAATGCATATGTGCAATTTTAGCATTGTGGCGGGCGGTGCTGAGAGCACTGCCCGCCATAATGCTAAACATGCAGGATGCGCCCGCCACAGGGGCGGGCGCATCCTAATCCCCCCCACGGGACCCCTGCCCTTATGACGGGCGGTCCCAAACACCGATAGGATGGTGGGTGGACTAAGTCCTTCCGCCATCCGAATGACCCCCTAGGAGAGGGGAAGCCCACTTTTTGTACAAATACGGAGACCATGAGTACTATAAGAAGGTGAGACTTAATGTATTACTAGCTATGGCGGAACTTTGGTATCAAATCAAGAAAGCAAATAAACTCACATATTACAATAATTTTGCATCATTTGGGACTCATTGGGTTTACCAGAATGTGTCAAAGATAAGTGCCAGTTCCTATGAAAGCAGCGGGTACTCAGAGATGGGGCCAACCTTTTCAAGATGGTAAATTTTTAGCATGGGATGAATTTTTGGGCTGGCAGACGGGAACATGTCAAAATGTAAATATTTAAACCTAAAGAACTGGCCCCAGAGTTTGATGCAGGAGACTAGGGAAACAAATGACTTGGAGGAAAATCTAATGCAAGGATGCTAAGGAGAAAGGAAGTCTCAAGTTTGTACTGGTTGTTGATGGACATAGCTGATGGATAGGGTGTGCAGAAAGAATATTGATTAAAAAAATTGGGTTGCACAAATATTGAGTAATAAATATCGTGGCTCAAACATATCAACATCAAGAATATTGTGGTCAAAAATATCGGCTTAAGGTAAGTAATATCGAGTTTAAAAATATGAAAGTGTTTAATATCGTTTGCAAAAATATAGGGGCCTATTAGGATGGCGGGCAGATCGTCCCCGCCACATTAGGATGGCTAGGGGGTCTTCGTCGGACAGGAAGACCCTCCGTCGCGTTTCCACTGGTCGACTCATCTATCATTTGGAAAACTGCCACAATAAGGTGGCGGTGTCTGCAAGACACCCCCATCCATATTAGCATGCAGGCGGTCGGTCGCCTTTCCATGGCAGCGTTGCCACCATGGAACAGCTTGCAATCTTTGCTGTTGGGGGCCTGTAGCTGGTCCCCAGGGTGTTGGGGAGTGCACAAGGGGGTACCTATGGTACCCCCCACATTGCCGTGCACTACGTGGCAGGCATCACGTGGTGTGTGTAATGTGGTGCATGACAATGCCATGCACAGTCCATTTATACTCTGAACTGCCGCAACTTCGGCGGTCGATCCCTGGCTCCTTTATGATGGCGTACTGGACCCCATAGTTGTTACAAATATTGTGTTTTTTAAATTAATGTTATGTATTTCACTATATATTTTATACGTATGATTTGTATTTTTAATATATTTGTTCAATTTCTAGTAGTTATTAATTTTTTATTTATTTGAATTTTGCATTTTTTACTTCCATAGCGGGTTGGGAAGAACTTTAATTATATTGAATTGATTGATTATTTTCTATTTATTAATATTTGTTTAATTGAGATTTTATAGTGTTCAATGTGTAGAGTAATTTATTATGAATGAATTATTATTTGGTTGATAATTAATATTAATTAATTTGTAATTAATTATGGTAATTGTGTAATTATTTTAGGTGTGTCATTTATTTTTAATTTATGGATTAATAATTGGTTGTTAATTCATTTTAATTAATTAATTGGTAGTTAATTATGGTAATTGTGTAATTCATTTCAGGTGTGTGTTGTGGTGTCCATAGGTGTAAAGAGTAGGAAGTTATTTTTTTTAATTGAAGGATTAATAATTGGTTGTTATTTAAGTTTAATTGGTCATTAATTATGGTATCTTTGTAATTAATTTTAGGTGTGTGTTTTGGTATTTATAGGAGTAAAGGGTGGGACGTAATTTGTGTTAAATTAATTAATATATAGTTGTTAATGATTTGATATTTAATTTGGGTAATTATTTATTTTTTTGTGTGTTGATTTACTTTTATAGGGGTAAAGGGTATTTATTAAATGAATTGTAATTACTTTATTATTAGTTATTAATAGTAATAGTTTTTAATTAAAAAAAAGTTTTAATTGTGTTTTATTATTTTATAATTTAATTTAGGTGTGTTGTGAATATTATAGTTTGTGTAGTCAATTAATGTTTATTATTTTGTATTCATGATATTTTTCAAATTGATTATTAATTATGTTCATTATGGAAGTAAATTTAATTTAAAATGTTGAAGTGCTTTGTTTTTGATGTGGTGTTATATGGTAGGAAATAAAATAAATGCATTTATGCATTAATTAATTTTTTTGTTTCTTAAAATATTTTCAATTTTAAAAAAATATATATTTTTAATGTATTAATTCTTTTATTTTTTATAACATTTAGGTTTTTGTTGTATGTAATTAATATTATATTATGTGTTCTGTTATATATTTATTATATTTGATTTTTCATTTTTTAAATATTGTTTATTTATTTTTATGTTTTAAAAAAATATATATATATACTTTTTTATAACTGAATGTGAATAATAATTTTTGTCTCTCCGCTATCCAACACTTTCCCTCATGGGGCACTCACTGTAGTGGGAATAGTAATTTTTACCTCTCCGCTATCTAGCACTTTCCCTACTGTTGCACTCACTGGAGAGAGAATAGTAATTTTTACCTCACTGTACAACCCTTTCCCTACTGTTGCACTCACTTGAGTTGGAAAAGTAAATATAATTCGTCCACTATCCAGCACTTTCTCTACTGTTACACTCATTGGAGGTGGAATAGTAATGTTAACCCCTTTGCTATCCAACACTTTCTCTGTTGTTGCACTCACAGGAGTGGGAATAAAATGTTCTACCCCTCCACTAACCAACAGTTATCCTACTGTTGCATTCAGTGGAGTGAGAATAGTATTTTTCCCCTCCGCTATTCAACACTTTCCCTACTGCTGCTCTCATTGGAGTGGGAATAGTACATGTTACCACTTTCCCTACTGTTGCACTCACGGGAGTAGGAATAGCAATTTTTACCCCTTTGCTATCCAACACTTGCACTGACCGGAGTGGGGTTAAATGTTTTACCCCACCGCTATCCAACACTTATCCTACTGTAGCATTCAGTGGAGAGGGACTCTTCAATTTTATCCCTCCGCTATCCAACACTTTCTCTACTGTTGCACTCTTTGGAGTGCGAAAAGTAATTATTTCCCCTCTGCTAGCCAACACTTTCCCTACTGTTGCACTCACTGAAGTGCGAATAGTAATTTGTACCCCTTCACTATACAGCACTTTCCGTAATGTTGCACTCAGTGGAGTTGGAATAGTAAATTGTACCCTTCCGCTATCCAACACGTATCGTACTGTTGCACACAATGGAGTGGCAATAGTCATTTTTATTCCTCGCTATCCAACACTTTCCCTACTGTTGAAATTTTTAGAGTGGGAATAGTAATTTTTACCCCTCTGCTATCCAACACTTTCCCTACTGTTGCAGTCTTTGGAGAGGGAATAGTAATTTTTGCACCTCCGCTATCTAACACTTTCCCTACTGTTGCTCTCACTGGAGTGGGAATAGTAATTTTTACCCCTCCGCTATCCAACACTTTCCCTACTGTTGCACTCACTGGAGTTGGAAAAGTAAATTTAAAAGTAAATGAAATTCCTCCACTATCCAACACTTACCCTACAGTTGCACTCACTAGAGTGGGAATAGTTATTGAGACCCCTTTGCTATCCAACACTTTCCCTACTGGTTGCACTGATTGTATTGTGAAATGTAAGTTTAAATATTATTTTAAAGTTTAATTGGTTAATTTATTAAATCTTTTTGTTTTTTTTGCATTTTAAAATATGAGTATATATTTTTATCTTTTATAAATTAAAAATAATAGTTTATTGTTTGTTTCAAAGTATAGATACCTGTATAAATTATTATGTTTCTGTGTTTATTTTTTTATTAAATTTATTTGTTCTATTTTATTAAATTGTATATTACATTTATTTTATTTTGTTAAAATTATATTTAATATATTTTATTTTATTTTATATTGATATAAAAGACGATAATTCATACATCTATATTTTTTACATCTATATTTTTAGTCAATATTTTTGTACTTATCTGTTTAAGTATAGGGGTTGATATTTTTGTTGTCTATATTTTTTACTCAGTATTTTTTACATCAATATTTTTTACATTGATGTTGTGTCAGTGAACCAAGGGAGAGTTAACTCTACCAAAGAAGCTGTAGGGAGGATATTTGCCAAAGATGCAGCTAAAAGAACTATGGCAAGTATAAATTAGCACTTTATACTGTACTGTCAATCCAACTAGTTTAAGGAGGAACCATCCCTTTTAGCTCCCCCGAGCACACTGGACGCCCTAAAAGTTATTGAAGATGTGAAAAGGGAGACTAACTAAATGCAGCGCCTTGAGATCCTCACGGGTTAGTAGCGCGCTCTATACACCTCCTGATTGATTGATGTAATGTGGACTAGCGAAGTCCAATGATGTCCACATATTTATGGAATGTCCTGGGATCTACAGCTTCTGGGAAAATGTGGATAAGGGTTTGATGAGCATTCTAAGAATTACCAGTAAGGCAGGCCTGTCCCTCATTATATTTGAGATCTTAGCAGGTCCATTAAAGTTGAGTAAAGATGACATTTTTTTGTATTCTATTGAATACTTTTGACATGGTTGAGAACTCTGCAGGATATGGATAATGGTTGCTCCACCAAAGTACACTGAATGACATATTTCGTTAAAGTGTATACTGAAAAATATGCCATAGATCTGAATGCTAAAATATTTCAATTTTGCCTACCACTGATGAGCTCATTGGAATAAGGTGATACTAGTGGCTAAATAGCACAGAATGTTTTTCTTTTATAATGCAAACATTGTCCTGTGATTACACCCATCCTTGTATCTATATCGTGGCACTCGGTTCCATGGCAATGTCCACTGAAAGAGAAAGCAATGACCCTTTAGGTATGGCTACCTCATAAAGATAGAGGCTCTATTTTTCTGAAATGTCAGTGTATGGTCCTGAGGGGTATGAGGACAAATAATAAAAATAGAAAATAAAATTGTCTGGAATGGTTTTAAAAAAGGATCACAATTTTCATAATTCCGCAGTGAAGTGAGAAAGGTCCACAATTTCAGGGAATTTCACATTAAAATTGAGATACATTCTCTCTATCCTGCCACTTTCAATATCCACCTGCTTGAAACACCTACACCAGAGAACCTGGTGATTATGTTATGAATGAGACCACAGTAACATTTCCTCTCAATGGTAGGCATGATTCAATAAGATCATGTAATTACACAAATTCAAATGGATCACACCGGGGTCGGACTGGCTATAGGCCAATCAGGTTCTGCCTGATGGACTGGTCTGCCAGAGCAGTGTGTGGGCCATATTGTTTGGTGTTTTGGGGTGTGTTTTGTGCTCTGTAAGCAACTTTTTACTGTTCATTTCCCTTATATTAAAACAAACATTATCTGCAGCAAGCTCAAATCCATGCAATTTCCCATCTCTTGCAAAACACATATACAGCGTATCTTTCTAAGTTCTAAATTGCACACATGGGTCCCTTTTTAGGCCTCGCCTAGCGGTGCAGCGCATGCGCTGTCGCTTTGTGAGGCATGCAGTATACACTATAGGTGAGGTAAGCCCCGTCTACACCAGCGTCCACTTTTTCATTGGCTTGTGGCTTTTTCCTTTCTAAGTGCTGCCTTCTGATTGGTTTAGAGGCTGCTAGTCCCGCATTATGACGGCCATATCTCCTTCCACAGCTATTGGCCCCTTTACTGCGTTTTTCC
Organism: Lissotriton helveticus; assembly: GCF_964261635.1. Taxonomy (NCBI): domain Eukaryota; kingdom Metazoa; phylum Chordata; class Amphibia; order Caudata; family Salamandridae; genus Lissotriton; species Lissotriton helveticus. The sequence goes on along the minus strand of NC_136072.1, from coordinate 148,177,654 downwards.
TGAGCACTATTTTGTTCCCATGCCATCCCTCCCATTGTCTGAGCCTTCTCTCCTGTGCCTTAATATTGCTCGCCCACCAGCACTCCCGTTTGCAATATACGGATAATTTGTTTTTACTTGAGTGCCGAATGTGTTTTCTGACCCAGATAATTTCTTTTTTACTTGAGGCAAGCGTGTGATATTCAAAAATTTCAAATGTTTAAACTCGTGCCCACGTTGCTGTGTTCGAGATTGCGTGCACTTTATAGTGCCCCTGGGCTGACTAGAGTGCTTCTTTAGCAAGGCGCACTCTGCGGTCCCCCGGGGCACAAGCAGACATCTACTTCAGCGTGCCTTTCTTGTTGGGAAACCCATGTACTGAGTTGTTTCCCAGAGACAGGCTTGTTTACCAACTTAGGACTCGCACTGCACAGATGGTGCTCGGTGAGTCCTCCACGCCGCCTGCTGATATCACTGGCTCATTGGAGAAAAGGTATTTTATGTGTTTTTACATTGTGCTGCTCATTTGGAACTTCAATAATCAGCGCTTACAAATCGCAGGACCGTAATGCCTTTTGGCTTTAAAGCAGCTCTTTTCCCTGCCAGGGGCTCCCTGGCGCCCGCCTGTTGGTGCCAGCCATTATACCCATCCTCTGGTAATCTCCCAGTGCCAATTGCGCCCCTTCCTCGCTTTATTCCAGCAGCCACACTGCAAGCACCAGACCGCAGGGCCCAGCAGCATGCAGGAGGCGAGGGAAACTGACACATTTAAGTTATTATTGCACCTCACTGCAATCTGCCCTTCCACACAGCTTTTAATTAAGAATTAAAAGTATTATTTTCTAGCTGTTATCTAGCAGTACCCGTCACACGGGAGCCTTCGCAGATCCCGCCTCTTTCAGTTGCCCCTCCCCGGCAGCCAGCTACTCCAACTCAATTAAACAGCCCCTCCTAACTGTGAGACAATGATCTGCTATCTTTCTATGCGAAAACAGCCCTCATCCGAGCAATTTGGCGACACTCTTAACTCTAGAAGCATACTGTGGGGGTGTGGTCAGCCCCACCCCTCCTCCATGTGTGGATGCCCTCTCGTACCCTTCCCTGTCAGGGCTGATAGCCACACCCCCCACATCTCCCCGGAGTGCTTTTGAGGTTTATCCATGCAGCTTCTTCAGCCCTCGTCACTCCAAAGGCCCTACCTCCTTAATGAAACACACGTCACTAACATAGGGTTTGATTGCAGGAAAGCCGTGCTGGTTAACATAATCGCCCACCATATGCCCCGTCACAGTAATTCCTTTCAATCCAGGGAGTGAACTGGTAGTGTTGTACACACCACAAGGGAAGCGTGCCTTCCTCCTTTGCAGCGCTGTAGCAAGAACGCAAAACAAGGAAATAGAAAGTTCTGCCACGTGGGAGACACCTCCACTCCAGTCGGGATCCTAGGATATACCCAGAACTGAGAATTTTTCTGAATGTGTTAAACTTGATCGCATGTATTTCCCATGGGTTTAATTCTGTGTTGCAGCTGTCCACGTGCACTTCAGCTATCCTTTCACATGATCTTAACTGAGAGAAACTCTATTGCCAAGTAAGGTGTCTCGATGCAGACGTAGTAGAAGAGAAGGTAACAGGGAGCTAATTAGGGCACATTTGCCATGTTTTTGACTGACAGGTTCCATTCCTAATAGGTAACAGTATAGTTTCTATTCTCCCCCTGTGTTTCTTCCTCCTCTGTGCTTATGCTCCCTCCCTTGTCAGCTGTCTCCGCCTCTCCTCTATTGCTCTTTCTTCCGTGTCCCTGCCAAGCCCCTGCTCCATTGCTTTCATGTTTTCTCCCCTCCCAAGTTTTTTTATTCACAGTTTTAAGTAGCACAAAACCAAAAGTTTCAGAGCGCTTTTACAATAGCACCAGTTGCATTCATTTTTTTAGGCACAGGGAGATTACGTTATTTGCCACGAATCGTGAGGTGTGAAGGGCCAAATCCTCTCCTGTTATGTACACAGGCTCTCTGCCCCCACCCCAGGGTGTATAATTAGAATAAATGCATCTGCAATGAAAACAAAGCACTTGGGTAGCAAGTAATGACAAAATGTGGTGAAAGGTTTCATGGGCAATTTATGACTCCTATATATAATGTAAATGGAGAACTACTGAAGAAGGAACAAGGGGGCATATTACCAACAAATAGCGATACTTATCGCTAAGTAGGGTTAGCGGCAATATTTTTATGGCCACGCATCACCAGTTTTTATCGCTGAGATAACTTGCTATTAGCAACGGTTATCTCAAAAGTGATAAAAATCAGGCGAAATGCGTGAATATCGCTGAGAATACAGCGATATTCACGCATTAGCGACTAAATGCTCTTAGTCATGTTATCCACCTCCCATTGGATAACATGGCTAAGAACTGGTCTGAGCAGGTGTTGGTTTTTGGCAATAGCCGGAATATTCCCATCGCTACGCCTGCCTTGCTAATAGGTGATAGCGACGTTAGCAACTGCTTTCAGTCGCTAACAGGTTGGGTACGCCCACTTTGCATGTCATTAGCCCCAAACCGCTCGCTATCGCCTAAAGGCTGTCGCTAACATCAGTTAGCGACAGCTTGCCAATAGAGCGATAGAATTATCGCCGCTTAGCGGCCGAAAACGGACGCTAAACTGGCGATAATTGCCTATCGCCACCCTTGGTAATATGCCCCATGGGCCATAAATAAAAACTCAAGACTACACTGCATCTTCACCTTGATGGCGATGGACAAAAGTAATGCAGATTTGCTGCTAGCACATGGCAGCAACACGTGTGGTGGAGATTTTTGCTCCAATTAAAATATTCCTCTATAACCGGGGCATTTTAAGTATTTTGGGGGCCCTGGGTCAAACGTATTTTGGGGACCCCCGTTTGTAACAGCTTTCAATTTATGTAAGCAGTTTCAGTTCTTTTATGCCCTCTTAGGCCTGGTCACTGACAGTGCACAGACGCACTCATACTTCATTTGCAGTATTTGCATACCAAAGATCTAGCACGTAAGACAGTGCAGTGTATTACACAGCACAGTGAGCGTGCAATATCATCGGTGTGCGATAAAAAATAATGATCAAATGTCTTTATTGAAACACTTTATTTTCAACATTTTGATCTGCCATCATCCTGTTTAAAAGTGCTTGTCAGCACCGCCGCCTACTAGCAGCACCAGAGCAAAGTGCGTTAAAGAGGAAGCCCTAACTGTAAGCCCACGTCACACACACATGGATTTCTTTGTATACTTCAGCTTTTCTAATATTTCTCCATTTCTCTTTGTACCTGTCCGTAAAAGTCTCTGCCCTTGTTCCTCCGTCCACTTTGTTTTATACGATGCATATCTCCGTCTGTCCTTGCATCTGTCTCTCTAAATCTCAGTGCCAGTTTCTCTTTCTCTCGTTCTCTCCTTCGTTTCTTTTTTCTGTTTCGCTCTGCTTTGATTTGTTATTTTCTTCCCCTGTTTCTGTTTGTTCGTCTCTATTTCCTACTTTCTTTACTTCGCTAATCTATGGTCATTTTTGCTTTCTTTAATTCTCTTCTTTTCCTCATTCTATCTTTATAGTGGCGTTTCTATTTTCCCCACTATTTTCTTTTCACCCCAGTTCTCCCCCTTCCTCATTTTCGTTCCATCTGTTTCACTTTCTTCCTTTCTCCAGCAGCCTTTCTGTTTCCATATTCTTTCCTGTTTCATTCCTTCGGAAGGTAAAAGACATTGTCATTTACAACGCTAAAACATCTAACTCTCACAAAAGCGAGACCAATTTGCATTGCAAATGCTTGTTTAGTGTTCTAATTCATTAATGGGGGGGAGGGGGATTTTTGTTTTGATGCCTGTGACTATTTTCTGTCCCTGTACGACCCTGGTCCACACCAATCTAAAGTGTAACTATAATGAAAGAAGACATTAAATTATGCCCAGGAGTCAATTAGAAAATCAACGTGAGCTACATTGACATCTGCTCAAAATATATCTAACATTATTTCCCACAATCACAAGTAGATGGCAATCTACCACTAGCCTTATGGCAGCTGATGAATAGTCTTTCAGAATCATTTTACAAATAGTTTTCTAAAGTATAATTTCATCAAATAAGGCTCTATTTGTTTAAATTATTAGATACTGTACCCTAGCTAACCTTTACATTGATTATAATAACTAGAATACTCACTGTAAAGGTTACAGTAATTCTGATTTTTCTTTCAGTTTCCTACGGTGCCGGAAAGAACGATTCTAATCAAATGAAAACCATTTCTTAATGTTGTTATGTGGGAAGAAATGCTAATGGCCGAAAAACACTGCCACAAACATGCTGAACGCACTTTCGCCCCTCAAATGGAATTATGTTTGGAGCAATGGAAAATACATAATTGAATCATACTCTGACATTTTAAACAAATCCAATTCACAAAGAGTGATTTCAATTATAACTTATGCTTAAGCCAGACACATTTTCGATGGGGGAATTTATCCTCACTATCACTGTCAATATGTTAGATAAAATGCAACAAAACACGTGACTAAAGTATGTTCACTTCTCCAGCATTACCATACTCTAGATGACCATATGGAAATTTAATTATGATTCACCTTTTGTTCTGCGATCTCTCTCAGCTTATTCTTAATTAATACTGTAGTCTAATAAATAAACTTGATTTAGCAAATGTGTGTTCGACTGTCTGCCTGCTTATGTGTTTTTGATCTGTGTATTCATCACTGTGCACGCTTCTGTATTTTATACCAAATATTAATACTATTTACCGTAGAATAGTTGGACAGAATATATATTATGTGTCTGTGGAAGTTGAACAGTGGAAGCATCAGAGAAATAGGACATTTAGTCAGTGGTTAATTTTTAAAAAGTAAATAAATATAAGTGCAGGGGCCCAAAGTGTTCCCTAGGATCCCACCTCCAGTGCTGTCGTTGCCGAATACCAAGTAAGTCTATGTTAGAAAAGGGGGTCTCTAGTTGGCAGTGGTATACACCCTGTCCAAGTAGGGACCCTTCTTTTTAGCCAGGATAAGGGCTTTACACACCCAGGATAATCCCTGCTCACCCCCTTGATAGCTTGGTACAAGTAGACAGGCCTATATCAGAGGCAATGTGTAATGTATTTGTACATAACACACAGTAACACAGTGAAAATATTACAAATGGACACCGTATCAGTTTACAAAAATAAAGTATCTTTATCTAATCCAAACAAGACGAACATGACACAAATCCAACATACACAACTCAAAATATGACGTTTTGAAAGGTTTCAAGCAATTTTGTCCACAGAGCTCTATCGATGCAGTGATTTGACACAAATTACCTCAGATGCGACAAAATCCACAAGGCAAAACAGGTGCAGAGGAAGGAAGCGTCAGAAAACAAAGTGATGCGCTGGTTCCTAAGTCCATGGGGAGGCGATGCGTCAGTTCTGCTGCACGCAGGAGAAGTGTTGCGTTGAATTCGGACTGTAGAGGAAAGTGATGCATCAAAATCCAAGACGGTTCTGAACTACAGGTGAGGCGTCAGATAAATTTGGCACAAAGGTGCGATGTGTGGAAATTTAGATGTGCTGGAGGTCAATGCGTTTCCTCCAAACAGCCGCTGCGTAGATTTTTTTCAGCTGCGGCCCCACAATGTGTCGATTCATTCAGCCACACAGCAGGGCATGAGTTGGATTCAGTACGAGTGTCTCGGACTTCTGACACATGGTGCACTGAATTCGGGCTGCGGCGGTTTCTTCTGCCACTGACAGGTGCTGTGTCGACTTCTTTGGCCTCACGGCAGCAGTACTTATAAATGTCTCCCACACAGCAGGGCTGCACCAGAAACACAGGCACTGTAAGGATAATGCATCGATTTCGATGGTTTCAAGTAAACTTTACAGCATGAGCAACCTCCAAGGGCCCAGAAATGGAACCACTTGTCAGGTCAAAATTCCCAGCAGTGGAGTTCCGGGATGCTGCAGGTGAAGTCTTTGCTATCACTGAGACTTCTCAACAGAAGGCAGGCACTCAGAAGCCCTTGGGGAAACTTCACAAGCAGGATACACAGCCAAGGCCCAGTACTTTTCCTCTCCAAAGCAGAAGCAGCAACTTCAGGCCAATCCAGCAAAGCAAAACACAGCAAAGGGCAGTACTACTCCTCACAGTTCTTCAGCTCTTGTCATTGGCAGATGTTTCGCTTTATCCAGAAGTGTTCTAAAAGTCTGGGGTTTTAGGTCAAATACTTATATCCCTTTTGGCCTTTGAAGTAAGCATTCTTCAAAGGATTGTCTTTGTAGAGCATGAGTTCCTGTCCTGCCTGGTCTTGGCTACATGGGGGGTGACAAAGGTAAAAAGAACAATTCATGGACAGAATGCAGAACAAAGTCATACATTCACTCCAGTATAGAGTTCTGGGCATAACTCGGTCATTTCTTTGCTCCAAATGCCATTCCAGGTTGAACCTAGCCATATGCAAATCAGTCTTGACTCTGCACTCAATAAGAACAGTCCAGCCCGAACTGCCAGGCCGGGTCCTCCCTGGACTGGAAACAAGCATCCTAGGACCACTTTCTGGTTTTCACCCCTCACCAGCCAGGATAGCTTGACTCCAGTGGCATGGAGAGCACAGGACCCACGTCTGGGCATACCCGTCCCACTCGAGTTGACAAATGCAAAAAGAACAATTAATGGCCATCATGCAGAACAATGTCATACATTCAACCCAGTACAGAGAACTGGACCTAAATCCATCGTTTTTTTGCTCTACATACCATTCCAATTTGAACCCAGCCATATGCAAATCAATCTTGATCCTGTGCCCAGACACACCCCAGGGGGGTGGAGACAGCAGATGCACAGACATAATATCGACACCACAATATCGAATGGACAAAATATCGAGTTAAAAATATCGAATATGATAAAATATCGATAACAAAAATATCGTTGTTTAAAATATCGATTACAATAATGATAATAAAATATCGAGTACAAAAATATCGACTCAAAAATATCGACATGACAAAATATCGATTAATAGTGAAAGGAAAAAATATCGATATTATGTTGAAAAAAGGTAAAAAATATAAATAAATTTTAATAGTAATATAAATTGTAGTTAATGTTTAGGAGCGGGATGTTGGGTTAATAGGGGATAAGGGTGGGGAGTAATTTAAAAATAAATAATTAATTTATATATGTTTGTAAATATTTTTATATTTTAATTAATTGGGAAATAATTAATAATAATTACTTAATTAATTTATATAAATTTCTATAAAATTTTAATTAGTAATTAATTGGTAATTAAATAATATTAATTAGTTAATTGGTAATTAAATAATATTAATTAGTTAATTGGAAAATAAATAATATTAATTAGTTAATTAATTAATATAATAGGAAATACATTTTTAAGTAGTAATTAATTGGTAATTAATTATTATTAATTAGTTAATTGGAAATAGAATATTATTAATTAGTTAATTAATTAATATAATTGGTAATAACATTTTAAGTAGTTATTAATTGGTAATACATTTTTATTAATTAGTTAATTGGAAATTGAATAATATTATTTAGTTATTTAATTAATATAATTGCTAATACAATTTTAAGTAGTAATTAATTGGTAAATAATAATTATTAATTAGTTAATTGGAAAATAAATATTCTTAATTAGTTAAATAATTATAATAATTTTGTTTTAATTTTGTATTACTAATTAATTGGTAAATGATGAATATTAATTAGTTAATTACATTATTTAGAGTAATTGTTATATATATAAAAGTTGTTATAGTTTGTTACATAATTGGGGAAAAATTCATTAATAATTAAATGAAATTAATTACAGTTAATGTGCTAAAATATTTTCATCGTTGTTATTGGTATAAATTGTACTTAATGTTTAGGAGCGGGATGTTGGGTTAATAGGGGATAAGGGTGGGGAGTAATAAAAAAAAAATGTTTTAATTATGATATGTTTCTTATAAATGTATATTATCAATTAATTGGTAACGATTAAATTTTTTTTTTTTTAATAATTCATATAATTTTGTACATATTTATCATTAGTAAATAATGAGTAATTAATTAATATTAATTAGTTAATTCAATTATTATTTATACAAATTTTGTATTTAATAATTTGTTATTATTAAATATTTGTTTGGGAAGAAATATTATAAATAATTACATTCAATTAATTACAGCTACTTTGCTAATATATTAACTTATTATTTATAGTTAATAATTCATTAATAGTTAATTAAATAATATTATTTACATGTGGGTACAGGAGGAAATTTTTGTGTTCAGGGTCAGTTTTCTCTCTTTAGGTAAAGGGGTATTTTTTTGTTTCAGGCTCAGTTTTCAGTTTTAGGGTAAAGGGGTATTTTAAGAGTTCAGGGTCAGTTTTCAGTTTGTGGGTAAAGGGGTATATTTAAGGTTCAGGGTCAGTTTTCAGTTTTTGGGTAAAAGTTTATTTTTAGGGTTCAGGGGCAGTTTTCAGTTTGTGGGTAAAGGGGTATATGTAAGGTACAGGGTCAGTTTTCTGTTTTTGGGGAAAGGGGTATAATTCATGTTCAGGGTCAGTTTTCTGTTTTTGGGTAAAGGGGTATTTTTAGTGTTCAGGGTAAGTTTTCAGTTTGTGGGTAAAGGGGTATATTTAAGGTTCTGGGTCAGTTTGCAGTTTTTGGGTAAAGGGGTATTTTTAGGGTTCTGGGTCAGTTTTCAGTTTGTGGGTAAAGGGGTATATTTAAGGTTCAGGGTTAGTTTTCAGTTTTTGGGTAAAGGGGTTTATTTACACTTCAGGGTCAGTTTTAAGTTTGTGGGTAAAGGGGTATATTTTTAGGTTCAGGGTCAGTTTTCAGTTTTTGGGTAAAGGGGTATATTTAATGGGTCAGGGTCAGTTTTCAGTTTTTGGGTAAAGGGGTATATTTTTGGGTTCAGGGTCAGTTTTCAGTTCTTGGGTAAAGGGATATTTTTAGGGTTCAGGGTCAGTTTTTAGTTTTTGGCTAAAGGGGAATTTTTAGGGTTCAGGGTCAGTTTTGGGTTTTTGGATAAAGGGGTATTTTTTAGGGTTCTGGGTCAGTTTTCAGTTTTTGGGTAAAGGAGAATTTTTTGGGTTCAGGGTCAGTTTTCCATTTTTGGGTAAAGGTGTATTTTTTAGGGTTCAGGGTCAGTTTTCAGTTTTTGGCTAAAGGAGAATTTTTTGGGTTCAGGGTCAGTTTTTAGTTTTTGGGTAAAGGGGTATTTTTAGGGTTCAGGGTCAGTTTCCAGTTCTTGGGTATAGGAGTATATTTTTGAGTTCATGGACACTTTTTAGTTTTAGGGTAAAGGGGTATTTTTAGGGTTCAGGGTCTGTTTGGGTATATGAAGTGTGAGAATTTTTTTTCTAAATATTACAAATATTTGAAATTTTTGAGTGACAAATAGTTGCTATTTTTAATGCTAATAATAATTTTTTGAACTACTCAGCAAAAAATATACTAAAAAAATATGTTTATAATATTTATACAATATATATAAATATTTGACAATTTTTACACAATAACATTATACTAAAGTAGCTATTATAATTTATACATGGTCAGTCTTCAGCACCTTTCCAAATATTATTTTCACTTGAGTAGGAATATGAAATAATAATTGGTCAGTGTCCAGCAACTTCTCTGATAATACTTTGACTGGAGTAGGAATAGCAATTATTAATTGGTCAGTGTCCAGCACATTTGCATATACATTTATTTAGTGTGTTATTATATTACAAGACAATGCAAAATGGATGTTTTCACAAAACTTTATTACAATTTTTTTATTTTTTCATGTGTAATACAATACAATCACTATCAAATATAACATAAACATTTTTGGAAATGTTGTATTTGTAGAATAACACATTATCATTTATGTACATGTTTTAATTTGTGACACAAAAATTTTTCACAACATTTTTTATGTCAAAACATAATCTTATTATCAATCACTTTCTGTTACAAGTATTTATATTGAAATAAATAAAATACCAGTTATTTTTCTGTTTCTTCCATTTATATTTAATAATGTTAATATTATATATTAATATTATTAAATATTTAATTTTAATATTTACATTTGTATAAAGTAACATGACAATTATTATATTTGCTCAAGATATGGAAATACTAATTAAGACATTTTTTTACACATATTTCTGACAATGTTGTTTTTAAATTATACATATAAATATATTATGTTGTCAACTTTATAACTGTAAAGGGGAATAATATGTATAATAATAATATCTGGTATTGGTAAAAGATTATTTATGCAATTATATACTTTTATAATACTTAGACATTATTATTACAAAATTATAATTAATTAATAAAAATAATAACAAATATATTTATTATTATTATTATTAATTATTTCACTTAAACATTTATCTTTTCTTTTCAGAAATACATACATTCAGAGAAATAAAAATACTTTATTTAAGGCAATTATTTATATAGTAAATGGTTATAAATTTTATATTCATAATAATAAATAAGTTATATTATTTATTATTATTAATTATTAACAAAACAATTAATCATGTTTATTTATAAAGAAACACATTTTTTTTTATAAATGTACACAAAAATAAATTTTTTACTTATATTATTTCAAGTGTTACATACTTATTTAATATTATTAATATATATTAATTACTATATATTAATTAATATTAAATAAAAAAATTTTTTTTTAACTGTTTAAATTATAATGAGTCTACTGTATTAATTTGTTTCAATAACAATGTGTATGTATTATATTTTTAGACTATAACATTGTATTTTCTATAATACCTTCTCAAAATTGGTTTAAGGGGACTACTTTTTTACCGCGTAAGGTTATTGCCCTTCATTCAGGACTGGAGAAGCTCGCGGTTGGGTGTTGCTTCGTGTGGAGAGAGGTAAGGTAAATTTTATATACTATTTATGACTGAGTGGTAATGTTTGAGGGTATATTCGAACAGTGTTGTGTTTTTGAGTGTATGTATGAATTGTTTATGTAGCGTTTAGGTGTAATGTCGTCGTTATAGATGCGTTGTGTATGTTTTAGTTCTAGTGTTATTTGAATTGTTAGGAAATGTCTTCTTACATGGTTAATGTTAATTGTGAGTGTATTTACAAATTTTATGTGCTATTTGTGGGTGGGTTTCGTTATGTATGTTTTTTTTACAGGTTCCGGTTCCTCGCATGAAAACTACATGGAAGGAAGCGTGTTTTTTTTCGGAGATACTAATGTATGACTTATTATGGTTATATTTTTACGTGTATCTCCTATTTTTCGTGTTTGCCAGGAGCGGATTTTTATCATTTTTACCTTTTTTCGGGTTTTTTGAGGGTTTCGTATTGGATTGATACATTGGTATGCGTCAAAGTTTTTTTTAAAGTTGTGTGTATATCACTTTAAATAATAAAGTGTCCACACTACTGTTTTCGGGATTTCCTGGAGCGTTTATTTTATTTTAACATTATTTTCGGGTTTTTGATGGTTTCCCATATTGGATTTCTCTTACTTTGTAATGGATTGTATGGATTGTATTTTGCTTCATTACGTCTCTGTCATCTACAAAAATTGTAAGTAATTTTATATTTCTATTTATTGGGTGGGAAATGTCGATCTTTATGTAATGTGTATGTGTGATGTAATTATAAATATTGCATATTTGTTCAGAAATATTGTCCAATTTTTTGATAAGTTTGTAAAACAAATATGTATTATTTATAATTGTTTAGAAATGTTTATGATTGTTATATGTACCATTATTGTAAGAAGATATTAGTATATTTTGTAGACATTTTTATAGTAGGGTTTTAGCTATTATTGACAGATATTCTAATCCTCTAGTTGTAGGGTATAGTGTGACTTGACTTTGCAGTAGTCGGAACATTTGTTTAGTTTGTTTACTTAGTTTTGGACCAATTTAGGTCAATGATTGTTCCATTCTTAGTTCTTGATAGCTTTGTTCTTTTATCAAAGCTTGTAGTAGGTTATGGAATGTGGGTCTGGTTCTGCTTGTGGTAGCTTGGAAAGCATTATGTCACCCTTCTACACTGTTGTTGGTTTTTGCCTCTTGGTTTAAACTACTAAGATAGACATTCCACCAAGGGATTTGGAATTTGGGTTGGCTTCGATGTCCAGATCTGTGCAACCTTCCCACCCAAGTATCTTCGAACTATTCCAGTAATGGGGTTAGTTTCTCTTCATTTCTCTTGTAATATGTGCTGTCAATTAATAAATTATAGTGTTCCGCTACATCGGTAACAGGAACGTAGGCCAGTGCTATCAATTTTTTTATTTGATAGGCAAAGGTGCTATCTGTTGAGTACAAAATACTTAAAGTTGATTTTTGGAGATGTCTCCATATGCTCTGATTGAAATGATAGTAACAACCCTGTATTGCTGTGTGGGGAAATATTTTCAAAATGCTATTAATCATAGCTAATTCGAAATCAATAATTATTTTTTCTGGAAAATAATTATTGATTTCATTTTTGAGAACATTTAATATTTCTGTGTAAGTGTTTTGCTGTTTGTTTGGTAGCAAACAGTAAATGAAAGGGATGTTATAGTTATGGTATAACCCGTGGATGGAATATAGTTGATAAAAAGGTTTTGGGCATGGTTTAAATGTTCCATCCATCATCCATTGGGGACACTGTTGGATTTTTCTTAAATTACTTGCAGTTGCAAACATTATGATTCTGTTTGTACTGCTTTCATTGTCAAAAAGGATACATTTGTCTTTATTGTGTGTGATGGACATTTCTGGTGAAATAATAATTTCCTCAAAAGTAGTAGGGTTGGGTGGGGTTGTGGAAGTGCGTCTTTTAGTGTATTCAATTGTGCGTTTTAGTGAGTAAATAGAGGGTAGTTGACCTGAAGCATGGGCTGGGACTTTTAACAGTTCCTCTTTAAGGATTTGTGTTGTTGGTCTATCACTTTGTGTGCTAGCAGTCTTTATACTTTCTAAAGCATCTCTTATTTCAATTTCTTTGACATTGGTGGGATGATTATGTTCCCTGGTAAATAGCACATTAGTTTCCTCTGTAGTAGCCCTTCCATAACATTTGTTTGAGTAATATTTTGTACATTTCCAGAAAAATTTTCTACCACTTTGTCTTTCCTGACTATAAACATAACCCATATAACATAACAGTAATTTATTTTTCTGTGACATTACAAATTCTGCACCTTCTGTCATTTTGTTTTACTTGTTCTAATAAAGAGTAGAAAGAAACAAAATCAAATTACATATATTTCACTTAGTGGTGCAAACATAATTAATGTTGAATTTATACTTACGTTTACTAAAAGTAGTAATCACAAATGCAGAACTGTATTTTGAAGGACTTTCTTGTATGTATTTCTTTATTTACTGTTGGTATGAAAATATAGAAATGCTAAGTTAATGTTTATACATAACACACGTTTTTCCTAGGAGAAAGCAGTTTTTTAATTTGCTTAGTACTACATTTGATGTGAACATTACATATACTTACTTGTTTAAATAGTTGAGTTGTAGTATTTGGTGGAGTACATCAAGGTAGTCAAGTTTAGATCTGTAGAGAAGATAGAATAAATACATGTCACATATTATAAAATTTATTTTTAACCATTGGGAAATTGGAAATATTTAAAAGTATACTAACTTCTAAATATGTACTTTTCTTTGCTGTAGGTAGAATAGATGTATGATGTATTCACAATATCTGTAGAGGAAATATAAAATACATAACATGGTGTTAAGAACATAGGTCTTGTTTTTTTTGAAGTTTTAGACTAATTGATGTATACTTACATTTTTTACAAGGGTAGTCTTGTCTTTTGGTATAGTTGATGTTGGATGTTTTTATTGGATCTGTAGGGAAGATGTAATATGCAAGATATGTTGTTTAGAAACTAGCATTTTAAATGTTGGTTGTTTAATAACAAAATCATATATACTTACATGTTTAATTAGTGTAGTTCTATACATTTGTAGTGTTGAAATCGGAAAATCGCTGAATATCTGTGAATAAAATATTTTAAGTAAAGTATGAATCTTGTGAAATAGTGTTTAAAAACAGCTGTTGTTGTAGAACAGAGCATTAATATATACTTACTATCTTATTTTGCAGGGGAAGAAATAGGAGCAGGTATTAGGATTTTGTTTGTAGTAGTTTCTATCAGAAAAGTAGGAGGAGATAAAAATTACATAAGTGGAAGAGTTAGGAGATATAAGTAAAATAGTAGACTACTAATTTAGATTTTTAAATAATGCAATGTAACTTACTTGAATGATTAGCTAGTGAGCTGGATCTTTAAAGATGTTTGTTCAGGAACAAAATCTTCATACTGTTGGCATCTTCTTTCCATAGAGTTAGCAGCAGCAAATGGTAGAATGGATTTATCCCTTTTATAGTATGTGTATTTTGTGTGCTTGGATGTGATTGGTTGTAGGATGAGAGGAAGAATTGTATAGGCTAGTTTGAATTTTTTTTTAGTTAATTGGTGTGTTTGTTGATGTGAGAATGGTGGTATGTGGTGGTTTCCGCATTAAAGCAGGTTAGTTGTTAAATAAGATGTGTAAGTATAAAAATATTATGAAAATTTTAGTTACATGTAAAGATTATTTTTCTAATGATATAACGAATGTAATATAATGTATAGGAAATGATGATAAATAGTAATGTTATAAAAGTAACAGGTATTATATGTAAAATGTTTTTTGTATAGAGCAATGACTTTTATAGACGACTAATATGTTATTTTAGACATAAAAGGGTACAAAAAATAACTCGCTATTTGTTTAGAAACGATATTTTTGTACTCTATATTTTAGTAGTCGATATTTTGGTAGTGTTAGGTGTAATTTCATGAACAACGATATATTAGTAGTCGATATTTAATAAGACGATATTTATGTACTCGATATTCTAAGTACTCGATATTTTGTAGTCGATATTTTTGTATTTTGTGTAATAAGTATACAAAGTCGATATTTTTGTAGTCGATATTTATTCAACGATATTATTGCTAGTCGATAATGTGACCGTCGATAATATTTCAGTGATCTGAGACAGCATTGTGAGAGGGCAGTCACTGCCCTATTCAGGTGCAGGTGACAGTTCCACCCACCACTCTAGCTCAGGTAGCCCGCCCATCTGCCTGGAGATAGGCCATCAGAATATACATGGCACACCTCAGCTCCCTTTGTGTGACTGACTAGAGTGAATGCACAAACAGGCCTATGTCAGTCTAAACCAGATGTTCATTTACAGGCAGGCAGAGGCACATGATGGTTAAACAAGAAAATGCCAAAAAAGACTCTGGAGAGGGTTGTCAGTATGGATCTATCCCTCCAGAGACTCTAATTCATTTTTATTCCCCATAGGTAGCTTGTCTCTAAATAGAAGCCAATAATAAGGTCCTTTGTGAGAGTTTATGCTCAACTAATATAGACTGCTGTTATTGTTTATAAGGTCACAAATTTATTTTTCACATTTCTGTTAAATTTTCACATTATTGTTTACGTGTATGTCTCACACTTTGTCTGTAAAATTATGATTGTATCTTTTGAATGCCCTGTTGAATAATAAAATGGTTACATTACATGTTTTGAATAATACAAAGTAGTGAAGTAGGGTACAGTGACTGGATGCACTGTTTCTCAGTCTGCTGAAATAAATAGCAGCCTTTAAAATTGGTGGCCAGGTAATTTCTTTCCCATACAATTTCTAAAAGTGGTATTTTCAAACAAATTGAAAAACCATCGTTACTAAAAGTGGTGTTTTAAATTCTGAACTCAAAGAGCCCAAACTCAAAATCTCTAGCTGTTCACAATTGAAAGTTAAGCTTGTAAAATGTTACAAGGCAGCTCCAATTAAAAGCTGAAGGGAGAGCTAGGCCGTGCAATAGTGAAAAACACAATTGGCAGTGTTTCACTACCAGGGTATATAAAACACACCAGTACATGTCCTAACTTTCCCATATACTGCACCCTGCCCATGAGGGTGCCTTTGGCCTAACTTAGGGGTGCCTTACATGTACTGAAAGGGAAGGTTAGGGCCTTGAGGGGTTGACATGGCAGTTTAAAACTGCATTCACAAATGCAAAAAAAACAATTGATGGACAGAAGGGAGAACAGTGTCATACATTCACCCCAGTACAGAGATCTGTGCCTAAATCCATTGCTTTTTTGCTCACCATGCTGTTCCAGTTGGGACCCAGCCAAATGCAAATCAGTCTTGACCCTGCACCCAATGGGAACAGTCCAGCCTGTCTTCAAGCGTAGACATGGCTGACAGTTCGGGCTGGACTGTTCCCATGAGGCACAGTGTCAGACTGATTTGCATATGGCCATGTCTGAACTGGGGTGGCGGAGTGAGCTAAAGAATGATGATGGATTCAACTCCGATCAGTTGACTGTGGGTGAATGCTTGCAATGTTCAACACTTCGTCCATCATCCCCTTTGGTTTTGCGTAAAACTGCATTCACAGAAACTGCAATGCAATGGCAGGCCTGAGTTTCAGTTAGAGGGCTACTCATGTGTGTGATCTACTAGTAGCATTTAATCCACAGGCCCTGGGTACACATAGTGCACTTTACTAAAGTCTTTTCAGTAAATCAAAGATGCCAATCATAGAGAAGCAATCAGAATTACAATTTACACAGCGAGCACTTGCGGATTAGCACTGATCAGGAGTGGTAAAGTGTCCAGAGTCCTAAAGACAACCAAAACAGGTCAGGAAAATAGGAGGCAAAGGCAGAAAGTCAGGGGATAAACCTGCAAAAAGAGGCAGGTTCAACAGTCTAGTCTTGATCTGCTCATTCCTTTTACTTTCACCACTCTGCACTTCCTGTATTGGTGGCTCACTCCTGCAGGTTCTTTGTCACCCCTATTTTCTCTCCTTGTAGTTGCGGTCTTATAGTTCATATTCTCATTCTTCTTTTCATGCTTTTCTCCTTGATGCTCTGAGTCTAAGTCTGAGGTTTCAAAATGAGTGATGATGCCGATAAATGAATGCCCATGCCCACCACTTGCTAATAGTGGCACAAATTAAGCACGGCACAGATTTATTTCCTTGCATTATTTAGGGAGGTTTTGTTCTTCAATGGCACCTGGTTGTTATTGCATTTGATTGTTATAGGAGAGTGGAACTTGTTTGAAGTATTCACAATTTTCCAAAGTTACATTCAGAAGACTTTAAAGCTATTATTTGAAAAAACACAGTGACTGACGACTAAAAGGTACTGGCAATAAATTCAAGGAAGGAGCTTTTGTGCTTCCACATCTACAGGAACACTTGTTATTAATGTGCAACATTTATGAAGAACTGCTTTTTCCACTCTGGTAACATTCACTTATTTTACAAGAAAATGTTGACAAAACGGTTTGCCATCGAGGCACAGTCCTGTGGCATCTCAGAACACCCTTGCATTTTTAAAGAACAATCTTTTATTAATAAATGACCTTTGGGCTGTTTTCTGTTAATGTGCTTGCATTTAAAAGACTCCAATTTTCTGAGAATTAGTTTTGTTCGCTCCACGTCATCACCTTTCCATAGCGGGAGGCGGGCACTCTAGCACAGCTTAGACCACCAGAGAGGCCTTTAAATGAAACTGATGAACTAACTAAGCCCTACCCATAAGTCACACCACATTTGCACATTTCTAAAAAGTTAGTGTATCTTTGTGCTCCAAATTTATTTCTTTTTGCCTTTGAAACACATGTTAACTATACCAATCAAAATCACACTACACCAACAGACAAACAACCAAAAACAAACTTTACTGCGAAAAAGCCACATTCTCAGTGATAACAATGATACATAGGGGCATATCTCCAAGCCCCTATTTCCAACAAAGCGTCACGTTCAGTGACGTTGTGGTGGTGATAGGGGCTTCGCCTTATTTACAAGGCAGCGTTTAGCCACTAAACTTGGCTTAACGCTGTCTTGTAAATAAGGCACCCTTTCACGCTGTATTTAGCGTGAAAAGGGAGGGCAATGGTTGTTGCGGTGAGCGTTGCACCGCAACACCCATTGATTTGAAGCTGCCTCCTATTTACAAGGGCAGCGTAAATAGGAGGCAGCACCAAAATTAAGACCAGGGAAAACCTCAATCAATCAATCAATCAGAGCATTTATATAGCGCACTACTCACCCAGAGGGTCTCAAGGCGCTAGGGGGGGGGGAGGGTCCGCTACTGCTTGAACAGCCAGGTCTTGAGCTGCTTCCTGAAGGCAAGGTGGTCCTGGGTCAGGCGGAGGTGGGTCGGGAGGGAGTGCCAAGTCTTGACGGCCAGGTAGGAGAAGGACCTTCCTCCTGTGGTGGCTCTTCGGATGCGGGGGACGGCGGCGAGGGTGTGGCCGGTCGATCGAAGCTGGCGTGTAGGAGCATAGAAGTTGAGGCGGCTGTTGAGGTATCCTGGGCCTTGGTTGTGTAGGGCTTTGTGTGCGTGGGTGAGGAGACGGAAGGTGATTCTCTTGTTGACCGGGAGCCAGTGCAGATCTCTCAGGTGTCCGGAGATGTGGCTGCGACGGGGGATGTCCAGGATGAGTCGTGCTGAGGCGTTCTGAATCCGCTGGAGTCTCTTCTGGAGTTTGGCGGTGGTTCCGGCATAGAGGGAGTTGCCGTAGTCCAGACGGCTGGTGACGAGGGCCTGGGTGACCGTCTTCCTGTTCTCGGGGGGATCCACTGGAAGATCTTACGTAGCATGCGCAGGATGTTGAAGCACGACGAGGAGACGACGTTGACTTGTCTGGTCATGGAGAGGGAGGAGTCCAGGATGAAGCCCAGGTTGCGTGCGTGGTCTGTTGGTTTGGGTGCGCTGCCCAGGGCGGGGGGCCACCAGGAGTCATCCCAGGCGGAGGGTGAGGATCCCAGGATGAGGACTTCCGTCTTGTCCGAGTTCAGTTTCAGGCGGCTGTTCATCATCCACTTGGCTACGTCTGTCATCCCTTCGTGTAGGTTGGCTCTGGCGGTAGCGGGGTCGTTGGTGAGGGAGAGGATCAGCTGGGTGTCGTCGGCGTAGGAGATGATGTTGAGGTTGTGTTGGCGTGCGATGGCTGCGAGGGTGCTCATGTAGACGTTGAAGAGGGTTGGGCTGAGCGAGGAGCCTCGAGGAACGCCGCAGATGACTTCGGTGGCTTCTGATCTGAACGGGGGGAGGCGGACTCTCTGTGTCCTTCCAGCGGGGAACGAAATGATCCATTCCAGTGCCTTCTCTTGGATTCCAACGTTGCTGAGGCGCTGCACTAGGGTGCGGTGGCAGACAGTGTCGAAGGCCGCGGAGAGGTCTAGGAGGATGAGGGCCGCTGTTTCTTCGTTGTCGAGCAGGGCTCGGATGTCATCGGTGGCTGCGATTAGGGCGGTCTCGGTGCTGTGATTGGCCCGGAAGCCAGACTGCGAGAGGTCGAGGGATCCGTACGTCTCTAGGAAGGCGGCCAGCTGCTTGTTGACGGTCTCCTCGATGACTTTTGCAGGAAACGGGAGCAGCGAGATGGGGCGGTAGTTCTTGAGGTCGGTGGGGTCGGCTGATGGCTTCTATAGTAGAGCGCTGAGTTTGGCGTGCTTCCAGCTCTCCGGGAAGGTAGCGGTGTCGAAGGAGGTGTTGATGATGTCCCGCAGGTAGGGTGCGATGACAGCGTCGGCCTTGTTGAAGACGTGGTGAGGGCAGGGGTCGGTCGAAGATCCGGAGTGGATGGAGTTCATTGTGCGGATGGTGTCTTCGGAGCTGATCGGGGTCCAGGCGCGGAGGGTGGTGGTGGGGGGCGGTGGTTCGGTCGTGACGTGCGTCGGTTGCGTGCTGAAGCTGTTGTGTATGTCCGCGATCTTGTTGTGGAAGTAGGAGGCGAGGGAGTTGCAGAGGTCTTGTGAAGGGGTGATGTCGTTGTTTCCGGCGTTGGGGTTGGAGAGCTCTTTAACGATGTTGAAGAGTTCCTTACTGTTGTGGGCGTTTATGTCCAGTCGTTCCTTGAATGCAGTTTTCTTGGTGGCGTGGATCAGTTGGTGGTGTTTACGGGTGGCGAGCTTGAGGGCAGTCATGTTGTTCGGTGTTGGGTCTCTGCGCCAGGCTTTCTCGAGGGCTCGGCAGTTCTTCTTGGAGCTCTTGAGTTCGTCTGTGAACCATGGGGCTTTCTTGCTGCCGGGTCTGCTAGGCGGGGTCTTCAGAGGGGCGAGGTCGTCTGTGCAGTTGCTGATCCACTTCGCGAGGTTGGTGGCCGCCTGGCTTGGGTTCGTTGTGCTGGTGGGGGGGTTCATGCTCAGGGACCTCGCGAGCTGGTCGGCTGTGATCTTGTTCCAGCTTCTGCGTGCAACCTGTTGCTGGTGGTGGTGGGTCGTGGTCCTTTTGAAGCTGAAGTGGATGCAGCTGTGGTCCGTCCAGTGGAGTCCGGTGGCGTGGCTGAAGGTGACGTCCTTGCTGGATGAGAACACGGGGTCGAGTGTGTGACCGGCGTAGTGGGTGGGGGTGGTCACCAGCTGCTTGAGACCGAGGTTTGGGAGGTTGTCCAGCAGGGTGGTGGTGTTGCGGTCGTTGTTGTTCTCCAGGTGGAAGTTGAGGTCCCCGAGGAGGATGTAGTCAGCGGAGAGGAGGGCGTGCGGGCTGATGAAGTCGGCGATGTCTTCACTGAATTGTGTGCGTGGTCCCGTGGGTCTGTAGATGAGGGTGCCTCTGAAGGTGGTCTTGGGGTTGATGTGAATCTGGAAGTGCAGGTGTTCGGCGGGAGCGAGGGTGTCGTCGGTGTTGGTCGTGACGCGGATGGTGTTCCTGTGGATGATGGCGATGCCTCCTCCTGTCTGTTTGACGCGGTCCCGCTGGATGATCTTGTAGCTGTCCGGGATGGCGATGGCGATGTCGGGCGCTGAGGAGGCGTTCATCCAGGTTTCCGTGAGGAAGGCGATGTCTGGCGCTGTGGTGTCGAGCAGGTTCCAGAGCTCGACGGCGTGTCTGTGGATGGAGCGGGTGTTGAGCAGGATGCACTTGAGGTGGTTGCTGATGGTGCTTGGCTTGGTCGGTGCTGGTGTAGTGTAGGTCCGGGTGCAGGTGAACTTGCAGGAGTGGCAGCTGAAGGGTCCGTGGGAGACCAGCAAACCTGGTCTTAAACAGGCGAAACAAGGAGAATTGCTTTATTTCTCCTCGTTTTTCTGTTTCCGTGGGTGCTGCCTTGTGCAGCACACATAGAAACAGCAAATTGCCTATGATTGTTTTTGTGCAGAAAGTGACACTTTCTGCACATAAATAATCATTTAAAAAAAATGCTGTTTTGGACTTCTATATATGCTGCATTAAGAAGCACACATAGAAGTTACAAAACGGCATTTAAAGATTGTTTATGTGCAGGAAGGGTGAAGTTCCTGCACATATACAATATTCTACTCAACACAGGCACCCTTGCACTATGGTGCAAGGGTGTCTGCCTTGGTGCGAGGCAGCTAAATATAGCACCAGCGTAGGGGGAAACGCAAGGCTGCACCATTTTCAAGTTAATAAGGTGCAGCCCTGCGTTTCCTAAGTGACGAGGCATGTTATTAGCCTTCTTGGCTTAATGACACGCTTCGCCACTTTCTCGTAAATATGTCCCATAGGTTCTATGGCCTGATGTGCGCCAAACACTTAGTTTCAATATCTAGCACCTTTTTACAACCCTACAGAAAGATTTTTGGGTCAAAAATACTTATTACAAATTTAAAAAAGCAAATTGAATTTATGATTTGTCAATACAAAATTAAAAGAATACCCAGCATATCTCTAGACCACTGCACTTCACATCGAAAAAGTTGAGCATGAATAGATTTGCATATAAACGAAAAATACTGGAGGTGCATACTTATATTTTACCCATATTGGGATTAAATTATGTCTTACTGCCATGCTTTGCACAGGGCAGTATTCAACACTTCCTTCATGCCGTGCTCCTGTTGATTGTCTTGTAATGCAAGCTATTTTCTCTGGGTTATGGATTTTAACACACGAGGGGACTCTGGTTAGGGGATGTGGAGATAGCAACACTTGCCGGGGTTCACCTTTCCTTTTAGTGCTAAGGGCTTTGTTGAGAATGTGTTTCATGTGGATTGTTCACTGCAAACATGTCTGCCTTTATGTGTTATTTTGCTCAGTATCCAAACCCCCCAATGGCCTCTTAGTTTCTGTTTTCCCATTTCTGGTTCATCTGTATTCCCTAATGTATGTCTTATTTCTCTATCCAATTACATTGGATTCTTTCGATGTGAGCCTATTTCTGTCGAACTAGTTTTGAATCTCTGTGCTACCACTTAATGTCTTCCTATTTCCTGGTGGCAGTGTTCTCTGAAGGTGAAACAAATGCCTTTCAAGCCTTTTAGATCTGTCTACATGCAGCCGCGGCTGTCTGGTAGACCTCATGCCAACAATTTGTTTGAAAATGCACAGTAAGAAGAAGTACATATATAAAGGATCGGATGTTTGGCGCACTTTACTGGTCGCAAATAGCCCATTGGGCTGTTAACGGAACCATTACGTTTCAAATGTCCCAACCCTATTGGGGCCTCTTCTCTTTGTGAATGGGGGCACCAACATTTTTTCAGAGCAGGTAGTGATCCCATGGCTCACTGCCCACTCTGAAAAAATCAAAAGAAATCTTTTCATTTTTATTTTGTAAAAGCATCCAGTTTTCCTTTAAGGAAAATGGGCTGCATTTAAAAAAACTGCTTTATTTAAAAAGCAGTCACAGACATGGTGTTCTGCTGACCACAGTGGGCCACCATCCCCTTGAGTGCCGGCCATTCCAAATGGGTCGCAAATTGCGACCTCACTCATGAATATTAACAAGGCAGATCCCTTGCAACCCATTTGGGAATCGCAAACACTGTCTCGGACATTGTTGTACATCAGGTTCTGTGACTTGCAAATTGAGTGTGGCTTAAAATTGCAATTTGCGGCTTGCAAACCCTGATATTCTTACATCTGGCTCATAGTGTGATTTAGGAGTGCCCCTTTCAGGCTTGTATTTATTTTGCATGGTTTGCCATTGCAAAAGCTAATCATAAAGCCCATGAAATGTATTGAAGACTATGTTGTCCTATTTAACTTCCAACTATGTTTTGATTATGGGGCATCAAGTAGTCTTGTTGTTAGACTGCAGATGCGATGTGACATGTAACTTGTAAATGTGAGCCGGTGTGCTTTTTATATATATTTATTTTGACCTTCTAAACAGCATTTTAGTAAAGACATCATGCAATTCACTAATGGCCACTGCACATTCATTTGTTTTACTTTGCTGTCACAAAAAAAGTTGTTGGGGTTACTCCTTTTTTGTTCAAAAAATAAAAACGTGGGCACATGCCTTCTTAAAGATTTAACAAAGTACTGAACCTTAGCCAACCATATCTACTATGCAATATTTTCTGGGTACGCCTTTTAAGTTTACTTCTTCCAATGTACACTTCATCTTCGATTTCTTTACATAATACTCTTGTTTGAGGGTACAACTTAACTATGTTAATGCAGTCTGTTCTGCAAGGCCTATGCTTTGAAAAAGAGTAGGCGAGGAAAAGGCAAACCCACTGTCCAGTCTCCATTATTATATTTTTTATAGGCTACCGTTTAGATGATTTAAATCAATAACAGAAGATCTGCTTCATTTAAAAAAAAAAAGTTTTTGTTTTCTTTACTAAGTTTTAAGGACATATGCAAAACCATACTTTATTTGCTAATGTATTTAGGGAATTTAATGCCATGCCTATAAAAGTTCTCTCAATTCAGTGAACCTCGAGAGGGAAGAAAAATTGTTCATAAGACAGCCTATCAGTAACACAGCACTTAGATCTTGTAGCCAGTTCCTTCATGAATTAATATATCAGGGATGTGGAGATTCTTCGACAGTGTTGTGTTGTTTAATGGAACATGCTCCTTGGGATGAGGTCATTAGGTTATTAGCGTTAGTAAGCAATAAATCAAAATGTCCTGAAAAGGATGTTTTCAGATCTTTTTTAAAATTGAGCCAATTTGATTGCTCTCTTAAAGCTGGTTCCTGCACATCCTAAAAGAGGGAGCAGCCTAGTACAGTGGTTCCCTAATTGGCAGTTGGTCTCGGCTCGCCATAATGTCACTTTATTTTTACTGGTGGGGGATGTATGCCTGACGTCAGGAGTACTTCCAGTTTTACCCCCGAAATTAATTGGGATGAAGCTGGTGAAGGTATAATAATCATATTTGTAACAAAATTAAAATATAACAGTTGTTTCATAAAAACTTTAATTGCTTAAGTGAGAGACTATACATTATTAATTGCCCAAAAAAATTCCATGAAATAACAACCTTTTTTAACCACACAATAGTTAAAAAAACTTCTGCATAAAATATGTTTTTAATGAACAGAAAAAAACATGGAGTCCGAATTTATCTTAAAAATCCCAGTGAGGTGGATGTGCTTGTTTTTCCTTACATAGCTCCTCAAATCTTGGTGCAACTTTTGAGATCGCAACACGCATTTCATTTTCTAGGTTACTTTTGCCCTATAATTTATCACTGCAAATGCCCAGAAACCAGCTTCACAAAGGTAGGAAGTAGCAAATGGGATCAGAACATGCAGGGCTCAATCCCTGAGAGACTGTCCAGTACCAAAGCAATCAGTCCGGAACTTAGGCATCCAAATAGACAACAAATTGTCTATGAAAGATCAAGTCAGTCACTTAATTGGCTCCTGTTTCGGCATCATGCGAAATTTGCGTAAAGTTTTTAAATGGCTCCTGTTGGAAGCGAGGAAGCCATTAGTCCAGGGCTTCATCATAAACCGTATGGACTATGGAAACGCTCTGCTATCTTCAATAAATGAAGATCTTCTCACTTGACTACAGGTATTGCAGAATACCGCTGCTAGACTGGTGCTGAATCTCCCTTCAAGAACTCCTTCAGCTCCCATTCTAAGGCTCCTTCATTGGCTTCCCATCAGGAAGCGGACTCATTTTAAAATCCTTTGCCTAGCCCATAAGAATTTACATGGCAAAGGCCCTGGATATTGGAGGAAGAAACTTACCTGGTACTTTCCCTGCTGGACTTTAAGATCCAGCAGTAAATCACTTCAAACACCCATTAAAATTTGTACCACTAGAATGGGAGGAAAATCTTTTTCTTTTCTTGCTCCTACCCTTTGGAACAAATTACCTTTACAATTAAGTGTCATTTCAGATCACAATTGTTTCCGTATGGACCCAAAAACCTGGCTCTTTGATTCTTAGCCAGCAAATGTCAAGACCAAGCTTTTGAGCCTCCGCAAAGCGCCATGAGTCTTTCGGGTGATGTGTTGATCTTAATAAATATCCATGATTTGATTTACTTATCTTTGGGTATTCATCTTCGTCAATAAGCTGTTCTGCTTGCTCGTTGTTGAAATGCTGAGGTATCTCAGCATTGAAGTGTTCTCTCACCCATTTTATTGGCTCCACTTCATCCTCTGGAAAATAATTATCATGGTAAAAATGCAGTTTTGACAAATGGAGAACAAAAACTGTCCTCAGTTCCACTTTTAACACCATCTCATTGTCTTGTAGTAACTGGTCCAATGAGGAAAACATTTATAGTCATCTTTGCTTACAGTGCTTTTCAAAAGGATCACTTTCTTCTTAAAGCCTGAAACTTTGTCTGAGAGTTGTAAGATGTTAGTATTATTGGCTTGCAAGGACTTGTTCAGTGCATTCAGTTTTTCAAAGTAATCAGAGAGAAAAGCCTCTTGTATTACAAAGTCTACATCAATAATTTTGTCCCCAAAACAATGTTTATCATTGTGTAGAAATGAGTATATTACATTCCTCAGCTCATACACTCTAAGCAGGGAATTACCCAGAGACAGCCACAGAGAACTGCTGTAGAACAAGAGGCATGCGTGTTTTGCACCCATGCCATCAGACAGTTTAGCAAAAAATCTTGCTTTCATTGGTCTTGTTTCATTAAAATTGACCACTTTGATGACTATTTTCAGAATACCATGCATTACTTCACTGAAATTTCCTGCTGCCAGTGCTTCTCTGTGTATTATACAGTGTGTCTAAATGGCATTAGGCACGTTAGATCATATGCGACCGTGAAATCCTTGGTACCATCTTTCAATGAACGACCCCCATCTGAACAAACTCCATCACATCAATCCCAGTCAATCTGAATCTGTTCCATAAAATCATACACAACCGCAAACATGTCTTCACCTGTAGTTCTACCTTTGAGTTCTTTACAGAACAACAAATCCTCAAAATTTTTTGGGGGTTAACAAACCTGTCATAGCAAATAAGATGGGTGTCTTTGTGGCTGTCGGTTCAATCGTCCAACGGGACTGCAAAGTCTTTGCCTCTTAAATTACAGATGAGCTGGTCGTTAATATCTTCAGCCATATCATTTATCCTCCTGCTGAAAGTATTATTCAAAAGAGCAGCTGTTTACCCGCATCTTAGCCAAGCATAATTGTTACCATAGCAACAGCAGCAGGCAAAATCAGCTCTTCTGTAATTGTGTGGGGTATTTTATACTGTGCAATGCAATAGGTCACTTTATATGAAGACTGGAGGGCCTTACTATTAACTTTGGCTTGTTTTGAGAAAGTGGACTTTTGTATTTTGGCTTGTGTAAGTTTTCTTTTAAAAACTTCCTTTGGCTTTCTGACCACATTTGAGTGAAGATATCAAGAAGCTGCTTAAGTTTACTTGGAATCATGCATTCTACAGCCAAAACATGTAAACACATTACACCTTGAGGATGCTCCTCATTATTAACCTGTACACATGTGAAACCATGATCTAGATGCCCTTGTGTCATACTTTCTGTACTTGGTTTTTTGTTTCCCATCCTTTTTTTTCGTGTGACGAACCTGCGACTTCACTTTGCTCAGATGAACTTGAACTCGGTATTTGAAATCTCACCATTGTCAATCAGAAAGATGGAAATCAGTGCCACTTGTCTTAAATATTCAGACAGAGAAGAGAAGAAAGGGAGGAAGTAAATTAACAAAATTGTTGCACCCTATGACAGGTTGATAGAGGTAGCCAGGTAGAGTTTTGCAGTTTTCTTTATTAGTTCCATGTTGCAGGTACATCAGTTCTTATTCCAGGTGACAGCCTTCACTCCAACCCCACCAGGAGCCGCCTCCCTGATGCTCAGCCCATCTCCAACTGTCATCACTCATCCACACAGGCACCCAGGCATTCCATTCATCACAGTCACACCAACATTCCGATACCATCTCTCACTCTGGCTGAGCAGCTAGGAGAAGGTTTGGCTGGGTAACATGCATAAACATTACAAGAATATAACAAAATGTATATAATTAAGGTCTTTCTATATGTAAAGTTCCTTATCTTCTTTTATTTTCCGTCGCTCAGGGAATCTCCAGGTTTCTTTTGGGGCCCATCCACAGTCCACATGAAATAATAATCCTTAAGGACAAAGCATCCAGGTAAGTATTAGAAGAAATGAAGTTATTCTCTTTTAATGATCTATCTATTCTACTGTTATTTTGCAATAGTAGCACATTATGATGGTCACCATTGTGAATTCATTGGTAAACCGCACAGACAGGAAGAGCATTCTTTTTT
Organism: Lissotriton helveticus; assembly: GCF_964261635.1. Classification (NCBI taxonomy): domain Eukaryota; kingdom Metazoa; phylum Chordata; class Amphibia; order Caudata; family Salamandridae; genus Lissotriton; species Lissotriton helveticus. The sequence continues at coordinate 148,150,086 of NC_136072.1, read as the reverse complement.
TAATGAAATCTAAAATCAGCAAATTTGTCAAAACAATGAAGGATGCCAAATTGGAACTAATGTGTATATCATACTGTCATCTGTAACAGCAAAAATCATACTTCAACCATTCATGGTTCATCCAAGGACATATCTTCTTTTTTTCATCAAAATCAACAATTGTCATGGCAGACGTTAACAACCAATATCTGTTGTGTCTTTTTAAACAAAATGAATAAAAAATGTTCGATGGCATGCCATTTGCTCTTTGTGTTTGTTGGGATGGTTTTGGGTGAGTTTTCTGGCATAAACGTGAAATGGAAGGCAGTACAAGAGATACAGAAAACGGATCATGTCCATTTTACAAGTCCCAGGGCCCACAAGACTAAGAATAGAAATACAGAACAATAAAATGGCAAATGAATGACTTGCTGCATTTTAGCTCAGCAGTTGCAAACAGCAATAGAAAACATGAGTGACTCTGACTCCGTTCATATAAAAGTTGGATAGAAATCTCTTCATGTCCCTGTTCATATTTCAAAGAAGCTATGTGCATGTAGAAAAGTTATTCTTTGAATGATGGATCCAGCTTTGGCAACAGCAGGCGATACGCCACGGATGGCTGGACTGCCTGGAAGAACTGGTTCACTGGATTCAGCTGGTGGGATTGGCTTTTCCTCAGCATGTGTTTCTTCCCTACAACAAGAATTTAAAAGCAATGAGACAAATTATTACTCTAGTTTTCTTTTACCAACCAAAGGCATACATTTGTTAAATGCAGCGTGCCATCCAAATAAAAAATGATCTTTACATGCTTCAAATGGCAAATATAACTTGAAATTACTTTTAAATATATTCTACAGCCTCATAAATTATCTGTGCCTAATAAGTAAAGTAGAAAGAACAAGGTGATAGTTGGAATGCTTGAATTAATCTCAACCACTGGCAATCGCTCGGGCCGCATCCCAAACCATAGTTTTTTTGCCTGCCATCCCACCTCAGTAATAACTGAAGAACGCACTGTCATGCAAAGTGCTGCTGCTAGTGAAGAAACCCCACCAGTCTCACTTGCAAATTTGACATTGTGCTGAATTCATAGTAATTTTAGCCTCTTGGTTGCCTACTACTGTGTGATTTACTATTTTACTTTAATATTGACCAATACGTTATGAAGAGGTTTCCATACGTTGTGTATAACTGTGTAGTTAGGACTGGGCAAAGAATTCTCAAATTTTAAGGGTAGTCCCTCATGTTCTTGGACAAATGAGCAAGGGATAGTGACTACATTATGAGTTGTATTTAGTGTCCCTATTGTCTATTCTAACAACAAAAATATTCAACAGTTGAATCTAGCATTCCCCCATTAAGGATTTTTTTCAACTCAATAAAAGCATGTTTCCTGATAAAAGCCTTTTGAATATCAGCATCTGCTTGTCTGAATGAACAGGATTGCAAGTGAGTTTCCAATATGATAGCTTTGATCCCCAGGAAATACTGATTCTTAGTGTGTGTCCCTAAGTGGCATGGGTGTGCCCAGATGTGGGTGATGTGCACACTGTGTTACTAGAACCAAGATATTATAATAATAATAATAATAATAATAATAATAATAATAATAATAATAATAATAAAAGATATTTTTAGAGCACACATCTACCCTGAATGGGGTGGCCCTGGGCTTACCCGGACAGCAGCAAAGTAGTGGTAGGTACACCTCTAGTCATTGCGACTAAAAAGCCAGGTCTTCAAGGCCTTTCTAAATTCCTGTTCAGACTGCATCGTATGTAATTGAGCAGGAAGGTTGTTCCAGCATTTAGTGGTGATATGCCTGACTGATGAGCACTAACTATGGTGAAACCAGTCCTGGGTTGTTTGTGTCTGGTTCAGGAAGGACCTGGTTTGGCAGTTGGAGCTGTTCCAATTTGAGCAGGCACATGTATGATTTGCATATGGCTCGGCCCAAGCTAAGGTAGTATGGTGGGCAAAATATGCGTCCCTGAGTAATTACCAGTCGCTGAGATTAATTCAAGAATTCCATACATCACTTTTATGTGTACTTATGAAGCCCCTCAGTCTTTCATCTAATTGCTCTGAGTCTTCACACTATCGAACATGCTCTCCCAGCTCCCACTTTAAGTCAGTCCTCTTGGGTTTGTGACAAGACAAAATTATATTTTGGGTGGGTAAAGTGGCTGTCCTCCAGCTGGAGGAAGTGTTCCACCCAGAAAGAGTTACCAAAGGTGCTGTTTCCTTCACAACTATCCCTATGGTGGAGGAAATCCCACCTGTGGCTTCCTCTCCCGATTAAGTCCTTCTTAAATAAATCAGTATATTTTCTGTTTCCACCAACTTTAAATCAGGCCCCTAGATTTGCAACAAAGGCACTTTTCATGAAACCGTTGATGCACACAGTGAAGGCAGTTCTAAACAGCAGACCCCTTCTACTACTGCCACCCCCAGAGTGGGTTGTGCCTAAACCATACATCAGCCTTCAGACCCAGGCAGTCATGTCTATGAACCTTTGGCCAGGGACAGCTGGCCATAGGTCAAAGGCAGGAATGCACTGACAACAGTGTATTCCTGCCTTTGACATGCAGGCTGCATAGGTGTTCCTGCACTTTTTGGAGTCCTGCCACTCCCTCCCGAGGGTGTCTGGTCCCTGTCTGTGACCTGCAGCCCTGGGGGAGGAATGTGTTTGGAGGCGGCAGTCTCAACCATAACTTCCAACGGGACAAAGCCTGATGGGGGCGCATGACTACAATCGGCCCCTATGTCCAATAGATTTTTCTTAAGGACAATAACAACTTGAATTACCCTGCCCTGCAATTCTATTTCTTGTGCTTATCTGCACCTTTCCTTTCTTCTTTGTCTTTTTTTTATATTTCAGCACCCAGCTAACTCTGCTGTTTTTGGCTTTTCTTAGAATTCTGCTTCATTTATGTTCCAGTCTAGAGCAATGTATGCACAGTTTTCATAACTTGTAAGTAACTTCTCCTGTAATACTAGGTGCGTACTCTCATGTCCTCCTCATAAAGTGAATCTGAATGCCTGTGTGCTTATGAGTCATGTGCATTTAAATGCATATTGCACATGAATGTGCTTGATTACTCTAGGTATAGTTGACAATGGCATCTCAAATTCAAACTATTAACGGCAAACTATACAATGGCCCTAGAATGCCAGCCATGCCGATAAAGCAGGATTATGGTTCACCCAGCACATGGAAAGAGAAAGCAGGAATTTCCAGCTAATGGCACATGAGGAGGGCCCACCCCAAGTGCGAGGGGCAGTAGAGCTATGAGTCCTGTAGTGAATATTAGTAGCGCTCAAATGCTAGGGTGGCAGCAGAAAAATAATGGTGGTCAGTTCTCTCGTGGTTAAAGGGCGTGTGGCCATCTGACTGATTAAGAGGCTGCTTGGCTCTGACAGCTCTGAGAGGATTAGGCCAAGCAGCGGTGTCGGGCATGTGCAGTGAGGCCAGCAAGTGCTAAAGCCCAGTGTTGAAGCCCGCATTTTAAAGCTTTGAGACTCAGTGCAGTTAGTTTTCAGAGCTGAACAGCCACCTAATAATAACTGCTACTACCTCTATAATGGCAAGTGAATTAAAATGCGGACTACAGCACTTAGCTTTGGCACTTACTGGCCTTGCTACACAGACCTGGCCACACTGCTTGCCCTATTCTTCTCAAAGTTTGTTAGTTGTAGTGCTGATTGAGTGAGGTGTGATTAGTTCATGCAGCTTGATCTTTGATAACTAGTCCAGGAAGGAGCATACCATGCTAAGCTATCATTTCAGCATCAATGCTTTGTATTGCATTAGTCTCTGGGACCAAAACATAAGTAAAACTGAGACAAAAGTTTAACTTTACTACTCGTAAATGCCCTTTGTGAATACCGAAAGTCATAAAGTTGGACTTTCGACTCAGTTTACCTTTGTGAATCGGGCCCATTGTATTTAACTTTTTACAAACCAACTATTTGGAATCCATAACAGAAAACACTTTATGGCACGCTTACCTGATGGACAGATGTGAGTGGGTTTCACTGCTGCAGCCAGGATGACTTGCATACCCCGGGATGGTATTGTCTGTGGCACTGATGGTAGCCTGCGGATGTATGACGTTACAACGCCTACCTTTACAACGCCTACCTTTACATCGTAAGTTTTACAACGCATACCATTACAACGCATAATGCTTTTGGGAGCTGGATAGTGAATAGTGTAATTTACTATTCCAACTCCAGTCCCCGTGGATAGTAGGGAAGGTTATTGGATAGTAAATTAACCTATTCCCTATCCTAGAGCGCCCCCCAGAGCAATAAGTTGTAATAGTTTGCGTTGTAAAAGTTGCGTTGTAATGGTAGTTCGTTGTAAAAGTTTCGTTGTAAAGGTTGTATACCGTAGCCTCCAAGCAACTGTAATGAGACAAATATGGTCATATTTAAGTACACCAACAAATAATGTTTTCCATCGTTTTTTTGCCCACTACATCATATCACTGTCAGCATTTCATCCATCATTTGTTTGCTGGAACACTTTCTGCCCTAAGTGGGATGGGTATGCCCAGATGGGGGTCCCTTGCTCACTGTGCCACTGGATTCAAGCTAGCCTGGCTGAAGAAGGGTGATATACCCTGAAACCGCTCCCAGGATGCTTGTTTCCAGTCCATGGAGGATCTGGTCTGGCAGTTCGGTCTGGACTGTTCCCATGAGGCACAGGGTCAAGACTGATTTGCATATGGTAGGGTCCAAACTGGGGTGGTGTAGTGGGCAAAAGAACGATGGATTTACGCCAGATCTTTTGACTGGGGGAGAATATTTGCGTTGTCTGCATTCCGTCCATTATATGTTTGCTGGAACAAATATTGAGGTACACAGCATGATAGCAATCAGTTAACATGCATATGTCATTGTCATCAACCAGTGATATGTTATTTCTTGCCAGTGTGCCACATGTGTACCTCCTGAACTTTACATGTGGGCCTGTGGTCACCAGCAGCAGTTGCCGGCTGTTACCTCCACATAGCACTGCCATCAAAGAGATGTCATGGTAACAGACAAATGTGTATGAGAAGGTAACTGATATTTGAAGAAAGGGGATAATTATGGTGAACGCCTCCACCTACCTTTGGTTATTGTTAGGAACATCATGATTCATGAGTATGATGTTGTCCTTTGACAAATCTAAAGGAGTGTACATCATCATGCAGACCAGTTCCATATTTACACAATAGATCATATCATTGCATTGGAGAGTTAATATGTGATATGTCCAATAGTCAGCTACATATTGTGGCACATTTGTGCTTCCCTCCTCATTCAGTCACATCCACCATTTAGGACTGGGAGATCACACCTTTGTTATGTTCAATCTTTGTGTGTCCTCTGTTCCCATTAAACATGTACAACATCATGGTAGAACTTGGGAAAAACAATGATCAGTGGCAAGGCTTTTCATGCGCAAAAAGTATCAAAGTGTTCCCCTATATTAGATGCAATTTACTTATACAGTGTGCTCCAAGGACGGGGGCAGCCACTCATATCCCTAGAAATGGACCAGTAACCCAGTCCAGTAAAAGAAAACTGAAAACTGTCCTGGGCACAACACCATATGAATCACAAAGAAGTCCAATCAATATTCCTTATCCATGATTATTTTATTCTTGATGTTCGATATAATCTTCTCTCATTCACATATAGCCTTCTTCAGATCACATATAGCCAACACGTGTTTCATCAGTTCTGATGCCTCCGCATCTCTGACTTCATCAGGGCTATAAATAATTTAACAAGCATATTACTGAGTCATGTCAAGAATATTTACACAAGTTCACCTCCACAACAACACCCGTGTGCTCAAAGGTGATCAAAAGGTTGATCTTAAGTGCCCAAATCACTTATTAAACCAACATCTTAGCATACGTTCTCATCTAAAGTTAATCTTGTTAAAGAAGGGCAATCCTAAACACAGGTAAAATCACATACATGATCATAATCACCATATCTAAAAATCCTATCCCAGTGTATACACCACACTTCTAATTTAAAATGTTCGGGACATAAACCTCAAAACCATTAGAAACTCAATGCTGGTGTTCCAAGACAGATGAGCTCACCTAATAGAATATCCATCCAAGTTATAGTCATGAAGGCCACCGTAGTTCAAAGTAAAAGCTCGCAATTCGACAAAAGTATTCCATTAGAGCAAAAAATGGGGGGAAAAATATATCTGACTATAGTGTTCCACAAAAGCTAAAACAAGGTACACCCTGTCTAAATAGTAAAAATTTCCTGTACATTCTTACCATCAGTTTCTAGAAGTCCCCATCCAGGACAAGAAAAGTAGCCAAAGTAGGTAATCTGTTACCTGTAGATAATGCACATAGAAAGAGACAAGATAAGTCTCATACTGTGGTCTAAAAAATGACCACTAAAACACCAGTAAACAGTCATCATCGATCATGTGTACTATTCATTATTGATTCCTGCTTTCCAAATCGAGGAGTTACTATTTAGACAGGGTGTACCTTGTTTTAGCTTTTGTGGAACACTATAGTCAGATATATTTATTCCCACCATTTTTTGCTCTAGTGGAATACTTTTGTCGAATTGCGAGCTTTGACTTTGAACCACGATGGCCTTTATGACTATAACTTGGAAGGATATTCTATTAGGTGAGCTCATCTATCTTGGAACACCAGCAAGGGTTTTGAGGTTCGTGTCCCGCACATTTTATATTAGAAGTGTTGTGTATCCACAGTGTTCAGATTTTTTGATATGGTGATTATGATCATGTATGTGATTTTACCTGTGTTTAGGATTGCCCTTTTTTTAACAAGATTAACTTTAGATGAGAACGTATGATAAGATGTTGGTTTAATAGGTGATTTGGGCACTTAAGATCAACATTTTGATCACCTTTGAGCACGCGGGTGTTGTGGTGGAGGTGATCTTGTGTAAATATTCTTGGCATGACTCAGAAATATGCTTGTTATTTAATTTATAGCCCTGATGAAGTCAGAGATGCGGGGGCATCAGAACTTACGGAACACGTGTTGGCTATATGTGATCTGGAGAAGGCTATATGTGATTGAGAGAAGATTTTTTCGAACATCAATAATAAAATCATTGTGGATAAAGAAGATTGATTGGACTTCTTTGTGAAACATATGGTGTAGTTCTCAGGACGGTTTTTCAGTTTTTTTCATCATGGTAGAACCTAGCTGTCAATGGATGATGTTTTTTGCAGCACATATCCTGACCTCATATATTATCATGTCACTTATATATATATGAGAATACGGTAGGAGAGGAGGCAAGCTGAGATGCATATTGTGGTGAAGTGTAGAATCTTGGATGTTTGCCGCCTACACTGGATTTGCGTTGTGTAGTTCAGCCACCTGATAGATATGTTTGACTTCTTCTACATCCACCTTAGCAGCCCATACACCTCTCCCAAGAGAACACAACCTAACGGGCATCAGTGCAACCCTCATCCACACAACTTTTCATACATTTTGATCCCTGGGATTTTCAATGAGAGTTTTCAGATCATTGACTTATAGTCCAGTTGTGGCTACTACATTTCATCTGACACAATATAGTCTATTATGTACATATTGCTCTCATTTGCCATACATTTAGTGTCATCCTTTCACTAGCACCCATGGTGTGATATGGTATGCACTAGAATGCTATATGTAGGTATATTGTGATCAGGGGCAACAGTGATGTTGAACACATACAACACACTGCGGACATGAAATCCGCATTTTATGAGTATTGGATACATGAATCTTGGGTTTACTTACCATGGTCCCGCATCGGCCCAGTGTGCGGTTCCTGACCAGATGTCACAGCCAACCTTGTAGCAGATGTCACTCTGGGGGCTGGAATCCTGTACGACATCATTGGACCTACAAAGAAATGTGTACCTGCCAGTTAACATTCCAGTCTCCACATGCGATGCACTCCATTTTAGAGTTCAGTTCACAGTTCTGGCCCTGTTGATGGGATACATGTAATGGGCCCGATTCACAAAAGTAAACTGAGACAAACATCTAACTTTACGTCTTTTGATATTCACAAATGTGCGACTTGTCAGATTTTTCCTTTATACATCTTCCCCCTTATTTTTGCTTTACAGCAGATGGAGGTCACGGTCTTCAACTATGCCGAAGACCTCCAGCTTATTTTTAACCTTTCTCCTTCCCCTGGCTCCATCCACAATTTCCAATCAGTTATGATTTTTATCCGGGACTGGATGAATTGCAACCATCTTAAGTTAAACCCTGATAAAACCGAACTGGTACTTGTAGGTGGTTGCCCCAGTCCCTGGACCCCTTTGTTTTGGCCCACTGCCCTAGGTACCCCCCTCACCTTCTCCTTCAGTTAAAACACTAGGGATAAAACTTAACAACCAGCTTACTTTGCATTACCAGATTAGCGCAGTGGTTTCATCTTCCTTTCTGACTCTTCGCACAATCCGTAAGATTTCCGATTTCTTTTCTTTTTCTGCTTTAAAACGTATTCTTATGGCCATGGTCTTGTCCCGCCTGGACTACGGCAACATCTTGTACAATGGTGTCCCGGCCTACGATCTCCGGCGCCTTCAATTGGTCCAAAACCAAGCTGCTTGCCTTATCCATGGTCTTCCTAAATCACATCACGTCACGCCCTTACTCAAAGCCCTTCACTGGCTCCCTATCAGAGAACGCGCTCTTTTTAAGATGGGCTGTACCACTTTTCAGGCCCGCTCCGGAACTGCCCCAGCTTTAATCAACTCTGAAATTAAAGCTTACATCCCTAGTAGAGAGCTGCGGTCTTCCTCCCAGTCCCTTCTCTCTGTGCCCCGCTTTAGGAAACAAAAAGCTGGTGGCACAAATTTTGCGGTCCTTGCTCCCTCCTTTTGGAATACCATTCCATTTTCCAATAGGTCTTCTGCCTCCTACTTTGAGTTTCCTAAAGCGTTGAAGACCTTCCTTTTCTCACAAGCCTTCTCGTCTTAACATCGGTGCCTCGCTCCCTCTGGGTCCGCATCCCTAGCGCCAAGAAACCGCCTGGTAGCCGTGCGCTTAACAAATATTTTAACTTCAACTTCTGCATTGTTTGTCAGATTTCTCCACCCCCACCCTCTCCACTCTTACCTGCCCCTGCTGTGGCAGGATAAGTGAAAGGGTCACTTTGTCTACTGCTATTTAGAAGTGTTGGGTAAATAAGCCAGCAATGCTGGGCCCATGTTTTTGATAGTGGGAATGGGATTTGCCATTTCCATCTGTTAGGATTCTGGGACTTGTGGTGCAGCGTACCGAAGGAGACACATGAGGCGCTGACTCACTATGCTTTTCATACATACTTGGGACAACTTCCTTAGTCACAATTGTGGTGCAACACAGACAGACATTTCATATCAATGTTCTGATTATCACATTTACCTGGTACTTCTTTGTGGACATCACTCACAGGGGGAAACATCACTTACAACGCAACTTTTACCACGCAATGCTTTTACATCGCAACTTTTACAACGCAAACCATTACAACGCATTGCGCTGGGGGGCGCTCTAGGATAGGGAATATATTTAATTTACTATCCAACACCTTCCCTACTATCCACGGGGACTGGAGTTGGAATAGTAAATTAAATAATTCACTATCCAGCGCCCCAAAGCACTATGCGTTGTAAAGGCATGCGTTGTAAAACTTGCGATGTAAAAGCATGCGTGGTAAAAGCATGCGATGTAATGTCATACATCCCTCACAGGCAGCCCATGGAGAATGTGGAGATGTATGGTGTGGAGGCTAGCCTTCTTTAGAGGGATGAGATGAAGTCTGGGTCTGGATTGTACACCAGGGAGAATTCTGGCCACCTCAATCCTGGCGTAGTTCTCTTTTGTCTGCCTCTTCTCGTCCTGCCACTTCTTCTTGATGTCAGTGACAGTGCAGACATCCTCCCCCAAAGCTGTGACTGCAATGGCTAAAGACTGCCATAGGGATGCCTTCTGTGTGCCACTGATGCTGTAAGGGAGGAAACCACGGAGCAATTTGTAGTGCCTCAAAATGAATTCCAAGGTCATGGAGGTCTCCTCCTATTGTAAAAATGTTATTTCTTCATCCCCTGTTGAAGCATTTTCCTGAAGTCATGCACAGAGCAGCCAAGCAGGAAATCGATGTGGAGAAAACTGGTTCTTGTTAGGTTGCCTCTTTTATATGGTTTGTGGTGCAGGTCTTGTAGGTGGTGTCAATTGACTACATCTGCTGCAAGTGGGGGGATGGTAAGCACTTACACAGGTATTTGTCATTGAATGCAATGACCATCCGGCCGAAGTGCGGAGATTGGGCCAGATTGCGGAGGCTCTGGTCTGATTTTGGAGACTCCAGCGCGGGTGTGGAGATTCCGGCCCAGGTGCAGAGATTCCGCCCGAGTGCGTAAATTTCGGCCCGAGTGCGGACGTAAAGATACAAGTCGTAAATTACTTTGTTGAATACCAAAAGTCGTAAAGGACTTTTGTCAATACCAAAAGTCGTAAGTGACTTCTGTGAATACCAAAAGTCGTAAAGTTAAAATTTTGGCTCTGATTACCTTTGTGAATCGGCCCCAAAGTGAATATTCATCAAAACAATCTCTTCTACATCTTTATTTTTATCCACCACTCCAACGAAGGGATGTTGCCTCAGGGAGAGATCAAAGGCCCGATGTAGGTAAAATAGATTTACCGATTTTTAATTACAGAATCATACCGATTCGGTAATTAAAAATCGGTAAATCTAAGGGGTTGAGATGTAGGAACATCCAGATGTTCCTGCTACCGAATCGGTAAAAATCTGTATTTACCGATTCGGTAAATACCGACCGGTAATGGCCCATTCATTCCTATGGGCTTTGAAGCCCATAGGAATGAATGGGGCATTACCGGTCGGTATTTACCGAATCGGTAAATACAGATTTTGACAAGGGTGCAGGGGGTGTCACTTTGACACCCTCTAGCACCCCCAAAAAAGATTCGGGGGCCATGTGGCAGGCATACCTGCCCTAAGGGCAGGTCTGCCTGTCATATGGCACAGGTGTGCATGCACACATGTGCATGCACACCTGAATCGGTATTTTACCATCAAACATATTTGATGGTAAAATACAGAATCGGTAAGGGTTGTGGGACTCAGAAGAGTCCCACCTACATATCAAAAATACCGAATAGGTATAAATACCGATTTGGTATTTTACAGATTCGGTAAATTTACCGATCGGTAAATTTACCGAATCTGTAAAATTCTGGGCCCTACATACCAAATCTGATTTTCCGGTCGGTAACGGCCGAAAATACCGATTTTCGGCCGTTACCGACCGACCTACATCTGGCCCCTAAATCTTATCCCGAGTCACTGAACATTGAGGCAAGGTTAATTCCCATGCTTACAAAGATAAAGGGCAGTACAGTTAATAACACACAAATCATATCACTTAAGTTAATTCACAACACGAGAATAGCAGGGATGTTGCACAGAATCTGTAAAGATTAAAAATGCAAAAATTGAATTGAAACAATGCAACATTTTCAAACTAACTTATATGCAAAGCAGTATGCATAACATTTACAATTTGCAATTGTATTAATGCTCAGAAAAGAGTAGTGAAATATTTGCAACTAAAAAGTACATATTTACATATCGTAAATTTAACAAAAGTGCTGAAACATCATGATTGATTTAGTTAATACTAGCCCGATCACATGTATCTGGATTTGCATATAATAGATGCATGTTAAAATACTGGGAAAAATAAGTGAAAATACAATAATCAATAGGATGAAGAAAATGCCACTGCATTTTATGTGTACATATACCTGCATCCACATTTATTAAAGTGGAACCTTTTACATTTTGGTGACTAGAAATCTCCCTAATACAAACGACAAAGGTTGAAACTGAACAATGGCAATTAAAATCAATGCCTTCGATTTAGTTTTCATTATGAACAATCTTCATCAATGCCCCTGACAGATGGCTTCACCTCAATAAGAAAAATTAATTCATATATTTCTTCTTTGACATCATTTAAAACCAGCAGTAAGAATAATATAATATGTTTTAAAAATAGGAACTATGGCATTGTGCAACAATGTACAAACCTTAAAATTCAACGGATTACAACAAAATACAATAGTGCTACAATGAGCTTAATGACAAAAGTGATCCCTTTTACAGTGGTGCAAAGGAAATATTTTCCCACTGATTTCAAATTTGAAGCCAATCATGAGGCAACCTTTTGAAAGCTATTTGTAAATAATTAGCTGTACAACATAGCGTCTTGGTGTTTACAATTTTCAAACATCACCTCAGAGCATATAAACATCTTGTTATCATATTTTGTACAGAAAACCTGTTTTGATCACTTTTATCTTTCAGTTCTATCTCCTGGACAGCAACATAACAAAAGCAGAATTGTCTCCCTCTGATAACTGCAAAGTTTACAGCTTTTACTGTCATTGTATTATTGGTGCCAAGGTACATTTAAATCCCTGGTTATAAAGAGCATGAAATGCCTGTGAATTATGCTCTGACTATAGAATTTACTATGAGACTTTACCAGATAATATTGTTCTATCAGGGATTGATGGGATCAAAATTGCAGGTCAGCATCCGTAAATGCATTCAGTGTAGTCAGTGGCACATGGGAGAAGCATTAGTTGAGATTTTAGCAATGTCTCAAGGACAAATTAAGGATTTTCAGACAAGATAGTTTAAGAGGCTGTATCTCTTATCACAATATTTCAGTATTTTCTTCAGGGATTTGTAAATTAACTGTTCTGTTGAATAACTGAGTATAAAATTGATTTTAGCGTGCCCTATTGTCCACGACTGAGCTTCTGAGCTGATTACAATATTTTAAAAAGACGGCTTTAAAAGCAAGGCCCTATTTCGGTAGTCCACATTTCAGGAAGATTTGAGAGCTGTTGGTGCTCTGAGGCAGATTTTAAATCTTTCTGTAGGCCTTGCACTTCAAAAGATCTGTGGCCTGATTCACAAAGGTAAACTTAGACTTCAAGTCTAACTTTTCACCTAAAGTCTAAGGGCCAAATGTATCAAGATACCCATTTGCGATTCTCAAATAGCGATTTTTAAGAAATCGCTATTTGAGAATCGCAAATGGGTATGTATGTACAAAATCGCATTTTTTTGCGATTCCTTAAAATTCCTTAATTGCGATTCGCAAATTGCGAATCGCAATTAAGGAATACTAATCGCAAATTGAGAATAATTTCAAGGGTGCAGGGGTGTCCAAATGACACCCTGTTGCACCCCTGAAATATGCATGGGTGCACATGTGGTGCACATACTTGCCCTAAGGGCATGTATGTGCGTCACATGGCACTTTGAAAAATGCAAAAATGTGCATTTTTCAAGGAATTCGCAACTTATCACCAACTAGAAGTTGGTGGTAATTTGCGATTCCTTAAGGGCTTTTTGCTAATTTTTTTTGCTACATACATTGCATTTAAGGAATCGCAAAATTTGCGATTCCTTAAATGCAATTGCAAAATAAGGAATCGCAAATTTAGCGATTCCTTATTTTGGACCAAGATTTTCTTAATACATTCCATGTAGCAAATTCGCATTTGCAATGGGCGAAATTCTGCGAATTTCGGCCTTTGCGAATGCGAATTTGCTTGATACATATGGCCCTAAGTTTAGAACTGAAGTCTAACTTTACACCTGATGTCTAAGTTTAGACTTCAGTTCTAAAGTTAGACTTCAGGTCTAAACTTAGGGCCTGATTCACAAAGGTAAAGCTATACCAAGACTCTAACATAGACGAATAGTCTAACTTTACTACTTTTCGGTAGTCACAAAGGTAAGTTTCTATTAGTAACTTTAGTATTAACTTACCAGTAGTAAAGTTTCTGCTAGTAAAAGGCCTAGCACAACAAAGGGTTGGTGGCGGCTTCTTTCAGAGACTACTAAAACTGGCAAATTCACATCCTTTCATGAACTTGTAAGCCTTGGAGTACTAATTTGTACCTCTATTAATGTTTCATTGCTTAGTGTCATTATTGGATGCACTTATTCCTTCAAAGATTTGAAAAACTGAGATCTATTAACTAAATTGACTCAGTTATCATGATTTATCTCACTCAAGTGAATGAGCATTCTCAATGTAAAGTTTACTCATAACTAAAGAACATCAGTTTAGAGAGATTTTAGAACATCAAATACTAATGCTATTATTCTGTTTTGCTTTATCTGAACTTTTACTGTGAATGACCTTGGCACGCCTACGTTTGTTCAGGAGATATGGGCCTGCAGTATTAATATACTATTTATATAGCTTTGTTTTCAGAATAATTTACATGAGTCTGATTTCTAGCTTGTAAGTCAGTTACCCAGTTCCTGGTCCTCATTGGATGACTGTTGGCACCCTTCATATCCAACCCCCCTTGCCACACAGCAAGGTCCACTGGAGGATCAAGAGAGTAGATCTGAGTAATTGGGCCGAGTAAATGCTACAATGATTATTGTGGTAGCAGGGTATGGTTTGTTGTCCGATGTAGCTAGGATATAAGGGGGAGATCTTTACTGAGAACCCCTATTCAACTAAGATTAAGATTAGAATCAAATCTAAAGCTCCAAGTTCAGTCGAAGGATCGCCAAGTACCAGTGTTGAAGGAGAAAACGATGGCAGCAACAAGATCGTGGTGTGAGTATTAATAGATTTGAGCGTTATTGCTTAAGGTTTAGATTGCGGTAATATGACTGTGTGAGATTAAGTATGGGTGAATTTTGCGAATCAGCGGTCCACGAATTTGCACAAATTGCAAAAAAATGCGTGAATTCGTGGATTTTCCCGCGAAATCGCAAATTTTTTGGCGATTTGCACCATACTTAACTGGAGTACTTTCTACTGGCTAATCAGTAAGTGCTACCTAGTTGGGTAAATGTATCATGCTTTTCCTGCACTACAGCTGTGTAAAGGCCCAGAAAAGTTGTCTCCAGTGACCCCGTGTGTCTGTAACTTTGCCACCGCACCCATAGTCGCCGAGGTCCCTCGAGTGAGCTGTCCATCACAGTGGGGGAAAGGGTGGGAAGAGGTTGCATAGCCTAGTGTGTGTGGTCCGGGCTTCTGTGCGAGCTCACATGCCTCTCGTTTATAAAGAGTCAGAGACCGATCAGAGCAGCAAATGAAGAGAAAACAGTAAGTGCTACCTTGTTGGGTAAATGTATTGTGCTTTTCCTGCACTACAGCTGTGTAAAGGCCCAGAAGAGTTGTCTCCAGTGACCCCGCTTGTCTGTAACTTTGCCACCGCGCCCATAGGCGCCGAGGTCCCTCGAGTGAGCTGTCCATCACAGTGGGGGAAAGGGCGGGAAGAGGTGCATAGCCTAGCGTGTGTGGGGCCGGGCTTCTGTGCAAATTCATATGCCTCTTGCTTATAAAGGTCAGAGGCCGATCAGTGCAGCAGATGAGGAGAAAGCAGGCTCCTGGTCACTGGAAGTACAGGGGGATTGCGCTCGAGAAACTCATGGATGCCTAGACCCCCATCACGGATTACAGCTAATTGTAGACGGTAGATCTGGGGAGAAAGCACCCCTGCCTAGCATCCACCGTGCTCACTAGATTCTTGGGCTGATTATAATGCGTTACTGAATTTGAGCTTCAACTCGGGCACCTGTTATCTGTAAGTGCTTCCTGCTGAGGTTTAATTTTAGTGACAGGAGCCTCGTTGCCTAATTGTAACTATTCTCTGACCCTGCTTCGAGGGTCAGAGCAGGGTCAGAGAATAGTTGCAAGTAGGCAACGAGGCGCCGCTCAGGAAGCACTCACAGGGTTATAGCAGGTGCCCAAGTTGAAGTTAATTTCTTTGTTACCATTTTGTAAATGGTTACAAAGAAATTAGCTTCAACTTGGGCACCTGCTTTAACCCTGTAAGTGCTTCCTGAGCAAAATTCATCCCGCTCGCGGATTCGCGGATTTTGCCATGATTTCGCGCGATTCGCAGATCGTGAAATTGCGGAAAATCTGCGAAATCCACGAGCAGAACGAATTTTACGCCCAAGCTATGCAAAGTTTCTGAATTATGTTGAGTGAGGCGCTAATGCAGTACAATTGACGTTGTTATTGGGTCCGAAGTGTCCTAAGATCCCTGGGTATACACCTATGGGTGGTCTCAGTAAGGCATATGCTGAGTAAGACGTCATCGGCAGTACCACTAAGAGAAGGGAACTTTTGATTGTAAGGTTTAGAAATTACGAACATTAAAATTGTTTTCTGTGCAAAGGGAACGTTTGAAACGATTAGAGTGATGTCACGCTTGTCAAGATATCACTTAGAATTAATGTTAGTGAAAATTAGTTTGAAGCATTGTTAATTCTATTGAATGAGTCAAATCTATATTTTCTTTTAGTGGAGCAGACAAGTGTTTTCAAATGCTTGCATTTTTGTGGATTATTTAGTAGGAGAAAACACATTTGTGAAAATTGTGAAGGAGGGGTAGTTGCTGCAAGGAGTGAGGTAACATCACAGAGGTGCCATGCTGGTGTT
Organism: Lissotriton helveticus; assembly: GCF_964261635.1. Taxonomy (NCBI): domain Eukaryota; kingdom Metazoa; phylum Chordata; class Amphibia; order Caudata; family Salamandridae; genus Lissotriton; species Lissotriton helveticus. Next base: position 148,133,573 of record NC_136072.1, on the reverse strand, counting down.
GGTTGGTGTTATGCCACGCTGGGATAGGTTGACAGTGTGATAGAAGTGCTGCCCTGAGTTTGGATTATTGGAAATAAATAGGGAAGTGGTTATCGGAATTTCTGAAGTGAATCATTTGTAAAAGTCTATATTATTGGATTTTGAAAAATTTGATTTTTCAAAACACTAAAGAGTTTGATGCAAGGAGATGTGCCCGTACCCATGATGCCACCTAAGGGTTTCCCACCTTTATACTTGACATACATGTATATGGCTTGAGAAATGGATGAAATATACTGAGAAAATGGGCCTTTAGCTTTTCCACACTATGGGACATTTAATCTTTGTATTCTTGAAAATCTTCAGAGGTAACTGTATGAAATGAACCACATCCGAGACCTATGCAATTTGAAGCCCTTAGTGAATGGGAACATGTAGCGCATCAGAAAGAGAAACAGAAATTTCAGAGAAGGTACAAGAACACTCTAAATTGATAAGTTGAGGCTAGATGGGATGCAGAGCAGAAAGCTTGGTGGACAGATATAGCAGAGGTAACTCGTATGAACCAAGTATTAGTCACAGAGAAGGAAGAAGGAAAGAAGTGTAAGGAAAAAAAGAATTTGAGGACTCGCAGACATTAACGGAGACTGGTGATGCTGAGAATTAGATTGCTGATGCATTCTTAAATTAATTGTTATTAAATCGTCCACCACTCTACAATGAGTAACAACTCCAGAGTTTGATAAATTCTTGTGATGGGTGAATTCCAAATGCACCTGCTACGCCATTAGGTCCAACTCTGCATAATCCTTTCTCATCTATAGATGAGATTGCAGGAGTCCTTGCTGGGTTGAGTAGTGCTGTTCCTTTTTCCACAAATCCAAGATTAGGACATACAAGAACCAGTGATTCCGACTTCAACAAATATTTCTAGTGCTATAAATGTTAGTTCCAATGCAAATTCAGTACAGCAACAGGTTACTTCTAGTAGAATGACTGGACAAACTGCAATTTTAGGCATCTTCGGAAAAGTAGACTCAGAACATGGCCATGCCACTGGCACCGCAAAACAGTAGGTGTCCTTCCAAAAACTATTGAGGGGAGTGTGGCTCTTGCCTAACGCAAGACAAGATAAACTGAGATTCATAGTTTGGTGGGTAGGTGGATTAGGCCATTCCTTGCAGGTTGATATTCCGCACCGTATGGGGGAGGTGGACTTACAAGAATGCCCGGTGGGTGGGGGGAAAAAGGGAGTTTTGTAGTTGCGTTCACTAGGGGAGTTATGCAGAAGTCAAGTTTAACGTGTCTAATGTCAGATTCTGGGAGATTAACAATGAGCTGGGGGAGGAGGGAAAACATCAAAAGGAATGTAGGACAAAGAGTGGTTTAAAGGAAATGTATGCAAAAATGGGAGCACAAGAATTGAAAATCATTACCTGGAATGTATGAGGAAAGGCCAACTATCAGAAAAGATGGAGGGTGCTGGATTTTTTGAAAAGATACCGATTGGCGATTGCATGCCTGCAAGAAATGCACCTACGGGGTGATGCTGTCCCATGTGTCTGGCTTCGGTGGAGGGGCCAGATATGCGCCACCTCCTAGTCCAGATTGTCACCGAGGACACTTATTTGGGTGGCTCCTGTGGTAACATTCAAACACATTCACCATGTAGCAGAGCCTGAGGGGCGATACGTGATCATACATGGCAAGTGGGACGGGAGGGAGACATGTCTTATTAATGTTTATGCCCCCAATTCAGATAGTCTGAATTTTTTCCCAACAGTGATGAAGGCAGCCACCCCGTTCCTTGGAAAGGAAGTGATGTTATTAGGGTATTTCAATTGTATCTTGCATGCACAACTAGACAGAGACCCACCTAAAGAGAATACCAAACCTCCAATGACCAGAGTAATATTGGATTTCCTAAATGGGATGCATCTCAGAGATGAATGGAGAGTGGGTAACCCCCTGAAACGAGTGTTCTCTTGTCATATCCCCGAAACGAATAGCGTTAGTCACCAGCATTTCTCTTGTCTCTTATCGGAGTTGACTCCGGGGGTGGGAGGGATTTCGTATTTCCCCTGATAGCTGTCAGACCCCCTCCTCTCCTGATGAGCCTCACAGAGGCACTGCATGATTACCTCATTCGCAGCCACAGTTACAACGCCCTTTCCCATTATTTTGAAGAAAACTGAGGAACTGCGTCCAGCAGGTCAATGGAATGGGAGACAATGAAGATTTTGATTAGAGGGGTACCTATCAAAACATCCCACGGGTTTAGACAGCAGTTGGAACAGGAAATTCATATACAGAAACAGAGGTTGGGTACACTGGAAGCAGATCTAATTAGAGATCCACAGGCCTACGAGGGCGACACATGAAACACTCATGGCCTCCTGGTGTAGACTGGAAAAACATAAATACATGGTGTACCAACAATGCCTCCACATAAAAGGGGAAACGTCCGGGCCCTACTAGCGAGATCGATTAAGTCTGAGTCCATGCCCCCCCAAATACTGCAACTACAAGACAGGAATGGGGATTTGATCTGTACCTGGGTGGCAATTATGCAGACTTTGGCCCAGCATCTAGCTGCAGCCTATCAAACTAATTCTGAAGCACCCCCAGAAATAATACAGGCCTACCTAGACAATATTGAGATGCCTGAGCTAGACCCTAAGGAAGCAGAACCGCTGGAAGTCCCTATAACAAAAGAAGAATTAATGACAGCTATCAGACACTTTGCGCTGCTTCTAGCAGATAAACTATTATAAGTATATATTTGTGCACACGAGAGACACTCTTTGCCTACATCCATGCACGAAGCGCTAGCAACTATGGGCCAGATGTAGGTAGGCCAATACCGGTCGGTAGCGGTCGAATTTACCGATTTTCAGCCGTTACCGACCGGTATTGGGCATTTGGGATGTAGGGGACCCGAAAACATCCGAATCGGTAAATTTACCGATTCGGTAAAGTTACCGAATCATAAACCTTACCGAATCGGAAAAAATACTGAATCGGAAAATATACCGATTCTGTAAAGTTTCCGAATCTGTAAATTTACCGAATCCGAAAAAATACCGATTCGGAAACCTTACCGAATCGGTAAATTTACCGATTCGGAAAATAAGAAATGGTAAAAATTAGTTTTTGAGATGTAGGAAACCTCTTAAATACCGAATTTGCATGAAATTCGGTATTTAAGAGTCGGTATTTACCATGGATTCAAATCAGGTGGTAAACAGGTGCATGGTATAAAAAAGGCCCCAAAGTGCAACATTTTCACCAGAATGGCGGCATTCTATGTCATTGCGAGGCGGATACGGCTACAGGCAGAAGGAGAGAAGGGAGGGAGGAGGGAGGAGCAGGTGTACAGGCAGAGGATCACTCTATTCCAGCTTACTGAGCCAGAGATCCTACAGAGGTACAGGCTGGCTCCCCAAACTATCCTGGACCTAATCAGGGACCTTCACCCACTATTGGAACATCCAACCACAAGGGCACACGCAATCCCACGCCATGTGCAGGTGCTGTGCAGCCTACACCTGCCTGCATCTGGGAGTTACCAGAGTGTGGTTGCTGTGGTAGGTGGGGTGTCACAGAGCTGTCTGTCACGTTTTTAAAAAAAATTCCTTGATGCCATGTTGCAGAGAATGCATTTGTACATCAGCTTCCCTGCAACGCATGCACAACTGCTAAGGACAAAGACAGACTTTTATCAGATGGCGCATTTCCCAAACATAATTGGCTGTATTGATGGTACCCACATACCAATATGCCCACCTGCTGCCACAGAGTACATTTATCGGTACCAGAAGTCCACCCACACCATAAATGTACAGGTGATCTGTGATTCCAAGTACATGATCACTGACCTAGTGGCCAAATACCCCGGGAGTACCCATGACTCCTACATCTTCCAAAACAGTGGGATCTACGCATGCCTGACAGTGGGGGAATTTGGAGAAGGATACTTGCTAGGTAACACAACGTGTGAAACTCCCTTGATACGTATTACAGGTGGATGTGTGTGTGCATGTGAGTAATGTTTTTTCTCTTGCCATTAGGGGACAGTGCATATGCCCTCCGGTCCTTCATCCCCACTCCCTACCTCAACCCTACAACACCAAGTCAGAGGAGATATAACAGGGCACACAAAACAACCCGAAACATTGTGGAGCGCACCTTTGGCATGTGGGAGAGCAGGTTTCGCTGCCTCCACAAGAGTGGAGGTGCCCGCCAGTAAACACCGATCATCTGCTGCAAGATGATTGCAGCCTGTGCAATGCTGCACAACCTTGCGGTCAAGAAGGGCACAGCAGTGAATCTCTCAGATTATGCGGACCATGATGATGAGGAAGCAGTGCCTGAACCACACGCATCTGGAGTTGCAACACCAACTGATGGCAGACACAGGCGGGATGAGATCACACGCAACTACTTTTAAGTAAGTAAGGAGACACAGACAGGTGGAGTATGCACCAAATGTAGTTTAATTTGGTAATGAGGTAGGTTATGAAAGCACAACTGTGCAACAGAAAGTATTTAACTGCAATGATGTCAGTCCTGGTTCACCTCACCATGAACTTTAAAAGTCATTTCTTTCCTCACTTCCCTGTAACATCTGTAGGTTGCTCACCCTGCTCACTGTCTTGCTGGCCTGTGGCCTCAGCGAGGCGCCTGCTCCTTCTTATTTCAGGGACAAGGGTGCTTCTTATGCTGCTCCTGCTAGTGCTCTCCTCACTTACAGGCACATCCAGAGCAGCTGTATGTGCAGTTTGGGCATTTAATAGCGCCTCAAGAGCACTGGTCATCCTGCCCATGCCCCTAGTGATCTCATTGGTGTTTTGGGTCATAGTCTCCTGCATGTTACTGCTTCTCCTGCATGACAGGGATGTGGCAGTGGCCAGGTGGTTGATGGCTTTATTTAGCTCATGTCCATGCTGCCTTTCTTTGCGCCTTGCCTCGAAATCAGTGTCTAGTTTGGTGCATAGCAGCTGCACCGAGTTGCCAATTCTGCGCATCCCTGCTGCCATCTCTTTGTTGACTTGTACCAGCTCACTGATGCCCTTTCCTATTTCTCCTATGTTGCTGTTCAGGGACCTCATTTGTCGGTGGCATGCCTGGATGGCTCTTCCCTGTATCCTCTGTATTCTCACCATGCTCCCCTCCAGTCCACGGAACACACTTGGACCCTCAACTGGTGCATCTGCTGGCCTCTCTTGGACTCTGCGGCGTCTTGCACCACTATGGGTCACCCCTGCACTGGAGTGCCTTGTACCAGTGCTGACATCTGCAGGCAAGTTGTGTGTTTCATCGCCCTCAATGTCAGCTGCTGCTGACTCCATTTCTAGGAGTGGGGCCACAACATGCCTCCTGCTGGGTTGTGATGCAGGTGTGGGATCATGCTGTGATGCTGGCATTTCTGGGCATGACAGCAACAGAGGGGATTGAGATCTGCCAGGGGACGCCAGGAAATCTTGAGGCATTTCTGAGTCTTGTGCAGGAAGATTGCTACTTGATGCACCTGTGTCCTGTGGTACGGTGTGGGTAGTTGGACCTGCTTCCTGACTCTCCTCCCTCTCAGGTGGTGTGCCTTCAGTCTCCTGTGAGCGCCTGCGAGACGTTTCACCTGTGGACATATGAGCATACATTAGCTAAGCGCTACTGTCTCACAGTCACTACAATTACATTTGTATCACATTGGCTATATTCTCTATGCAGTCATTTCCTTCACTAGTTGGTTGTTGTGCTGTATGACATGTTATTACATCTCCTGGCTACATATTGCATCATGCATTGGCCCTGTATAGTGCTAGCAGTACTGGACTGGGGTTCATTTGGCCACAAAGGGTACAGGTAAGGATGATGGTATGGGGGGAATGCTGTTCATGTCTCTTACCTTTTTTGCATGCAGCTCTGGCTGAGCTGTCTTCTTCTCCCAGTCCGCAGACGCTGTCCGGTTCAATGGTTGAGGCCACCATTTCCTGCAGGTCAGTAAGGGGGGTGCTGGGTTCTTGCCTCCACCAGTTTTTGATGCCTGCTTGTGATGTTCAGCCAATTTCTTTTTGGTTTGGCTCCTGAGGTCATAACATCGTTTTTTCAGGTCCTCTGTGTCTCTGGTGGTCCCCCCAACTGCATTTACTTTGTCCAAAATGTCCAGACAGATTTTTCTTTTGGGAGATTCTGCCACAGTGAGGGACTGCCTGCCCAACAGTTTGTGGTGCACCTTCACCACCTCATCAACAAGGACCTGCAACTCCATGCTGCTGAATTTGAGTTTCCTCCTCCTCTCAGGCTGCTCTTTTTCCTTGCTGCTTGCCATTTTACACTTTTAAAAGTGCACCAAACCCTTTCTGCTGCTCAGTGACTCAGCTCAGGTCCAACTGTCTTTCCAGGAGCTTCTAATTAGTTGCAGCTGCCTGTGTAGCCACTTCCTGGGAGGGAGGGGGAGGGTGGTAGCACCTGATTGGCTGCCTACTTAAGTTTCACTTTTGTTTGCTTTCCGATTCGGTATTTACTGATTCGGTATTTACCGATTCTGTATTTACCGATTCGGTATTCCCCATGCATTCCTATGCGGCAAAAGGCCCATAGGAATGCATGGGGAATACAGATTCGGTAAATACAGAATCGGTAAATACCGAATCAGTATTTTCCGATTGTCCGATACCGAATTTTACCGAATTGGTATTTTTTACAGATTTTTTTTCTGCATACCATTTACCGATTCTAAAATACCGATTCGGTAAATTTCGGTATTTTAGAATCGGTAAAATCGGATTACCTACATCTGGCCCTATGGGGCATATTAGCAAGCGGCAGCAATAATTATCGCTGACTGTTGTTAGCGTGAGAAAATCTATTGCCGGCTATCGCTGGCGAGCTTAACGCCATGGAGATAAAAATCCCAGCGATGGGTGATAACCTTGTTGATAGGGTAGGTTAATCTTACCCATGTAATCCACCTCCCATTGGATTACATGGCTAAATCAGGTCACATGTAGGCATTAGGAAAGTAGCGTTAACTGTGGTTAGCGCTACTTTTCCTAACGCTCTGCTTGTTAGCGTGCAGCTTGATAATAGGAGAAATGTTGCTTAGCGACATTTCTCCATTATTTTGCTCTGGTATGCCCACTTTGCATCCAATTAGAGATGCAAAGCTGGGCGTTTTTGAAAAGCTCGCTAAATCAGCAAAACACGCAATAGCGTGTCTTTGCTGATAAGGCCAAAAACGGCTGCAAAAGCGGCGATAATTTCATATCGCCTCCTTGGTAATATGCCCCTATGATTTAAAAAACAAAACTGTTGTTACCCCGCTCTTATATTACTACTGGTGGGCACATATGGGAGAAGTTCCCTATCTGAGTTACTTATGATGGGGGCAGGGATTCCAAAAGAATAACCATATGTAATCAGACATGTAACGAGAGTGTGACATGACACAGTTAGGAGTGTAATTTGGAGGACACCCTACTCTCCTGACATGCCGCTGTGGGTTATAAGACCTTTTAAAAAAATTGCAGATTCCATGTCAATCCGATGCTGGAAAGACAGGGGATGCAATACATTGACAATTTTTATATTAATGGCAGGTTTCTGTCTCTGGAGGAAGGAACGACTACTTTTGAACGAGGAACGGGACAATTCCTGCAGTGTGTGAACATTGTGGCAGTAGCCAGGAGGTGTGGACTTCCTTCCCGGAGGAACCTCCAAGTACTATAGTACCATGACAATGACAATATTATTCATGCGGGAGGGTGTAAATTAATTTTGCATATCTACAGAGCCCTTTGAGATGATATACCTGTCACAGCCCTCCAGATACAGGCAGGATGGATGGAGGTGCTGGATGAACCCATATCAGACCTGGAATGGGTGTGAGTTCATGAGGGGGTTAGGGGAGTGAGGTCCAACGTACAATTAAAATTAATTTAGTATAGCATAGTACACCAAGTATGTTTAACCCCATGCAGACTAAGTAAAGTTTATCTGAGATGTTCGGATGCTTGCCCTAGATGTGGAGTATTAAAAGCTTGCTTCGTTCAAATGATACGGGCATGCATGAGTTTGAATCTCTTCAGTGCTAGAGAAAAAAACATAATGCTATTGATTGGTCTAATCCTAGGCTAATACGATCAGTTCTACTGGACCTAATACCCAGTCCAAAAAAGAAAAATCAAAGCAGATAGTTTGTGCTCCTGGGTTGGTTCTTCCCCAAAAAATAGTGGCAATTTCATGGCTAAGCCCGACCCCACCAATTATAGGTCTCTGGCTAAACAATTTGAATGAATGGGCGACGGCTGAACTGAGCCAGATGTAACAAATTAGTAATTATAAAAAACTTGAAGATGATGTACAAGTGTGGTCCATGATGATTGCAGACCTAAGAGACCAACAAGATATAGAAGTAGGAGAGGGGGACAATAAACAACAAAACCCGGGAAACGAGAAGGGGAGTGAAGGAAGGTTTGAATCTGGAAAGAAAGTACTGCATTCAGGATGATGGTTATTAAGCTTAAAAAGAGAGCACAGATAAATGGCACCAAGACACATGGGTGTGGGTGGGTGATGGGGAACTTACATTTTGGTATAACTGGCATATATGTGTTAAATGAGTATTAGATCCTATTGAGGAAGAAGAACTGCTATTACTATGTATCCTACATGAGAAACAGTTTTGGATTAACCTGTAAAATTTCAATAAAGATTGTTTTAAAAAAACAACTCAGAACATGACTGGAAGAACTCCTCAGTAGGGTTTGTCAGATTCTGATGTACCTATTTGGCCGTCCACTCCTGCTCTAGTTGCAGAAAAAGTAAAGAATTATTGGAAAGGACTCCTGAAAGACAAATAGGCCTTAAACCTAGGGAAATTGATGATTGGATCATGACTGGATCAGAGAGATAGCTCCATCTTTCCATGATAGGAGTGCAGGGACTCAAGGAAACGCCACAGTTTCAAAAATTAATAAGGATAAACATTTTGATGGATGTGCCAAAACTCAACGAAGAATTAGAAAAGATGATAATAAGAACTATCAGTCTTGCGGGAATAGCTACTTTTTTGGATGATGGACTACTGTTCGTATGTAAAGACATTACCAGACGTGCTCGAAACACACATGAAAAATTGTCTAAACTGGCACAGAAATATAAGGTGGACATACAAAAATCAAAGACACTGCAGAAATCATATAGATTAGGTTTCAGTAACAAGACATTGAAAATATGAGACCTCGGGGAATGAGACTACAAATTAAAGAGTTACTGACAACCCTTATGAAATGGGGAGATTTAGAAAAGTAGGAATCAAGATTGACTAAAAAGGAATCAACAAAAATCCAAATGCCAATGTGTTCTGCTTTTGAGGATGATGGAGTTGAGGGGGTGAGAATGCTTCCAATGGGAGCAGTACCTGGAGGAGGGAATGTGCATGTCCCATGGACACGACATAATATATTATCTTTTAGAAATTATTTTCCTAGATTGAGAGAAAATCCAGTTGAATGGTATAAACAAGTTGAAAGGTTTATGAAGGTTTCAAAGGTCTTGCTGAAGAATCTGAATACATTGTTTGCATGGTCGGTCCAAGTGATTTGTGGGTAGAGTGTAAAATTGCTATCGTTTGGCCAGAAATGGAAACTGCTAGACTTCCACATACCAGTGTACCATCTTGTTATGTAATGAACAATTATAATCAGGCTATTACTTATTTAAAGGGGAAAATCTCTCCGAAAGAGATTGATTGGGTGAAGAATGACAGGACAACTCAGGATTTGAAGGAGATAGTGCATGTATATTATGAGTGGCTGTTGCAAGCATTCAAACAATATAGTGGAATGGAGAACATGACATAGAAGGATATGGGACATTTCGTCTATCGATTTCTGTATGGATTGAGACCTGAAATTAGTAATATGATACTGTAACATTTAATTTACTGACAAAGCAAGCCCATAGACAAAATTGTCAGAAATTCCAAATAGTGTGGAGATGAGTTTGAGTCTCAGCACAAGAAACTGAAGGAAAAGCTGATGATAGCCCAGATGAAAGCTGCCAAGAAAGGTTATAGTGGTAATTTTACAAATGTGGTACAGATATACAATTACAGGTTAGAGGTAGAGGTGTTGCAATGGAGATGAATAAAAAGACAAATCTGTATCACATTTGCAGCAAATGTGGACATTGGAAGCACAAATGTCGATTTAATCCTCTTAGTCAGATGAATGGACAGGTTCAACAGGTTGAAAATGGACAGTCACAAGGTGGAAACATGGTACAAAGTCAAAAAAGCCATAGTTAGAGAAATCAGAATCCAAACATGCCTCAAGCCTCGATGCCACAAATGAATGATCAGATTCAGAAATACAATTTGAAAAGAGGATTTCATAGAGATGTTCAAGATGATCAGTGCCAAAATGTAGCTCAGCAACCTACCCTTCTTGGGAGAAAGAATCCAAGTTGTAGGCATCTCAAATCGATGAATGTCTAATTCAGTTACAAAACTAATACCTGTTCAGATTGGGTCTTTTGCAGATATACATACATTTGTGGTGTGTGATTCAAGCCCCATAAATCTGTTAGGACGAGACTTGCTGTGCAAGCTCAATTACTCAATATATTGTACACCAAATGGGATAGAATTCCATATCAAAGATGAAGACATTGTCTTTAAATTGGCAAAACAAAAATCTGAAGTTGAAGAATTATTTCCTATGTTGACCAAAGATGACTTATCTGTAGAGTTGAGAGACACTGTGTTTCCAGAAGTGTGGGATTTCTCAGGATAAGACTTTGGTCTGAATATGGGAGTGATTCCAGTAAGAATTTCAGTGAAGCCCAAGGCTGAATTTCCTCAAAAACCTCAGTATAATCTGAGTCCAGAGACAAATGCATGAATTATGCCACTGATCAAGTCTTTGATTGAGTAGGGAATCTTAAGGAAATCATGGGTAGTCTGTGTAATTCTCCTATTATGGTTATTCAAAAACCCAATGGAAAGCACTGGATAGTTCAGGACCTGTGTTGGGTTAATCCGATTGTAATACCATGTTGCCCAATTGTACCAAATTCTGCTGTGATTCTTTTCCAGAATCTGTGTGAAACTGGATGGTTTTCTGTCATTGATTGTATCAAGCTTTCTTTTCCATTCCATTGCACCATGATAGTAATTTCTTGCTTGCTTTCCAGTTCAGCAATTGTGTCTTGGCATGGTGCTGAGTCTCACAAGGGTATACAGAAAGCCCCTCTATCTGTCATTAGTGATGCCAAATCACTCTGTCCTTTTTCAGTACATTGATGACCTGTTAGTAGCGTCAAGTACACAGGAAGCTTGCATATGCGATATCATCATATTATTGAATCATTTGGCAGAAAATGGACATAAAGTGTCACCATCAAAATTGCAATTTTGCAAAACGACTCTTCTATATCTGGGATATCACATTAAGAAAGGAGCCAGAAAAGTATCACAAGACAGAATCACAGTGACTCTGCAGTTGAAGCCACCCAGTACACAAAAAGAAGTCCATTTGTTTTTGAATTGTTGTTTATTTTCGACAATGGATTCCAAATTTTCATCTGACAGTAACGTCTATTCAAAAGGCTCATGCCTTGAAAATGTGAGAAAGTGAGTGTTCCTGTGCCTTAGACTTAAGAATGCATGAACTCGTTTACTGAACTATGTGAGAGTCTTTGTCGAGCGCCAAAATTAGGAATGACCAATTACAATAAACGTTTTACTCTGTTCTACAGTGAGCACAAAGGTTGCGCATTGTCAGTGCTAGCTCAAATGCATGGTACTGGGCTTAGCCCTGTGGCATACTTTTTAGCTACTCCTGTTCACTTAGCTGCTGCCTTGCCAGGATGTCTTAAAGCTGTTGCTCTTACATGTGTGAGTTTGGAAAGAGTTAGAGCATTTTGATGAGACATCCGTTAAAAGTGCATGTGTTCCATTCTGTTGAAATATTGCCTACTCGTACCCAAACGCGGTATCTCACTAATTGTCTTCTCATAAGATACGAACAAGTGATTTTGGGTGTGGAGAATGTGACTCTGATGAGATGTACCAGTTTGAATCCAGCAGCCTTAATGCCTTTGTCTGGAAATGAGATTGAGGTTGACGTAGCAGATCATGACTGGCTGGATGTGACTGAGTTCTGTACTAAGTCTAGACCTGATATCCTTTATACCCTTTTGCCAGTTCCTGATTGTGTGTTGTTTGTGGATAGATCATGTTTGTGGGATGCAGAGGGACATCTGAAAGCTGCATATGGTGTGTGTACAGTTACAGAGGTGATTGAAGCATTTTGGTTGCAGGGTGTATACTCCGTCCAAGTTGCAGAGCTGCTGGCTCTGTCCCAGGCTTGTAAATTATCTGGCAAAACGTGAGTTAACATCTTCACCAATAGTTAGTTCAGAATTGGCATTGTGCATGACTTTGGGCAGTCGTGGTCACAGAGTGGGTTCCTTGTCTGCATCCTCCATTCTGTCACTAAATGTAGACTGTTGTTGTCAATGGTAGAAACTTGGGAGGAAGTGAAGGCATTGCAAGATGAAGTGTCAGATACAGAGAGACAGGGATGGGTAAGAGAAGGTTGCACCCTGAGTCAGGTAGATGAGGTATGGGTATACATAGATGGGAGACCAGTCTTACTGGACAGTTTCTTGTTACCCATGACTCGTCATTACCAAGGTTCTGAACATTTCAGAAGAGATGATGTGATGCGGCTCTTTAGAAGAACATGGTTTAATCCCAGATTTAGAGCTGTAGCAGAAGTCTTATGTCAATGATGTATAGTGTATCAGCAACAAAATGGGAGCAAGAGAACACCTGTTATAATGAGTCACATAGGCAGAGCTGGAGGATCATTTAACAGGATTCAATTTGCTTTTATTGAAATGCCTCCTTGGACTGAAATATATCCTTGGAAATGTATGTGTCTTTTCTCAGTGGCTAGAAGCCTACCACACCTGACAAGATCAGAGCGTAAGCTCATATGTAGTTTTGGATTTCCGACTTCTTTGGAATCAGACCGAGGGACTCATTTTAATAGTAAGGTCCTAAAGATGTTATGTGCAACATTACAGATTGATCGGAAATTGCATTGTGTCTACCATCCAGAAGCTTCAGGAATTGTCGAGCAAGTGAATGGGACATTAAAATCCAGGTTAGACAAAGTGTGTGCTCCTATATCTTTGAAGTGGCCTGATGCATTGCTTCTTGTGTTTATGAATGAATGAATGAATTTATATATAGTTTCAATTAATTAAAATTGTTACAAAATAGACTTGGTGGGATGTCTCCATCCACGCACCCTCTTCAATCATGGATAAAACGTAATCATTTCATTTAGCAAGCCACAACAATACACAACAGTAAGAGACAATAACATTAAATATGTAAAAACTAATTTGAAGCTGTGTTCAGCCTCTAATCCTTGGCTGAGTCTTTACTTATACGTTCTTTCAGCTGGTGTGCAAATTTCGCTAGTCTGGCCAGTTCCATTGGAATCTCCAAACAAAAAAGAAGTTTCTTTGCATCTGTGCAAGTACGTGTGCATATTTTAAAAACAGAGTTTTCAATACAGTGCGATGTGCATAATTCAGTCGGTGCCAACTGCATATCAAGTGATCCATGGATTCCTCGCACTGGTGACATAGTCTGCAGGTGGTAACTACATGTATATATATATATATATTCACTGAAAAAACCATAGGTTTCAGGCCTTATATAGTTAGGAATTAGCATTTAAAAAACCTTTGAAATTCACTGAAAAAAACATAGGTTTCAGGAGTTATATAGTTAGGAATTAGCTTTTAAAAAACCTTTGAAATTCACTCAAAAAACTATAAGTTTTAGTGGTGTTATAGTTAGCTGGACATTTTACTCATACAAAACCATTGAAATTGCTCCTATATAGTTAGTTGTACTAACTATATTTCGCGCACCCGCAATCCACTGCTGATGATGTCACATATTAGATCATTCATGACATGGTCAGTGACATCACTGATGACATCTCAAATGACATCACTGATGACATCACTGATGACATCATCCAGTGAATGTTGTTTGCTTCGTTATTTAAATATGCATTATATATATAGCAATTTGCATTGAAGAATAAGTGGATATATATAAATAAATATTTGGATGGAGGATTTAGTAGCAGTGTAATTGACTGTTTACTTGACCAATTTATAATGTCTCACTAAATATAGTGGATAGTGACTAAACTGTGTGAATATCTGTATCACTTTGTCAGTTGTTGTGTAAACTGATTCTACAGTTGGTTACTAGCTATGTGAAAGTCTATATTAGTTATACATGTCATTTGAGATGTCATCAGTGATGTCATCAGTGATGTCATTTGAGATGTCATCAGTGATGTCATCAGTGATGTCACTGACCATGTCATGAATGATGTAATATGTGACATCATCAGCAGTGGATTGCGGGTGCGCGATATATAGTTAGTGCAACTAACTATATATGGAATTTCAATGGTTTTGTGTGAGTAAAATAAGGTTTTGTAAATGCTAATTCCTAACTATATATGGTCTATAACCCATGGTTTTTTCAGTGAATTTTCAAGGTTTTGTAAATGCTAATTCCTAACTATATATGGTCTATACCCTATGGTTTTTTCAGTGAATTTCAATGGTTTTTTATTAGCAAATATCAAAAGCTTTAAAATTTCAAGTACGTGGTAGGTAAAAACATTTTCGTGTTTATGCACGCTGATGTGCTTTGAACGCTGCCCCCCCCTCTTTTCTTTTAGGAGTATTCTCTCTTTGCAGATAGTGAAGGGTAGGTAACGCAGGCCTTTGCCCCCGTTGTAATCCGTCGTGCCTGCTTCCCTCTCCATTTGATTGATTGTTATCCAAGCATTTACTGTTTTGGAATTGCTTCTCTTTGGTTCATTCTCTATTTACAAACAAGCACAGAGTCGCAATACTCTGTTTAGTCTTTGCAGATAGTGAAAAATCGTTAGAAAAAACAAAAGGAATCAAGCAAAATCAGTAGGCCACTAATGGGATCTCTTTTTGACCTCGCTAAAATAGAAACATTAGGAACAACCCCTCATGAGAAATATGAAACTAGTGAGAGGAACCGAGCTCGACGCCATGATGGCTGCAAGACAGCTCGGCTCCGCCGCCCACCCCGCCCAATATAACGACAAACCCTATGCAAATATTATAAATATATACAACACACCAGCAAAGTAACAGGGTAAAACTTTTATTAAATAACTATTTACATGGCAGCCTGCTGCAACATCGATCCAAATACATGCCGCCGTTCCCGGGATTTCTCCCCGACTACTCTGCGGCCTACGAGATGGAGAGGCCGGGGCGTTGACTAGGCGGGGCCTCCGGCCGCAACCACAGCGCCAACGATCGCTGCTGACGGAGGGGAGCCTTGCCGGTGAGACCACTGATCTGAAGAACCGCTGTCTGCGGTGCCTCCCTGAGCCGCTTGACGGAGGCCCCCGAGGGGCGGTGTGGTGGCGCGGACTCGGAGGGGGCGCTTGGCTCCTGCCCCCTCCCCAAATCTTGTTGCTCTGGTGTGGCCTGAGATCGCCCCCGACATAGGCGGCCGGCTCCCGGGGTCCGGCGGAACTTTTTGCCTTTTGGTGACTCTTCCATTCTGGACCTTGTCCCACAATCCGTTTGACCTGAAGACACGTCCTGTGGTGCCCTGGTCTGACCATCACATATACCTGCGCCAGGAGACGGCGTGGGGTGCACTGGAAGGGAGAGGCGGCGCGAACGAGCCTCCCCCACCTCCCCAGGTGGAGGTTTCACAGCTGCACCCCAGCGCTTCACTCGACATAGGCGGCCGGCTCCCGGGGTCCGGCGGAACTTTTAGCCTTTTGGCGACTCTTCCATTCTGGACCTTGTCCCACAATCCGTTTGACCTAAAGACACGTCCTGCGGTGCCCTGGTCCGACCATCACATATACCTGCGCCAGAAGACGGCGTGGGGTGCACTGGAAGGGAGAGGCGGCGCGAACGAGCCTCCCCCACCTCCCCAGGTGGAGGTTTCTCAGCTGCACCCCAGCGCTTCACTCGGCAGCTGAGTTACGCCCACTCTTGCGGCACAGTGCCTCTCTCGGCCAGTTGAGTTGCGCCTGCTCTTGCTATTACAGCGTCTCACCCGCCATCCGGCTGAATTGCACCCACTCTTGCGGTACAGCGACAGGCGGCTGCCACGGAGCTCACGAAATGGTGGTCGGCTCCACAGACTTGGGCCTGGCCTGCAAGGATGGCTCTGGGCAACCCTGGAACTCGGACACTTGACTGCTAGGGCATGGGCCCCATTCCCAAAAACGTCCCCTCAGCCTTTGAAGATTCTACAAAAGTCACCAGGGCCCCCGACTCCGGCAGACTTCCGGTGGGGAGCGACTGCCATGATTGTTCGCGGAACGGTCACGACGTAGCCACGGGGTGCTCTCATGCTGACGCCAGCTTCAGTCTGAAACATCCAGAAACACTGTAGTATCGCATTGTCGCGTAATGCGTCATATGACGCGCCGCGTTAGCGCACCCGATGCGCGAGGCGCGAAGCGCAGCTTCCCGGAAGCGATCCGGGGCGCGGCGCGGAGCGCGTAACGTAAGCATAACAGGTCATGTGACTTGTTAATAAAAATTTTAATTGGTTCATTTCACTTTTGGTTTCCTAATGATGTAAGGCTAGGTCATGTGACCTAAAAATGACACTTTTCATTGGTTTAGAACTATTTTTTGTCCCAAATGATGAAAACCCCTCCTTGTTTCCTCACTCTGACTTTCATCTTTGTGAGAGGAAGACCTACAGTGCCTCGCTCGGCCACCTGAGTGACGCCCGCTCTTGCGGCACAGTGCCTCGCTCGGCCAGCTGAGTTGCGCCCACTGTTGCGGCACAGTGCCTCGCTCGGCCAGCTGAGTTCCGCCCACTCTTGCGGCACAGTGCCTCGCTCGGCCAGCTGAGTTCCGCCCGCTCTTGCGGCACAGTGCCTCACTCGGCCAGCTGAGTTCCGCCCACTCTTGCGGCACAGTGCCTCGCTCGGCCAGCTGAGTTCCGCCCGCTCTTGCGGCACAGTGCCTCACTCGGGCGGTTGAGTTTCGCCTACTCTTGCGGCTACAGCGTCTCACCTCCATCCAGCTGAGTTGCGCCCACTCTTGCGGCCTACGACATGGAGAGGCCGGGGCGTTGACTAGGCGGGGCCTCCGGCCGCAACCACAGCGCCAACGATCGCTGCTGATGGAGGGGAGCCTTGCCGGTGAGAGCCACTGATCTGAAGAACCGCTGCCTGCGGTGCCTCCCTGAACCGCTTGACGGAGGCCCCCGAGGGGCGGTGTGGTGGCGCGGACTGGGAGGGGGCGCTTGGCTCCTGCCCCCTCCCCAAGTCTTGTTGCCCTGGTGTGGCCTGAGATCGCCCCCGACATAGGCGGCCGGCTCCCGGGGTCCGGCGAAACTTTTTGCCTTTTGGTGATTCTTCATTCTGGACCTTGTCCCACAATCCGTTTGACCTGAAGACACGTCTTGCGGTGCCCTCGCAATGCGGCCTGGTCCCTGAATGTGTGCAGGGGGACGGTATTGATTGGATCAAGATGGCGGCTTCACACAAAGCTGACTCAAGTGTTGCTGCTGATGCTATGCAGACAAAAACTGGTTTTCAGTTTGTACATTCTTCAGGATTTTTCCATCCAAGGCTGGTTGAGAGTTTGTAGAACGATGGCTTCAGATTTTCAACATACTACTCTTCAACATTCTTCATAAATGTAACAATGTGAGACTCACTAGGAGAACGGCCGTTTATCTTTCCTTTCAAAATGCTGCCAACAATATTTTCTGAATGGAAGACACCATCTTGTAGCATAAAGGGCTGCGTCAAGGGTGGTATTGCCCAGAATGTCTTGTTTTCTAGTGCTCGTAATGACGAAGCCAAAACTGCCGAAAGGGATTCTGGTCCTGCCGCTACTTATTGGAGACATTGAACTATACTCTGGACCTGCCTGGCCTCGACCAAAATGGCGCCAGTATGGGAGCGACTTGCAACTCCTTATGACGTTCTAGTTACTTAGCCTTGACGTTATGGGGGATGTATGCGGTCTTTGTGCACATGGCGGGCGGGGAAGGGTACTGACTAGGAATACGGACAACCCTATTGATGTCGATTTTTCATTATTGATTATTGTATTAATAAAGCTTCGAAATAATGTTACCCATGATACTCGCCCATGGTGTGCGTATGAACGATTTTATTGTAACTGATCCTGTTATACTTTCAATTATAAAATCAACCTTCACTGATCCTGCAACCGTTTGTCACGTTTAGTTTTTTCAATTAAAAGGCTCGCTTGTTACATACTCCTAAACCCCTGGCTTTTGAAAGACACCATCTTGTAGAATAAAGGGCTGCATCAAGGGTGGTATTGCCCAGAATGTCTTGTTTTCTAGTGCTCGTAATGACGAAGCCAGAACTGCCGAAAGGGATTCTGGTCCTGCCGCTACTTATTGGAGACATTGAACTATACTCTGGACCTGCCTGGCCTCGACCAAAATGGCGCCAGTATGGGAGCGACTTGCAACTCCTTATGACGTTCTAGTTACTTAGCCTTGACGTTATGAGGGATGTATGCGGTCTTTGTGCACATGGCGGGCGGGGAAGGGTACTGAATAGGAATACGGACAACCCTATTGATGTCGATTTTTCATTATTGATTATTGTATTAATAAAGCTTCGAAATAATGTTACCCATGATACTCGCCCATGGTGGGCGTATGAACGATTTTATTGTAACTGATCCTGTTATACTTTTAATTATAAAATCAACCTTCACTGATCCTGCAACCGTTTGTCACGTTTAGTTTTTTCAATTAAATGGCTCGCTTGTTACATACTCCTATACCCCTGGCTTTTGAAAGACACCATCTTGTAGAATAAAGGGCTGCGTCAAGGGTGGTATTGCCCAGAATGTCTTGTTTTCTAGTGCTCGTAATGACGAAGCCAGAACTGCCGAAAGGGATTCTGGTCCTGCCGCTACTTATTGGAGACATTGAACTATACTCTGGACCTGCCTGGCCTCGACCAAAATGGCCCCAGTATGGGAGCGACTTGCAACTCCTTATGACGTTCTAGTTACTTAGCCTTGACGTTATGAGGGATGTATGCGGTCTTTGTGCACATGGCGGGCGGGGAAGGGTACTGACTGGGAATACGGACAACCCTATTGATGTCGATTTTTCATTATTGATTATTGTATTAATAAAGCTAGAGATAAGTCAAGTACGTGGTAGATAAAAACATTTTCGTGTTTATGCACGCTGATGTGCTTTGAACGCTGCCCCCCCCGCATCATTTAGATTACCACCGCCCATTGCACAAAAGCGTACCGGGGCGCTCCCCACGCAAAAAAACCGATTTTTTTTTTTGTTTTGCCCCGCGGGGCCCTTTTAAAGCCTCCACATCAAACCTAGAGGGTGAGGGAGGATCTACTATGCCCCCTTATGGTCATTTCCCCCTTTGTTTTGGCCTCCTCTTGTCTCTCGATCCTACCGAGAGGCAAGATGGCGGCCGCTCCGGACTGTTTAGAATGTTGACAGACACCGGAGAGCCAATCAGCTTCGCTTCGCGAAGTTCCGTTACGCGTCAAGTACGCGAACTGTGTAAAAAAAGGCCACGGACAACCAATAAACAAAGATCCTTAAGTATTGCCCGGCGGTATCGCCTCTTTAACCCACAAAATACTAATCAATGAAGAGGCAGGCGCTGGAGACTGGAAGGCAGGAAACAAGGGTTTATTCTCTCCGGAGGAGAACACATCAGTTCGGACAGCAAGTATCGTCACGAGGTGCTCTAACCGCATCTCTGAGGCCTGGCCTCTTATACACAGGTTTATGATCTTTATTGCAGGTAACACATTCTTGCAATGCTTTGAAGTATGAAAGGACATCCTCGGAATCTCCCCTTCAGGCCCGTTCCCACACACATTTACAGTTGAAGTCCCCACCCCGGTCACAACAGGTGATGATTATCGCGCAGCTGGACATTCCGCCGATTCACGGAGTGCGTGGGGTTGATCAGATCTCATAGGGTGGGGGCTTTGATCAATTCGAGGGTCCTTTAATGGGGGAAGCTTCCTACTGTACGGGGGGGGCAATAAACAGTATCCGCAGAGCCAGGTGGCGGCCTGGGAACGAGGAAGACAAATGGGCACACAGGAAAAGGGGGTTTGTATCAAAGGGCCTGGGACCATGAAAGGAATGAAGGGAGGTGTCGCGCTGGGAACGGGATGGGATTCCGGGGCAGAGCTGCGCTGAAGAGGGGGGTTTATGACCCAAGGCATGTGAGAGCGGGGGGGGGTCGTCAGCGTGCGGGGTTGAGAGAGATAGAGAGAGACGCGCCGGCTATCAGCGAGGGGCAGGGAGGCCATGGTGCTCAAAATGGCTGCCGTTTACGTGCACAAATGGGTTCAAGAAGAGCAAGATGGCGCCGATAATGTTGACGTTTTCAGCCTAACTTTTAACAGTCCTCCCTTTTCAACATATCTAGCCAACTTGCCTACTTAATGTCAATCTTCATCAAATTCCTAACCTCGGCATCATATAATGATCCCATGCGTTCGTTCCCAAAGTCCACAGTCTTAGGGCAAATACAATTTGTACATAATGAACACAGAGGTGGCAGACATTGAATTCCTAAGCATAGACCGCATATCACAACTACAGGAATCAGGATAATGGTGAACAGTCTCCAGCCCCAGTTCTTAACGGTGTTCCAGAACCAACCACCAAGCGACCATTCTTCCTGATCCTGGTGGACTTCTGAAGAGAGTCTGTGAAGGTGTTCGATGGCTTTGTACACTGAGGGTGAGTTGTCCGGTATGTATGTACAGCAGCTGGACCCAATAATGCGGCATGCTCCACCACGGTCCGCAAGAACCACATCTAGGACAAGGCGGTTCTGGAGGGCCACCAAGCGGACCGCTTGGAGCTCGGCGGTGTTGTTAGCAAAGATACCAGCTGTGATGTTCATTGTTGTCTCAACTGCCTGAGTCAGATGTCGGATGGCACGGCTGTTTGCCATCGGGCCCCAGAGGGGAACAAGTCCCTTCATAGCATCGAGGAACTGCGCTCCTGTTGAGTCGGCTTGTTCAATGTCCTTGGCTCGTTTTTGTCTATGATGATTCGCTGGGGCCACATAAGTCGGAGGAAGGATGAAGGAGATGAAACAAGTGCCCCCCAGCCTTTGGGGAGCCAGGTGTAGGCCTTTGTGCCGCAGACGAAATACATGTTTGGGGACGACACAAAGGAAGGTGGATCCGTGGAGTCCAAAGTTCTGGTAAAACGGCAAGCACTGTGGCCCACCAGCTGTGTCCCACATCCTTCTATGCACATGTGGCCTGTGACGTTGATGACTGACAGGGCCACAGTCAGAGTGGCAGCCGTTCGTTTCCGCAGGTAGGAGAAGGTGGGTCTGGTAGGATTGTTGAACACCTGCATTTCAATTCGTTCTTTAGCAGGGATGTCCATGTGGATTGAGTCGTTGGAGGTCTGCGGGCAGAAGTGTGTCTTTGTTTTGTTTCGCCAGACCCCGTGGAAGAAATGCGTTACGGTTTTGCTGGAGGTGGCATTGTCCTTATAGCTTTCTTGCAGGAGGATCAGCCAAGCAAGGCAGGAGCCGTGAACTGAGAAGGGTGAAGGGATGAATGGTATCGAGTGTCCAGTGGCGTGGGGTAGCAACCCGCAGATCCAACAGTTGGTGGCATTGGTGGCGAGATTGTGCTGGTGAAGTAGCTGTACGAAAGAGTTGTTCCAAAACTCCTTTCGCCTCTCTTTGAGTTGAGGAGAGAGCGAAATCAGATAATGTTCCTTCATGGTGGTAGGCTGAGCAGTGGTCAGGAATGTTTCGTGAGCAGGTGCATTTTCTTCCATAATCCAGAGTGTGGTCATGAGGAGAAAGCAGAAAAGGATTGTGATGAAGAGTGCAATTGTCTTTGAGCTGTGGAGCCTGTCTGTTCTTGGGTTTCTGTAGTGGGTATTTCCTGTTGCTTCCATCATCTTCTTATTTGGCGCTTCCATCATCTTCTTATCTGGCGCTTCCATCATCTTCAAGGTGCTCGGTAGCGGGCAGAACCACAGACTTCGTTTAGCTTCTCTCCGGGTGACCCTTGGTGGTGTTTAGGTCACCGTTCTGAGATTTTAACTTAGTCCGTGGTCTACTTAGCCGAAGCTCCCTACTTTCGACGCAGGAAATACCCTTCTGTGGATGGCACAGTGGGATCAGAGAATTTTGAAAGTTCAAGTGCTTCGGTATCAGGATAGCAGGTTAGTGACGGTCGGTCCTTGTTCAGAAGCTCTTCTTGGTTGTCGATGTTTTCTGTCGTGGCCAGGGTCGAGGAGACCTTCTTACAGTGGTGTGCGTGCAGCCAGTGCCGTTTCCCCTCCACACGAAGAGCCGTCCAGGTGGTGATTAACACTTGCCAGGGGCCCGTCCACCGGGGTTCCAAACTCTTCGACCGCTGAAAGTTTCGGATCAGCACGAAATCTCCTGGTTGGATGGCATGACCCGGACCCCTGGAAGCATCGGGGATGGCCTGCTGCACCTGCTGATGAATGACAGACAGAGTTTCAGTCAATTTATACAGATAATCAGACATTAGGACGTCCGGGACGTCATGAATGGAAGTTGGTTTCGGTGCTGACCAGACACTCATGGGTCGGCCGAAAACAACTTCATAAGGTGTTAAGTGATGTTTGGTGGGGGTGGAACGCATCGATAGCAATGCCAGTGGGAGGGCGTCTGGCCATTTCAGACCCGTGGTAGCCACTATCTTGGCCAGTTTAAGCTTTAGTGTGGCATTGTGTCGCTCAACAAGTCCAGCAGACTGGGGGTGGAAGACTGCGTGGAACTTCTGTCTGATGCCCAACCCCTTTAAGATGAGCTGGATGACTTCGGCTATGAAGTGGGGGCCATTATCGCTCCATAAAATACGACAAAGGCCGTAACGGGGGAAAAACTCCTTTAACAGTACTTTTGCAGTGGCCATAGCAGTGTTGTCACGGGTTGGGTATGCTTCCACCCATTTGCTAAATGCGCATACCACAACAAGTACATATTTCAGGCCTTGGCATCTGTCTAGCTGGATGTAGTCCATCTGCAGGACTTCAAACGGGTGATTTGGGACCCCAAATCCTCCCCGGGGTACTACAGTTCCTTTCCCGGGGTTGTGTTGCAGGCATATCAAGCATTGTTGGACCAGACGTTTGGCGGAGTCTGTGATTTTATCATTGTGCCAAACTCTGGAGACAAGTTCAATCATGGGGGCTGATCCTATGTGGGCAGGGGAGTGTGCCATAGTCAGTATGGGAATCAGGTACGAGTCAGGTAGCAACCATTTGTTTGTGTCTCTTGTCCGCCAGCAGCCTTCGTCATCTTTTAATCCCACCCGTGTCCATTCAGTCAGTTCGTGCTGTGTGCTAGCCATTTGAATGTCTCTAATAGTGTCCCTAGCGTCAGTCCATTTTTCTGCTTGTGACCTGGTCACGTACATATGTGTTGTCGTCCTATTTTCAGCTGTCGTTCGGGCAGTGATGTCGGCTAGTGCATTTCCCTGCCCAATAATGTCTGTCACCTTTTTGTGTGCCTGGCATTTGACGACTGCAAGCTTTTTGGGGAGAAGGACAGCTTCGATCAAGGCGGAGACTAGATCCCCGTGCAAAATGGGAGTGCCGTGTGAGGTCAAGAATCCCCTTTCCCTCCAAAGAAGCCCAAAATGGTGAACCACCCCGAAGGCATACTGGCTGTCGGTGTAAATGTTCGCTGTGGTTCCTGCTGCCAGAATGCAGGCTCGTGTCAGGGCAATCAGTTCCGCTGCCTGGGCAGATCGTTGCGTGATGCGGGCTGTCTCGACTACAGTTCGAGCCGTGGTAACTGCATAGGCAGCGGAAGTGGTGCCATCGGGGAGTTTGATGCAAGAACCGTCCACCCACAGCTCTCCGTCAGGGTCAGGAAAAGCCGTGTCTCTGAGGTCAACCCTACTTCTAGTCTGTTCGTCCGTAAGAGTCACGCAGTCATGTACAGGGTGCACATTGGGATCGTTCTCTGGTAAGGGTAACAGAGTTGCCGGGTTCAGTGTGGTGCATCTTTTCAGGGTGATATGGGGTGCAAGCAAAGTCAGTTCGTATCCAGTCAGTCGCGCACTCGTCAGGTGTTGCGTCTTGGTTTGGTTCAGGAGGGTGTCAACTGCATGGGGTACCAGCACCGTGAGGGAATTCGAGAGCACGATCCCCTCACTCTGTCGGATAGAGATTGCAGCAGCAGCTACAGCTCGAAGGCAGGCAGGCAAGGCTCTGGCTACAGGGTCAAGAGTGGCAGAGAAGTAAGCGCACGGTCGTTGCTTTGGGCCAATGGACTGGGTCAGGACAGATAAAGCGCACCCCTCCCTTTCGTGAGTGTAAAGGGAGAAGGGCTTTGTGTAATCGGGGGTACCTAGGACAGGGGCCGAACAAAGGGCATCTCGTAGTTCCGTGAAGGAGGTTTGACACTCAGGGGTCCAAGGGAGTGGGAAGGGGACGTCTTTAGCTAGCAAAGAAAGCAGCGGTTTCACAATGAGGCTAAAGTTTGGTAACCACTGTCGGCAGAAGGAGGTGAAGCCTAGTAGGGAACGAACCTGTTTCTGG
This sequence comes from Lissotriton helveticus, assembly GCF_964261635.1. Taxonomy (NCBI): domain Eukaryota; kingdom Metazoa; phylum Chordata; class Amphibia; order Caudata; family Salamandridae; genus Lissotriton; species Lissotriton helveticus. The sequence goes on along the minus strand of NC_136072.1, from coordinate 148,108,915 downwards.
GTTTTAGGGACAGGAGTTTCGAGAATGGTTTGGATCCGGTCGGGAGTGAGTTTCCTTCCTTCTTTGGACAAAAGGTGGCCTAAGTAAGTGACCTGGGGTTGGCAGAATTGCAACTTCTTTTTGGAGACCTTGTGGCCATTTTCCGCAAGGAAGTGCAGGAGTTGAATGGTGGCTGTAACTGCTAATGGAGTGGTGTCGGCTGCCAAAAGGATGTCATCGACATATTGCACTAACACCACTCCATCGGGTAACTGGACTTGATCCAGTTGTCTCTTGAGGGCCTGGCTGTAGATGCTAGGGCTTTCTGTGTAACCCTGGGGTGCTCGGCAGAACCTATATGAGCGGGCTTTGAGGGTGAAGCCGAAGAGATATCGGCTGTCTGGGTGGATGGGGATGGAAAAGAATGCGTTTTTGAGGTCAATGACAGTGAAGGTGGTGGCAGTAGAAGGAATCAAAGTCAGGATGGTGGTGATGTCTGAGACCACGGGGTACTGGGGTACCACCACTTTGTTGATCTCTCGAAGGTCAATGATAAAACGGTATGCTTTCTCATCTCCCTCTCCCTGTTTCTTGATGATGGGCAAGATAGGGCTGTTACAAACGTTGCTAACCACTTCCTCTACCACTCCTGCGTCTATCAGCGACTGAATAATCTTTACCAATGCCTTCTCGCCCTCGGGTGATATCCGATATTGTGGAAGCTTTGGGAGTGTTGCGTCTGGTCGGACAGTAATGTGCACTGGGTCAATCAACATGCGCCCTACGTCCGAATCCGCCTTGGCCCACAGATACGGAGGCAGAGTGTCAAGCAGGGATGTGTCAGCGTCGGTGATGGAAAACATGCATCGGGGAGGGCAATGCCTAAGCAGAACGGGGTTGTCGTAAAGGAAAACTCGAACTCCGTCTTGAGAACATCTGATTGTCGCTCGGAAGTGTTTCAATAAGTCAAGTCCCATAATGGCGTCAGGGCTATTGGAGGAAAGCAAAAACGTGGTGTCAGTGGTGTTGTTTTCTAAGTCGAAGAGGATCGGGGCGGACAAAGGGTTAGTGGAGGGCGTTCCATTGAAACCTGTCGATGTTATAAGTGAGCCAGACAAGGGTGCCCTTGGAATCAGTCGTTTAGATAACGCACTACGTGTTGCGCCAGTGTCTACCAGAAATGGAGACTTTGTACCCAGGACCTTAGCAGTGACGTAAGGGCCTTGCTGGTCAACATAGAGTTCGACTGGATCCCTCCCTTGCCCTTGGCAGTCCTATGCAAAGCTGTGGGCGTCATCGTAGTCAGATTGCTGGCATTGGTTTTGTCTGGGCCAATCAAATGTATTTGGTCTGCCTGATCTGTCGTTAGTCGCGTTATTTGGGGGCCCTCGCTGTTGTCCCTTATTTCTCAGTCCACTTGCTATGTCCTTGGGGTCTTTATTTCTGATTATTTCCAGAAGAACTGGGCACTGGGATTTCCAATGGCCAGTTCCTTTACAGAAAGCACACTGGTCCTCTCTAATGTCTGTACGTCCACTGTGGGGAGTCAAAGTGCGGTCCTGGGGAAGTGCAGTCTTAGGGATATTCGTCTGATAGTTTCCCCGGTATTGGTCTCGTCCTATAGTCACCCCTTGCAGTTGGGCAATCATCACCATCTCTTTCAAGTCCTTCTTCTTTTTCTCTGTTGCTCTATCGTTTTCATTTTTCTGGTGTTCATAATATTGGGCCATCTGGAGGATAGCCGTAGGTTTGGAGGCTGCCCAACTACTCTCGCTAGCCTGCAGTTTCTGGGAGACCTCCGGTGACAGACCCTTAACATAATTCTGGACGAACAGATGGTGTCCGGTTGCAGTGGTCATGTCCTGGCCGCTGTAATCGGAGAACACCGTTTCAAACCGGGAGAAGTAGTCCGATACATCCTCCTGGGGTTTCTGGCGACAGGCCGTTACTATCGACCAGTCCACTTTCTTTTCTGGAATCAGGGTTTTTAATTTCTGTACGATTTTATCTGGAAGGTCTAGAATGGATTTCAAAGGCTTTTGTCCAGGCCCTCGTTGTTTATCAATGTCATCGAGTTGTGACCAGGTATGTCCAAACAGCTCAAGGTGGTCGACTTTCCGGATTTGCTTCCACACATCAGCTGGTAGACATAACCCGAAAAACAAGTCGATGTCAGCCAGGGTCATAATCGTTGAACCTAGGGCTGTACCCAATTCAGTATAGAAGGCAGTGGGGTTTTTACGTAGGTCAGGCAGAGATTTCCGGAATGTCAGAATCTCTTGTCGGTCCCATGGCTGGTAGACCCAGTTGTACACTACCCTTCCTTTTGCATCTTGGTGGTTTGCATCATCGTTAGTCCCTGCACCTCGTGGAGGAACCCAGTAAGGGGCAGCCTCTCGTATCGGCATCATGGTGTTAGATTGCTCAGTTTGTGGTTCGGTCGCTACGGATGTCGTGGGTTTAGTTCCCGATTCTCGTTCAGTGAGGTGGCGGAAAACCTCAAGCGTACGCGTAAGGAGGTCCGTCACATCACACTCGCCCTCATCCCCGATATCGACCTTCCGGTACAGAGTCGTTAGGCTCTCGGGACCTTTGTCTCGATATCGGTCCTCGTATGCGTTCAAGACATGGTAACACAGTCGTATGGTAAAATGTCGCCTGTGACTCCCTGTATACGAGTTAAACATATCCGTGATGTACTCTTCATCTTCCTTCCTTTCTACCAGTGTCCGTGCTATCTTGTCGATCCCTGCTCGCTCATCTTTGCTTAGTCTGCTTGTTCTTGCAGAACCAACCCTTCGGGTCTCAGGGTCGCCTAACGTTGTCGTTTGCGTAGTATTTAATACAAGGAGTTCGGCCGGCACAGAGGCCATGGGGGCCGAAGCTGTGGCGCTACCCTCGTTTGTACCTGGGGGTGGTGGGTGCTGTGCTAAGGGTTGGGAAGGGGCATATGGAGGGGGCATGTAGATGATCGGAGGACCTAACAGCAGATCATCGTTGGCTCGTTGTTTCGAGGGTAAATCAGGGTAGAGCATGGAGGACGTTCTAACCGGACACTGGCTTGATGTCTCCATTTCTAGTTTCTGTTTGGCTTTCTCTCTTTCCTTTATCTCTTCTTCTAGTTTCTGAGCAGCTAGGTGGGCTGCTTTTCGCAGCTCTTTTCCAAACCTACTCTCAGTTTTCTTTTTACGTTGTTCAGTTTCTTTGCGCCACATGCCGAAACTATCAAGCATAGTGGGCGTTGTCTTGTTTTTACCAAGGGCTGTTTCTAGCGCGTTTATTTTGTCATCATCGAAGGATCCTATCAGTGGCCACTGACTTTCTCGATCCTTTTTCGTATATTTATGCCACAGCTTGTTATAGGCTATAGCGATCAATCCATGCTTCATGAACATGTCCTTATTAGGGGTGCCTTCCAGTGGAGCCGGATGGTTCATCTCTAATAAGCGGTCCGGGCTAAACAGGCTACCAATCAGTGGGGAGAAGACAGGCATGACGGATCACAACGGGGACAAAAGTCAGCACTGCCTATCTTATCACTGCGTGCAAAGACTAGACAGAATATTTCTATTCTACGTTGTTTGCAGGTAGTGAATACCTCATGAACCAATATCGAATAGTCAACGTTCGGTCAATCAAACAATTCAGTGGGGAGAATAAGTAGGCCCGCAAAGGTCTGCGTTACCTACCCTTTCACTATCTGTAAAGGGGGGGGGTCCTGCTCTTTCCTGTTTGCAGACAGAGAATCTCCAGAAAACAATCCGTGAACAGTAGTCCAGGTTCAAATAATTAATCAGTGGGGGAGAAAGATAGGCACGACGGCTGCGTTACCTATCCTTCGCTGCTTGCAAAGAGAGAGCCTGTTGTTTCTCCGTTTGCAGACAGCGAATCTCCAAACAAATCGACAAAGAGTAATACTAGTATTTTCCAAACAATCATTTCGCAATTCGTCGTGTTTACACGACCTTACCCGGACCGCATGGACAGTTTCTTGTCTTCCGAATCCAGCGCCCGATCGTCCTCTTTTCTTCGTAATCCTCGCGGCACTCCTGATGGTTCCCAGTCAGGACCGTAGATCACTCGAGAGAGGTCTGTTCGGAACCAGTGAAGTTCGGATGATCGGCTGTCAGATGAGGGTCTATCGGACAGGTGCACTCCCGATCGTTGCAGTCATTCACTCTGTCGTCAGGACCTCTCCCACTGGATCCACGAATCTCTGATGGGCCCCACGTATGGGACGCCAATTGTAAAAAAAGGTCACGGACAACCAATAAACAAAGATCCTTAAGTATTGCCCGGCGGTATCGCCTCTTTAACCCACAAAATACTAATCAATGAAGAGGCAGGCGCTGGAGACTGGAAGGCAGGAAACAAGGGTTTATTCTCTCCGGAGGAGAACACATCAGTTCGGACAGCAAGTATCGTCACGAGGTGCTCTAACCGCATCTCTGAGGCCTGGCCTCTTATACACAGCTTTATGATCTTTATTGCAGGTAACACATTCTTGCAATGCTTTGAAGTATGAAAGGACATCCTCGGAATCTCCCCTTCAGGCCCGTTCCCACACACATTTACAGTTGAAGTCCCCACCCCGGTCACAACAGGTGATGATTATCGCGCAGCTGGACATTCCGCCGATTCACGGAGTGCGTGGGGTTGATTGGATCTCATAGGGTGGGGGCTTTGATCAATTCGAGGGTCCTTTAATGGGGGAAGCTTCCTACTGTACGGGGGGGCAATAAACAGTATCCGCAGAGCCAGGTGGCGGCCTGGGAACGAGGAAGACAAACGGGCACACAGGAAAAGGGGGTTTGTATCAAAGGGCCTGGGACCATGAAAGGAATGAAGGGAGGTGTCGCGCTGGGAACGGGATGGGATTCCGGGGCAGAGCTTCGCTGAAGAGGGGGGTTTATGACCCAAGGCATGTGAGAGCGGGGGGGGGTCGTCAGCGTGCGGGGTTGAGAGAGAGAGAGAGAGACGCGCCGGCTATCAGCGAGGGGCAGGGAGGCCATGGTGCTCAAAATGGCTGCCGTTTACGTGCACGAATGGGTTCAAGAAGAGCAAGATGGCGCCGATAATGTTGACGTTTTCAGCCTAACTTTTAACAACTGGAGCGCTACCCGGAGCGCTGTTACAGATATATATATTTTTTTTAACGTTAATTTATCAAAATCCACTGGAGCACATATATGGAGACCTAGCAAAGGCACATCGGGCTAACAGTCCCTACAATTTTGCCAAGTTTCATGCAAATCCATTCAGCCATTCGGGCTAAAAGTGAGGCCAACCGCCCTATGGAAATTAACATGGGAAAAACGCGTTTTGGGACCCCCCTTTTTTCTCGGCCCCCCCTTGATGAACCCCCCCCAAATTTTTAGGGGCTGCTCAGAACCAAAATGTTCCATTTTCCTGAAGATTTCAGCCAATTCCGCCCACAAACGCCAAAGTTATTAGACATAGAATTTTCAAAAATCCCATAGAGAAAAAATCCTAACTATATATACCTACTGGCGACCGCCAGTAGGTAATATATATATATATATATATATATATATATATATGTGAACAAGCAGATAGTCCTGCACTTCCAGTACTCCGTCTGGCGAACAAAGACCACTCGAATCCCAAAGTAAGGCAATAGATGTTTATTAGACCAAGTCTAACAGCGTGGCGGACTGACGTGTTTCAGGCGGATGCCCTTGCTCACAGTTGGTCATTAGAAAAAAGTGCTGTATTTTTAAATGCTTTAGTGCACATCATGTGATAATAGACATAAACAACATACTTCATTGCTTGTTTCTGTGGTCTGGAAATTGGACAAAGGGTGAGTAAAATATTGTCTTCAAAACATAATTGATCTACTGAATACATATATATATATATATATATATATATATACTCCTCCAATCTCGCCCAGTTAATGAACGAGTCCGACACATGCTAGGATTGCCCAACTTCAATTTTAATGCCACCAGGTCACAGCATTACAGTAGCGCGTTGCTCACACTCTCGCAGCCCTTGGCAGACGCGTTTCGGCGATTGCCTCATCAGTGCCGGCTGTCTGCTGTGTGATTCAAAATGACAGTTTTCCGCGGGGCTTTTCTTCATAAGTCCTGCCAGCGAACCCCATTGGCTGGATGTTGGAGCCATAGAAAGCGGACAGGGGAGATGTAAACCGGCAAGTGCTTTGTCGCTTTCGTGGTATGGGGTGCTTGGTTGCCGTTAACAATCCCGCTATGTGAAAGCAGCCTGTTCAGAGTTCAACACAAGGTACAATGTCCCATAGTTGGCATTAACTAATGCTCTCCTTACTGCCACTCCCATTGCGTTGCGGGTATTCTCTGGCGAAATCAATCCTTTGCTGGGCAATCCTGTCAGCAGATAATCTGCTCCCTCTCCCCGATACCTACACAGTGTCCAGGTCGGGGGGCGCCACGTTGTGCAGTCCATGCACTACATCCAACAACTTTTGCCGGCAGACGTGGAGCTCCAGACCGAGGGGCGTGCCGGTATGCGGAGCCGACCTCCGCTAAACATACTCCTCCAATCTCGCCCAGTTAATAAACGAGTCCGACACATTTTTAGGGGCTGCTCAGAACCAAAATGTTCCATTTTCCTGAAAATTTCAGCCAATTCCGTCCACAAACGCCAAAGTTATTAGACATAGAATTTTCAAAAATCTCATAGAGAAAAAATCCTAACTATATATACCTACTGGCGACCGCCAGTAGGTAATATATATATATATATATATATATATATATATATATATATATATATGTGAACAAGCAGATAGTCCTGCACTTCCAGTACTCCGTCTGGCGAACAAAGACCACTCGAATCCCAAAGTAAGGCAATACATGTTTATTAGACCAAGTCTAACAGCGTGGCGGACTGACGTGTTTCGGGCGGATGCCCTTGCTCACAGTTGGTCATTAGAAAAAAGTGCTGTATTTTTAAATGCTTTAGTGCACATCATGTGATAATAGACATAAACAACATACTTCATTGCTTGTTTCTGTGGTCTGGAAATTGGACAAAGGGTGAGTAAAATATTGCCTTCAAAACATAATTGATCTACTGAATACATATATATATATATATATATGTATATATACACACATATATATATATATATATATATACATACATGAGAGTGCCGCCTTGAACTCGTTGTTGCGAGGGGCTCCTTCTCGCGACCGGGACGGCCGCTAAATATTCAAAAACTATGCAGAACACAACGAGTTCAAGGCGGCACTCTCTGGTGCTGCCTGCCATGAAACGAAGGGGAGCTGGAATCGTGCAGGGAGACCAGCTCCAAGTTCCAGATTTGACAGCGCATAAAGCAGGGCAGGTTCTATCATGGATTTCAGCATTTCACTAAGGCTTGATCAAAAGAAAGGGTGCAGGCGCTCCCACTGGGGATTATTTGGAAGAACACTACATCGCCCAGCAGGCCTTGCATTAGGCCACGCCCACTTGGAGCAGGTGATCAGCCACTGAGTGCTCTTCAGCAGCGCCTACAGCCTTTCTGTGCCACGATACGCCACTGAAGAAAGGATGTTTCCTGAAACGCGTCTGGCGTTAATACTTATGGACATTTGCTTTTCTGAATGAGCCTGCTGGCAGGCTGTCTTTCATCATTAAAGGGACTGTACTTCAACCTTCGTGTGGCTCCGATTTCTCAAAAGGGTGTTCTGCATAGTTTTTGAATATTTAGCGGCCGTCCCGGTCGCGAGAAGGAGCCCCTCGCAACAACGAGTTCAAGGCGGCACTCTCTGGTGCTGCCTGCCATGAAACGAAGGGGAGCTGGAATCGTGCAGGGAGACCAGCTCCAAGTTCCAGATTTGACAGCGCATAAAGCAGGGCAGGTTCTATCATGGATTTCAGCATTTCACTAAGGCTTGATCAAAAGTAAGGGTGCAGGCGCGCCCACTGGGGATTATTTGGAAGAACACTACATCGCCCAGCAGGCCTTGCATTAGGCCACGCCCACTTGGAGCAGGTGATCAGCCACTGAGTGCTCTTCAGCAGCGCCTACAGCCTTTCTGTGCCACGATACGCCACTGAAGAAAGGATGTTTCCTGAAACGCGTCTGGCGTTATTACTTATGGACATTTGCTTTCCTGAATGAGCCTGCTGGCAGGCTGTCTTTCATCATTAAAGGGACTGTACTTCAACCTTCGTGTGGCTCCGATTTCTCAAAAGGGTGTTCTGCATAGTTTTTGAATATTTAGCGGCCGTCCCGGTCGCGAGAAGGAGCCCCTCGCAACAACGAGTTCAAGGCGGCACTCTCTGGTGCTGCCTGCCATGAAACGAAGGGGAGCTGGAATCGTGCAGGGAGACCAGCTCCAAGTTCCAGATTTGACAGCGCATAAAGCAGGGCAGGTTCTATCATGGATTTCAGCATTTCACTAAGGCTTGATCAAAAGAAAGGGTGCAGGCGCGCCCACTGGGGATTATTTGGAAGAACACTACATCGCCCAGCAGGCCTTGCATTAGGCCACTCCCACTTGGAGCAGGTGATCAGCCACTGAGTGCTCTTCAGCAGCGCCTACAGCCTTTCTGTGCCACGATACGCCACTGAAGAAAGGATGTTTCCTGAAACGCGTCTGGCGTTATTACTTATGGACATTTGCTTTCCTGAATGAGCCTGCTGGCAGGCTGTCTTTCATCATTAAAGGGACTGTACTTCAACCTTCGTGTGGCTCCGATTTCTCAAAAGGGTGTTCTGCATAGTTTTTGAATATTTAGCGGCCGTCCCGGTCGCGAGAAGGAGCCCCTCGCAACAACGAGTTCAAGGCGGCACTCTCTGGTGCTGCCTGCCATGAAACGAAGGGGAGCTGGAATCGTGCAGGGAGACCAGCTCCAAGTTCCAGATTTGACAGCGCATAAAGCAGGGCAGGTTCTATCATGGATTTCAGCATTTCACTAAGGCTTGTAGAGGAACGTAACGGGCGGGCCATTAGGTTGCAAGAACTAAAGTGTCTAACAGTTGCGGAATCGGTGGACGTACATTTTATAATTAAAATACGACAGGGCCACTTACAATAAAATTATCTAGATATACATTTGCGGGCAAGTACCATGGGTGACGTTAATTCGAACTTTCAATAGTACAGTAATCAATAACACATCAGAACTTAATATCAATAGGGATATCGAAATATTCAATCTATTCTCATCCCCGCCCGCCATGTGCTTCAAAACTGCATACGTATCTCGTGATATCAAGGTTGTGCAACCAGTACACAACAAGGAGTTACGAGTCCCATTTATTCCGGCGCCATTTTGGGCGAGGACGGGCAGGTCCAGGATATAGTCAAAATGTCTCTACCAACCATCGACTATGATGATGTTCATATGCTGTATTTATTAGAGTAACACTCATCTGTCCACATGAAATTAATTTGCCACAATCTAAACATGTCATTTTAATCTTTCCAAAGTTCTACTAAATATTTGGGACCGTTTCCCTTGCCTCTGATGCTGTCAGTGCCACTTCTTTGATGAATGTACTGGCAGGTCGGGGGTTCTCCTCCAAATCTCTCTTTTATGCAGCACTATAATTAATCGGTGCCACCTCTCCATATGACGATGCATGGTATAGTTACCATAACTATATTTTTTTTTCGGTTCCTCTGGAGAGTACATCGTGGCAGATGAAGCGTGTAACGTACCGGGCATTTACCTTTTTTTGCATGTAGAGGAAAGGAAAAAAAATTCGAGCATTCTAAGGTGTCCCAGGGCCATTTTAGTGGACCAGGCCCAAATCCAAAGAACAGGCCGCCATTTTGAGAGTCCTCTTGCAGCCGCCTGTCGCTGTAGCATCAAGAGCGGCCGAAACTCAGCTGAATGGCAACTGAAACGGTAAAGGGGCGCCCCACTACAGCAGACGAGCCTCCACCTAGGAAGGCCCGTTCACGCCGTTTCCCCCCCCCCTCCTTCGGGCACCCCACGCCGTTATTCGGAGCAGGTTGTAGGATGGCCACACCAGTACGGCAACTTGCTAGACACCACCTCGGTGCCTACCGAATCTCAGCGCCTTGTGGTGTCTTCTATTCAGAAAACATTGTTGTGCTGCCTTCGACCTATTCGCCGCAAGTGCGCACGCAACTCAGCTGCATAGCTTGCTAGACACCATCGAGGTGCTAACCGAATCTCAGCGCCTTGTGGTGTCTTCCATTCCAAAAATATTGTTGCGCTGCCTTTGGCCCCATTCGCACATCGGTCCGCTACTGACGCCATCTCACAGGCCAACGGGGTGCCCCACGCCGACTTTCAGCATTGTAGGATGGCCACACCAGTGCGACAACTTACTAGACACCACCTCGGTGCTATCCGGATCTTGGCATCTCAGCGCCTTGTGGTGTCTTCTATTCAGAAAATATTGTTGCGCTGCCTTTGGCCCCATTCGCACATCGGTCCGCTACTGACGCCATCTCACAGGCCAACGGGGCGCCCCACGCCGACTTTCAGCATTGTAGGATGGCCACACCAGTGCAACTTACTAGACACCACCTCGGTGCCATCCAGATCTTGGCATCTCAGCGCCTTGTGGTGTCTTCTATTCAGAAAATATTGTTGCGCTGCCCTTGGCCCCATTCGCACATCGGTCCGCTACTGCCGCCATCTCACAGGCCAACGGGGCGCCCCAAGCCGACTTTCAGCATTGTAGGATGGCCACACCAGTGCGACAACTTGCTGGACACCACCTCGGTGCCATCCGGATCTTGGCGCGTTGTGCTGCCTTCGGCCTATTCGCACATCGGTCCGCTACTGACGCCATCTCACAGGCCAACGGGGCGCCCCACGCCGACTTTCAGCATTGTAGGATGGCCACACCAGTGCAACTTACTAGACACCACCTCGGTGCCATCCGGATCTTGGCGCATTGTGCTGCCTTCGGCCTATTCGCACATCGGTCCGCTACTGACGCCATCTCACAGGCCAACGGGGCGCCCCACGCCGACTTTCAGCATTGTAGGATGGCCACACCAGTGCAACTTACTAGACACCACCTCGGTCCCATCCGGATCTTGGCACGTTGTGCTGCCTTCGGCCTATTCGCACATCGGTCCGCTACTGCCGCCATCTCACAGGCCAACGGGGCGCCCCACGCCGACTTTCAGCATTGTAGGATGGCCACACCAGTGCGACAACTTGCTGGACACCACCTCGGTGCCATCCGGATCTTGGCGCGTTGTGCTGCCTTCGGCCTATTCGCACATCGGTCCGCTACTGACGCCATCTCACAGGCCAACGGGGCGCCCCACGCCGACTTTCAGCATTGTAGGATGGCCACACCAGTGCAACTTACTAGACACCACCTCGGTCCCATCCGGATCTTGGCACGTTGTGCTGCCTTCGGCCTATTCGCACATCGGTCCGCTACTGCCGCCATCTCACAGGCCAACGGGGCGCCCCACGCCGACTTTCAGCATTGTAGGATGGCCACACCAGTGCGACAACTTGCTGGACACCACCTCGGTGCCATCCGGATCTTGGCGCGTTGTGCTGCCTTCGGCCTATTCGCACATCGGTCCGCTACTGACGCCGCCTCACGTGCCAACGGATTTTCTACGCTTTTTATACCCTATGCCGCATAACAGGTCATGTGACTTGTTTATAAAACTTTTCATTGGTTCATTTTACTTTTGGTTTCCTAATGATGGAAGGCTTGATCATATGACCTAAAAATAACACTTTTCATTGGATGAAAACTATTTTTTTTTCCCAAACGATGAAAGCCCCACCTTGTTTCTGGATGTTTCAGACTGAAGCTGGCGTCAGCATGAAAGCACCACCATCTCGTGGCTCCGTCGTGGTCATTCCGCGAGCAATCATGGCAGCCGCTCCCCACCGGAAGCCTACAGGAGTCGGGGGCCCCCAAGACTTTTGTAGAATCCTCAAGGCGGAGGGGACGCTTTCGAGAATGGGGTCCAAGACCTAGCAGACAAGCGTCCGATTTCCAAGGTGTCCCAGGGCCATTTCAGTGGACCAGGCCCAAAAAGGAAAGAGCCTGCCGCCATTTTGAGAGTCCTGTGACAGCCGCCTATCGCTGCACCGCAAGAGTGGGCGCAACTCAGCTGAATTGCGGATTTTGACACAGTGGACCAAAAGCGGACGGAATGGCAACTGAAACGGTAAAGGGGCGCCCCACTACAGCAGACGAGGCTCCACCTGGGGAGGCCCGTTCATGCCGGCCCCCCCCCCCCCGGGGCGCCCCACGCCGTTATTCGGAGGGCGGCAACTCAGCTGAATTGCGGATTTTGACACAGTGGACCAAAAGCGGACGGAATGGCAACTGAAACGGTAAAGGGGCGCCCCACTACAGCAGACGAGGCTCCACCTGGGGAGGCCCGTTCACGCCGCCTCCCCCCCCCCCCCGGGGCACCCCACGCCGTTATTCGGAGGGCGGCAACTTACTGGACATCACCTTGGTGCCATCGTTCTGCTGCCTTGGAACTATTCGCACAACAGACCGCTACTGATGACCCACCCCCCGCGACGCCCCACGCCGGATACCGAAATCAGTGCGGCACCCAGGCAACATCACCTGGGTGCCGTCCAGAAATCTGGACGTTGTGCTGCCTTGGGACTATTCGCACAACCGACCGCTACTTCCTTCTTTTTGCCTAAAAATGTTTAAATGTTTTTACTGTTTTTGTTTTGTTGTATATATTTATAAGTTATTAAAGTTTTATAATCCTACTACTTTGTTGGAGTGCTATATATTTTTAATGTGACACATAATTGTAAAAACTTTGATGTACAAAGAGTCATCCCTGGAATCTTCCGCTTCAGGCTTGGTCCCCTCCCCAATCACAATACAGGATGGTTTTCAGATAGTAGGAACGCGTGTGGTGTGACGGATCTCATCGGGTGTGGGCCTTGATCTACTATAACTCCTTTGAAGAGGGGTAATTCTTTACAGCTGGGGCCATAAACTACATCTGCAGGGCTAGCTGATAGCCTGGGACCGGCCTGGACAATCGGACACAGAGGAAGAGGAGTGTCAGAGGGTGCGGTAGTGAATAGGGCGAAAGGGAGGTGTCGGGCGGGCACAGGGTGTGATTCTCAGGGAAGAGCAGCGCAGATGGGGGGAGGTTTATTGCCCATGCATAAGACAGAGAGCGGGGGTGACCAGTGCCTGGGGGAGATGCTTGCGAGGGTGGGGAGCCATGCTAAGGATCGACAGCGTGCAGAGAGTGGGTCTGGTCAAGTCATCTAAAATGGCTGCCGTGCACGACAAAAGTGTGGCATTTGAAAAAAGGCAAGATGGCGCAGACAATGTTTTTCAACACTTCCTGATTTCCTTCGAATCGAACGTTAACAGACGTTGGGGCCTATTACCAAAGTTAAGCGATATTTATCCCTAACGATGCTTAGCAACAAATTTTTTACCGCTAAGCATCGTCAGAAATTATCGCAGATAAACCTTGCTATTATCAAGGTTTATCGCAAATGCGATAAAAAACGGCCGCAATGCATTAATATCGCTGAAAAGTCAGCGATATTCATGCATTACCGAGCTAATGCTCTTAGCCATGTTATCCACCTCCCATTGGATAACATGGCTAAGAACTGCTCAGGGCAGGTGTTACTTTTTGGAGATATTCGCGCTTAGCGCGAATATCTCCAAAAGTTGGTAATAGGAGATAGCGATGTTAGCAACTGTTTCCAGTCGCTAACATCTTGGCATGCCCACTTTGCATGTCATTAGTGATAAATATCACTGACATGCAAAGTGGGGCCCAAGATGGTCGCTATCTCCTACTAGCGGTCGCTAACTGGTGTTAGCGACAGCTAGGTAATACGGAGATAATTTTATCTCCGCTTTCTTGGCTTTTAAAGCCCAAAAAGCGGAGATAAACCCCCTTGATAATATGCCCCGTTATCTCTCCCACACTACCGGTCCCCCTGGGCTTAAACGCCGAGATGGTAGGGACTGCATCCCGTGAAGATAGGCCGAGACGTCACTCAGCAGAAAAAAAAGTAAAAAAAAAGTCTATAAACATACAATAAGTTAAAAGTCAATCATTCTTCATTCCTTGTAGTACGCTCCCCAGTCCGCTTCCCGTTACGCTAACCGGGCGCACCCCACCAAAAAAACGCCCCGCGAAGCCCTTTTAAAGCCTCCACATCAAACCTATGGGGTCAGGGAGGATCTACTATGCCCCCTTATGGTCATTTGCCCCTTCGCTTTGGCCTCCTCTTGTCTCTCGATCCTACCGAGAGACAAGATGGCGGCCGCTACGGACTGTTTGGACTGTTTGGAATGTTTACAGACGCCGGAGAACCAATCAGCTTCGCTTCACAAAGCTCCGTAACGCGAAAAGTACGCGAACTGGAGCGCTGCCCGTTCCGCTGTTACAGATATATATCTTTTTTTGAACGTTAATTTCTCAAAATCCACTGGAGCACATATATTGAGACCTAGCAAAGGCACATCGGGCTACCAGTCCCTACAATTTTGCCAAGTTTCGTGCAAATCCATTCAGCCGTTCGATTATTATTATTTCTTTTTTTTTTTTGCCCCGCGGGGCCCTTTTAAAACCTCCACATCAAACCTAGGGGGTCAGGGAGGATCTACTATGCCCCCTTATGGTCATTTTCCCCTTCGCTTTGGCCTCCTCTTGTCTCTCGATCCTACCGAGAGACAAGATGGCGGCCGCTACGGACTGTTTGGAATGTTTACAGACGCCGGAGAACCAATCAGCTTCGCTTCACAAAGCTCCGTAACGCGAAAAGTACGCGAACTGGAGCGCTGCCCGGTCCGCTGTTACAGATATATATCTTTTTTTGAACGTTAATTTCTCAAAATCCACTGGAGCACATATATTGAGACCTAGCAAAGGCACATCGGGCTACCAGTCCCTACAATTTTGCCAAGTTTCGTGCAAATCCATTCAGCCGTTCGGGCTAAAAGTGAGGCCAACCGCCCTATGGAAAACTCAATGTTAAAAACACGTTTTGGGACCCCCCTTTTTTCTCGGCCCCCCCTTGACGAAACCCCCCCAAATTTTCAGGGGCTACTCAGAAACAAAATGTTCCATTTTCCTGAAAATTTCAGCCAATTCCGTCTACAAACGCCAAAGTTATTAGACATAGAATTTTCAAAAATCCCATAGAGAAAAAATCCTAACTATATATACCTACTGGCGACCGCCAGTAGGTAATATATATATATATATATATATATTACAGCTCCCCTGACAAAAAGCCAGAAAACCAGCACTCCCAGTAAATTAAACCACTTTGGTTTATTGCACACAAACAGAAAAACGCGTTTCGGCTTTTGCCTTCGTCAGTATATATATATATATATTAGGAGAGGTGTGGCGCCGCGGCCAGGGCGACTGACGCTGGAATCTGGGGATCAGGGTTCGATCCCCGGCTCCGGCGGCAGGTTAGCCCAACACCATGCGACTCTGGGCAATAGCTTGCTTAATCTTCCCGATGGCCCCCAGCGCCCAGAGACCCTAACGGGTGATTGTGCGCTATACAAATGTGGATTATTATTATCATTATATATTACCTACTGGCAGTCGCCAGTAGGTAGTTATATTTAGGACCTACTTTCAATAGGAAATCCACAACATTCTATTTGGAATAACTTTGGCTCTGGTGGACGAATCTTTGCTAATTTCTCCAAGAAAATGGCCTGCTCCGCTCCTTCCCTGAAAGTTTGGGGATGATTCCTCAAGTGGGGGCCGAGAAAAAAGGGGGGTCCCAAAACCTGTTTTCCCCATGCAATTTCCATAGGGACCTTTAGCCAGGGCTTCAGCCCGAACAGCTGAACGGAATTCCATCAGAGAGGTAGGGTTTGGTACGCAGATTGTGCTTTTTGTTAAATGGTGTAAATCCGTTCAGTAGTTCCTGAGAAAATCAAAAGTAAAATCATAGTGATATCTAGAACTTTATTGACTATGCATGAGTTTGCAACATCAGTAACAGATAAAGGAAATACATCAGACAAGGAGGTTACAAGTACACAAGACTGTCTTCGTCAAATACATATAATGCAACGAGGAGCAGGAGAAAGTCCTTTTAAACCAAAGAGCGTTTTTACTTCCAACATGCCAAAAGACGTGATTGACATTTTTCATGAGTGCATTATTGAAGATTTGAATAAACTAAACCATGCAGTGCAGAAACAACTTCATCAAAAAAGACTATAAACTGACCCAATATCCAAATTGATGAAAAAATTATCGGAAAATCAAGAGGTAATAATAAATAAATCAGACAAAGGGGGTAATATTGTCTTGTGGCCAAGACAGGATTATGTGAAAGAAGCCATGAAACAATTAAATGATGCACATTGCTATACAAAATCGAATGGAATGGAATACAAAAAAGCAAAATAAAAAATAAAAAAGTTGTTGTATTAATATAAAAGAAATGATTTAATATCTACAACTGTAGTCTTGTAGTGCATACACCATTTACCTCGTGTGAGTTCATCATTGTGGCAGTTAATAAATGAATGATTAAAACCCATGTGGGCTGGTGAGAATGTTGCTCTGGGTGTCCTCTTGTGTGTGGTCAGCTGCTTCTGGACACCAATCCCCCGTACACTGATCGCACCGTTGGTCGGAGGGGCGATGAGTCCGCATTGACTGCCCCGACCCAGCAGCTTGTCTGTGTTGCGCTGGCTGTAGCGGTTCAAAGGGGACCAAGGACTACGGCCGTTGATTTTCTTTCATTCCGGGGCATTGAGCCTATCACCACCTACTTGCAAGCCAGCTGGGACCTACTGTCTGCCTCACTCCCCCACGCCATCGACCCGGTTGTGCCGGTACAGTGCTGTAACTGTGGGGACAGGAAGAGGCAACAAGCGGGTCTTAGTGGTTGCAAGGTTTATTTTGTCTAGCAGAGAGTCGGTACAGGTTTTACGGGTGACTCCTCGGCGAGGGGACCGGCTTCTTTCTCTCCGGGTCTTTCGTCTCACAACTTCTCCTTCGGTCCTGCTGGGGCTCCGCCTTCTGCTGGGCTCCGGAGGCTCCGTTCTGAGGGCTCGCGCCGTAGCCAGGGTACATGTAGGAAACAAAAGAGAGGGGAAGTAAGAGTGCGTTTTGCTTAAGCGCCTCGGCTCCTAATCTGCTAAGGAAACGGGGAAGTGAGGGATGTACACACAGTGCTCGAAGGAACGGTGATTGTGCTCGTGTCAGTTACCCGCTAATTGGCGTCCCCCCCCCCCCCTTCGTTACAGGGCTCTGAGTCTCAGGGATACCCCCGTCCCTTCCGCCACCACCCCAGGAAGCGTTCACGCACCTCGAGGAGCCGTACCCCTCCTGGCGTACGGCTGGGCGATGCGTGGTGTTGGCCTCCGGGCTCAGCTTGTAGTGCGGCTCCGCTTCTGGGTTGTCCGGCGTTCTCCGTCGAGTCGGGTGACACCTCCTCGGGTCCTCCTCTCCGGTCCTCGATTCTCCAGACGTCTGCTGGGCTCTGTTCCCCTCCTCGCCTTTCTCCGCTCCTCCAATACTCCTCGCTGCTTCCCGCCTCTCCGCACTCTGCCACACTGTCCGCTCCTCCGGTGTAGAAACACACCGGCTGATCCTCTGCTCCACCCTTAAACAGGTGTGTTGACTCCGCCCCCGTCCAGGTATCTGTCCCCTTAAAGGGCCCCCAGTCGTCTTCGTCTTCATCATCACACGAATAGTATTCAGGTCCGGGGCTGTCAACGCGGCATTCAGGCTGAGGAGAGAAAGGGGGGGGGGTCGGACAATGTTAAAGAGGACCCCGTTATGGGGCAAGACAGACGGACCCCGCTACAAGTGCCTTCTGGGAGTTGGAGTCCAGCATTGCAACGGACTCAAACAGGATGTGTCGACCATATTAGGGGGAGGAGCGCCAGGTGCTGGAACATTTATTTGAGTAGGAAGGAACATTTGTGTATAGGACATGCTGCATTGTTGGGCGCTGAAGAAGGCTATAAATGCCGAAATGCATTCGCCGCCATTGCTGTAATGAAAATAAACGAGCTGTCTGACCTGCAATCCCCTTGGCCTCCGCGTTCTTCTTCGAGGGATGTTTGTGCAATATTTCCTGTGCCTGCCAGAGACACAGTACAGATGGCCCCGCTACACTAAGAGTCTCGGAGATTCAACTGGCACCCAGCTGCTTGCAGCTTCAAGACTGTATCGAGGGATCGATATTCTCCGATGACCGCCAGAGAACACAGATCATTGGTGGGGAGAGCGAGGTATTTTATCTCAGAGGGGCGATGAGTCCGCATTGACTGCCCCGACCCAGCAGCTTGTCTGTGTTGCGCTGGCTGTAGCGGTTCAAAGGGGACCAAGGACTACGGCCGTTGATTTTCTTTCATTCCGGGGCATTGAGCCTATCACCACCTACCTGCAAGCCAGCTGGGACCTACTGTCTGCCTCACTCCCCCACGCCATCGACCCGGTTGTGCCGGTACAGTGCCTTCTGGGAGTTGGAGTCCAGCATTGCAACAGTCTCAAACAGGATGTGTCGACCACATTAGGGGGAGGAGCGCCAGGTGCTGGAACATTTATTTAAGCAGGAAGGAACATTTGTGTATAGGACATGCTGCATTGTTGGGCGCTGAAGAAGGCTATAAATGCCGAAATGCATTCGCCGCCATTGCTGTAATGAGAAATAAACGAGCTGTCTGACCTGCAATCCCCTTGGCATCCGCGTTCTTCTTCGAGGGATGTTTGTGCGATATATATATATATATATACATATATTAAAACTTCGGGGACAGAACTGAGCTTCTCAACAATTGGAAGACAGGAGCATCTAACTATTGGCTGCAATTTCAACGGAAGCAGGCAGCCAGAAAGTATTGGCTGCTTCCGTTGATAAGGAACATGGTGGCAGGGAATTTGCACCAATGTACAGGATTTTAAAAACTGATGTTACTGGCCCAACTGTTTTCGCACTTTCTAAGTTTTTTACTAATGTG
Source organism: Lissotriton helveticus (assembly GCF_964261635.1). Classification (NCBI taxonomy): domain Eukaryota; kingdom Metazoa; phylum Chordata; class Amphibia; order Caudata; family Salamandridae; genus Lissotriton; species Lissotriton helveticus. The sequence goes on along the minus strand of NC_136072.1, from coordinate 148,089,996 downwards.
TGGTATACACGAAACCGTCTTTTAAAAAATGTTGGGTAGTGTCTAAACATTTTTCAAATCCATTTTAAAGTTGTTTAACCCTGTACAGACCTTTTTCATATGTATCCAATATTTAATCTGTAATGATATTTGTATATGTGTTTTTTTTCTTTTTTGTATTGTGCATCTTTTATGACCAAATGGTCGAAATAAAGATTGGAAATGGAATGGAAATATATATATATATACATATATTAAAACTTCGGGGACAGAACTGAGCTTCTCAACAATTGGAAGACAGGAGCATCTAACTATTGGCTGCAATTTCAACAAATCCAGATTTCTTGCTAGATTGTCGATGTTAGCTTCTATGTTGTTCATGGCAATTGCAATTGCCTGCATAGTATCCATTTGAATTTCAAGTTTTTGTGTTTGCCAAGTGAAGGCATTGATTGCAGACGTTTGTGTGGAATTTATTGAAGATAACAAGGAGTTTTGATTGTAACAACCACTTTGAGTTGTGCACTTTGTCTGAGCAGTTAAATGGCGAGAGTTCTGTTCCCCCAAGAGGCTAGTCTCTCCCGGCCCCATTCCCAATGAGAGTGAGCTTTGATTGAAAGTTAAGCTTTTAATTGCTGACAGGGTCTGTTACAGAGACAAGGGGGCATATTACCAAGCATTAGCGATAATTATCGCTATTGCTTGGTTAGCGACAAAATTTTACCGCTGAGCTGCGGCGATTTTTATCACAGATAAACCTTGGTATTACCAAGGTTTATCGCAAATGCGATAAAAAACGGCCGCAATGCATGAATATCGCTGAAAAGTCAGCGATATTCATGCATTACCGAGCTAATGCTCTTAGCCATGTTATCCACCTCCCATTGGATAACATGGCTAAGAACTGCTCAGGGCAGGTGTTAGCTTTTGGAGATATTCGCGCTTAGCGCAAATATCTCCAAAAGTTGGTAATAGGAGATAGCGATGTTAGCGACTGTTTCCAGTCGCTAACATCTTGGCACGCACACTTTGCATGTCATTAGTGATAAATATGACTGACATGCAAAGTGGGGCCCAAGATGGTCGCTATCTCCTACTAGCTGTCGCTAACTGGTGTTAGCGACAGCTAGGTAATAGGGAGATAATTTTATCTCCGCTTTCTTGGCTTTTAAAGCCAAAAAAGCGGAGATAAACCCCCTTGATAATATGCCCCTAGAGGTGTTGAGAGCCTCTGCCTTCTGCCTGCGGGGTCACCATACTTTTCCCTTGTGAATGTGGTATGTCCGTATTAGGGGACTCCAGTGCTGGGGATATTTCGAGGACTTCCGGGTTTTCTGGCCCTACCGCGTCTTGCCTCATTTCCTGGGGCAGACAAAAAGCTGCTCCGTTTCTCCCGGAGGGATATAATTCCCATTAACCGGTTTCTCATTGTAATGAAATTTTGCGCTTGATTCCTGGCTCAGGCCATCTTTTGCTTGTTTCCTTGTCTGCTTTGCTGCGTTATCACAAGACTCTCCTTTCCCCAGTGTTCTTAGTTCAGATGGCATTGACGTAAAGTATTTGCAAATTTTCATAACATTTGAATTGGAACTCAAATTTTAATTTGAGTGCACGAAGGGGGTAGATTCTAACCTCACTTGGATGTCCGTGGCCGGCGTTGTTGTAGTACAAGTACTGATTATTTTGCTCATTTTGGTGCATGGCCTACAGTTTGTCATTTTCCTCCCCTGTCGTGCACAAGCTTGTCTTTGATTTCCATGTGCGGTCCTGTCCCCCAATTTATAAGGTAGTTTGTAAGCCAATTTCCCACTGTGTGCCAGGGATCTACATTCTTTATATATATTTACCCTTCTCTTGGTTGCTCTGTTTTCTCTGTTTTCAGTACTATCCTTGATGTTATTTGATATCATTTGGGTAGATAGATTAGGCCGCTTTATTTGGTTGGTTATTTTTCTATTTCCACCGATGCGAGTGCTGTGGTTAGTCTCTCAGATTAGTCTCACTGTCTCTCTGCCCCAATGTGTGATATGAGCCTAGATATTGTGGGGACCTTTGTTGCTCGCGCTAATGTCCTTAGTGACCTTAATGTACTTAAAGGCCTTAATGTACTCCACTTAGTCACAGGTGGAGAGGAGAGAACCCCTCTCACCCTTTGTTCTCCCTATAGACCCTTCCTTTGTAACCAGGGGGGGGCTACAATGCCTCAGTGCCCCAATAGCCACTGCTGGAAGTGTGTAAAAATATAGTAAAATATGGTAAAGTATTGGTAGAAGTTCTGGAGAAGAAAATGATGTGTGGTAAAACTCTCCCCTTTGTATGTACCTTGAGTCCTTAGGGTTTGCAGGTTTGTGACGGGCAAGGGAGGGAATAGACAAGAGCAAGGTGATGATAATGGTAGAGCGTAGGGGCGGAATCAGGGGGGCCATCGCGAGTGGGGCCTGCAGAATGGGCACAGGCTGCATCTGGATCTTACCGTATCTGGCAGCAGCACACTCTAAGTAGCCGCCGTCTAACGGCGACTGCATTCACTCAGCTGAGCTTCCCTCGCTCTGTTGCCCCATTCGCACTCTGCGGCAGTTTTGCCGATGCCAATTCCCCTCAATAAAACAGATTAAACAAATGCCACTCCTGTCCCCAGGCTCTGCTGCCTCTTGCCGCCCACATGTCTGCCATCAGGCCAGTGCATCGTCTCACCTGACCTCGTTGGTGCTGGCACTGGCGTCTGGTGTATGCGAAGTACAGTCGCGCTAGAGTAAAAGCCCAGTTAAGGTTGGCCACCGAATGCCCGACCTGTGGCTGCAAGACCACAAAACTGCATGAGACAACGTCAGGGCCCGGGGGACGGGAACCGGGCAGGTACGGCATATGTGGAGGCTCCTTCTCGCGTGGCTCATCCTCCTCCACTTGTGTGCATACATCAGCTCTCTCCATCAGTGCGGATAATGACATTCAATCTAATAAAAATTGTATTTATGAGTTGGAGAAATACCCCAGACAGGAGAAAGGGACTCTACCCTTAAGAAATTATCATGGGGAGAGCCATGAGACAGCCTGCAGTTCCATCAAACAAGCTAGTATATATAACAGATTATTTGTTGCTCGATTACTGTAAAGGACTGGCTCGCATGGTACGTTCTGTGTCTTAGCAGGTTGGGGAAGCTGCTAACACCTCAACAGTCTCAGTGCCACGACCTCAGACCCAGAGACTGGACCCTGGTGAAGAAGTACATAGGCAAGTCCTGCCTGGAACTTCGTTGGCGTGGGCAATTCCAAGTGATACTGTTAACCACAAATGTGGTGGTCTTCCAAACTGGGTACATGCTCCCCATGTCCCCTTGAAGATGCAATGCCTGTTGCAGATGTGCTAGTGGTTACAGTCAGACAGGTGCCTCAGGGTAGCCAAACTGTTGAAGGGGCTCCAGCTACTGTGACTCTTGGTGCTAATCTTGAGAAGGGTAGAGAGAGCCAGCTCTTGCAGGTACAGAAGGGTCAAGTGAAGGAGAGCTGACTAGGTGAGATAATGTCCCAAATGACAGGAGCAATGCAGCTGACACAAGTGATAAAAAGAGACCGTTGGCCCAAAAGAATAGACAAATTGAGACACATCCAAACTGAATGCTGAGTACCACACCCTGTTAGATAAAATAAAGGATAATTACGCACTTGTATAGCGCACGACTACCCGGAGGCATCTCGGCGCTTGTACGAATACTGCTAAGGAACCCTTCCTGGCCTTTCCCTGTGATGTGCCCATTCCTGGGCACCCCCAAGATGAAGCCAGGCATCCTTAGCGTTGTTGGGGCTGTTGTGGAGATTAAGCAAGCTGTTGCCCAGAGGTGCAGAGTGGGACTCAGGATTAGAATAGGCACCAGGGCGAGAATTATCAGGTCTGAGGAAATTGAGCCCAAGAACCCGCCAAGGCGGGAATTGAACCCTGGTCCTGGGCCAGACTTCTACATCAGGGTCTGCCGCTCTAACCATTGAGCCACACTTCCCATAGAAGTCTCTAGTCAGTCAGAACAAAGTGACAGTGATGATGAAGGACCTTCAGCGAGAAAGTCTGTAAGAGTGCCAAATCGTGAATACGCTGCACCAGAGTGGACTTACTTGGCTTCAAACGATTGAGAAAAAGCATATCACACCTTTTTGTTCAACAATTGAAGTTCTTGTGAACCACTTTGAGAAGCTGTTATACTCAAATTGAACATTCAACAAATACCAAGTAAAATACTAAAGAAATGAGTGTATAAAAATCTACAGGGCTATGAGAAAAACAAACTGAGATAAAAGAAATTTAAAGCAAACATAACAAGTTCCTTATTTTTATCTTTGCTGCAAACGTTGATACAGTAATCCAAATTTAAAGAAAGTCTCAAAGATTTATTCTAGAAAGGTCATGGATCCAAGGTCAGTGTCAGTGTAACGCAAACACATAGGTGCCTGTAAACTTACTGCATTTTCTATAGTTCTTGTCATATTTCTTAATTTTAAATCTGCCGCTTCATATATATCTATACTACTATAATAAAGGAAGAACTTTCAGCCTTTGAGGCGGGTAAACTCGGGAACCACAGTGCCAATCCACACACCCGATACACCGTTGGAATTGTCAGGGTGTGTAGATGGTTATAGGCTATATAAATTTGTAAAAAAAAGTTATTTAAAAAATTTTAAGTAAAAAAAAAAGTAGTCCCTCCGAAGTAGCGCCGGCCGCGACGTGTGTGCTCACGTTAGGAGCGCGGGGAGGAGCGGCGTCCAGGAGCGCGATGAGGAGCGGCGGACATGGCGCGGGGAGGAGCGGTGACGTGAGGAGCAGCGGACAGGCCAGCGGCGGTGCGAGCAGCGGACAGGCGGGAGGAGCGGCGGCTCAGGTAAGGGGACCTATGTCGGGGCAGGCGGGGGTCAGGGCAGGTGGGGGTCGGGGCAGGCGGGGGTCGGGGCAGGCGGGGCCAGGCCGGGCGGGGGCCCAGGCTGCTGCACAATGTCGGGGTGGGCGGGTGTCGGGAAAGCCTGTTGCACCCGGACAAGGTCGGGACGGGCTGCTAGTATATATATATATATATATATATATATATATATATATATATATATATATATATATATTCACTGAAAAAACCATAGGTTATAGACCATATATAGTTAGGAATTAGCATTTTAAAAACCTTATTTTACTCACACAAAACCATTGAAATTCCATATATAGTTAGTTGCACTAACTATATATCGCGCACCCGCAATCCACTGCGGATGATGTCACATATTACATCATTCATGACATGGTCAGTGACATCACTGATGACATCACTGATGACATCTCAAATGACATCCCTGATGACATCACTGATGACAACATCCAGTGACTGTATGTTTCTGTAAAGTTAAAATATGTCTTACATATTGAAGAATGAGTGGATGTATAAGTGTCTGGATGAAGGATTTAGTAGGTGCATGACTGACTGTATAAGTGAGTGATTAAATGTGTCTCACTGAGTGCATGGGTTAGTGACTAAACTGTTTTAAATTGTGCATCATTGTGTCTGTTGTTTTGTAATCTGATGCATGTGTTGATCATTAGCTATATGACTAACTATATGGGTTATTGATTAGTTGGCCAAGTATTTGTATGGGAGACTGAGTGTGTGTGTGGGTGTCTTGGAGGTGTATGACTCTGTGCATAGATGTGTGAGCAGTTGATTCACTAGATGTATGGGTTCAAAAGTGCATGTGGAAACAGCTGTATGGGCGGTTGACTGTGTGCATGAGTGTATTGGTGAGTGAATGGATATCTCAGTGCTACATGTCAAAGTAAGTACATATGTAAAACACAGTACATGTGATAGTTGACATATATAAATAACTGTGCATAAGAGCCAGTGAATGTGTGAGTGGCTGTATGGATTATTGTGAACTTGTATCAGGGATTGTATAACAGAGTAAATATGTGTTATTATATGTTTCAATAAGCAAGGTGTGTATAACTATATAGTTGAAGAAATGGAGGTGTGATTGATTCTTTGCAAGACTGACTAGGTGTGTGAGTAACTCCATGGATGAGTGACAGTCTGTGAGTGTCTGTTTACACTGAGTGTATCTAAGGTTATATTAGAGTCTGAAGAGGTTCATCGTATCATCACATGAATGATGTCATCAGTGATGTCATCAGTGATGTCATTTGAGATGTCATCAGTGATGTCATCAGTGATGTCACTGACCATGTCATGAATGATGTAATATGTGACATCATCAGCAGTGGATTGCGGGTGCGCGATATATAGTTAGTGCAACTAACTATATATGGAATTTCAATGGTTTTGTGTGAGTAAAATAAGGTTTTTTAAATGCTAATTCCTAACTATATATGGTCTATAACCTATGGTTTTTTCAGTGAATTTTCATGGTTTTGTAAATGCTAATTCCTAACTATATATGGTCTATAACCTATGTTTTTTTCAGTGAATTTCATAGGTTTTTTAATAGCAAATCTTTATAAAAATAATACATTTTAAATCTAATTTTATATTTTATAGTTCTGTCATTTTTTTTTTAATTCTTTTTGGTGCGCTCCCGGGGCGCGGACAGGTGAACGCACGGGTAAGCGCAATCTTGCGGCGCGCCCCGGGGCGCGTACTGATGAGCGTACCGAGAGCGCTATTGCCGCGAACGAAAACAACATCGTGACGTATCGCGTAGCCGCCACGCCTTGCGTCATAAGACACGTATCGCGTAGCCGCGAGATGCGTCTTATGACGCACCGCGTAAGCGCACCCGGAAGCGCATATGATCGCACAACGTAAGCGCCCCGATGCGCTTACGATACACGTCCCGGGACGCGCCCCGGGGCGCGTAGCGTAAGCGCGTCAAACCATGTGACTTTAAAATAACACTTTTCATTGGTTCAGAACTTTTTTTTTTCAAAATTGTGTGAAACCCACCCATTTCTCTCACTATTGCTTTTTACTTGGAGAGAGCAAGAGCTGTTCTGTGTACTGTGTTTATCTCCTACTTTTCTGATCTACAGCAATGGCTGCAAGAGAGTCATCCAGCAGTGATTCAGAGGGATTTTTAGATGAGGACCCTCCTCAGCAGAAGAAAAAAACCCATTTCATCTGGAAATTTTATGACATCCCTGAAGGACAAAAAAAAGTCAACGCTCCCAAAGTAACCTGCAAAATATGTGGGAGTAGTTTATCCAGAGGCAATCCTCTGAAAAAATATAGTTTTGGAAATGCTAATTTAATCAGGCATGTGAAAAGAAGACACCCTAACAACTTTGCCAGGGAGAGTGTCAGAGAGCTGGCACGGAATGTACCCACAGATGGCGGCAGCACCTCCACTGGTGGAGCAACACCTTCGGGACCACCCCGTGGAAGAATGGTCCCTAACATTCAGCCGGTGTTTGCAGGCATCAAATTTCTCTGCACGGAGTGTGACGAACTGCTCTGCTATGGGGAGCAGAGTGTTGAACTCATTGCCCTAAAGAAACAGCAACACCGCTGCTCTGCCAGTCCCTAAATTTTCACATTTTTTTGCTCCTGTTGAGCAGTTTTGGAATCCCTGTTTTTGTTTTTCCCTTGACAAAAATCCAAAAAAAATATAAAATTGTTTAAAAAAGTCTAAAAAAATATAAAACAACAAAAACAAAAAAATATATATATATAAAACAACAAAATCAAAAAAAAGTTATTTTCAGAACTACCTCCAATTTATAAAAAAAATGCTTTTTTAAAAAAAAAAAAAGTCTGTTATTTTTTTATCTCCTGGTACGCTCCCCAGTAAGCTCCCCGGTGCGCGTACCGGGCGCTCCCCCCCGAGAAAATCGAATTTTTTTTTTTTTTTTTTTTTACCCGCAGGAGCCTTTTATGGCCCCCACATCAAAACTAGGGGGTCAGGGGGGTGTACCCTGCCCCCTTTTGCTCATTTCCCCCCTTTGATTTTTGCCACCTCTTGTGTCTCAATCCTACCGAGACACAAGATGGCGGCCGCTGCGGACTGTTTCGAATGTTTACAGACACCCGAGAACCAATCAGCTTGCCGTGCGCAAGTCGCGTGGCGCGCCCGAAGCGCTCCCCGGTACGCGTACCGGGCGCGGCTCTAGATATATATCTTTTTTTAAACCTAATTTACTCAAAATTCACAGGACCACATATCTTGAGACCTAGCAAAGGCACATCGGGCAAACAATATCTACAATTTTGCCAAGTTTCGTGGAAATCCATTCAGCCGTTCGAGCTAAAAGTGAGGCCAACCGCCCTATGGAAAATTGCATGGCAAAAACAAGTTTTGGGACCCCCCTTTTTTCTCGGCCCCCCCTTGACGACCACCCCCCCCCAAATTTTCAGGGGCTGCTCACAAACAAAATGTTCCATTTTCCTGCAAATTTCAGCCAATTCCGTCCACAAACGCCAAAGTTATTAGACATAGAATTTTCAAAAATCCCATAGAGAAAAAATCCTAACTATATATACCTACTGGCGACCGCCAGTAGGTAATATATATATATATATAGATATATATATATATATATATATATATATATATATATATATATATATATAGATATATATATATATATATATATATATATATATATATATATATATATATATATATATATATATATATATAGATATATCTATATATATATATATTCACTGAAAAAACCATAGGTTATAGACCATATATAGTTAGGAATTAGCATTTAAAAAACCTTATTTTACTCACACAAAACCATTGAAATTCCATATATAGTTAGTTGCACTAACTATATATCGCGCACCCGCAATCCACTGCTGATCATGTCACATATTACATCATTCATGACATGGTCAGTGACATCACTGATGACATCACTGATGACATCTCAAATGACATCACTGATGACATCACTGATGACAACATCCAGTGACTGTATGTTTCTGTAAAGTTAAAATATGTCTTACATATTGAAGAATGAGTGGATGTATAAGTGTCTGGATGAAGGATTTAGTAGGTGCGTGACTGACTGTATGAGTGAGTGATTAAATGTGTCTCACTGAATGCATGGGTTAGTGACTAAACTGTCTTAATTTGTGCATCATTATGTCTGTTGTTCTGTAAACTGCTGCATGTGTTGATCATTAGCTATACGAGAGGCTATATGTGTTATTAATTGGTTGCCCAAGTATTTCTATGGGAGATTGAGTTTGTGTGGGGGTGGCTGGAAGGTGTGTGACTCTATGCATAGATGTGTGAGCAGTTTATTCACTAGGTGTATGAGTTCAAGAGTGCATGTGGAAACAGCTACATGGGCAGTTGACTGTGTGCATGAGTGTATTGATGAGTGAATGGATATCTCAATGCTACATGTCATAGTAAGTACATATGTAAAACACAGTACATGTGAGAGTTGGCATATATAAATAACTGTGCATGAGAGCCACTGAATGAGTGAGTGGTTGTATCGATCATTGTGAACTTGTATCAGGGATTGTATAAGAGAGTAAATATGTGTTAGTATATGTTTCAATAAGTAAGGTGTGTTTAACTGTATAGTTGAAGAAATGGAGGTGAGATTGTTTCTTTGCATGACTGACTGGGTGTGTGAGTAACTCCATGGATGAGTGGCAGTGTGTGAGTGTCTGTATACACTGAGTGTATCTAAGGTTATATTAGAGTCTGAAGAGGTTTATCGTATTAGCACAAGAATGATGTCAAATGAGATGTCATCAGTGATGTCATCAGTGATGTCATTTGAGATGTCATCAGTGATGTCATCAGTGATGTCACTGACCATGTCATGAATGATGTAATATGTGACATGATCAGCAGTGGATTGCGGGTGCGCGATATATAGTTAGTGCAACTAACTATATATGGAATTTCAATGGTTTTGTGTGAGTAAAATAAGGTTTTTTAAATGCTAATTCCTAACTATATATGGTCTATAACCTATGGTTTTTTCAGTGAATTTTCAAGGTTTTGTAAATGCTAATTACTAACTATATATGGTCTATAACCTATGGTTTTTTCAGTGAATTTAAATGGTTTTTTAATAGCAAATATCATAAGCTGTCGAATGTCAAGTACGTGGTAAGTGAAAACATTTTCGTGTTTATGCACACTGATCTGCTTTGAATGGTGCCCCCCCCCCTCATTTCTATTAGAGTACTCTCTCTTTGCAGATAGTGAAAGGTAGTTAACGCAGGCCTTTGCCCCCGTTGTAATCCGTCATGCCTGCTTCTCTCTCCATTTGATTGATTGTTATCCAAGTATTTACTGTTTTAGAATTAGTTCTCTTTGGTTCATTCTCTATTTACAAACAAACACAGAGTCGCAATACTCTGTTTAGTCTTTGCAGATAACGAAAAATCATGTAAAAAAAAGAAAAGGAATCGAGCAAAATCAGTAGGCCACTAATGGGATCTCTTTTTGACCTCGCTAAAATAGAAACATTAGGAACAACCCCTCATGACAAATACAAAACTAGTGAGATGAACTGAACTCCACACAATGATGGCTGCAAAACAGCTCGGCTCCGCCACCCACCCCGCCCAAAATAACGATAAAGAACGGCTGCCATGATTGGTTGCGGAATGACCACGACGGAGCTACGAAATGGTGCTGCTCTCATGCTAACCCCAGCTTCAGTCTGAAACATCCAGAAACACTGTAGACTACCAATTCGATCAGTTCCGGTAGCGCCCCAATGTAACCCGGTAGAGAAGAACTAGCCCTCCCCTCTTTGACTGATGGTTCTTGTTGCCTGTCCCTTCTGTTGTCATTTAACAGAACTATTTAGCCTGCTGAAAGGGGTTGTGTTCCGACCGCTGGTTGGTGGAGACATTTTGACTATATTCTGTACCTGCGTTGTCGCGTAATGCGTCATATGACGCGCCGCGTTAGCGCATCCGGAAGTCATCCGGGGCGCGCAGCGCGTAACGTAAGCATAACAAGTCATGTGACTTGTTAATAAAACTTTTCATTGGTTCATTTTACTTTTCTTATTGTAATGATGAAAGGCTTGGTCATATGACCTAAAAATTACGCTTTTCATTACTTCCGAACATTATTTTTTCTTAAATATATGTTATAATGTTCCAGGCTAATATACTTTCCCGGAAATTTTACAACTGTCCTGCAAGTAAAATATATTCTTTTTTCGAGAAAAAGAGCGTTTCTTCGTCCCATGACGGAGCCGTTGAGCAAAAGAGGGTCGACCTGCTGTCTTAGTCGCCGATACGCCTGAATATGAGATTCTTATCGATCACTTTATGTTGCAGGAATAGAAAACACAACAGCCCTTGACCATTTATCTTTACTGCGTTCCTTCGTATTATACCTTTTACCCTTCATGTAATTGGTCTGCTTTATTTCACTTGCCTTTTAATGATTCTAAAACAGTCACTATTATTAAAAACTTTACCAATGTATATACTACTACCATGTTTTCTTTTAAAAACCTTTATTGTGAAAATTTCATTAAACAAATACGAGCCTATAACCACGTGGGCCTGCCACAGAGCAAACTGTAATCGTATATGATGAATAGACATTTACACTGTAGAGGAACGTAACGGGCGGGCCATTAGGTTGCAAGAACTAAGGTGTCTAACAGTTACGGAATCGGTGGACGTACATTTTATAATTAAAATACGACAGGGCCAGTTACAATAAAATTATCTAGATATACATTTGCGGGCAAGTACCATGGGTGACGTTAATTCGAACTTTCAACAGTACAGTAATCAATAACACATCAGAACTTAATATCAATAGGGATGTCGAAATATTCAATCAATTCTCGTCCCCGCCCGCCATGTGCTTCAAAACTGCATACGTATCTCGTGATTTCAAGGTTCTGCAACCAGTACACAACAAGGAGTTACGAGTCCCATTTATTCCGGCGCCATTTTGGGCGAGGACGGGCAGGTCCAGGATATAGTCAAAATGTCTCTACCAACCATCGACTATGATGATGTTCATATGCTGTATTTATTAGAGTAACACTCATCTGTCCACATGAAATTAATTTGCCACAATCTAAACATGTCATTTTAATCTTTCCAAAGTTCTTCTAAATATTTGGGACCGTTTCCCTTGCCTCTGAAGCTCTCAGTGCCACTTCTTTGATGAATGTACTAGCAGGTCAGGGGTTCTCCTCCAAATCTCTCTTTTATGCAGCACTATAATTAATTGGTGCCACCTCTCCATATGACGATGCATGGTATAGTTACAACTATATTTTTTTTCGGTTCCTCTGGAGAGTTCATCGTGGCAGATGAAGCGTGTAACGTACCGGGCATTTACCTTTTTTTGCATGTACAGGAAAGGAAAATAAAATCGAGCGTCCGAGTTCTAAGGTGTCCCAGGGCCATTTTAGTGGACCAGGCCCAAATCCAAAGAACAGGCCGCCATTTTGAGAGTCCTCTTGCAGCCGCCTGTCGCTGTAGCATCAAGAGCAGCCGAAACTCAGCTGAATGGCAACTGAAACGGTAAAGGGGCGCCCCACTACAGCAGACGAGCCTCCACCTAGGAAGGCCCATTCACGCCGGCTCCCCCCCTTCGGGCACCCCACGCCGTTATTCGGAGCAGTATTGTAGGATGGCCACACCAGTGCGGCAACTTGCTAGACATCACCTCGGTGGTAACCGAATCTCAACGCCTTGTGGTGTCTTCTATTCAAAAAACATTGTTATGCAGCCTTCGACCTATTCGCCGCAAGTGCGCACACAACTCAACTGCATAGCTTGCTAGACACCACCTCGGTGCCATCCGGATCTTGGAATGTCAGCACCTTTTGGTGTCTTCTCTTCAGAAAATATTGTTGCGCTGCCTTTGGCCCCATTCGCACATCAGTCCGCTACTGACGCCATCTCACAGGCTAATGGGGCGCCCCACGCCAACTTTCAGCATTGTAGAATGACCACACCAGTACAGCAACTTGCTAGACATCACCTCGGTGCCATCCGGATCTCGGCGCCCCACTGCAGATGAAGTGCCTCTCAACTATGAAACCACCACGGTGACATCCGGATCTTGGCGCGTTGTGCTGCCTTCGGCCTATTCGCACATCGGTCCGCTACTGACGCCATCTCACAGGCTAATGGGGCGACCCACGCCGAGTTTCAGCATTGTAGGATGACCACACCAGTACAGCAACTTGCTAGACATCACCTCGGTGCCATCCGAATCTTGGCATCTCAACGCCTAGTGGTATCTTCCATACAAAAAATATTGTTACGCTGCCTTTGGCCCCATTCGCACATCAGTCCGCAACTTAGACATCACCTCGGTGCCATCCGGATCTTGGCATCTCAGCGCCTTGTGGTGTCAGTCAGAAAATATTGTTGCGCTGCCTTTGGCCCCATTCGCACATCGGTCCGCTACTGACGCCATCTCACAGGCCAACGGGGCGCCCCACGCCGACTTTCAACATTGTAGGATGGCCACAGAAGTGCGACAACTTACTAGACACCACCTCGGTGCCATCCGGATCTTGGCGCGTTGAGCTGCCTTCGGCCTATTCGCACATCGGTCCGCTACTGACGCAAACTCACAGGCCAACGGGGCGCCCCACGCCGACTTTCAGCATTGTAGGATGGCCACACCAGTGCTGCAACTTGCTGGACACCACCTCGGTGCCATCCGGATCTTGGCGCGTTGTATTGCCTTCGGCCTATTCGCACATCGGTCCGCTACTGACGCCGCCTCACGTGCCAACGTATTTTCTCCGCATTTTATACCCTATGCCGCATAACAGGTCATGTGACTTGTTCATAAAACTTTTCATTGGTTCATTTTACTTTTGGTTTCCTAATGATGGAAGGCTTGATCATATGACCTAAAAACAACACTTTTCATTGGATGAAAACTTTTTTTTTTTCCCAAACGATGAAAGCCCCACCTTGTTTCTGGATGTTTCAGACTAAACTGGCGTCAGCATGAGAGCACCACCATCTCGTAGCTCCGTCGTGGTCATTCCGCGAGCAATCATGGCAGCCGCTCCCCACCAGAAGCCTGCAGGAGTCGGAGCCCCCAAAACTTTTGATGAATTCTCAAGGCGGAGGGGACGCTTTCGAGAATGGGGTCCAAGACCTAGCAGACAAGCGTCCGATTTCCAAGGTGTCCCAGGGCCATTTCAGTGGACCAGGCCCAAAAAGGAAAGAGCCTGCCGCCATTTTGAGAGTCCTGTGACAGCCGCCTATCGCTGCACCGCAAGAGTGGGCGCAACTCAGCTGAATTGCGGCTTTTGACACAGTGGACCAAAAACGGACGGAATGGCAACTGAAACGGTAAAGGGGCGCCCCACTACAACAGATGACACTCCACCTGGAGAGGCCCGTTCACGCCGCCTCCCCCGGGGCGCCCCACGCCGTTATTCGGAGCAGCATTGTAGGATACCAAAACCAGTGCGGCAACTTACTGGACATCACCTTGGTGCCATCGTTCTGCTGCCTTGGAACTATTCGCACAACAGTTTGCTACTGATGACCCATCCCCCGCGACGCCCCACGCCGTTATTTGCTGGGTGGCAACTTACTAGACATCACTTTCGTGTCATCTAGATTTCGGCGCGTTCTGCTGCCTTGGAACTATTCGCACAACAGTTTGCTACTAATGACCCACCCCCCGCGACGCCCCACGCCGGAAATCTGGACGTTGTGCTGCGTTGGGACTATTCGCACAGCCGACCGCTACTTCGTTGTTTTTCCCTAAAAATGTTTATATGTTATTACTATTTTTGTTTTCTTGTATATATTTATAAATTATTAAAGTTTTATAATCTTACTACTTTGTCGGAGTGCTATATATTTTTAATGTGACACATAATTGTAAAAACTTTGATGTACAAAGAGTCATCCCTGGAATCTTCCGCTTCACGCTCGGTCCCCTCCCCAATCACAATACAGGATGGTTTTCAGATAATAGCAACGCTTCTGCTGTGACGGATCTCATCGAGTGTGGGCCTTGATCTACTATAACTCCTTTGAAGAGGGGTGATTCCTTACAGCTGTGGCCATAAACTACATCTGCAGGGCTAGCTGATAGCCTAGGACCGGCCTGGACAATCGGACACAGAGGAAAAGGAGTGTCAGAGGGTGCGGTAGTGAATAGGGCGAAAGGGAGGTGTCGGGCGGGCACAGGGTGTGATTCTCAGGGAAGAGCAGCGCAGATGGGGGGAGGTTTATTACCCATGCATAAGACAGAGAGCGGGGGTGACCACTGCCTGGGTGAGATGCTTGCGAGGGTGGGGAGCCATGCTAAGGATCGACAGCGTGCACAGAGTGGGTCTGGTCAAGGCATCTAAAATGGCTGCCGTGCACGACAAAAGTGTGGCATTTGAAAAAAGACAAGATGGCGCAGACAATGTTTTTCAACACTTCCTGATTTCCTTCGAATCGAACGTTAACAGACGTTGGGGCATATTACCAAAGTTAAGCGATATTTATCCCTAACGATGCATTGCAAAGAATTTTTTACCGTCAGAAATTATCGCAGATAAACCTTGCTATTATCAAGGTTTATCGCAAATACGATAAAAAACGACCGCAATGCATTAATATCGCTGAAAACTCAGCGATATTCATGCATTACCGAGCTAATGCTCTTAGCCATGTTATCCACCTCCCATTGGATAACATGGCTAAGAACTGCTCAAGGCAGCTGTTACTTTTTGGAGATATTCGCGCTTATCTCGAATATTTCCAAAAGTTGATAATAGGAGATAGCGATGTTAGCGACTGTTTCCAGTCGCTAACATCTTGGCATGCCCACTTTGCATGTCATTAGTGATAAATATCACTCACATGCAAAGTGGGGCCCAAGATGGTCGCTATCTCCTACTAGCCGTCGCTAACTGGTGTTAGCAACAGCTAGGTAATACAGATATAATTTTATCTCCGCGAAGCGGAGCGCTGTTACAGATATATATCTTGTTTTTGAACGTTAATTTCTCAAAATGCACTGAAGCACATATATTGAGACCTAGCAAAGGCACATCGGGCTACCAGTCCCTAATATTTTACCAAGTTTCGTGCAAATCCATTCAGCCGTTCGATTATTATTATTATTTTATTTTTTTGCCCCGCGGGGCCCTTTTAAAACCTCCACATCAAACCTAGGGGGTCAGCGAGGATCTACTATGCCCCCTTATGGTCATTTGCCCCTTCGCTTTGGCCTCCTCTTGTCTCTCGATCCTACCGAGAGACAAGATGGCGGCCGCTACGTACTGTTTGGAATGTTTACAGACACCGGAGAGCCAATCAGCTTTGCTTCGCAAAGCTCCGTAACGCGAAAAGTACGCGAAGCGGTGCGCTGTTACAGATATATATCTTTTTTTGAACGTTAATTTCTCAAAATCCACTGAAGCACATATATTGAGACCTAGCAAAGGCACATCGGGCTACCAGTCCCTACAATTTTGCCAAGTTTCGTGCAAATCCATTCAGCCGTTCGATTATTATTATTATTTTTTTTTTTTGCCCCGCGGGGCCCTTTTAAAACCTCCACATCAAACCTAGGGGGTCAGCGAGGATCTACTATTCCCCCTTATGGTCATTTGCCCCTTCGCTTTGGCCTCCTCTTGTCTCTCGATCCTACCGAGAGACAAGATGGCGGCCGCTACGGACTGTTTGGAATGTTGACAGACGCCGGAGAACCAATCAGCTTCGCTTCACAAAGCTCCGTTGCGCGAAAAGTACGCGTCCTGGAGCGCTGCCCGGTCCGCTGTTACAGATATATATCTTTTTTTAAACGTTAATTTCTCAAAATCCACTGTAGCACATATATTGAGACCTACAAAAGGCACATCGGGCTACCAGTCCCTACAATTTTGCCAAGTTTCGTGCAAATCCATTCAGCCGTTCGGGCTAAAAGTGAGGCCAACCGCCCTATGGAAAACTCAATGTTAAAAACACGTTTTGGGACCCCTCTTTTTTCTCGACCCCTCCTGGACGAACCCCCCCCCAATTTTCAGGGGCTGCTCAGAAACAAAATGTGCCATTTTCCTGAAAATTTCAGCCAATTCCGTCCACAAACGCCAAAGTTATTAGACATAGAATTTTCAAAAAACCCATAGAGAAAAAATCCTAACAATATATACCTACTGGCGACCGCCAGTAGGTAATATATATATATATATATATATATATATATATGAGAGGAACTCCGTCTAGTCCAAAAAGCAATTTTGGAACAAAAAACGAATCCGGACCCAAATGGAGAATTGCAAAATTATTTATTCATCCCAGTGCAAAAAACACATGCCGCCATGACGCGTTTCGGGACCTCGGCCCCTTGATCACATGACATGGTCTGGCAACCCACCAATGAATTTAAAGTGCAAGTGCGTCGTCTGCTGACCCTTCAGCCTGTGGAAATAAAAAACAGACTTCAGCCTAGTTTCAGGAAGAAATACTCCATTGCATCGTGAATCACTTTTTCGTGAAGAAACAATTATTAATCATTGTCCACTTGTGTTAATCAAAAACATGTATAAATAAAATTTCCAACATTTGAGAAATTATTATTTTTTCTACACTTGTTGACTAATTTTCCTCAAATCGTGCCTGTCATGTATTCCAATTGATTAAATTGACTCAAGTAAAATCAATTAAGAAGATAAATTACTATTGTATAATGCATGTTAAAATCATGACTAAAAATTATACATTCTCTTATATACAGTGCAAATTCGCTATATAAAGTGCAAATATTGCCAATCGGAAAAATCACAGGTATCTTGATGAGGAATACATGTTATGGGACCTATTGATCGTCAAATAAAGCCCAAGTGGGCATATCTACTCCTGTTACCACTGCGTCCACACTGCTGATTTTATCCAGGGACAGCTACTACTGCACTCTAAACTGCATCAATTTTTTAGTTGTGTCCAGTGAATAACCAATTTTTGAGAACGATTCAAAAATATCACACTCAACCCATCACCATAAAATCTGTCTATTAAGCAGACCATCGAAAGTTCATCATTGTTGTTGGCCTATCCTATTCAGCCAAACCCACTACTAATCCGGAAACTTGATCAAATCAGCACCACCCCATAAATTCTGTTTACATTTCATACAAGCATGAGTGTAGGTCCTCAGTTTGGTTCAAACCATTCGGGGTCTTTGAGTTGAGCTCTAAAATGTACCGGGTCTCCAGTGTTCTCAACCGTGCCTCCCTATCTCCCCCTCTATGAAGGGGTGGCACCATATCTATAGCATAATATTGGAGACACCCAGTATCACCCCCATGGCAAGAGTTTATGTGTCTCGCAACCTGGTAGGTCTCATCCCTGTTGTTAACTGCCCTCAGATGTTGTAGAATGCGCTTATGGACCTGCAATTTCGTGCTCCCCACGTATGGCAGTCCACAAGTGCACTCCAACACGTAAACTACAAAATCTGATTTACAGGTGATTTTCTTGTTAATCATTCTCACCTCTTCACTGAAAGGAGTAGTGTAGGTGGTACGGCTCTTCCCTATCCTACACGCCTTACACACTGCACATTTGATAAAGCCTTTGCTCTTCCCCAGCCAGTTGTCCTCAACTGCTTCAGGGCTACTACTAACCAACATGTCGCTCATGGATCTGGCCCGACTGAATGTTAATGCTGGCCTATCCGCTAGGATCCCCCCAATTACAGGATCTCCTTTGATGACCTGCCAGTTCTTGCGAACTATGTTGTGTATCTCCTTATGTTGTCGGCTATAGGCTATTATCAACCTGGGCTGCCCTGTATATATATATCCAACAGAACGCCGTCTCAGTCAGTTTCAAAGACAACAAGTCGAGGCTAAAACTGCTTTTATGTGAAGTTTATTTGGCGATCACACCCAACGCGTTTGGCAGCCGCAGCCGCTTGCTCAGGAGCTCGTGAGCACGCGGCTGCGGCTGCGAAACGCGTTGGGTGTGATCGCCAAATAAACTTCACTTAAAAGCAGTTTGGGCCTCGACTTGTTGTCTTTGAAACTGACTGAGACGGCGTTCTGTTGGATTGCTTGGGGTAAGACGAAACCTCGTCGAGGCCGCCATCAAAGAAGGCATGGGCTTATTTTCGTCAATCGGATGGTATATATATATATATATATATATATATATATATATATATATATATATATATATATATATATATATATATATATCCATCAACAAAAGTTGCCTGCTGTAGGAAGAGCCCAACACTCGGTATTAATCTGCCAAAACTCTTTTAATGAAGGAAAATGGTGAGGCAGAACAGCTCAGTCCAGCATAAAATAGGCCCGACGCGTTTCGTGATATTCATCACTTCTTCTGGGGCTCCTGGCTTGTTACTGGAAAAACCGGCAGTTTGCGCGGCACCACATAAAAGTAATTGTCCCCGCCCCAGTGGGCACGGCCACCCCCGGTGGCCTGTGGTAGTTGTAGTGTCATGCCGCAGTTAATCTCCAGTGCGTAGCCGTTCTGTTAGTCAATAAATGGCCACACGTAAAATCACAGAGGATTGTGGTGCGGAGCTGCCCTATAACACACCACTTGCTTGCTCCTTCAAAAATAGGCACCCAATGTCCTTCAGAGACAGCGCCAGGTGACGCCACCCCAGGACTGCCCGAACGGTAGCCGGGCTCTTTCCCGCGGCTCAGGCAAGCCGCAAAACATCCATCAACAAAAGTTGCCTGCTGTAGGAAGAGCCCAACACTCGGTATTAATCTGCCAAAACTCTTAATGAAGGAAAATGGTGAGGCAGAACAGCTCAGTCCAGCATAAAATAGGCCCGACGCGTTTCGTGATATTCATCACTTCTTCTGGGGCTCCTGGCTTGTTACTGGCAAAAACTGCAGTTTGCGCGGCACCACATAAAAGTAATTGTCCCCGCCCCAGTGGGCCCGGCCACCCCCGGTGGCCTGTGGTAGTTGTAGTGTCATGCCGCAGTTAATCTCCAGTGAGTAGCCGTTCTGTCAGTCAATAAATGGCCACACGTAAAATCACAGTGGATTGTGGTGCGGAGCTGCCCTATAGCACACCACTTGCTTGCTCCTTCAAAAATAGGCACCCAATGTCCTTCAGAGACAGCGCCAGGTGACGCCACCCCAGGACTGCCCGAACGGCAGCCGGGCTCTTTCCCGCGGCTCAGGCAAGCCGCAAAACATCCATCAACAAAAGTTGCCTGCTGTAGGAAGAGCCCAACACTCGGTATTAATCTGCCAAAACTCTTTTAATGAAGGAAAATGGTGAGGCAGAACAGCTCAGTCCAGCATAAAATAGGCCCGACGCGTTTCGTGATATTCATCACTTCTTCTGGGGCTCCTGGCTTGTTACTGGCAAAAATGGCAGTTTGCGTGGCACCACATAAAAGTAATTGTCCCCGCCCCAGTGGGCGCGGCCACCCCCAGTGGGCGCGGCCACCCCCGGTGGCCTGTGGTAGTTGTAGTGTCATGCCGCAGTTAATCTCCAGTGAGTAGCCGTTCTGTCAGTCAATAAATGGCCACACGTAAAATCACAGTGGATTGTGGTGCGGAGCTGCCCTATAACACACCACTTGCTTGCTCCTTCAAAAATAGGCTCCCAATGTCCTTCAGAGACAGCGCCAGGTGACGCCACCCCAGGACTGCCCGAACGGCAGCCGGGCTCTTTCCCGCGGCTCAGGCAAGCCGCAAAACATCCATCAACAAAAGTTGCCTGCTGTAGGAAGAGCCCAACACTCGGTATTAATCTGCCAAAACTCTTTTAATGAAGGAAAATGGTGAGGCAGAACAGCTCAGTCCAGCATAAAATAGGCCGATGCGTTTCGTGATATTCATCACTTCTTCTGAGGCTCCTGGCTTGTCACTGGCAAAAACGGCAGTTTGCGCGGCACCACATAAAAGTAATTGTCCCCGCCCCAGTGGGCGCGGCCACCCCCGGTGGCCTGTGGTAGTTGTAGTGTCATGCCGCAGTTAATCTCCAGTGAGTAGCCGTTCTGTCAGTCAATAAATGGCCACACGTAAAATCACAGTGGATTGTGGTGCGGAGCTGCCCTATAACACACCACTTGCTTGCTCCTTCAAAAATAGGCACCCAATGTCCTTCAGAGACAGCGCCAGGTGACGCCACCCCAGGATGCAGCCTGTCTAAAAAGTTGCATGAATCTTGCTACTTGGGAAATTGTTTATCCCAAAAATTATCATGTGGATCAATGAAATATAGACAATGAAGCGAAACATACTAGACTCAAATGAGATGCGAGTGCTGCTGAAATCTTGGTGCAATAATTCCGCCAGGTGGGGGTGATACTAATCCTGCAAAATGTGGAAACTTCCTACTGTTATTGATAGATTATCTACTGGCACTGTGGGAAGATTCTTAGCCATAGACACTGAAGTGATTGCTATGAGATCTATGGTGCTTCAAAATTGGATTGCTTTAGATTTCTTTCTCGTAAAAGAAGGCGGAGTCTGTTGAATGCTGAGGGTTCAACAATGTTGCAAGTATATCCCTGACAAAAGTAAAGATTTTAAGGGCTATATTACAACATTACTCACCTGGAAAAAGTTTTGAGTGGATTAAAAACTGATGGGGCTTGGGAATCAATTAGGAAGGGAATTTCTTCAATGGGAAAATGGTTTACTAACCTGGGAAAAGAATGAGTGAGACACATTTTAAAGCCCATACTAACAACATTTTCTTGCATATCAATGCCAATTATTTCTATTAAAATGAATAAACACATAAAAACAAAGAAAGAAACACAAGGAGTAAAAAGAAAAAGAGATGAGATAGAGTTAGAAGGTATACAATGCAGTTACTATGATGCGATTAAAGCACTAGAGCAATCCAGACTAAAACTGATAAGAACAACAGAACTATAAGTGAAATCAGATGGGTTAAAGATAAGAGTGTGATGGCTTGATTCACCATCAAAGGGGGAAATGAGAGAGTAGAAATTTGATTTACATTTTAAGTACAAGAAAAACTGGACATGACAATTTTTAAGAAAAAAAAAATTTGCATTAATTACATGTCATAGAAAAGACAATGAAAACAAAGAATTTTAGTTACTGCATCAGACAAGCATGCAGAAAAAGAGTAGTCATGATGATGTCATATGTATGAGTAACATAGTTTGAGATTTACTAAAGAAAAAGAATATTATTTTATTAATATGTGTTAGAAAACGTGTACATGTTGAATTCTCACATTATTGAAATTACTTCTAATTGTTTTGAAATTTCATTTACATAAAAGAATAACTAATGAAGATTTATGAAATACTATGATTTATCTTGATTTTGATAGAGAATGTTATAAATATAACCATTGTGTGTAATAACGTGTGCACAGAAAATGACAAAAGAAAAGTAGGTTCTACTAAAAGATGCATTTGGAAAACGTTAAGAGAATATTCCTCATACATGTGTAATAATATTTGCATGAAACAAAAATGTTATTATACGCTTAAAAGTGCATTTACATGTTTGTACTAATAATTGTAGTAGTACCCTATTTCTGCTTGAATTATTTTTGAGCATATCTAAAGTTCTTAAACGCATCCAAGGTTATACTAAAATCTCACTTTCTTCATGTTTTCATAACTCTATGCTTATACATTCTATATATTCTGTTTTATATTAGCCGAAGTTTACACAGGCCAGACTGTAATCATGAAGGTTTTGTGCCTCGCCAAGCACACTGAGCATGTAAGGATTCTCCAATATAACAATTTGTATGTAACCAACTTCTACTTTTCCCGAGTTTTCATGTTTTTTATAAAGATTTTGCGACAAAAATGTCATCAATGCAGAACATCTACCTAGGAAACTGCCCTTTTGAACTCTTCTATATGCTCTTGCTAAAGGGCCATTGTTTAATGTTTCACATGCAAAATTGCTTAAGGACTGCATAATTTTTCCATCTATTTCCTCTGCATTTGATGTATTCTTTATGTTGTTTGATCCACATTCCATATGAACTGACCTATGGACTTACGGGTCTGATCAGATGAGGTGACATCAGGAGGTGTCATCCCCGGAGACATTGAGAATATATTATTGCCTGATTTAATGTATTGAGGAACTGCCCTTATTTTGCACATGGAGGAACAGAGTCTCTAGTGAGCTTAGCAGCTGATGGTGGTGACAGATGGCTGCTGTTCTGTATGCATGCAGATTTCAAACTGTTTTATGAGATGTGCAGAACACCTTAATGCAAACTCTTCTGGTCTACTTTCCAAACTGGCACCTTCGCTATTTGTTCACCAAAATGGGGTCGCACACTGCTAATACACCAGCGGGATCGCCCCTAAGGACCATGGTAACTGTAGTACTATTCTCTGCGTTGCATCTTCTTTCGAATTCTCGCGTACCTTCAAATCTTCGCCATCCCTATACACGTGTTTCGGGGTATTTACCCCTCATCA
This sequence comes from Lissotriton helveticus, assembly GCF_964261635.1. Lineage (NCBI taxonomy): Eukaryota > Metazoa > Chordata > Amphibia > Caudata > Salamandridae > Lissotriton > Lissotriton helveticus. Next base: position 148,066,662 of record NC_136072.1, on the reverse strand, counting down.
GCTGGGATTAGGCCATCTTCTTATCTTCTGGGGTTGCTGCGTGCTGCCAAATATTACCAGGTATAGTACCACACAAAGGCGCGCAGGTGCGGGGTCCCGAGCTCGTCAGCTCAAAGCTCCAAGGAGCATAAACATTCACCAAAATGGGGTCGCACACTGCTAATACACCAGCGGGATCGCCCCTAAGGACTATGGTAACTGTAGTACTATTCTCTGCGGTGCATCTTCTTTCGAATTCTCGCGTATCTTCAAATCTTCGCCCTCCCTGTACACGTGTTTCGGGGTATTTACCACTCCTCAGCAGGGATTAGGCCATCTTCTTATCTTCTGGGGTTGCTGCGTGCTGCCAAATATTACCAGGTATAGTACCACACAAAGGCGCGCAGGTGCGGGGTCCCGAGCTCGTCAGCTCAAAGCTCCAAGGAGCATAAACATTCACCAAAATGGGGTCGCACACTGCTAGTACACCAGCGGGATCGCCCCTAAGGACCATGGTAACTGTAGTACTATTCTCTGCGATGCATCTTCTTTCGAATTCTCGCGTATCTTCAAATCTTCGCCATCCCTGTACACGTGTTTCGGGGTATTTACCCCTCATCAGCAGGGATTAGGCCATCTTCTTATCTTCTGGGGTTGCTGCGTGCTGCCAAATATTACCAGGTATAGTACCACACAAAGGCGCGCAGGTGCGGGGTCCCGAGCTCGTCAGCTCAAAGCTCCAAGGAGCATAAACATTCACCAAAATGGGGTCTCACACTGCTAATACACCAGCGAGATCGCCCCTAAGGACCATGGTAACTGTAGTACTATTCTCTGCGATGCATCTTCTTTCGAATTCTCGCGTATCTTCAAATCTTCGCCATCCCTGTACACGTGTTTCGGGGTATTTACCCCTCATCAGCAGGGATTAGGCCATCTTCCTATCTTCGGGGTTGCTGCGTGCTGCCAAATATTACCAGGTATAGTACCACACAAAGGCGCGCAGGTGCGGGGTCCCGAGCTCGTCAGCTCAAAGCTCCAAGGAGCATAAACATTCACCAAAATGGGGTCGCACACTACTAATACACCAGCGGGATCGCCCCTAAGGACCATGGTAACTGTAGTACTATTCTCTGCGATGCATCTTCTTTCGAATTCTCGCGTATCTTCAAATCTTCGCCATCCCTGTACACGTGTTTCGGGGTATTTACCCCTCATCAGCAGGGATTAGGCCATCTTCTTATCTTCTGGGGTTGCTGCGTGCTGCCAAATATTACCAGGTATAGTACCACACAAAGGCGCGCAGGTGCGGGGTCCCGAGCTCGTCAGCTCAAAGCTCCAAGGAGCATAAACATTCACCAAAATGGGGTCGCACACTGCTAATACACCAGCGGGATCGCCCCTAAGGACCATGGTAACTGTAGTACTATTCTCTGCGATGCATCTTCTTTCGAATTCTCGCGTATCTTCAAATCTTCGCCATCCCTGTACACGTGTTTCGGGGTATTTACCCTTCATCAGCAGGGATTAGGCCATCTTCTTATCTTCTGGGGTTGCTGCGTGCTGCCAAATATTACCAGGTATAGTACCACACAAAGGCGCGCAGGTGCGGGGTCCCGAGCTCGTCAGCTCAAAGCTCCAAGGAGCATAAACATTCACCAAAATGGGGTCGCACACTGCTAGTACACCAGCGGGATCGCCCCTAAGGACCATGGTAAATGTAGTACTATTCTCTGCGATGCATCTTCTTTCGAATTCTCGCGTATCTTCAAATCTTCGCCATCCCTGTACACGTGTTTCGGGGTATTTACCCCTCATCAGCAGGGATTAGGCCATCTTCTTATCTTCTGGGGTTGCTGCGTGCTGCCAAATATTACCAGGTATTATACCACACAAAGGCGCGCAGGTGCGGGGTCCCGAGCTCGTCAGCTCAAAGCTCCAAGGAGCATAAACATTCACCAAAATGGGGTCTCACACTGCTAATACACCAGCGAGATCGCCCCTAAGGACCATGGTAACTGTAGTACTATTCTCTGCGATGCATCTTCTTTCGAATTCTCGCGTATCTTCAAATCTTCGCCATCCCTGTACACGTGTTTCGGGGTATTTACCCCTCATCAGCAGGGATTAGGCCATCTTCTTATCTTCGGGGTTGCTGCGTGCTGCCAAATATTACCAGGTATAGTACCACACAAAGGCGCGCAGGTGCGGGGTCCCGAGCTCGTCAGCTCAAAGCTCCAAGGAGCATAAACATTCACCAAAATGGGGTCGCACACTGCTAATACACCAGCGGGATCGCCCCTAAGGACCATGGTAACTGTAGTACTATTCTCTGCGATGCATCTTCTTTCGAATTCTCGCGTATCTTCAAATCTTGGCCATCTGGTAATCATGGTAATATTTGGCAGCACGCAGCAACCCCAGAAGATAAGAAGATGGCCTAATCCCGGCTGATGAGGGGTAAATACCCCGAAACACGTGTACAGGGATGGCGAAGATTTGAAGATACGCGAGAATTCGAAAGAAGATGCATCGCAGAGTACAGTACTACAGTTACCATGGTACTTAGGGGTGATCCCGCTGGTGTACTAGCAGTGTGCGACCCCATTTTGGTGAATGTTTATGCTCCTTGGAGCTTTGAGCTGACGAGCTCGGGACCCCGCACCTGCGCGCCTTTGTGTGGTACTATACCTGGTAATATTTGGCAGCACGCAGCAACCCCAGAAGATAAGAAGATGGCCTAATCCCTGCTGATGAGGGGTAAATACCCCGAAACACGTGTACAGGGATGGCGTAGATTTGAAGATACGCGAGAATTCGAAAGAAGATGCATCGCAGAGTACAGTACTACAGTTACCATGGTCCTTAGGGGTGATCCCGCTGGTGTACTAGCAGTGGGCGACCCCATTTTGGTGAATGTTTATGCTCCTTGGAGCTTTGAGCTGACGAGCTCGGGACCCCGCACCTGCGCGCCTTTGTGTGGTACTATACCTGGTAATATTTGGCAGCACGCAGCAACCCCAGAAGATAAGAAGATGGCCTAATCCCTGCTGATGAGGGGTAAATACCCAGAAACAGGTGTACAGGGATGGCGAAGATTTGAAGATACGCGAGAATTCAAAAGAAGATGCATCGCAGAGTACAGTACTACAGTTACCATGGTCCTTAGGGGTGATCCCGCTGGTGTACTAGCAGTGTGCGACCCCATTTTGGTGAATGTTTATGCTCCTTGGAGCTTTGAGCTGACGAGATCGGGACCCCGCACCTGGGCGCCTTTGTGTGGTACTATACCTGGTAATATTTGGCAGCACGCAGCAACCCCAGAAGATAAGAAGATGGCCTAATCCCTGTTGATGAGGGGTAAATACCCCGAAACACGTGTACAGGGATGGCGAAGATTTGAAGATACGCAAGAATTCGAAAGAAGATGCATCGCAGAGTACAGTAGTACAGTTACCATGGTCCTTAGGGGTGATCCCGCTGGTGTACTAGCAGTGTGCGACCCCATTTTGGTGAATGTTTATGCTCCTTGGAGCTTTGAGCTGACGAGCTCGGGACCCCGCACCTTCGTGCCTTTGTGTGGTACTATACCTGGTAATATTTGGCAGCACGCAGCAACCCCAGAAGATAAGAAGATGGCCTAATCCCTGCTGATGAGGGGTAAATACCCCAAAACACGTGTACAGGGATGGCGAAGATTTGAAGATACGCGAGAATTAGAAAGAAGATGCATCGCAGAGTAAAGTACAACAGTTACCATGGTCCTTAGGGGCGATCCCGCTGGTGTATTAGCAGTGTGCGACCCCATTTTGGTGAATGTTTATTCTCCTTGGAGCTTTGAGCTGACGAGCTCGGGACCCCGCACCTGCGCGCCTGTGTGTGGTACTATACCTGGTAATATTTGGCAGCACGCAGCAACCCCAGAAGATAAGAAGATGGCCTAATCCCTGCTGATGAGGGGTAAATACCCCGAAACACGTGTACAGGGATGGCGAAGATTTGAAGATACGCGAGAATTCGAAAGAAGATGCATCGCAGAGAATAGTACTACATTTACCATGGTCCTTTGGGGCGATCCCGCTGGTGTATTAGCAGTGTGCAACCCCATTTTGGTGAATGTTTATGCTCCTTGGAGCTTTGAGCTGACGAGCTCGGGACCCCGCACCTGCGCGCCTTTGTGTGGTACTATACCTGGTAATATTTGGCAGCACGCAGCAACCCCAGAAGATAAGAAGATGGCCTAATCCCTGCTGATGAAGGGTAAATACCCCGAAACACGTGTACAGGGATGGCGAAGATTTGAAGATACGCGAGAATTCGAAAGAAGATGCATCGCAGAGAATAGTACTACAGTTACCATGGTCCTTAGGGGCGATCCCGCTGGTGGATTAGCAGTGTGCGACCCCATTTTGGTGAATGTTTATGCTCCTTGGAGCTTTGAGCTGACGAGCTCGGGACCCCGCACCTGCGTGCCTGTGTGTGGTACTATACCTGGTAATATTTGGCAGCACGCAGCAACCCCAGAAGATAAGAAGATGGCCTAATCCCTGCTGATGAGGTGTAAATACCCCGAAACACGTGTACAGGGATGGCGAAGATTTGAAGATACGCGAGAATTCGAAAGAAGATGCATCGCAGAGAATAGTACTACAGTTACCATGGTCCTTAGGGGTGATCCCGCTGGTGTATTAGCAGTGTGCGACCCCATTTTGGTGAATGTTTATGCTCCTTGGAGCTTTGAGCTGACGAGCTCGGGACCCCGCACCTGCGCGCCTGTGTGTGGTACTATACCTGGTAATATTTGGCAGCACGCAGCAACCCCAGAAGATAAGAAGATGGCCTAATCCCTGCTGATGAGGGGTAAATACCCCGAAACACGTGTACAGGGATGGCGAAGATTTGAAGATACGCGAGAATTCGAAAGAAGATGCATCGCAGAGAATAGTACTACATTTACCATGGTCCTTTGGGGCGATCCCGCTGGTGTATTAGCAGTGTGCGACCCCATTTTGGTGAATGTTTATGCTCCTTGGAGCTTTGAGCTGACGAGCTCGGGACCCCGCACCTGCGCGCCTTTGTGTGGTACTATACCTGGTAATATTTGGCAGCACGCAGCAACCCCAGAAGATAAGAAGATGGCCTAATCCCTGCTGATGAAGGGTAAATACCCCGAAACACGTGTACAGGGATGGCGAAGATTTGAAGATACGCGAGAATTCGAAAGAAGATGCATCGCAGAGAATAGTACTACAGTTACCATGGTCCTTAGGGGCGATCCCGCTGGTGTATTAGCAGTGTGCGACCCCATTTTGGTGAATGTTTATGCTCCTTGGAGCTTTGAGCTGACGAGCTCGGGACCCCGCACCTGCGCGCCTTTGTGTGGTACTATACCTGGTAATATTTGGCAGCACGCAGCAACCCCAGAAGATAAGAAGATGGCCTAATCCCTGCTGATGAGGGGTAAATACCCCGAAACACTTGTACAGGGATGGCGAAGATTTGAAGATACGCGAGAATTCGAAAGAAGATGCATCGCAGAGAATAGTACTACAGTTACCATGGTCCTTAGGGGCGATCCCGCTGGTGTACTAGCAGTGTGCGACCCCATTTTGGTGAATGTTTGTGCTCCTTGGAGCTTTGAGCTGACGAGCTCGGGACCCCGCACCTGCGCGCCTTTGTGTGGTACTATACCTGGTAATAATTGGCAGCACGCAGCAACCCCATAAAATAAGAATATGGCCTAATCCCTGCTGATGAGGGGTAAATACCCCGAAACACGTGTACAGGGATGGCGAAGATTTGAAGATACGCGAGAATTCGAAAGAAGATGCATCGCAGAGTACAGTACTACAGTTACCATGGTCCTTAGGGGTGATCCCGCTGGTGTACTAGCAGTGTGCGACCCCATTTTGGTGAATGTTTATGCTCCTTGGAGCTTTGAGCTGACGAGCTCGGGGCCCCGCACCTGCGCACCTTTGTGTGGTACTATACCTGGTAATATTTGGCAGCACGCAGCAACCCCAGAAGATAAGAAGATGGCCTAATCCCTGCTGATGAGGGGTAAATACCCAGAAACACGTGTACAGGGATGGCGAAGATTTGAAGATACGCGAGAATTCGAAAGAAGATGCATCGCAGAGTACAGTACTACAGTTACCATGGTCCTTAGGGGTGATCCCGCTGGTGTAATAGCAATGTGCGACCCCATTTTGGTCAATGTTTATGCTCCTAGGAGCTTTGAGCTGACGAGCTCGGGACCCCGCACCTGCGCGCCTTTGTGTGGTACTATACCTGGTAATATTTGGCAGCACGCAGCAAACCCTGAAGATAAGAAGATGGCCTAATCCCTGCTGATGAGGGGTAAATACCCCGAAACACGTGTACAGGGATGGCGAAGAGTTGAAGATACGCGGGAAATCGAAAGAAGATGCATCGCAGAGTACAGTACTACAGTTACCAAGCTCTCACCCAAGTTATTCAACTTGTTCATGGAACCTATCACTGAAATCCTGAAACAATCAAACATTCACTACAACATGTACGCTGATGGCACACAATTATACCTGAAAATCTCCTCACCCAAAGATATCAAAACTCTCACCTGCACCCTACTGAAAACCCAACAATGGTTAACTTGCAATCACCTTATGCTCAACGCACTCAAAATGGAATGAATCTTGATTGCCCTCCACAATCAGTTTGCACCCATAGAAGATTGGCGTAAACACATTTCAGCTCTCAGCTGCGCTCAACCCCTTATTGACTCCGCTAGATCACTAGGTATATCGTTAGACAAGTACTTGAAGATGCAAGATCAATCAGTGCAAGCACCATGGGAGGCAATTTCCAACAAAATACATTAAGGAAACTCAAACCCTGTTGTTCCCCAGATTACTTTCAATTGGCAGTCCAATCTCTAGTCATCTCTTATTTAGACTATGGGAGTGCAACTCTTGCAGTCTTACTCAAAGTTAGGCTGGAGTCGAAAAGGGCCACAGCGAGCTCAGCTGCTAGGCTCATCACTGGATCCAGAAGATCTGACCACATCACACCAGACCTAATGCATCTAAAATGGCTCCAGGTTGGAGCAATATTACAGCTAAAGATAGCTTGTGTGACACAGAAGGCTCTTCAACATAATTCCCACAGCGACCTGGCTAATAAACCCAAACTGTCTGTCGTGCCCTAAGAAGCCCTAACTCACTACTGTTGGAACCACAGAAGTTTGACAGAAACAAAACATACAACCGCTCCCTCTCCAGTCTAGCCCCAAGAATATGGAATGCACAGCCTCCTGAAATCAGGTCAAACCCCTCGACTAGCTACTAAAAAAAACAAGGAGGGGTGCCGCTCGCAGCAGTTGTTGTTGAGAACATTGGGAGCCCTGTGATACCGGGACCTGCTTTGAACCGGGTGATTAGATTTACACGGACTACACAACGACAACACGGGACTGCGAGGACCAGCAGCCTCAGCTTTCCACACAACTAGTGCCTCTTCCCATGCATCCCCCGCCTGCCTGCCTGCTGCCTTACAACTGCTCGCGGCCCCTGCCCCGCGGGAGCCGCTCGCAGTAGTTGTTGTTGAGAACATTGGGAGCCCTGTGATACCGGGACCTGCTTTGAACCGGGTGATTAGATTTACACGGACTTCACCACGTCAACGCGGGACTGCGAGGACCAGCAGCCTCAGCTTTCCACACAGCTGGTGCCTCTTCCCGCGCATCTCCCGCCTGCCTGCTGAATATAATCACGCCCATACCACGCCGCGCGGGCGGGTGCCGGGCGAAGCCCGGGCCAAGGGCGGGCCCGTTATAGCCTGTTCGAGCTTGGAGAGGCTGGGCTGGGCCACCCCCCTAACGGCTGAAGACTACGACATTCCACTAAGTTCCTCTTTGTGTACTCGATTTTGTTATATCATTGGAGAATGCCTGGCAGTTCAGGAAGAAACAGTAACGCCTTATCAGGCAACTCGATAGCGGGTACTCTTGACAGCTTTATTGTTAGAGCTGCAACGGTCCTAGCGAGGGAAATCGATATCACGGAGCGTAAACTTTCACTTGATTTGGCCCATAACAAACGCTCTTCATTGGGTAACATCGCGATGGCAAAAACACCAGACAACAGAATAAGCTCAAAAGTCCTGACTCACCCCCCCACCCGTATCCTTGTATCCTGATTATCACAGTTAGCTTAAACCAATCCACAAGCGGGCCCTTAAACTCCAATTGAGCGAAAACGACACTGCAGCTCCTAGGCCCATGGACGGGGTATCGAATTGTGCATCAACACTGGCGTCACTAGCAGAGACCAGAGAAAAATCAGTTGCGCCTGTAAGCTCTGGGTGCAATAGCCAAAGAGAAGCGGGGAGGGGTGGTAAGAAAGGGAAACAAGCGAAAAGCCCAAAAGATAGCTGCCCGGGGCCAGAACTGGTTGACCAATCAATTACGGATCTTGGATGACATAATGCTAACAACATTAGAAGTAATGCCACAGCTGGAGGTCCATTGGCTCTTGATGAAGGCTTTTGGTCCAAGGTGGCCGGTATTGTTGAATCTTCTGTTAGACCAATTATGGATAGGTTGAAGGCCATCGAAAAGAGACTAAAGAAAATAGATCAATCGACCCTATCAAACTTAGAACTTCACAAGAAGAACCAACCCATAATACATTCCACATCCCAAGATAACTCCTGCACCACCAAAGCTTCAAGTACCATGCAGACGCCTACGCTTATGCCTACATCCAATCCTTGTGTTGTGGATTTGACCCAATGAACCTCTCGAAGCAAAGCGAAAAGTGCACTGCAGGGAGATAATGAGATAAACTCACAGGAAAAAACGAATCTAAACAAAAATAAAACTGATGAATATAATGTTGCAGGGGAGGGAGGTCTAGTTAAAGGAAAGGGTCAAACTGAATGTAACTATATAAAGGACCGAGTCCCACTTCCCGTTAACATTGACTTACCCCCGGAATCTGTTCCGTATGTTGTAATCTTGACAGGGGTCCCTGAGCTGGGAAAAGATAACTATGAGTCTTTTTTAGAACTAAAGAATAAAACCATACATTGGCTCAATATCCATTGACCCCTACCTTATCATATTCAAAGCAAGATTTTGTTTGTACGAAGAGTTAACTGGGTGGGTCAAACAAGAAAAAATATTACGGGGGACTGTATCATTGTAAACTTCCAAGATAAAAGGGCTGTACAGCATATTTGTGATGGGTGGTCTGTCTTGACCAATACTAAAATACACCCACAGAATCTAATGTATTTTTATCCCTACGAACCGCCCATGAACAATAATTATAACGGACAGAGGAGGTCTGGGGAAGAGTACTCTGCCATAAACGATGTGAGGGGAGGGTATGACCATTATGATGTGAATGTAAATGTCATGGTACTTATAGAGCGCACTCACACCAGACAGTCACCTTGCGGTGTCACCTATTCGGCTTCCTGGTGCTGATACTCATACCACTGTGGAACCCCTCCTGGCTTTTCTTGTGAAGTGTCCACTCCTGGGCACCCCCAGGCATCCTTAGCGCTGTTGGAGCCGGTGTGGAGGCTAAGCAAGCTATTGCCCAGAGTTGCAGCGTGGGGCCCGTGATTAGAATAGGCACCGAGGCGAGAATTAACAGGTCTGAGGAAATTGAGCCCGAGACCCCGCCGAGGCGGGAATCGAACCCTGGTCCCTGGCCAGAACTCTGCATCAGGGTCTGCCGCTCGAACCATTGAGCCACACTCCTCCTGGGTGCGGTTTGGAATATTGTCTCCCAACTAGTAACAGATATAGCTCTCTTGAAATGGTGGACTGACTTATTTCAAAAACTGTTATATCCAGGCCCCCTAATACAACAAATGCCAGTGAATTAACGGACCAAAATACTGAAAATCGATCTGGTAATGTTCATATCGATGTGCAAAACGTATTTACTGCAATTGGTGCAGGGGATACGAGGAGTGATTTTAACACCCTGATGGATAACACAGATACCCCCTGCGAATTGCTGGTCACACCATCGGATGGCGAACATGAAAAAGCTGTGGTAGATGATCAACGGAATATAGGTAATTGTGCGGATTCCGTGACTTGTCGTACCTTAGGTGCACACAAAAGTGATTATACCGTAGGTAAATTTTCAGATAAGAGCAATACCATTACCTTCCTATCCTGGAACGTTGCGGGATTATCAAATAAGTTTAAGGACCCAGTGTTCTTACCTTTTGTACAAAACTTCTCCATTATTTGCCTACAAGAGAGTTGGGAGCGGGAGGAGATTCACATCAATGGTTTTCGTACCTTTCATACCCCTGCTAAGTTAACAACAAGAGGCAGAAATAAGGGGGGTCTTTGCGTTTATATTTCAAATCTATTAAATGTTACGATCAAAAAATTTCACACCAGCTCGGAGTACTACCAGTCCTTAGATTTGAACGTGAGAAGAGACCAACTCATTAATGTGATCAATTTTTACAATATTATCCGGAAGGCAGAATTAACTAAGGTTAATGAAGAACTTCAACAAAGTATGTTAAACCTTGACGACAACTGTCCTGTGGGGAAATGCGTTTTGTGGACGGGCGATTTTAATTGTTTTTTATGCGCTAATAGCCACTCAGGCCTTTGTGGCTTGGTTAATGACAAAGGTGATCCTTGTACTCACTTTGCAAATACAGCTGTTGGCAACTGTCTTAACAACCTTTTATTCCAGGTGAATCTTGGTTTTGTAAATGAATTATGCATCCCACAGGTTGCTTTTGCTCCCACTTTTAATGGAAGGGGGTGCAATTCATTGATAGATTTTGCATTGATCTCTAATAGCCACTCTTGCCATGTTCTTGACTTTAAAACATGTGAAATAGCAATAAGTGACCATTTTCCGAACAGTTTTTCCCTTATTTTTGCAGCACGAAAAATGAAAAATACCGGTGTAATTAATAGCTTATATAGTCATAGAATTAACCTAGCAAAGAAGAATGGCTACATTATAAAATGGAACAAAGTAGAGCCACCCAATTTCCTTGAGACTTTATTAAAAAAACAAGTATAAAGAATTTATGATATGTCTTACAGAAAATGAGGACTTTTGTAAAATTTCTGAAGAAATTTGTAAAACTCTTACAGGAAGTCTGAGGAATAAGACCACCAAGGTTGAGGGCTGGTTCGATCGAAAGTGCAGCAAAGCTCATGCAGTTTTAAAGCTGGCACTCAAAAGTGAACCGAAAAATGCCATCGAGATCAGAAAAGCTAGAGTCAATTATTATTCTGCAATAAAAAATCGAAAGAAGAAAATAAAACAGGAGGCGTGGCAAACTTTACATCAAGCCTGCCACTTGAAAGACAATATAGGTTTCTGGAAGGCGGTAAACGCCCCTTTTTTCACAGACAGGAAAACTGATCAGATAGAGATGGCAATAGACAAGAGTATTTGGGTCAATCATTTTACTGAGTTATATAAAAAAGACGACTTACCAGGGAGCGTGCAGGTTGAAACACCCGAGGTGGAGATGAACGGTGCGCAGGGATTATTCCCAATAGATATCAATTTTACATTGCTTGAAGTCGAAACAGCTATAGCGGAGAGTGCTGCAGGTAAAGCCCCAGGGCCAGATGGGTTCCCTGTTGATACATATAAATCTAATGTTAAACTGTGGGCACCCCTTTTGACCAACGTTTTAAATAGCTGTAATAAAAACGGTTTCCTCCCCACTTGGCAGGAGGTCATAGTGGTCCCAATTTTTAAGAAAGGAAACCGAAATGACCCAAAATGTTATAGGCCACTCTCTGATGAAGATTGCAGGCAGGGTCATTTTAAATAGACTTCAGCTATGGTCTGAAGACACGGGCATCCTCTCAAAATTTCAATACGGTTTTAAAGCAGGGTTAGGTACTACGGAACAAAGTTTAAACTTAGCAATAATAATAGGTAAATACGTGGTGGCAAAAAAGGATAAGTTATTTTTAACATTTGTCGATCTAAGCTCGGCATTTGACTGCTTGAGTCATGAAATGTTATGGTCCACACTGCTACAATTAGGTATAGAAGTAAATCTGTTGAATTTTATTAAAGAATTATACCGGGGAGCTGGTGTGAAGGTACGGTTTGGAAGTAAGGGTGAGTGTACTACCAAATTCCCCATAAATAAAGGAGTCCGCCAGGGATGCATACTTGCCCCTTTTTTATTTAATTTATATATAAACAGTGTGGCATCCCATCTTACGCAAGATGGACAGTACTATCCCCAAATCGGAGGACGCCCAGCCCCCATTTTACTTTATGCAGATGATGCAGTAAATATGGCCAAGACCCAAGTGAGTCTACAGAGAGCGCCTATTACTTTCTCTGATCATATGAGTGCCAAAGGTTTAAAAATTAATACTAGTAAAACTTTCAGCATGTGCTGCACTACAAAGAAAAATACTCATTGTAAAATTTTCTTATCAAATTCAAAGATAGAGACAACTAATACATTCTCCTATTTGGGGATCAACTTTGATAAGAAGGGGACATGGTCGACAGCGGCTTACACAAGAAAATTAGCTTTCTCTCATGCTATTGGAGCAGTGCGAATTTTCGCAAATAAACTAGGGGGTCGACCTGTGCATGTCCTGGTGGACATATACAAATCAAAATACGTGTCCACAGCTACATATGGAGCAGGTATTTGGGGGATTGCGGATACTCGCGAAATCCAACTCTGTGAGAACGCATTCCTCCGGTACCTACTAGCATTCCCTAAGTCAACCTCCACATATGTATGCCATAAAGAATTAGGCCTAGATTATATTTCGGTAAGTCCTATTCTGTTGTGGCATAAGGTATGGACCTCTGAAGAGACTGGACTCAGCAGGGACATAATACAGGATTGTTTGAAACTCCAGGGGGCTCTGAAAATTGATTGGCTAACATATGTAAAAAGCTTCCTGAGAGACATCGGACATCCTGAATTTTTTGATTCTCCGCCTTCTTTAGCTACAATATCGAGAAAAAATTTGAAAGAAAGTTGTCTTCTTTTTTTAGAGAACAAATGATGGCAGCTAGAGGGTAACAAGATCTCTGTCCCGGAGAATCAATTGATTCTGCAGGGACAGGGTATCCAGCAATATTTGATTTCTACCCAGAGTAGTTACTCTCGCATGCTAGTGACACGTTTCAGGGGGGGGGGAAGTTTCTTCAGCTTAATTACATTCCCCAAGGCCAATATTTGGTCTAAAGACCTGATTGTATATCCCTGCGATGATATCTCATCACAATCGCTGATACATTGTATTTTGTTCTGTAAATTTTATTCCTTCCCTAGGAAAAAGTATTTAATTTTCTTGTTGAAGATGTGGTGCCTGAGACAATGTAGACCTGCCCTCTTGAGACTGCAAATGCTAGAAGATGAGATGACAATGTATCTAGTATCCGTGTTTTAAAAAAATATAATTAGATGTAGACTGACAATAAATTGAACAATCCTTTTATAGCACCGTTTTTAGGTACTGCCTTGTTCCAAATGAATTCTTACCGGTTAGTGATGATTATGAATTTTGGCTTTTAACTGTATCGTTTAAAAAAGGGATTTCCCAATGTATATTGATGATTATGAATTTTGGTTTTTAATTGTATACTTATTTGTGCTTTTGTGATTTTGTCAATTGAAATCGAATAAAGCTACTTTTTGACTTTGACTTTGACAGAGGAGTCTCACAGCCATCCCTGTAAAAGTTAATCACAACTGTCTTGGATGATATCATCAGCTTGGTACCCCAGCACCTTCACTTCCTCCACACTTTACAGGAACAGCTGGAGAGCAAGTAAGGGGTCTACACCATAGCTGACTTCCCGCATGTGTTGGGGGCAGTTGATTGCACACATGTCCTACTTGTGCCCCCTGCTGACACTGCACACAATTCCTGCAACAGAAAGTATGCGCTTTCCATCAATGAGCAGGCAATAGTGGACCACCGGAGACTCTTGACCAACGTCGTCGCCAACTACCCAGGCAGTGTGCATGAGTCCTACATCTTCCTACAATCCATCATCAACCAGTGGTTCGAGGATGGAACCTATGGAAATTCACTGCTCATTTGTAAGTACCAAATGAAAACACCACACACCTCAACTCCATAACCATGGAACTCACAACTGTGGGAATGCACACGTTGTAACATCAAATACAACATGCCAAACAACATGCCCACCTACGAGACACGACAACACAAAGAACTGTGGTAACAGGGACCAGCAATGTAGACAAACCATACACAGCATGGCACCTCTGCCACACAATAGCGGGATGTGGTGAGAGGTGGGAACCAAGTATGTGCGATGGAGGCAAGTGACCCATGAATCAGATTGAACATAATGCCGAGTGAGGCGGTGATGTGCTGGACAGACTCAAGTATGCAGAGCACAGACATGTCTATGTGGACATATACTGCTGGTGTATGTGGTGTCGTACACAGTGGACACAACCATGTTACCTCAGGCAGTGGGGTAGACCATGGACATGTAGTTAAGTCATCCCCCCCCCGTAAGCTGAGGGGGCTGGGCCTGCGTAGGAGTGGAAATTAATAGCCCAGGGCTCAGGGCATGGTTCACTTCTGGGATGGCCACCAAAGCAACTACTGTGTGTATGTCAGTGTCCGCTATATCCTCACCATAGTCGGACACACATGTGGCCGAACACCTTCAACGGCCAATATCACAGTGTCGTCAGGCTTGTGGACATGTGCAGACAGTCATGACAATGGTGTGTCTTAGGAGTGCAAGTGATGCAACCGCACAGTGCATACAAGTAAATAGGCTTGGGAGAGTGAGGAGCAGCTGTGATGCAACGTAATACACATGGATGCCGGTCATTTGCCACATGCAAGACATGTCAAACATGAATCCCAAAGTCCCACACATCACACACCAACACAGAATGAATGCTGAACCACTGATTGACACATCTCTCTCATCTGTCACAGGTGATAAAGGATATTCACTCTGCCCGTGGATGATGACAACCCAGGCCCATAGGCAGTACAATGCAGCCCACAAACGCACCAGGGGCATTGTGGAGCGCTCATTTGGCATGTTGAAGTCACATTTTAGGTGCCTGGTCATCACAGGTGGAAGACTCCTTTACAGCCCGCAAATAGTTGGAAGATGATCATTGCATGTTGTGTGTTTCACAACGTATGTGTACGCACCAATGCCCCTTGGATCCATATGCTAGATGCACTGGATGATGATGATGAGGATGAGACAGGTGGACCACACCCCAGTGCAGCAGCAGCGTGAATAGCCGATAGGGACACTATCATTAACAATGTCTTCACTTGAGCACGTCACATTGGGACTGTCCTTAGAAATCATGGGACAGGACAAAATGACCTCAGGCACAGCTTGTGCAAATAAGTTCATTCCAAGACACATTCCCTGTGTGCATGTCACTCATCTGCATTAGCACATCACTCTGACAAGTGTAAGTGCAACTCTTAGTGCTGACAATTTCACCAATGGAAATTAGATGGTGGCAGTGTCGCCTCCCTTATCGGGATCCTGTTTTCCTGTAGACTGAACCGCGTCAATCTCGTCTTCTTCTCCTTGCCCTTCCTTGACCCCGAGGTCCCAGGCTGGTCCTCCGTGGGGCTTGTGGAGTTCTTCTTGTCCTCTGTACTTGCTCCGGCTACCTCCATGGTGCATCGAAGTTGTTTGTGTTTTTTGTTGCCGCTTTTTTACAGATTTTTGCAGCCTGACTTGTGGGACTTAAAGGCCTGGTGCTGCTTTTCACTGCCTTTTTAATAACAGTTCGGTCCAACGCAACTTTTTGGATTTCTATTGCCGTCCCGGTAATGTTATCGCGGACATTTGACGCATTATGGGGAAACTATCGCATGTTACTGCAGTGTTGTGAATAGGACTTTTACACAGAGTTATTTTCCCGCGATAGACGGCGATATGAAACATTGCGTTAACCGATTTTGGCGATGATTATTGCACGTTCTTGAGAATATTCCCCTTGGTGTTTCACTGGATTAAGCCAGCATTTCCAGACTTTGTGCCTTACATTGTCGTGGTAATTTAAGGCATTTGTGTGTTTTACCTAATTTATTGTAGAAATATTGAATTTTCCAATTGTCTGATTTATTTTCTTTGGTTGGGGCTGTCTGTTTTGTCAATTTTGAGGCGCTTTCTCTATTTTCTTACTTTTTGCAGACTACTCATATACCTGCAAGCACTGCTAGCATTCCCCTATCTGAACTAAGAGTCAAAACCCCTTTTTCCTACTACTTTCTTTCTACACCTAGTGTAGAGAGGATATAAGCTGTGTTTGGACTCCAAGTGAATATTTGAGAGTGTTCTATTACTCTTTCCTAGTGAGACCTCCAAAAATAGGCTGGTGTTATAGAGACAATTCCTCAGATTAAGAATGAATGGAAGACATAGGTAATTCACTATTCACACTAAAGCATTGTTCTGTACTTTACTTAGGTGCACAGACAACTATGGCTGGCCTACCCCAACAAATCAAGTAGAGAGGTGGAGGTAGCCCCAGGCACAAGCAGACATCATTTGTACGAAGGCTAGGGTTCTAGGCCTTTAGGCTGAGAAATATTATATTTAATTTCAATATGGGAATACTATATCCTCCCAAGTGGGACTAAAGTACCAGTCTCAAACATTCTGAAGACTTGACATTGACCTGCTGTATCTAAGATTTGATAATGACCTCATTCTGCTTACCCAGTGCTTAATTTGAACCTCTTGTTTCCGGTGCTTGGCACCGGCACATAACTGTAAACGCAAGCACTTATGACAGTCTGCACATAGTGGCGCTGTCTATTTAATTTAGTGATGAGGATATACTTCAAAAATGGTGAATACCTGCTGTTTAAACCATTCGTTTACCTTGGAATAGTCATAATTGTCACACTTGGTGTAGTGTGATGGTTAGTAGTTATGTTGGTCCTGTCCACTTTTCCAAATTAGGCATTGATAACCCGTTCTGTTTTTCCTGCATGAATGAGTGTCAAATTACTTGCCTTTATCACTTTGCAATCTGTGGTAACCACAAGTGAGAAAAGGCCAGGTTGAGCCACAGCGTTCATTCAAGGAATGGCTCAATCACCAAGTTACTGGTGATTATTGTCCTAAATTTGACAACCTAAAAGCTACTAAACATGTTGACTGTTCTTTAGAAGCTCTCAGCCATAAATAGTTGAACATTCTAAATTTTTAACTTAGAGATGAGCCATACTACCTACAATTCAAATGCCTAAAAACCGAACTCTAAAAGAAAATCAGACATATTTTACCCCCCTACTTCAAGTAGGTGGTAACCCATTCGCAAATAGAAAGGGGTCCCCAAGGAACCCTTTCCTTTTTGTAAATGGTAGCAGAAAAAAACATTTCAGAGTAGGCAGTGGTCCCACGAACTGCCTGCTCTTAAAAAATAAAAGAGAACATTTAATTTTTCTATTTTAAACGCAACCCATTTTTCTTTGACCCCAGCAGGCACTATCCCTTGATCACCCTGCCTCATTAATATTCATGAGGTAGGTTATTTGCGACCCACCAGGAATCGCTAGGTAAAACTCATGGAGTTTCATACAGTAGGAATAGCGATTCGCAGAAACGAGCAATTAGGTAATCGCTATTTCCAATATTGATACATGTGGCCCATAGTGACTAATATATTAACCACCATAACATCATAATAGGATATAATGGTATGTATAGACTTGCTATTTTTAATTCCATATTTATATTAGAGAGAGGAGTTAGCCTAACGGCTAGGGTGGTCAACTTCGAATCTGGGGAACCGGGTTTGAGTCTTGGCAATGCCGCTGAACATTCTGGGGACATCATTTATTCTCCCCGTGCCTAACAAAAATGAATGTGTCCTCATGTAACGCAACTGGCGCTATGTAATGCGCTTTGATACCCAATACCGGGTTAAGTTTGCGCTATATAAAAAAAATATATATCATAAAAAAGGCCATACATCCATGCCAATGGGTTGCATATCAGGGCTAGCGGCCAACTCATTGCTGCAATGCACACAGCTGAAGTCCGTGCAATGGCAAGCGGTTGGTCGCAAACGTACCTCAATAGTATATCACTTTTCATTAAAAAAATTAAAAGGGAAAATTCACCAGTTATACATAATTGACAAAAGTATAACTTGCACCGCTATGATCCTCTATCCTCTGCCTCTAATCTCACGTATAACATCACTGATGACATATGAAACCTATGTTGATGCAAGTTAAACTTATGTCAGTCTTAATTAACCTTGTGTTTTGGTTTTAAGTCTGTAGTGATTTTTCAGCAAATTTATAAGGTTTTCTTTACAATAGCATGAAATCTTACTAATTTCCTTATGCATAACTCCACAATTTTTTCAATGGTATATATATATATATATATATATATATATATATATATATATATATATATGAAACAATCTCAGCTTTCTCTCGCCTGGAGCCCAATCACGGATACCGACGGCGCAGAAGAAGAGAGGAGACCCAAGTGCAGGTGAGCAGTGATTTATTCAATCGTGATGAATATATATATATAAATATATATATACTAGCAGCCCGTCCCAACGTTGTCCGGGGATGAAAAGTAAAGTGTGTAATGTTGTTACAGATGAAGTATGTCATTATTGTAAGATTGCGCGGTAAACTACATTTTTAGTTTAATTTGAATGAGGATGTAGAATAAATTGATTTTGCACATTCCCGGTGCGAGAGAGGGCAACATATAACTGGCCATGAGTGAAGCACTCTTCTCGTAAGTCGATGCCTAAAACTTTATATGTTTGACCTTGCGATTTGTTAATGGTAGAAGCAAAGGCAATGTTAATGGGGAATTGCAAACGTTTAAATTGAAATGGTAGATCTGTAGGTATCATGGGTATGCGTGGAATGTGAGCTAACTGGCCTGCAGCAGGCCCAGATAGAATAGTTGCTTTAATGACATAAGGTAAACGACTTTTAACTTGTAGTCGGGTTCCATTGCATAGATTTGGCGGATGTAGGTTTCGCAATAAGATGATTGGAATGCCAACTTTTATTTGGAGTACATGAGGTGGAAGTCCTGAAGGGTTAAGTGAGTTTAGGAATTCTTGAGGATAATGTATGCGTCTTCAGTATCTAATACTGTGTCAATGGATTTATATACTTTTGTTTCCCCTGGGATTTGAAGTAGTATGTGTTCATTGATGTGGTTGACACTTGTGTTTCTGGGTGCAACTATAGCTCTTTGACAAATCCATTGGTAGTCTTTGTTAATAATATTGTGAACGTCTGGGTATACATGTTGTATGAGTTCCTGTAAGTTGGAGACAGCCGTCCCTAAATTTTCAATATTAATGGTATCATTTGTGTTGTGTAAATCTCCATTACCAACTTGTAGTAGAAGATCAGCAAAGAGATTATCTCCACCTCCTAAATGTGTTCTCATGTTAGTGCGTAAGGTAAGAGTTGTACGGAGTCCCATAGGTGTGATGCTTTTAGGCATGCTTTAAGTATATCAGCACGTGTTCCTCTTGGGACAACAAGAAGAGTCTGACGGAAGTCACCTGCAAAGACAAAAGTGACCCCACCCATGATTGTAGGACAATTTCTTATGTCTTGTAGATTTCTGTGTACGGCGTCAATATGTGCGTGGTGTGTCATAGTACATTCGTCCCACATAATAAGAGACACTTTTTGAAGCAGGGTGCCTAAGGGTCCGTTTTTGCGTACTGAGCAAGTGGATTCATTTTCAATGGAAACAGTTAAAGGTAGTTTAAACGTGGAGTGTGCTGTTTTACCTCCAGTTAGCAAAGTGGCAGCTATTCCAGAAGATGCAACTGCCAGAGCCAATAGTCCTAATGAGCGTATTTTTGCAAGTATTAGGTTGATTAAGTAAGTTTTCCCAGTCCCTCCTGGTGCGTCTAAGAAGAATATGTTTCCATCTTTTGTTTGCACACTTTCAACAATGGTGTTGTATGCTATTGTTTGATCGGCCACTAAGTTTGGCAAATGTTGTGCAACATATTGCAGTAGGTTCTCTGTCGAGTTGTCAAAACCAGTATGGTTGTACGGTGTATGTATAGTTCTATTTGTTTGCGGCAGTTTGAAATCTTTTAAAGTTTTTTCACTTAGTACATACAGCGAGTATGAGACCCTGGTTAAATATGTCATTACTCATTGGTATTGATTCATTATTTGTTTCTTGACACCTATTGTGTAGTATATCTTCACACAAATCTTCTTCGTATTGGTCCCATAAAGTAAGAGGATCAGATGGGTTACAAAACAGCAGAATAGTAACAAACAATTCATGTAACTTAGATGGGGAATGTGAAAGTGCAGCATCACCTAATGTATGTTTCCAATGTTGGTCGTCTTCAATGAGTCCAAGCTCTTTACAAGCTGCTTGATAGGTAGGCATTAGTTGTCCGTTAACCGTTAAAAGAGTTTCAAAGCCTGTAGGTCCGCGAACATGTTGTAAAAGAATGCGTAAGTGGAAACACTCCGATTGGTTTGGGTGAATAGTGTACATTCTACCAAGAGCTGAGTCTTTTTTTACACCAGGGTGTCCTAATACTTGCTGTCCACGTTTTCGGCGTTTAAAACTTGATTTTGACCATGTATAGTATTGTGGTACTTCTTGGTATAGCAATGTTTTGGCAAAATTGTCGGTGGCACACAATTGGAAGAAGGCAGTAAGCGTTGTGTGCGTTGGGTTCTGTGCTACATGTAGAATGTTCTTGTCATTGAAATAGACTCTTTGACCATTTTCAAGATGCACAGCTAGATGTGTGACAGTGGGATGGCGTTCATGAATGTGAAACTCTAGAATGCGCCACACTGCTTCGGAAGTGCTAATATACCGTCCATTTAGATATGTGTCTATTTCATTGTGTTTGTTTTCAATAGTAGCAGTTGCTTGATCCGAGCCTTTGTTAATATATTTGCAAATATATTTGATAGCTTTAACAGATTGGCAGTATTCAATATTAATGTGAGCATTGAAAGTGCGACAGAGTAGTGGGGAATATGGAACAACTCACTGATTATTGACAGTGACTTCCTGTCCTCTAACCGTCATTGTGACAGTATGTCCACCATGTTCGGTGTTCCTTCTACGATAAATGGGATAGCCGTTAACCCCAGTTTCGGTCTCATTAATGAGAGGGCGTGGGTATTTTTTGGTGCAAATCCCGTTTTTCATACATGGTGAAAGAATGTTGTGTTCACCACAAGGATCGTGTATCATGTTTTTCTTGACAATAAGAAATAGTTTTGGATAGTTAATAGGATCAGGCAGCTCTGCGGAGATAATGAGATCAACGTCATCTGCATTAATTTTTGGTTCAAGCCATAATAGTATGTGTACATGAGGTAGTCCTCTCTTTTGCCATTCAATAGTAAATACGTAAGCTTTAGCAGATCCAAAGATACCCTGTTGTGTTAATAGTTTCATTAGTGTTTTAACTTTTAAATTGAAGACCCGTGCAACTATGTCATGTCTATTGCATGGTTTTTGTTTTGGGAAGAGTTGATCTTTAATTTCTTGCCAGTCTGGATTGCATGTGAAAGTAATTAATAAGTCTGGTCTGCCGTAGTGCCTGACGTATGTCATAGCATCTTGTGTTTTTTCGTGCATGTACCTTGGTGATCCAGTGAAGGTAGCTGGTAAAATAACGTGCTGTCCAATGTCTTGAGCTTGCATGTTGTGATCTTGATTGACAGCATATTTTAAATTGATGTAGTTATCTGCACGTAGTTGTTTTTGATTGTGCCTGATAAAGTCTAGTCTTTCTGTGATCATTTTGGACATCATATCTACAATGTATTGATTAAAGAGATTGCGGAACCAATGCAAGGTATTGAAAGTTGTATTTCTAACCATAAGAGTATAGGCATAGTACTGCATGCATGTAACAGTTTTGTTTGTTGCAGAGTTTCTTTGTGGTATATTGAGACAATAACCATCTTCACCTTTAGGGAATAGGATGGGGTATTGTAAAGGATCATAGGATCTATGTAATTCAGATACTTTGCGTAATACTCCCTCTCGGGTATGTAATACAATGTCACGTGGTCCCTTGTCCTCGTTGACTAAAAGAACTGCAACTTCATCGGTAGTTGGTGCATTATATCTTCCTGCATGTGTATTTGTTGGCCGTTTATCAGCGTGTATAATAATGCACAAATCTTCCTCTTGTGAATTCATTTCATAGTTGTACTTTAGTGAACGAATGTATGTGTTATGATGGTGCAATGTGTCTTGTAGTAGTTGTATAAGGTCTGTGTTCAAATTTGGCACCATGTGTGAGCGTGTGTCTATTTGTTGCTGTTGAGATAGGAAATATATTTGTAGGAACTGTGGTGCTTTCCCTTCCATTGGCAGCATACCTCCAATCAAGTGGTATAACTGTCCCTGTATTTTAAATGTCGGCATGCAATTTCCTTCCCTAACTTCATTTGCACCAAAGGATGTCATTTGGAATAGAGTATTATAACGGCGTGTGTTTGTTAAGAAATGATTAGAAAGTGTGTGAGTGCCATCCAGTAGTTGTCTAATGAGTGGCGGTGGATCTTCAATGTTGTTAAGAATTACTTTTCCTGATGAGCAGCAAAGGCCTTTAGGCTCTGCCTTCCATTTAAGTGCGTTGCAGTGAGTACAGATATTGTTCATGAGTCCAATTTGTACATGTGGATTGTTGCTGTAGTCATGAAGTGGGTTATAGTGGAATGCTGATCTGAGAGTGTGTGGGTGTTGTACTGTATGTTCTTCTTGCTGTGATTGCATAGTTTGAGTTGTGAAACTTTGGTGTTTTTGTATGGTGTGTGTCTGCAGTGTTTGATTGGGAATGAATGTGTCAGTGTTGTCTTTGTTGGTGTTGTTATTGTTGTTAGTGTGTGTGGTCTTAGAGGTTGTTGGCTGTGGAGTACTGTTATGATGCTGTTGTGAATGTGTTGTATTTGTTGTTTGTAAAAGATATGAGGTTGATGGTGCATCGATGTTATGTAATGTTTCCTCATTGTTTGTGTAAGTCTTATGCGCTTGTTTGTGTTTGCACGTTTTTTGTATGTAGTCCGTGAAAGATGTGTTTTCCTCTTCACCATATTGAAATGTATGTGTTTTAAATATTTACAAAAGAGAGAGTAATGTAGTTACGTTGATGTTCACTGTTGCTTTCCCTAAATGTTTTAGCGTAGTAATGTCACAATTGTCACTTTTCCCTCATGTATCTTAACGTCTGCTTTTGTAATCTGTTGACGTGTAATGTGCTCCTTATGTTTCTTGTAACCTGCACACTTGTCACTGTTTCCTCCTAGCAGTTTTTGCTGCTTCATGTATATTTTTTCTTCACAATTGTCACTTTTCCCTAATGTATCTTAACGTGTGCTTTTGTAATCTGTTCACGTGTAATGTGCTCCTTATGTTTTTTGTAACCTGCACACTTGTCACGGTTTAGTCCTGGCAGTTTTTGCTACCTATGTATTTTAGGTGCTCCCAATTGTCACTTTTGCCTCATGTATCGTAAGGTGTGCTTTTGTAATCTGTTCACATGTAATGTGCTTCTTATGTTTTAATTATCCTTGTACTTGTGTGTAGTACCTGTTTGTAATTTGCCCACACCACTTTTCCCTTGTAACACACAGTATTGTTTTTTGTTGTAGTTGTGCCTGAGTGTGCTTCTTATGTTTTAATTATCCTTGTACTTGTACTTGAATGTAGTACCTGTTTGTAATTTGCCCACACCACTTTTCCCTTGTAACACACAGTATTGTTTTTTGTTGTAGTTGTGCCTGAGTGTGCCTTTTGAATTATTCACAACACTTTTTCCTTAGAATACACATTTTGCTACCTCTAACATTTTGTTTGTTGTTGCTTCCACAAGTGCCACCATGCCCGAGTATCGTTTCTTGTTGTGCCTGAGTGTGCCTTTTGTGACGGCCTCGTGTAATCTTGGCACTTTATAAAGACGCCTTTGGCTTTAATTGACAGCTATTGTGTCTGCGCTACATAAACACGGCTTACACAGCTTTTTTACATTTGCGCGCTATGTGAAAAACGCATATGGTGTTGAAATACGGTTCGGCGGCATGGTCAAACAAATGCTCTTTAAATACGGGTAAGCGCCATGTCAAAACGGCTTTGTGTAATATCGACGCTCTGTAAACACGCATAAATCAGTGCTCGCGCTGAAGAATTGGAGCCTTGTTTACTTCCTGCCCCCTTTATGACGTGTTTGCCCAATGGTTTGAGAGAACGTATTTATTTTATCCTAAGTCGTGTGTGCAGTGCTGTGATTGGTGTACAATGTTATGAACCCTGCCCCCTGTGTGACGTCATTCTGGAAGGCACTCCCAGTTTTGCCTTCGAGTGTAATTTAGTGGAATTAAAATATGGGTTCGCGCTACATGAAGACGGCAATTTAAATATGGGTCAGCGGTACATGAAGACGTCTTTTCGGTAATTTCTGCGCTACTTTCAAAATGCATAATGTAATCCTTAATGTGTTATCCAATCCTTAATGTGTTAGCAAATGTTTGTTTGAATTAGTGTAAAATCCGGTGAAAGTGCATTTTCGATCTCATTCTCAGTTCGGTTTGTATATTGAGTGAAAGCGCATTTGCGCTCTAAGGGTGCAATGTAAGGGGCGCTCTATGTGTTAAATTTAAGGAGCGCTCTATGTGTCCAATGTAAGCTTGCCCTCTTTGCAGTTGCCATGTCCCTGTGACCGGCCACATATTTTGTTTGAGACGCCCACGGCCACGTTCTTACACATGACCACGCCCCCAAGGGACTACTTTTACACTTTTGGGTTTTTTGCTTTTTTAATATATATGGTGTACACATATATAGCCTATGTCCTTCAGCTATGTCTCCCCTTTCAAATGGTGTATTGGGTGTAGTGATTGGTGCATTACTTTTGTAGTTTACCTGGCTCAAAAGCTTGTGTTCTCTCTTTATATTAGTAGTATATATATATACATATATATATATATATATATATATATATATATATATATATATATATATATATATATATATATATATATATATATATATATATATATATATATATATATATATATATATATATATATATATATATATATATATATATATATATATACACATATATATATATATATATATGAACAAGGGCTTGTGAGCCCGAAAGGCGTCGTTGCTGATTTTACCTGAAACTTGAAATAAACATCTTTACCAGATCCTGTGGTCCGTCTCCTGCTTCACCGGTCCCTGGGATTGGAAGTGGTTTCGGAGTTTGTTTCGCATATATATATATATATATATATATATATATATTAACGCTCCACTCCTCCAAAACTCCTCGAAGAAGTTACCACACACATGGGGCGGGGGGTGCTCAATTAAACTTTTTATTCGTCAGACTAAGAAACAAAAGTTTTGGTGTAGCGCCTTCCTCTGTGTTCACAATTTTTATTCAAAAGAGCATGTTAATAAAGCATTATTCAAAAGGCATTTAAACAAAGAAGGGACACAAATCCATTTGCATTCATGGACGCCATTTTGAACTTTACACATATATGTCAAAGGTCTCCACAGATCATGCATCCTCTGACCTGGGAGACATAAGGCTAACCTTTCTAATACATCCCTCCCCAGCCCTAAAAGGTCAATTTGTAGGGTCCCTGCCCCACCTAACCTCGGGTGCTTCTCTGTGAGCAGGGTCTGATTGGTCTACAGGGAAATCTGACAGTGCCTAATGTGCTGGTCTGACAAGTGGTGTACCACAAAGATTGTAAACTTTTTACATGTACCAAATGTCAAAGGCACTAGAGAAATACATAGTAAGAAAGTGTACTTAGCACATGATTCATGCATGGTATAATACATTAATGTAAATGTTGCACTTGACATATATTAAAGAGTTCCTTTACAGTAGGATTAAAGAACTTACTTACACAAATGTTTGCCTTAATAAGAGTGATTAATAAAGAATATTATTTCTTTTAGTAGAAAATGTATTCACCATAGAGATGAAATGCAACCTTCTAAATGTGTTTGCAACTTCACGTGTATAACATGTAACAAACTGACACTGAGATTAAACACTTTTTTACATATGTAGAATGTAATTCTGCTAAGAAACGACTATCAGTTCATGTAATGTGTGCATTACTGATCTCTATGTTTGATTTTACTGTAGTTCTCAGTTATAGTTATCACTGAATCTAATGATGATTTATTGAATAATACATGTGGTATGCAACCTAATGCATTAGAAACATATATTCATTTGTGTTTGAATGTGCACCCGCATATTATGTGCACCATTGAAGTTAATGCTAATCTTAACATGACTAGGCATGTATTTTACCATGCTGCATGAAGCTGATTTTATTTTCTGGTACCTCGACATTTCATGCAGATATTCGCCTGCATTTTTAGTTTAGAATAGATGCATTACTGTACGAGAGATAGGGGGAACAAGAGCCTGAGAACATTTCCTTGACGAAAGGTACACTGAGAAAATGAGCGCTAACTGAAGGAACTATTGTCCAAAAGTTGAAACCTAAGTGTATTTAGGAGAAATATGTTGTTCCCCTGTCCAGTGTTAGACAAAAGGGAAATGTTGCAGTCTGCAACGTGATGATTTGTGGATTTCAATGGACTCCCGATGCTGTGTAAGACCTGGTATCCTTGGCATGGTTTCCCCTGGCTTTTTGCTTCTGCCTCCTGTATTTTTGCCTGTCTGCTAAACTTCTTTTTTGATGGTTGTTGTACTCTGGGCACTTTACCACTGCTAATCAGTGCTAAAGTGCAGGTGCTCCCTGTGTAAATTATGACTGTGATTGGTCATCCATGATTCGCATATTTGATTTACTGTTCAGACCCTAGTAAACTGTACAGTGTGTGCCCAAGGCCTGTAATTCAAATGCTACTAGAGGGCCTGCTGCATTGATTGTGCCACCCACATGAGAAGCCCAGCAAACACACTCAGTCCTCCCACTGTAGTGTCTATGAGTGCAGTTTTAAACTGCCATGTTGACCAGGCAAGTGCCCCAACATGCCAGTCCCAAAACTTCCATTTAATACATGTAAGGCACCCCTAAGGTAGGCGAGGTGGTCCCATGGGCAGGGTGCAGTGTATGTGAAAGGAAGGACGTGTACTAGTGTATTTTACAGGTTCTGGTACTGAAATACTGCTAATTTCCTTTTTCACTATTGCAAGGAATATCTCTCTCATGGGTTATCATTGGAGCTGCCTTGTAATACCTTATAAGCGTAACTTTCAATTGGAAAGAGATAGTGTTAGGACTGGGATTTCTGGTTGGCTAAGGCTTGCGCCAAATCAGGCAGAAACCACCACTCTAGTCAGGGCAAGGGAGTTACACACGAAAGATAACGCGTGCTCACCCTCTGGGTAGCTTGGCACGAGCAGTCAGGCTTATCCCGGAGGCAATGTGTAAAGCATTTGCGCATGCACACAGCAACAACATCCCAGGCACACTACAAAAGGAACTCCACACAAGGTTATATAAAAATATCTTTTGTATTCTCATAACACATCAGATAAAAACACATAACATACACTGTGCCAGCTGGCACGGGCAATATTCACAAGGGATTATTTACACAGGACAAGGCCACGTGGGCGACTGTCAGGATCAACACTTAGCAGAAATTGATACAAGTAAAAATAGATCATAAAACTACAACCAGTAACTACTGGTAATCACTGTACTCCACCTCAACCTGTAACATAAACTACATTATGGAGCGTCACATCAGGCGCAAATTGCATCCTGTGCCAACCTCACCAGCAGAAACACATTATGCAATCTCCTCACTAGTCTAAACACATTAGACCATACCTCCTAAGTATAACTCACATTAGGGGCGTAAATCACAGAGTGAAACATAATCTAAGTAGCATAAATCCTAATATGCTACACAACCTCATAATCCTAAACCACAGTTTAGGGGTATGTTATGTTATGTTAAAAATATTTGTACCGCGCTCGGTCACCAGACGGTTTCATGGCGCTCAAAACAATTGCGGGGGAACAGGGCAGCGGGAAAACTCAATTGGCTAGCTGAAAAAGGTGAGTCTTGAGTAATTTGCGGAAACAAACATAACGAGGGCAGAGCCTAAGGGAAATAGGGAGGGAGTTCCATATAGTGGGGACCAGGAAAGAAAAACACAAACCTCCTTGCTTTTTGCGTTCATACCTTGGGATCAACAGCAGGTTGTGAGAGGCAGACCGGAGGTCTCTAGAGGGGGTGTATCGCTGAAGGCTGGATGTGATAAAGGCAGGGGCTTGGTCTGTAAGGGCCTTACAGCCTTATTCATCAACGGGCCGTTTTGCGAGCCCCTAATAGCGATTCATAGCGAATCGCTATTAAGGACTCGCAAAACGGTATTCATGTAGGAATTGCTAAATAAATAGCGATTCCTACACATTCCTTATTTGCGAGTAGCAAATTGCTAATCGCAAATAAGGAAAAACTCCCCATTCATTCCTATGGGCCAAAAGGCCCATAGGAATGAATGGGGAGTATTCCTTATTTGCGATTAGCAATTAGCTAATCGCAAATAAGATAGCGATTTAAAGGGTGCCAGGGGTGTCAAAAGGACACCCTGTAGCACCCCTTAAATGCAAATTGAAACAGGTGTTGCGCACACACATGTCCAAAGGACATGTGTGTGTGCAACATGCAACTTAGAAAAATGCTTTTTAAAGCATTTTTCTAAGTTTTTGCTATTTACCGAGAGGTCTGACCTCTCGGTAAATAGCGGCCCAAAATTGCATTTTCGCAATTTAAAAATGGTTGATGAATTGCATTTAAGGAATCTCAAATAGAGATTCCTTAAATGTAATTCCTCGCAATTTAGCGAATTAGCAATTACCGATTTTTGCATTTGGGATGATGAATCGCAAATGCAAAAATTGCGCTCGCAAAGGGCCAGATTCTCAGATTCTGGCCCTTTGCGAGCGCAATTCGGCTTGATGAATCAGGCTGATAAAGACAGTACAGCCAAGTTTGAACAAGCAGCGATAGGCCACGGGAAGCCAGTGTAATCTTTTCATCAGGGGCGAGACATGTTGGTGTTTGGGCTGATGAAAGACCAGTCTAGCCTCCTGGTTTTGCACCAACTGCAGCCGATGGAGATGATAAGCAGGAATTCCAACATAGAGGGAGTTGGCATAGTCGATACGCGAGGTGACAAGAGCCATGATGACAAGAATGAGTGCCTCAGTGTTGAGGAATCTACGAATTTTGCAAATCCTGCGTAGATGGAAGAAACTGGAAGATGTTACTGCATTAATTTGAGGCCTCATGGACAGGTCACTAGGTATAATTACGCCTAGGCTCTTTACCGAGTTGACAGGGCAGGGCGAAGGCCCAAGGGAGGGCGGCCAGAAACTGGAATTCCAGGGGTTAGCAGGCCCACCCATCAACACCAGCTCCGTCTCGTTAGGATTAAGCTTAAGCTGACTATAGTGCATCCTCTCAGAGATCACAAGCATAGTGGATTGAAAGTTGGTAGAGGAAGAGGGGGAGGGATCAAGAGGAAAAATCAGTTTTAAATCGTCCGCATAATTAAAAATAGTAACGGGGGTGTGACGAAGGGATGCCATAAGGGGTTGCATGTAGAGGTTAATCAAAAGTGGCGACAGAGCAGAGCCCTGAGGGACTCCACAAGATAAAGGGGAATAAGGAGCGGAATAAGTGGACAGGTGGACTGCTTGGGAGCGCTGGTGCAAGAAAGATGTAATCCAGGGTGCGCAAAACATACTAAATGCATTACATTTCCTAGCACCACATCACTTTAGCCCATAATCACATTAGGGTCTTGCCTCCTATTCACATACCAGCCCCCCTGGCCAACTGGCCATCCAAGAAGGAGCTGAAATGCCCTGTGTCCAGAATGTCAGGGCGCGCTGCCAACGCAGCGTCAGTCAAGGGTGCGCCATCTGCGCAAACCTAAACGTTGCAGCTGCCCACTACTTGCTGGGCAGCTGAGAACAATAACAGGGCCTAAACGCTGCAGCTGGCACCAAGTGCTGCGCAGCTGTGGAAGGCCTGGCACCTCTGTGCCATTTCTGTCCCTCTCAGGGACTCTCATTCAAAGATTGCGCCTAAACGGTGCAGCTGCCCACTACTTGCTGTGCAACTGTGAAAGTCACAAATGCGACATGGGCTCTCACTAGCCCTTGGGACAAACTGCGCCAAATGCTGGAGCCCTCTGGCTCTGGAAATACATATTGTGCACCTTGGAGCCCTCTAGGCCCTGAAAACAACTGTGCCCAGCGTTGGAGCATTCTAGGCTCTTAAAATACCCATGCCCCCTAGAACTGGGGCCATCGGTGGAGCCCTTGGGCTCAGGGAATACTGGGTAACATTGGGAGCCATCTGGCTCTGGAAAATCATGTCCCCCTGGAGCACACAGCTCCTTAACTAAGTATGCACGAGCAACCGGGGGAAAAGAACGGGCCCCCAAACATGGTGGAGCCATCTGGCTCAGAAAACTAATGGGGGGCGGGGGAGCCACCTCGGCTCCCTAAACAAACATGCCCCCAAATGTAGGAGCGGCCCGCTGCCATCCGGGGCTGCTCTAACATGCAAGACTGACACTATGCCTTTGTCTGGCACCAACATTAGCCCCCGCGGAACCCCCCAGCCCTTCTCATCTTACCGGGCTGCTCTCGGGGGACTCCACTCCATCTGCGGCGGTCTCCTCTCGCAGGGGACTCCAGTGGGGATCTCCTAACTCCCTGGACCAGCGGCAACAATCCTCTCGTGGCCCAGGCGGGGCTCTCTCTCACTCTGGAGAGCCTCCCGGCCGCGTCTGCACTTCTCCTGCGGGGATCTCTCCTTCGCATGGGAGCCCCGTAGCACCGCTCCCGCCAGCCTCTTCACCCGGTTCCCCCATCTCGGGACGGGGGCTCATGACGGGCACCCGAGAAGGCGGGGTAGGCTCCCGACCTCCTCTCACGCACAACTTCTTGCCACACTTCCTCTTCCGTCCAGCGGCCCCGCTCACAACCAGGCGGGCAGCGGACGCGGCGGTAATCTTCTAACGTGACTCGGGCCGCGGCACCTGCTTTGGTTATAAGTTTAAAAAGCGCCATGAGGGGTAGGCTCCCTCCAAATTTGGCTATAAAGCAGGGTGGGCTCCTGTTATTTAAAATATAAAAATAGCGGCCATAGTTAAATAAAACTAAGCGGGGTGGGCACCCGCCGCCATTATCATCCATCGGAGGAATCCCTACACAGGGGATTCCCTCTTAAAGGGCTAACCAGGAAAATAAGCACAGTGCTCCCAGGGCACTAAAAGGGTGCAGCAAAGTCCTGGGCAAAGAAATGGAGCAACCAGCTCCTCAGCAAAGGGAAGTCCTCCAGTCCCCCTGGCAAGGCAGAGGGGTCCCAGAGGAAGAAGGTCTCCAAGGCATCCAGGGGCTGGGCAGGGCCCAGGGAGGCAAGCCTTCCCCTGGGCCCCAGCAGCAGTACGCCCCTGGTAGATTCAAGTCAGGACAAGAACATTTTTCATGGGGTCACAGCCCCTTTTTATACACATAAATCCTTTGTTTCCAAAGGTGCAGGCAAGAGGAGAACCAGATGCAACTGGTTCTTGAGCACTTTGTTTTGCTCAGCCCCTCTGCCTATTCACAAGATGAGTCAGGGACATCAGACACACCACAGGGGGTGGAGCCAGCATTGTGGAGGGAAGGCCCAGCCCTATTCAGGTCCCAGGTGCACTCCTCCCTTTCATCAACATGCAGATCTCTCCATTTACCACCGGGGTAGACCCATCCTGACTCCTAGAGCCAGGCACACCAGCCAACTCCAGC
Source organism: Lissotriton helveticus (assembly GCF_964261635.1). Classification (NCBI taxonomy): domain Eukaryota; kingdom Metazoa; phylum Chordata; class Amphibia; order Caudata; family Salamandridae; genus Lissotriton; species Lissotriton helveticus. Next base: position 148,034,837 of record NC_136072.1, on the reverse strand, counting down.
CAATCACAAGCCAGACAGTCAATTCACATTTACTGCACAGACATGCCAACTTCTAGAAGTGGCACTTCAACACTAGACACAATAAATCCACGCACATCATCGCGCAGCATTTAATCACACGAGTTCGCACATACCAAACTCGACCCTGCACTCCCCACTCATCAGGAACTACCATGGTCACACATATTCCCCATGCATTCCTATGGGAGAGCAGGCCACTCTCACCACACATACACAGAGAATGCATGCACTTTACACTGGACCACAGGGAAAAGTGCGCAGAGGCCTAAAATCACCAACACCAGGTTACAGAAACAGGCTAGGACAATGCAAAAAGTTTCAGGGTGAACCTGCCAAAAGGACCAAGTCCAACACAACCCCCTTCCAGCCACAACGCAGGGCAGACCAATCACTCGCTTGATGGGCTTACCTGCTTTGGGCGATAGAACACGGACGCGGGCCCGCACGGCAGGGACACCCTCCGGTTCTACGCCATTCTGATCCCACATGATTTCCTCTAAACAAGAACTCTTGCCCAACTAGGATACCCCACTGGTACACTCTAGCTGTCCACGGCCAGGACTAGGCCCTAGGCCATCCAGATGTCCCAGGTCCTAGCCAATCCACAGAGTGGGTGGTAGTAACCCCTGGCACACAATAGCCATTCTCCACTCTCCCTCTCAGTGTAGCTACAACTACCACTGATCCTTCAACCTAGGGTCCGCACCCTCAGGCTGACCAGAGGTCACGGGCAAGAATGCCCCAACCTACCTCTACTTCTGGGGTTACGCACCCTCCCAGTGTAGCACCCTCCAGAACACAACTCTCCCACCAGTCCAGGATCTCTCTCCATCACTGGTCTACCACTTGGGATCCACATTCACCGGATGCACCGGGGTCAGAGGCGAGGACTCCCTCCCTCTGCACTCCCTTCCAGAGTTCTGCACCCTCTCACTGTACAGCAGGGTCCCTTTCCATTAAGATGGGCCCCCCCCTGCTCTCATGGTAGTACACACAATTGATTGACGGAATGCAGAACAAATCAAAACATTTACCCCCAGTCAAGAGATCTGGGTTAAAATAATCATTTGTTTGTTCACCATGCAACCTCAGTTTAGACCTGGCCATCTGCAAATCAGTATTGACCCTGTGCCTCATGGGAACAGTCCAGCCCGAACTGCCAAGCCAGGTCCTCTCTGGACTGGAAACAAGCATCCTAGGACCGGTTTCAGGGTATTGATCTTGAAGCAGCAGGTTTAGGGTCTAGGGATCTGACAATGTCCATCCCCGCCCACTCAATAAGAGTCCCAATCACAGGAGGAATTAAGGGAGGCTCGCATAGCCCTCCTGTTTAGCCAATCACTTAACAGGTGGTGCAGAGGCTATAACATTCCTTCAGCTTTTTAGACAAAGAGGAAGGCCCTATTTGATTGGCGGGCCACACATCTCCTGTTTGCCCCAGGATTTAGGCCCATAGCCTCAATGTATAAGACACATTCCTCCCAGTAGATCCTATAAGTTCCACTGGTATTGCCCCGCTCCTGGACTTTAGCTTTGTGAAGAAGGCCTTCTAGGGTAGGGCGTGCTCTTTGTGTTTCATAGAGCTCCTTCCTGGAGTGTCCGCCTGCCCTATGCCACTAGGTGACTTCTGGCAGGTCTCACAGAGTAGCTTCTTCTTATCCTATAGGTTTCAGACCTGCACCCTGGGGCTCAGATTCATTTTAGACCATGGGACGTTTCTAGGCTGGTTTCCAGTGCCTCATGTCCTTCCTCCTAGTTGTAAGAACTTGTGCCATTGTTCCAGTTTCTCTGATGGGCTGTCTTTATCCTTGTGGCCACACATACTCACCCAGGCAGACCCAACATTTCTGCATGAGTCTATCTGTCCACCTCAGCCCAAGTAGAGGTTGCTAGGTCATTTCCCGACAGACACTTCACTGGTATGGCAGGGCTCACAGCTACCTTCTTCAGGTAAGTAACCTCTCCTCACTCAAAGGTGACCATTGCCATTGGATGTAAATTCATCTCATTGCCAGCGTTTACTATTATTTGCAGAGTATCTAGGATAATATGCTCTGGGGGAACCATTCAAGCCACCACTGTGATCATGCTGGATCCTGTCTCCCTCAAAGCCTCTACCTTGGCCATGTTGATGACTGGCTCTTCCCTGTACTTCACCAAGCTGGGAGGTAAGGGGACCAAGGCTTCAATATCCATCGCAACCACAAAGACTAAGGTAGCTTCAGTCCAACCCCTGGTTACCCTGGGCAATCTTCCACCACATTTCATACACTTGCAATCCCTTTGGGCTGCCCACTTGTGGAAGGATTCTTGGAACAGATTCTGGATATATTAATTAAGATACTGTGCGGTTTCTGCTCGCAGCACAAGCTCTCATAGGGAAGTGGGAGTTTGTGTACATCCCTGCACCGTATGGCAGCCACCTCAAGATGCCTGCCTCACGGTGCAGGGATTTACATGGGGCATCAGAGGTGGTCCCCAACCAGAAGCCGCAGAGGCGTAGGGACCCTGCAAAGTGCTCCCTATTTCACTTTTCGACAGACTTTTAATGTTGGAATTCCCTGACATGAAAAGCATGCCGGAAACCAACAACATCATCCCGCCGGCAGAAACGCTGTCCGTAAGGGATTATGTTGCAATTTCCGGCTGGCCGACGGGCTCTTCGAGCCCATCGAAAGCCAACTGGAATGATCGGCCGGTTTGACTTCCGACCACCGTAATCATAATATAGAGGTTGAAAGTCAAACCAAGGATGTCAGTCAGGAAGCCACTGATCGAACTACATCCTAATGAGGCCCTTAGTCATTAGGTGGCTGTTACCATAGGATCAGATTAACTATTTAATACACCCTCACAATCAAACAGTCTATAGTTACTATTACAATTGAGGGATGGAAAGCAACTGGGAAACACCTTTGAGAAAAAAAGTAATTTACAGAAAGCAACACATTAGTAGAACTAATCACTATCAGATACAAACAATATGATCTTTTAAAGTCACACAGGCAATCAGCAAATAGGAACGATGTGGCCAAACAACTAACCACACTCTATTTAACATCTGTGGGTGCATATACATTCAGCCAGGTGAACTAGCATTTGATTACGGTGTAAGACTACCCATAGGTCACTGGATTGAGAGATTAGAACTACAAAACACGTTCCTTTAGTGATTTATCAGTGCATGTTTTCACACTAGCAGGTGATTGATGTGGAACAGAAGCCAATATTCAGGATTGGACCTAAGCAAGGACCTCGAAGAACCCTTGACCCATTTCTTCCAGGTGCTATGCAGGCTAAATTCGCACAGAACAAAAAAGTAGTAATTCGCCAGGAAGGGTATATAATCTGGCTCTTAGCATTTGCTTTCCTGTCACACATGCCAAGCCAATTCCTGTATCAAACAAAGTGATAAAAATTATACAATGACAAAAGAAAACAATAATGTATGTGTTTCTATATGTTATTATAGAAATTATAGGGTTAATGAGAGATGCAACACCACTTTAAATTCCAGTGTAGCAGTTCTCAGATCCCCAGATGTTTTTTTTCCATGTTTGCTCTAACATCTGCATACCATTTATATATATATATATATGTGTCTATCCACCTAGAAAGCCATTCATGCTCCACTGGACCATGTTGTCTGTCAGAAGTAGATACAGAAATATCTATTTATGTCTTTTCATAGGCAGGAAAACCAGCATGAGTGGATCATAGAACATGTTCAACTGGCACTAATACATGTTGTAGGTGGTAAGCAAGGGTGTACCTGGTGAAAGAACCATTTACCAAGGAGTCATGAAAGCAAGTTTGTACAGATAGTATTAGGTGACATCAATATGTTTTCAAATTTCTTATGCCACATTTTGTTGGTGTTTGTGATATTTTGTGGAGTTTTTTTGGCTATGATTTACTACAACTAGACCAAGCAGTAGTCGCAGGAAATTACAATAAAATAAAAGAAATAGATCTTTTTATTCCACTCTTCATAAGCAAGGTTTCCGATTCCCATCGAAAAAGAGGCCCCTACCCAGGGAACTGAGAATGAGAGTATGAGCGAGGATAGAGACGAAGGAACTGCTTTTCAGGGTGCAGTACGTTCCCGTATCCCTCGTTCTCAGAATAACGGACAATTCAAACTTAGAACTAAGAAATTGTCAACCCCCACAGATAGGTTGTTCCAACGAACGCAAGAAGCTCTAGATGATTGGATGGACGATGAGCCTCCACTCACCACACAAGAAAAAGAACTCGCTAGATCAAGCACCCATTGGGTATCTCAATACTCCATATATGGCTCTGATATAGTTGCTCAAATGTTTTTATCGATCCCTCTAGCCTCTCAAAGGCTAGCTAGCATCTATATGGTTCTACACCTCATTACAATGTACGAAGATACTGGTTGCCCACCAAAAAGATTACATCCTCTCTTACGAGACTGTTTAGAAGGGAGGTGGGTGGCTAGGGGACAAGAATTCCTTAATATCTTCCTTGAACTACGACAGCGATATATCCAATGTTTTACAGACAGTTATGATACAGATCCCCATCCCTATGACCAAGGACAGTTCCCCCTCCGAGAAGTACACCCCGTTGCAGATTCCGATTGAAAGTTGCAACAAACATTTGTGTACACTCCTTTGACAAAACTGGAAATACTCGAGATGAAGAAAATGGTCCCACGAAAAAGACCCTTCGGGTTTCCATAGGGAACTCAAGGACATTCTTCAAATGGGTTCCTTTACTTATAAAGACCTCAATATTCTCCTTAAAGTCCTGTTACCTCAAGGAACGTACGACAAGCTAAAAGGAAAAGATTGGGAGATTGAAGGGAAAAAGGTAACATGGGCAGACTTAGAGAAAGAAGATGCCACTCGTAATCCCGGACAAGGTTTGGGACCTCTAGTTCAGGAACTCCCTCGCTGTCTCCCTAAAATACTGTCCCAGTTGCTGACCACTAAGAAAGAAGATTGGGATGCTATCTCTGCATGTAAACAGAAACCAGATGAGGATATAGGGGACTATTATTGCAGGTTAGAGAAATGCTTCCTCATCAACAGCGGCCTCTCCTCCGGTGGAGATGCCTATAGTCGATTATTTGTTTCCAAACTCGTAGAAAATGCCTTGCCCACGATCAAAAATAGAGTACTGAAAGTAGAAAGTACTTGGCAAACAAGCTCCCCCTCACAAGCACTTCAGATGCTCCAATATCACCAAAATAGAATTAGGGACGAACAAGAACAAGAAAAGAAGAGAACAAAAGATACTAAAATGAAGGTATTAGTAGCACAAACTAATACGATCCAACAGACCCCTAAACAACCCCAAGTATCACAAGAAAAAGTTACTTGTAATTACTGTAAAAAGCCAGGACATTTTGTGCGTGACTGTCCAGTATTACAACATAATATTGCCACTGGGAAGACACAACCTCGTAACTATCCCCCTCGTCCTTCTGCTCCTCCAACTGATGCTAAACTTACCACCCAACTCTATCAGTACCCAGTGTCATCCTATCCTGAAGTCCCCACGATCTCATGAAACAGCTGGGAGGAACACGATAATCGTCCACTAATACCGGTCCCGGTTGACCAAGAGGGTCCCTATGTACATGCTAAACTCCTAGGTAAGGAAGCAACATTTCTGATCGACACCGGGGCTAGTAGGACGACAGTGCAGCACAACGAAGTTCCCAAGGTACCCCTCTCTAGCTCAAATAGTATTTCCTTGGGTTTTTCTGGTACACCTGTCATCAACAAAGTTTCTGAACCAATTTCACTTAAAGTTGGTCCTCTTACAACTTCCACTGATTTAGTGCTTACAAAGTCCTGTCCCGAAAATCTCCTTGGCATCCAGACACTAAAAGAACTAGGTGCTATAATATGTTGTTCCCCAGAAGGAGTCCGACTATTCCTCCGAGATTTTAAAGGTCATTTCACCACACGAGAACTAGATGTCAGACTAAGAGACATTCCTGTTACACTATGGGCTACTGATCCAACAGATGTAGGATTCATGGATATTACACCACACTTAGTGACACTGAAAGAAGGCGTTGTCCTACCTCGTATCTGTCAATACAAATTACCTCCAGATGCAGAACAAGCCCTTATTCATATTATCGATGATTTGATAACAAAAGGAGTAGTCAGAGAAGTACCTTCCAACACATGTAACTCGCCAGTCCTGCCAGTCAGAAAGAAAACTGATGATGGTGCGCCACTAGTCTACAGACTCGTGGTTGACTTACGTGAACTCAATAAATGCGTAGTACCACAATACCCTGTGGTCTCGGATATCAGTACTCTGTTAACAGCCATAGATCCTGAGGCTACACATTTCACTGTAATAGACCTGAAGAATGCTTTCTTCAGTGTACCCATCCACCAAGACAGTCAGTACCTATTCGGATTCTCCCTACGAGGTCGTAGCTTCTGTTTCACAAGAGCTCCCCAAGGATATACAGAAAATCCCAGTATCTACAGTCAGGCACTTAAAAGACAGCTAGATGACATTGTTCTGCCCGCCAACACGACATTGTTACAATATGTCGATGACTTGCTGATCACCGCACGCTCCGAACCAGAATGTGAACAAGCTTCACGAATTGTCCTAATGTTCCTTGCACAACATGCCACAAGGTGTCACCCTCGAAATTACAATTGTGTTTACAGCAGGTGGCCTACATAGGACACCTGCTCTCAAAGGAGGGTAGGGCACTCACACCTGAAAGAATTCAACTCATTTTTAACATTCCTGTCCCCAAGACACAGAAAGAAGTCCGTGCTTTTATTGGTCTCACGTCTTACTGTAGACAGTGGATTCCCCAGTTTGCATACCTGGCCAAACCCCTGATACAGCTAACAAGCACAACCTCTTCCCCATTGCCATGGACACCTGAGCACACTTTTGCTTTTGACACCCTCAAACAGGCATTATGCTCTGCACCTGTCCTAGCTACACCTGATTATGCCAAACCTTTTGTCCTCTTTGTCACAGAACGGGAAGGTACAGCCTTGTCAGTACTCACACAAACACAAGCTAACAAACACCGTCCCTGTGCTTATTTTTCTAGCACTCTTGACCCTGTTGCACAAGGTTTGCCAGCCTGCCTGAAATCTGTTGCAGCTACAGCTCTAGCAATACGACAAAGTGATTCCATAGTACTAGAACACTCCCTTGAAGTACAAGTTCCACATGCAGTAGAATTGCTTTTGAATAGGACACAGACACAACACCTAACCATAGCTCGCCTCACAGGTTATGAAGTCACTCTGTTCCAACCCCATATTATCATCAAAAGGTGCAATATCCTCCACCCAGCTACGCTACTGCCTACTGTTCCAGTTGACAACCAGGTTCATGACTGCTTAGAGGTGGTCGAACTAGTCACAAAACCCCGGTCTGATCTTACAGATGTCCCTCTAAGTACACCAGAACACACACTGTTTGTAGACGGTTCCTGTATGCGTCTCCAATCAGGCGAACTCTCAGCAGCCTATGCTGTCACTACAGAGAACACCGTCCTTCTAGCAGCCAGAATACCCGTACATTCTGCACAAGCAGCAGAACTAATAGCTCTCACCCAAGCATGTGGATGGTCCAAAGGAAAGCGAGTCAACATCTACACCGACTCACAATATGCATTCGGGGTAGTTCATAATTTCGGCATCCTTTGGAAAGAGAGAGGTTTCCTGACCTCTCATGGAACCAAGATCCAACATGGAGACCTTGTCCTCCAGCTACTAGAGTCAATACACAAACCCACAGAAATAGCCATACTAAAATGTAAAGCACACACCAAAGTTGTAGACTCTATCACCAGAGGTAATGCTATGGCTGACGCCACAGCTAAACATGCTGCTCAGACAGAAACACTAAACACCGAAACCACCATTAGTACTATCTGTCCAGTTATCGATCCGACCATCCAAAATCAAGCCACAGAAACCGAAAAGAGAAAATGGGAAGAGGAGGGAGGTTCACACACAGATCAAGGTTGGGTAACACAGGACAAGTCCAAATAGTTTCTCCCTGACCTAATGGTTCCCATAATGATAGAAACTGCTCATGGTCCCGCACATCTAGGAGAGAAAGGAATGTTAGACAGTCTGAATCTGATATGGCACAACAAGCATCTGCGTGCAGCAGCCAAACAAAAAGTACGAACCTGTATGATTTGCTGTCAGTTCAATCCAGGGAAAAGTGTATCCGTTGAACAAGGAGGGTTCCATCCTCCAGATCACTCCTTCGAAGTCCTACAAATGGACTACATACAGATGGAGAGATGTCGGGGATATAAGTATGTCCTCGTAGTAGTCTGTACCTTAACTCGATGGACTGAAGCATACCCCGTCCCAGACTATGGTGCCCAGATGACTGCCAAGCAATTGGTGAGGGAATTCTTCCCTCGCTACGGGTTGCCAAGAGTCATTTACTCTGACAACGGACAACCATTCTCCTCTAAATTGATGGAAGCTGTCTCCTTACTGCTAGGATACACCTGGAAGTTTTACTGTGTTAGGCATCCCCAAGCAGCAGGCCTAGTCGAACGACATAACCAGACATTAAAAACAAAATTAGCAAAAATATGCGCTGACAAACAAATAGATTGGGTTACAGCTCTTCCGGTTGCCCTCTTCTATATGAGAATGGTGGCACATTCCCGGACGGGTCTGTCCCCCTATGAAATTACATTTGGGAGGCCTCCGAATATCTGGGGTGTCCCATCTCCTAAAAAGCTAATTGACATTGATGCAAATGTACTGACAGATTACTTGGCTTCTTTGATGTCTGCACTACGCTCTTGCCGTTCACAGGTGGCTGCAGCCTTCCCAGACAAGACCGCGCCCGATGAGCACCCCCTTCAGCCTGGTCAATGGGTGCTCGTCAGAAATTTTGATCGAACCAGCCCTCTGGAGAAAAGGTGGACGTCCCCCAAACTGGTGCTGCTGACGACGAGGACCGCCATCAAGGTCGAGGGACGGAAAGGGTGGTTGCACGTGTTGCATTGCAAACCCTTCTACGGACCAACTCCGGACACTGTTGCTGATCCTGAGACCAGAGACACTGAAGAAACAGACTTTAAAGACACTGAAACGACAGACTTTATTTCACCCCTCCCAGAACTTTTACCCCAAGAAGAGTACAAATCGCGGCTGCGATCATACCCCAAACAGACTTGAGACATTTGCATCTGAATCCGGCCTGCCAGTGGCTATTTAAGCCCAAGACGGACGCTTGGTGAAGCGGTTGCTGGGAAGAGTCCGGTTACTGGTGCATTTTTTCCTCTCAAAGATTAAGCAGCCTAAATTATGAAGATAAAGACTCATTGTGCGAAACTGTTACATGACAAAGTTCCCCTTTTTCTTTCTATCATGATTCTTATTTTCTGCATCATGGCTTGTCTAGGTTGGTTCCTTCATCTAGCTTTCCCACTGTCTTCCCCCGCGCCCTTGAACAATACTGCTATGCATTCACACGTAGATCTTCCTCCACATCTCATGAACAGAAGAAAAGAGTTCTTCAATAACACATTCATCTCCACACTCCACCAACATCAATTGGTGATTAACAAAACACATTGTTGGGTCTGTGGTTTAATGCCACATTCTGTGCACGGAGGAATGCCTTTTATTCCTCTCCCTTTTGGCTATGCTGGATCTACCTATGCACTCTCTATGATATTTTCCGCCTCTGTTAGGAACATTCCTGAGACCCCGATCAAAAACGCTAGTACCTGGAATGAGATAAAAACAAAAACAGTAAGAGCCGTTGCAAGGATGGTAACTTTCACAGCAACATGGGGACGAGCAGACATTAGGGAAAACACTAGTTACTCCCTCTTTAATGACACCACCTCCTTTAGGGAGACATTTTCAGTCCAGAAAAGACAGACAGACCAGGGAGGATGGGCCGTGCCCCACCAGGGCCTATTCTGCGTAAGAGGAAAGGGCAAGGGTCAGAAAATGGGAGATAGTGAATGTAACAAGACCTACACCCTACCTGATCCAAATTTCCCAACGATGGCCACTGCCCCCAACACCTACTTTATCTGTGGATCTCACGCGCGCACTTGGTTACCTCAAGGCTGGTCTGGAAAATGCTACATTGCATTTCTCCTTCCCCCTACCTACACCGCCCCAGCAGATTATCATCTCAGTGACCCCCCGACCGTAATTAATAGACGGCGAAGGGGGGCCATAGATGCTGAAGATACAGCGGGCCAAGAGGCTGGCGATTTCTTTAAAAGAGTCATCCCATTCTGGGGGCCTATGATCAACAGCCGCCACATAAGACAACTGACTCGTGTAGTCCAGGGAGCCATAAACGAAACAGCCGGTGCATTAAGTAACATCACCGCTGAGATGGCTGCCGACAGACTCATGACGTTACAAAACCGTATGGTCCTAGACATCATATTGGCTGACCGTGGTGGTGAATGTGAACTGATCGGGTCCAGCTGCTGTATATTTATCCCAGATAATGCACCCTCGGTGTATGCCGCTATTTCCCGCCTTCATATACTTTCCAGAAAACTAGATGCAGACACTGGTGCCTGGTCCCTGACGGGTTGGCTCTGGAGCCTCCTGTCCTCATGGGGATGGAAGGTGCTTACAGTCCTAGGTCTTGCTCTAGCTAGTCTCTTCACCTGCTGCCTCTGTTTTCAGTGCGGTCCAGCACTCTGTAGTTTCTGTATCACTACCTGCATTCCCAAAACCCAGACCAGAAAGAAAGAAAGAGAAAGAATCATGTTACAGGAACAAGTAAACAACCTAATGAGTATAGAGGTGGACTAGAAAAAGCAAAGAATTTTAGAAGGGTATATTATGGGACAAGGAGGGAATGTGGAAAATGATTATTTATCGTACAGTTATGTCCCATCATACACCCTCCTCCGTCACGTCCCCGAGCCCATCATGCCAAAACACGAGCACACGAGAACACGAGCACCCGAGAAAAACGAGCACGAACCGATCACGCGCTGATCATGCGCCTCATGTAGTTACACATGCGCTCTCCTTCCCCAAAAAGTCAAACGCTTATCCTTATGGTCAAAGCGATTCCGAGAACCAACTGCCTCACTCAAACCGTGCATTACTGTGGTTAAGCCGATGCCGAGAACAAGACCCCCATCTGTAACCATTTCCCTATAATCGGGCCAATTCAGAGAAATGGGCCCCACTCTGTTAAACCACGATAACCAATTCCAAGAAGAAGAGCCCCCGAATGCTGAAACACGACAAACAGACATCCTGTCACGACCACCTCTCCCCTATCTAAGGAACCAGCCTAGTGTTATTTCTCCACACCTTCGCCTCTCTTGTGCTTCCTCATTCTAAATCATGACGCAGCCTTATCTCCTCTACCATGTCTTCACTCTTTCATGACGCTGCCTCCTTTTATGGTCATGACTTCTGTTTTATTGCAACATATGATCCGGGCCTACATGACTTCTGTTTTATGTTAACGTATGATCCGGGCATTCATTGAAGGGAAGCTCCTTCCTCTTTTCCTGCTATAAATACTGTGTGTTCAGATAATAAAGTTAGAGATTCTTCCGATCCTCCTCAGGTGACGGAGCTCTCCCTTAACTCGAGTTACTGAATAAAGACCCTGAATTCGAACCACCACGGACTCTGCTCTTCATACTTTGAACTTATTGATATTGTCTAGAAATTCCGATCAAGGTAAATTACTAAAATATTTACCACATACTGCATTGTGTTGTTGTGTGGTGCTGTGCTTGTTGGGTTGCATACTACTTTGACTGCAGTCTTATGTTGTGTTGTTATTTTACATAGTACATTGGAACAGTGGTCCTGGTGAAAAATTGAATATACATAAAAAGAACCAAAAAATATATAATTTTTTTTAAGGATTCTAAAACAAAAGCTGAAAGAACTGTGTTATGCTTAAAGGACAGTGTTGTTTAATCACAATGGACAGACAATGATTCATAACATTTATTAACACAGTATTAAAACAGTGCCCCTGGAGAGAAAAGGGAAGGGTGAGTGTATTATGATTGAGATGAGGATGTGGGAATGAATGAAACAAAGTGCAATTCACAAAATCTATTATTTACAAAGCAAGAGGGCTCATATTTAAAGCCAAGTTATTCACAATATATCCAAATGTTAGATAGCCCTAGTTTATAACAGGAAACACAGTGATAAATCGCTGTTGGTCAAACTGGCTAGAATGTCAGATGTCGACGTTTCGACCCCTAGAGAATGGTAGGGTGTTGTGTCCCTTACGCGGGGTTGGGGGTGCCGCCGAGCTCTTTGCCAGGGCCGGCCCTGTAACAAAACCGGCCCCCACCCGTGCGGCGCACCGGGGGATTGCCCGGTGCCCGCTAAGGGCCAGTCCGGCACTGGGTCTACCTCAGGACAGGCGTGCTGGAGGGGGTGGTTACCATGAAAGGCCCATGAGTTAGGCTTGGAGGGGAGAGTGTGGGCGCGTAGGCTCCAGACTGGCGAGTGAGAACAATCACTTGAGAGGGTATTGGTCCACTTAACGGACCAAGACGTTTCCTGAGCAGCGAGATGCTTGACAAACTGAGCTATCTTTGCCCAGTTTTTGTATACATGAGAATTGAACGAATCTCAAGGCCCAGCTAATCTATCTGGAATGGCCTTTTTTCACTCATTCAGGGATTAGGGATTCACAATATTAGATTTGGTGTATCGCAGTTTGTTTCATTCACTCCCTCATCCTCACATCAATCACAATACCCTCACCCTTCCCTTCTCCCTCTTGGGGCACTGTTTAATACTTTGTTAACAAATGTTATGAATCACTGTCTGTCTGAACAACACTGTACATTAAGTATAACACAGTTCTTTCACCTTTTGTTTTAGAATTCTTTAAAAAAAAATGGGGGTTCTTTTTATGTATATTCAATTGTTCACCGGGACCACTGTTCCAATGCACAGTTCTATACCCAGGTCCCAGTGACTTCATTTGGGTGTACCCCTCTAGGTAACTAGGGGTCCGATTCACAGAACTAACTTAAGACAAAATCCTAAACTTACTACCATTTTGGTATTCACAGAAGGCACTTACTCATTTTGGTAATCACAGAAGGTACTTACTCATTTCGGTATTCACAGAAGATAGGAGTCCTAACTTTACAACTCCTAAATGCCTTCTGTGAATACCGAAAGTCTTAACATTGGTATTTTTCTCAGTTTAGGAGTAGTACTACTAAACTGAGAAAAATCCCAATTTTAAGACTTTCGGTATTCACAGAAGGCATTTAGGTGTCCTAAAGTTAGGAGTCCTAACTTTACTACTCCTAAACTGAGAAAAATCCAAGTTTTAAGACTTTCGGTATTCACAGAAGGAATTTAGGAGTCCTAAAGTTAGGAGTCCTAACTTTACTACTACTAAACTGAGAAAAATCCCAATTTTAAGACTTTCGGTATTCACAGAAGGCATTTAGGAGTCCTAAAGTTAGGAGTCCTAACTTTATTACTACTAAACTGAGAAAAATCCCAATTTTATGACTTTCGGTATTCACAGACGGGCATTTAGGAGTCCTAAAGTTAGGAGTCCTAACTTTACTACTACTAAACTGAAAAAAATCCCAATTATAAGTCTTTCGGAATACACAGAAGGCATTTAGGAGTTCTAAAGTTAAGACTCCTAACTTCTGTGAATACCGAAATGAGTAACTGCCTTCTGTGAATACGAAAATTAGTAAGTGCCTTCCGTGAATACCAAAATGGTAGTAAGTTGAGAATTTTGTCTTATTAGTTCTGTGAATCGGGCCCCTAGGGCTTTTACATCGGGTCTCATCATACCTGCACTACTGCGTCGTCGGAACGTCACTTTTTTGACATTCCAGTGGCGCAATGTGCCACTGGCATATTTAGAAGGCCATCTAAAGCCACGTTACATGGCTTTCCATGGCCATATAAATATGTGCCCCTTTCACGCAGAAAACTGCACGAAAGGGGCCTTCCATGGATGTTGCTGGGGGCGTTCCCAGCAACATCCATGGCTTTTTGATACTGCCCCAGATTTACGAGAATTTGTAAATCTGAGGCAGCGCCAAACAATTACGCCTCCACAGGAGAGGGGTAAGGGAGGCACAATGAGGAGAAATATCTTTATTTCTCCACGTTTTTCCTTTTTCTATGTTTGCTGCATTGTATTGTGCAGCACACATAGAAAGTTGAAAAAACTCTCTTTATCCCCGCAATGCAGGCACCCTTGCACCATGGTGCAAAGGTGCCTGCGTTGGCGCACGGCAGTCCCTTGTGCGCCGGCGCAGGGGAAAAGGACATTCCTGCCCTTTTCTTTTGCCACAGGGCAGTGTAGCAGGAAGGCCTGGGGTGCTGCCCTACGGCAAAACCTCATAAATGTGGCCCTTAGTGTTTTGCCATTGTTTTTTGCTCTGTAATTGCTTTAAAGATGCCAACAAATGTTACAATATTTTCAGCCAAATGTAGCACTTTTCTTTGAAATCCAATAAACAACCATTTACCATTGTCTTCAGTGGGAAGATTGTCAACTCCAACTATTTAACTCTATTCAGCCCAAAACTCACATAGGCCATGGGTAGCAACACATGGAGTGAGGACTGGAAATTTTAATTTAAGACAGATTTCTAACATATTTTTGGACTGCTTTATGTCCTAAATAGTGTAGAGGTAGCAGAACTGTTTTACCACCTCAGAAATGGTAAGTGGTTGCTTGTCACAGGAACTTTACAACCATGTGCTGAATTTCGTCGGAAATGTTGGCATATCTAAAGTAAACAACAGAACATAACATAATCATGTACACAAAGCAACATAGTAACACATTGAAAACATAACAGGTCACCATACAACAAAATAGTCAAAACAGAGTGCAACACGACTACACAACCCAGCAATAATGCAGCACAAAAAATACAACAGCACAAATAAAAATAACACATCACCACCACAACAAGCATGCACAGACATTATTATCACAAATTACCATCTACTGAAACCTCCTTCATAAGATGGTGGTAAAAGGTGTTTGTACCAAGTACCTTCCTAACTTACCACCAGGGTCATGAAATAACACAAGTCAAAAATGTGTTTTTGATCTACCCTCTGCCAGAAAATACCACCTGCAGTTATTTCCTTCTGTAATGTGTCTTCTAGGGTGGTGCTATACATGAACAGTAGTCCGTATGGCTGTTCTCTTGTCTGGACACATTTGAATCAGAACTCCTCTATTTCGACAGCTAGTCTTAAGTTGCCTTAACTGCTGAGGTTTAACATTAATGTAGCTTTAGACGTCCGCCATTTTGAAGGCGCCTGTTATTTATCAGGCACCAGATTTTGATCTTTCTGTAGCCCCCGCCCGACTACTCTCGTTATTCCTGCAGTTGGTCCACTGCATTCGCTTTCAGTGTCTCAAGTTTTTAGTTACTGTTCATTGCCTGTTTCCAGCAGTGAATTCCACGTTTGAAGGTATTTTGTTCGAAGTGACAAGATTTTGAGCATTTCGGCTCCCCCTGCTGTGCGGAGGCACACTATTATCTCAACGCTGGATGTTCATTAAATTTCCTCAGTCAGATAGAACAGTCTAACAACTTTACAATACTTCCTCTCAAAATGCTGCTGCAATTATTTTTTTAACCTCTTGAGCAAAACGACAGGAGAATGATGGATGACTCGGTGTTTAGACAAACAACAGAACACTTTACCCCTGGGTCACGGGTCCAAAAATAAGCAGGCATTAGAAGGTTTTGGAAACGCAAGACTCGCCGAATCAATTTAGCTCTTCTTGTTTTACAAGGGAAATAACGCAGCCGTTATTCTCACGCGTGGACTGGATGCACACTACGCGCCTGGACTTCCCTTTTTCATCGTTTCATAAATACAGCTGTGTGCATTAGTTTCACCTTTTCTCGCGGCGGGGGAGCTGCTAAACAGAACAGCAGGCTCCGCATCTCACCAATGGACAGCTACGTGGGACGAGAGGCGACCTCGGACGAGCGCGCGGCGCTGACAAGGCCTTCCTTGCAACCACCACCGCCGCGACGGCAATTTATTGAGCGCTAATTGTCTGCCTCAGCAGAGGGAGCAAGGAATGGGCTGATATGAAACGCCGGGTACCCTTTCATCTGTGCGGGTGGTACCTCCAAAGCGAGGCTGAGGTTCGGTGTATTAGCGGCATGCTGAGCGCGCGCCTTTATGGCCCGCACTGTAATGGCTTCCAAGACATTCTTTTTTTTTAGACAGTCGGCTTCCAGTCCTTTCATGTCAGAAACTCTGCAGAGCACCTCGTTCATAATTATAGTAATGATCGATTTTATATTATTGCTATTAAAAATATAATAGAAGCCAAGCTAACAGTAACAGAAATAATCATAAATAGCATTTAATATTGTACCACCTACTGAACATAATAAGGCAGTAAAAAGTCACAGAGGGATGCCATAACATCTATCAGCACAAATCCAACAGGCAAATGCTGTGGGGTCAAGGAATGCCGTGGTTACAGACTTTATTATGGGCATGTTAAGAGTACAGTAGCTTTTCATGGTACTGGAACAAGACAGTACCTTATATTGGTGTTGCCAATCAACAGATCTCCTCAACCACACTTCAAAGATTTCTCTTTGCAGCACCTTCATCACGATTATGTTATCATTATCTTATCAATGCAGATTTCCATGCCCAGCTTTCATAGACAAACACTATTAAAAGAAATCTGACTGACTATCATGTACCCTAGACAATCTGCTTTTTAACCTTCTGGGTATCTGACATTTGCTAAGGCCAGAAGTCAACTAAGTATGCTCAGTACACCCAGTGATACTCCCTGAAACCATCTTCACTGATGGCACATTCCTTGTTCAAAAGCACTGCTAGACCTGGCATCCTTGGCGTGGTTTTCCCTGATTGTATGCTTTCTGTCCTCCTGTCTTCGGCTGTTGTGCTGACTTTGTTTGTGCTGGCTTTAGGAATCTGGGCACTTTACCACTGCTCACCAGTGCTAAAGTGCATGTGCTCTTTACTTAAAACATGGTAATATTGCATAATTGGCATATTTTATTCACTTATAAGTCCTTAAAAAAGTGAAGTGCATGTACTCAGGGCCTGTAAATGAAATGCTACTTGTGGGTTAGCAGCCCTGATTGTGCGACCCACTTAAGGAGCCCTTTAAACATGTCTCAGGCCTGCTATTGCAGAGCCTGTGTGTGCAGCTTTAAATTGCTATGCCGATCTGGCAAGATAACCGTCTTGCCAGGGCCAAACCTTCCATTTTATTACATATAGGACACCCCTAAGGTAGGCCCGGTACAGCCCATGGGCAGGGTACAGTGTATTTAAAAAATGGACTTTTAAGTTTTACATGTCCTGGTAGTGAAATGCTCTTAAATTCGTTTTTCACTACTGCTAGGCGTATCTCTCCCATAGGATAACATTGGGATTGCCTTATTACAATTTATAAGTGTATTTCCAATTGGAAAAATATTGTACCCCCATATTAGGTGTCTCTGGAATCACAATTTAAAAACACAACTTATGGTGAAGTTTTTTAAAATTTACATTCTGAAAAGGTCACTTTAAGAAAGTTGGCATTTTCTTAATGTAACCATTTTGTGCCTTCTGCCTGTTTCTGAAATGCACGTCTGGGGTGGGTGACAGGCGGTTTCTTGCATTTCCTCTTTAAAGTCTAGTTTAGAGTAGCTGAGGAAATACAGCAATGTGTCTGGGTTAGCCAGTGTTGACGAGCCAGGTTTTTAGCTGTTTCCTCAAGTTCAGCAGATAGGGATCATTTTCGATCACAGGTGGTAGAGCGTTCCAGGTTTTAGCTGTGCCTAGAAAGAAGCTCCTGCCGCCCCAGGAGGAAAGTCGGAATCAGGGAACAACAATAAGTTTAGCAGAAACTGATTGTAAAGTTCAAACTGGGTTGTACCACTTAAAACTAAGCTGCAAATAGGCCGGGTCTAGACCAAGAAGTGCTCTGTAAGCGATGCCGAGTGCCTTGCAAGAGCATCACTGTCTGATAGGAAGCCAGTGTAAATGTTTAATGGCTGAAGAGACAGAATGATATTTTGGTAGTTTTCATAATAGCATAGCTGCTGCATTTTGCAAAATTTGCAGCCTATCTAGAGTATATTGAGGGGCAGTGAGAAATAGACCATTGCAATAGTCTAATCTAAAAGTGACAAGTGATGCAATTACATTTTTTTGCAGATGAGACGGGTTAAAAGGGAAGATCTTTTTAAACATCCTTAGAGTATAAAACATTGAGAAAGAGAGAACATTAACATGATTGTTATAAGTTAGTTTGTCGTCAATCAGAACTCCCAGATTCCGAGCTTTAGTGGCAGGAGGGCAGATTGCCCATTTCTGCTGGCCAACATGAGGGCCTCCAAAAGGATGTCTTTGCTACAAAGAGTTGGGTTTCGGGTTTATCTGCATTCAGTTTAAGACAGTTCCTACTCATCCATATAGAAACAGCGTGCATACAATCGCCTTTTCTCTTAAATTGGTCTGACCATCTGGCAGTAATATTTCTTCTGCCCAAGGGAATTTGTATGAAACTCCCAAACATAAGCCTCACCCACAGCTCACTAAACCTTGCTCTAAGAATACCTCTTCTTCACTGACCCATGTTCAACAAGTCAAACTGTACTGTCCATCTACTAACCCCACAGATATCTGTGACATGATCACATCATGGATATTCACTTTAATGAAATACCCCCTCAAGTGCTGTGTTTATCATTGTACAAACCCCTTAGTTCCTTGGTACTCTGAAGCACCCAGACTTGTTAAACTTCACTGTCAGTTGTTTGATTGCCAATGATTTCCCTCTTAGAATCCTTGTGATAAACATCAGCACAAATTGCCTGTCAAAATCTACCAATATCTTATCTTATTCGAAATACTCACGCCTCGTATTACACAAATAAAATTGGGTCTGCAACCAACCCATCTCGAGAGGTGTTTGATATTGTCTAAGAACTGCTCTCCTCAGAGGTCTGCAACTCCTTCCTGTTGTATTTCAAAAACCTGGTCAATACCTAGTTCATCTGTTGCACTTTAAAAGCTAATTGTTCAATCCAAACCTCACTCCACAATCCTCAAAGATCAAGTACTAGCATCCTCTGATATGAAGCCCCAAGACAGTCATATCTACTTTTGTATTTCAACACATTATCCAGTATGAACGTTCATACCATTCTTAAATTCATTAGGTTCAGTTGACCTACTGTCCAATGTCCCGCCCCACACTCTACTCTTGTCCCTGAAGACATTGATCCACATCATCACTGCTAGACTTGGCATCCTTGGTGGTGTTTCCCCAGAACTTTATGCTTTTCAACTCCTGATTTTGCTGTCTTTCACTTTTTTTGGCCTTAGGACTCTGCAGTCCTTACCACTGCTAATCAGTGCTAAAATGCTTGTGCTCTCTGTTCAAAGCAAGGTAATATTGGTTTATACCCCCTTGGCATATATACTTTATTTGTAAGTCCCTAGTGAGGTACACTATATGATCCCACAGCCTGTAAATTAAATGCTACTAGAAGGTCTACAGCACTGATTGTGCCACCCACTTAGGCAGCCCTTTAATATGTCTTAGGCCTGCCATTGCGGGACCAGTGTCTGCAGTTTTAACTTGCCATATTTACCTGGCAAAATAAACCTTTTGCCAGGCCCAAACATTCCATTTTAATACAAGTAAGTCATCCCTTAGAGAGCCCCAAGGGCACAGTGCAGTGTATTGAAAAAGTAGGACATGTTTTTTAAAATGTTTACTTGTATTGGTAGTGAAAAACTCTTACATTTGTTTTTTTACTACTGCAAGGCCTATCACTCCCATAGGTTAACATTGGAGATGCCTTACTACATACTATAAGTGCAATTTCCAAATTGGAAGACATGCTTGGTGTCTCTGGGAATCAAAATTTAAAATCCTAACTTATTGTGAATTCAGATTTGAAATTACAATCCTGAAAATGCCACTTTTATCAAGTTAGCATTTTTTACCTTAGTCATTTGGTGCCTGCAGCCTGTTTCTGGCCAAATGACTGGGTGTAGTTGGCAGTTGGGTTCTGTATTCTTCCTATGCTCACCAGGACATGCCACACATAAAGGCGCATGTCCTATCTCTTACTTACATAGCACCCTGTCCACGGGGCTACCGAGGGAGTACTTTAGGGGTGACCTTTGTGTAATAAAAGGGGTGTTTAAAGCTTGACAAGTAGTTTTAAATGCCAAGTCAATGTGTCAGTAAACTGCGCACACAGGCCCCATGATGGCAGGCCTGAGACAGGTTTGAAAGGCTACTTCTGGAGGTGGCTCAAGCAGTGCTGTAGACTCATAGTAGCATTTAATTAACAAGCCCTTGTTATATGGTATACCACTTTACAAGGGGCTTACAAATAAATCAAACAGGTGTTAACCAATCATACCACGTTTAGAGGAGTGAACACATGAATTTTAGCACTGATTAGCAGCGGTAAAGTGCCCAGAGTCCTAAAGCCAAATAAAAGAAGGTCAGAAAAATAGGCGCAGGAAGGCAAAAGGTTTGAGGATAATCCTGTAGAAAAGACCAGGTTCAACACTCCCAATCAATTAACCCATTTTCTTACAAGGCATTTATGCAAACAATGGGCCAGATGTAGGTAAATAGTGTTAGAACCGGGAGTCTCTGGTTGGCAAAGGTAAGTACCTTGGCCCAAGTAGGGACCCCTAGCTCCGGTCAGGGCGACGGAATAACCCTCTGAGATAACCCCTGCTCACCCTCTAGGTAGCATGGCGCGAGCAGTCTAGGCTAAACTCGGAGGCAATGTGGATAACATTTGCACTTAACACAACAGTAATTCCCAATCCACCACAAACTGAGACCACACAGGTACTTATATTTTATAAAAATATATAACTTTATCTAGTTTCAACCATGTAAATCAAGCAGTTGCACGATTATTACTTCTTCAGGTAAAGGTTACAATTAATTCTTAAGGGTTGCACCTATTAATAGGAAGTTCTTTATCACCTCAGTCTCAAGTCTCTAGTCTCTTTAATCAGTAGGCAAGAAAATATGGCCACTGATTTATAATTGGGATGCTCTCAAAACGAGCCAAGGAAACAATGCCAGCGTATGAACTATGCCAGAGAGTCAGCCCCTCAAGCACTGGTCCTCAAGCGCTGCAGATGCGCCTCACCGCGCGGCCCAGGGACTCTCTCTTCTGCCCCGGGACAGCCTCACTCGTTCTCAGGCTCCGGGCGCACCTCGCCCGGCAGATCTCTCTCGTCCCCGCCCCGGCCGGTCCCCTTTCCCCTCCCACCCGCTCTCGACAATCCAACGAGCGGCGGGGGAGGAGGTGAGGCTCACCTTGTGTGGGACGGCAGGCCAGGGGGACGGGACGCTTTTCGAATCCCTCGGCGGGGTCAGCTCACCTTTTCCCGGGCCTAGCGGGGATCACGGCAATTCTTCGGCACCTCCCGCAGCTTCAGCGGAGGCAGCCAATCCTGTCGCGGCCCTCTAGTCGAGCCCCTCTGAGCGCGAGGCCGACAACCAATGGCAGCGCGGCCTCGCCGATGACGCTCCGCAGGCTCAGCCAATCACGGCACACCACAGCTGATGACGCGGCGCCGCGCGGGCCAATCCCGTTGCGGCGTTAGTGAGGGGGCTCGGCTCCCTCAGCCAATGGGGTCGCGGCGGCTTCGTTCTTCGCCGCGGCAGCTCCTGGACCTCGGATCAGATTGCGGGGGGGTTTCCTGGCCCCGGGCCGCGGTGGTGATTTGGCGGCAAAGGGTTTCCAAGGGCGCTGGTCTCGACTAGACCCCCCTCTCGACCTTGCCACCACCTGGGAGCGGATTTCACGAGGGGAGGCTCCACCAGCCTCCGACCCTCACTGTTAATGTGCCGATGAGCACACCGATCCCTTCCTCACGCTCCGCAGTCCAGCACCACGCGTCTCGGGTCCCAACAGCACGATTTTGCAGCTGTTTTCTGGGATAGCTTTAGGAACCTTTAGCCCTGGGTTCCCAACAGGAGGCCAGCTCTTCTCAGGCCCTTGGAGATTCAGTTGTAGACACAGCACACAGCAGAGTCTTGGCAGTTTCAAGTAGGCAGGGTCACAGCACACAGCAAAGTCCCTTTCTTCTCCTTAGCTTCCAGTTGGACAGTAGAACAAGTCAGCCCTTAGAGCCCACAGCAAGGCAGTCTTCCTTCAGTTCTCTAGCTGTCCTCCTTCCAGCGAAGGTTCCTTCTTGCTTGCAGAATTTCAGAATCTGAACTTCTGTAGTCAGGGGTCCTTTCCTTATACCCCTCAATGTCTTTGAAGTCTTTGTGCATGGAGGCCCTGGGTCCAGTCTAAACCAGTTCTGGGGGTTGCGGAGCACTGACTTGTCTCTGGTTTTCTTCTTCTTGTCAGCTTCAGGGCCAGGGGTGTCAGTTGACCACCAGGAGAGAGCTAACGTGGGGGAGGTAGGCAGGCGCAGCTCAGCACTTATCAGGCATTCCTTCCTCCCTCCTCCCAGGCAGGCAGATGTGCCCTTTCATCCCCGGGATGGCTCCGACCCACTCCTCTGGGGCTCTGCAGCCCCTCCCTGTCACATCCAGACCAGGCAGGCATTCCACAAACCCAGGCACACAGAAAGGTTTAGACAAGAGAACAGCCACTTTCTAAAACTGCTATTCTCCAACACAGGATTTAAAAACACCCTTCACTAAAAGATGTGTTATTAAATTCTGAGTCCAGGGATATCTTTCACTTATGTCCCATCTTGTTCCTAGGGGAAGATAGGCTGGTATCACATGGGCCCAGCCTCCTCCATGTTACTCTATGGAGCAAGATAGCCTTACAGCAGTGAGCACATAAAATGGCTGCAGCCCACTACCAGAGCATAGTACCTGCACTAGCACATGCTCTACCTTATCCATACACTGCACCCTGCCCAGGGGGGTACCTTGAGCCTTCCATAGGGGTGACTGATGTGCACAGACAGGGAAGGGTTAGGCCTAGCCAGTGGGGACACTGGCCAGGCTGACATGGCAGTCACTGGCTGCACACAGGCCCTGCGCTGGCAGGCCTGAGTCACCCTTTTAAAGCTACTCATGTGGGTAGCGCAATCTGCGCTGCAGGCCCACTAGTAGCATTTGTCATCACCAGCCCTGGCACACACAGTGCACTTTACTAGGGACTTCGTGGTGATACAAATATGCCAATCAGGTATATTCAATCAATATCACATTTTACAGAGGGAGCACTTACACTCTGACACTGATCAGCAGTGGCAGAGTGTCCAAAGCATCTAAATCAGCAAAAACGAAATCCAGCACAGCATCAAAACACATGAGTCAGAGGCAAAAAGATGGGGGGAAGAACCACGCCAAAAGGTGTCAGGTCTAACACGTGTCCCCTCCAGCTGAAAGTGGGGAGAACTACCCAACCTCTTGGGAGTCCTCATCACTAAGGCGGAAGAATCTGGACAGACCGTCAGCATTGGCGTGTTCTGTACCAGGGCGGTGCTCCACCGTAAAGTCCATCCCCTGTAGGGAAATGGACCACCTCAACAATTTTGGATTCTCACCCCTCATCGGCATTAACCATCTGAGGGGCCTATGGTCGGTCTGAACACGGAAGTGAGTCCCAAACAGGTAGGGCCTCAGCTTCTTCAGAGCCCAGACCACAGCGAAAGCTTCTCTTTCGATGGCACTCCATTTCTGTTCCCTGGGGATTAGCCTCCGGCTAATGAAAGCCACAGGTTGGTCTCCTCCCTCATCATTGATCTGTGAGAGTACTGCTCCTACGCCTTGCTCTGAAGCGTCAGTTTGCACAATGAACTCACTGGAAAAGTCAGGTGCCTTAAGCACCGGTGCTGTGCACATGGCAGTTTTGAGGGTGTCAAAAGCAGTTTGACAGGCCTCAGTCCAATTCACTTTCCTGGGCTGATTCCTAGATGTCAGCTCTGTCAAAGGGGCCACAATGGTGCCATAGCCTTTGACAAACCGTCTGTAATACCCAGTGAGACCGAGAAAGGCTCTCACCTCAGTCTGGGTCTTGGGGGGTTCCCAAGCCAGAATGGTATCAATTTTTGCCCGTAGGGGCGCCACCTTGCCGCTCCCCACCTGGTGTCCCAAGTACACCACAGATCCCTGCCCTATCTGGCATTTACTGGCCTTGATAGTGAGGCCTGCCTTCTGCAGAGCCTTCAACACTTCAGTGAGGTGTTGCAGGTGTTCCTCCCAAGTGGAGCTGAACACCGCAATGTCATCCAGGTAGGCTGCGCTGAATTGCTCCAGCCCTGCCAGTACCTGGTTGACCAATCTCTGAAATGTGGCGGGGGCATTTTTCAACCCAAAGGGCATGACACGAAACTGGAAGTGTCCTTCTGGCATTGAAAATGCTGACCTCTCCTTTGCCCCGTCAGTTAAGGCAATCTGCCAGTACCCTGAAGTCAAATCTAAAGTACTCAGGTACTGGGCAGCTCCCAACCGATCCACCAGCTCATCAGCTCTGGGGATGGGGTGCGCGTCAGTCTTGGTGACCGCATTGAGCCCACGGTAGTCCACGCAGAACCGAAGTTCTGGGGTGCCACCGGGGGTAGCAGCTTTCTTAGGCACTAAGGTCACTGGGCTAGCCCAGGGGCTGCTGGAGGGCTCAATAACCCCAAGCGCCAACATCTTGGAAACTTCTTCCTTGATGCTAGCTCTGACCTTGTCAGCCACCCTGTAAAACTTCTGTTTCACAGGCATGCTGTCTCCAGTGTCCACGTCGTGGACGCACCACTTGGTGACACCTGGGGTCAGGGAGAACAGTGGGGCGAACTGACCCAAGACTTGGCGACAGTCCTCCTGCTGTTCTGGGGTCAGGGTGGGGGAGAGGACCACACCATCCACTGACCCATCTTGCTCCTTGACTGCCAGGAGGTCAGGGAGAGGATCACTATCCTCCTCCCCTCCAACATCTGTAGCCATGAGCATAGTTACTTCAGTCCTCTCAAAGTGGGGTTTGAGGCGGTTCACATGTAGCACTCTCAGGGGCTGCCTGGGAGTCTTCAGGTTAACCAAATAGGTAACCTCGCTCTTGCGCTCCACCACCTCATATGGGCCAGACCACTTGTCACGGAGCGCACAAGTCTCCACTGGCGCCATCACCCACACCTTCTGACCAGGTTGGAACTCAACCAGAGAAGTGTTCTGGTCCTACCACCTCTTCATTTCCTCCTGGCTAGCCTCCAGGTTCTCTTGAGCGAGCTTCCTGAAGCGCTTGGTCTGGTTGCGGATGGCCAGCACATAGCTGAACACATCCTGAGGGGTTTTCCCACGGGATTTCTCCCACACCTCTTTCACCAGCGCCAGAGGCCCTCTGACAGGGTGGCCATACAGCAACTCAAAGGGACTGAACCCTAAGGATTTCTGAGGCACCTCCCTGTAGGCAAACAACAGGCATGGCAACAAGACATCCCATTTTCGCCTCATGGGCTCCTCCAGGCCCATGATCATGCCCTTCAATGTGCGGTTGAATCTCTCAACCAAACCATTTCCTTGAGGGTGGTAAGGAGTGGTGAATTTGTATGTCACCCCACACTCACTCCACAGGGACTTCATATATTTAGAAATGAAGTTTGTCCCGCGGTCCGAAACGACTTCCTTCGGAAATCCCACCCGGGAAAAGATCCCCATCAGGGCACGGCCCACCACTGGGGCGGTGACTGTCCTGAGCGGAAGGGCTTCCGGGTACCGAGTGGCATGGTCCACCAAGACCAGGATAAACCTGTTGCCTAGGGCCGTCTTGGGATCCAGGGGCCCCACGATGTCAATGCCCACCCGCTCAAAAGGGGTGCTCACCACGGGAAAGGGTTGGAGGGGGGCCACGCGCCTCCCTCCACTCTTGCCACTGGCCTGACAAGTCTGGCAAGACTTACAAAAGGCAGAGACATGCGTCTTCATCTGGGGCCAGTAGAAATGGGTGACAAGCCTGTGATAGGTCTTGTCTTGCCCCAGATGTCCTGCGAGAGGCACGTCATGAGCCAGACCCAGTAGGAAGTTCCTGAAGCGCTCCGGTACCACCAGCACACGGGCTGCGCCGGGCTCAGCGAACTTAGGCTCACTATAAAGTAAGTCATCCTCCCAATAGATCAAATGCTCCTTGGACCCCAGGCCTGCGGCCTGGTCGGCAGCCTGCTGCCGCACACCAATGAGAGAAGGGCACTCCTTCTGAGCCTGGCAGAATTCCTCCCTGGAGGGACCACCCTCTTGCTGCCACTGGGACAGCTCAGGCAATTCCCCTAGTTCGGCCACCTGCTCCCCTGTAGGTTCCAGGGCATCCCCTTCCGGGTCTGCCTCCTCCTGGACCGTGGGAACAGTGGGGGCCGGTTTCCCGCGCCCTCTACCCCTTCCTCTCTTGGCAGGTCCCTGGGCCATTGTTCCAGGCTCCAGTTCTGCTAGACCGCCCTCTCTTGCTGTTATTGCACGGGTGGACACACAGATCCACGCAGGCAAACCCAACATTTCCAAGTGAGTCCTGTGCTCCACCTCCTTCCATGGGGAGCTCTCCAGGTCGTTACCTAATAGACAATCTACATGCAAGGCATCACTTACTACAATCTCCAAAATACCGGAGACTCCTCCCCATTCAAATGGAACTTTTGCCAACTTGCAGTAGCGCACTGAACTGTCAGCTGCCACCACAGGCTGGAGTACCTGGGGAATAATTTGCTCTTCAGACACCCACCGACACCTAACAGATGTCACGCTGGCCCCTGTGTCTCTCAGAGCCTCCACCACCTGTCCATTGATGGTCACCTTCTGCCCGTATTTCTTAGTATTTTGGGGCAGCAAGGTTTCCTGGACCATCTCTTGGTCTCCTAGAGAGACAAGGGTCATCAATGCTAACCCCTCCTCCCCACTAGAAATCGCATCCCCTCCCAAAGCTACACTGGCCAACGCCGGAGCTGGAGCTGGAGCACCAGTGGGTGCTGATTTCTTCTTTGGACAGCTTGGAGCAATGTGCCCCACCTCCCTGCATGAATAGCAAGTAAGGGTCTTTTTGTCCTGCGGGCCCTTATGGGGCCAGGACTTCTTAGGCTTGGGGGGTTGAGACACCTTCTCCTGGGAACTACTTTGGGGCCCTTTAGAAGACTCCTTTTGATTACCTGTGTCCCCCCCACTCTTCTGCTGGGGACCCTGTCCACATTTGGCTGTGGTACTTACCCCCCCCTTGTGGACCCTGGTGCTAGTCCACCGGTCCGCCTCTTTAGCAAGCTGACTGGGATCAGTTAACTTACTATCCAAAAGATGCTGGCGCAGCTCTGGGACACACAAACTACTTAAGTGCTCCCTACTAATCAAGTGACACAACCCCACATAATCAGTAACTTTGCTGCCCTTCATCCAACCTTCCAGTGCACGCGTGTACATACTCACACACTCCACCCAAGTACTTGAATCAAGCTTCTTGAAGTTCCTAAACTTCTGGCGGTACTGTTCAGCAGTGAGCCCATACCTGAGGCACAAAGCCTCCTTCGTGGCGGAGTAGGACAAAGCATCCTTTGCGTCTAAGGGTGCCAAAACATCCCTCCCAGAGGCCTCAAAATGCTTCCACAATCCTGCTCCCCAATTCTTCCTAGGCACCTCATTCATCTGTAAGGCACGTTCATACGCTCTGAACCACGCATAAATATCCTCACCCCTCTGATAATTCTGTACCAGATCCTTTGGTATGTATACCTTACCCGCCTGTACTGGTTGTGCGCTGCCACCATTAGAACTGGACCCCCTCTCTTTATATTTGAAGTCCAACTCCTTCATGCTCCTCTCATGAGCCAATTGGAGCTTCTTTTCCTCCAAAGCGAGAGCATGCCTTCTCTCCTGTGCCGCTCTCTCCTGCGCCTCTTTCTCAACTTCTAGGCACAGTCTCTTCTCGTCGGCTTCCGCTTTGAGCTTCAAAAGCTCAATCTCATGGGCCCTAGCTCTCTGATTCTCCTCCACCTCCTCTGAAGAAATAATCCTACTGGAGTGGGTGCTGCCGGCCCTAGACGCTGGCTTCGCCACTGGCAAATCACTAGGCAGAAAAACAATCTCCTGTGCGCCACCCTCTTCAATAGTAGCTTCTGGGCCACCATGTTTGGCCTCCCACCAGGCCCTCAGAGCTGTCCGTAGCTCTTCCTTATTTGCGCCGCCCCTTACTGGGCATTCAAGCTGTCTGCAGACTTTTCTCAGTTGCTCCTTGTTATAGGTGAGCAACTCGTTGATGTCAAATTCCACTTCCACTTCTACATTCATGCTTTGCGCGTTCTGAGACATGGTACCTCCTACCCTTTTTCAACTAAAAAGGTTTCACCAAAAAGAAAAAATCTTGCGCAACCTGTTCTGCTAAACTAGACTAGTGATGTACAAGAAATCACTGCAGGTCAAGTGCAATCATTAGTTCAAAATCCGCACCGCGAGCCACCAATGTTAGAACCGGGAGTCTCTGGTTGGCAAAGGTAAGTACCTTGGCCCAAGTAGGGACCCCTAGCTCCGGTCAGGGCGACGGAATAACCCTCTGAGATAACCCCTGCTCACCCTCTAGGTAGCATGGCGCGAGCAGTCTAGGCTAAACTCGGAGGCAATGTGGATAACATTTGCACTTAACACAACAGTAATTCCCAATCCACCACAAACTGAGACCACACAGGTACTTATATTTTATAAAAATATATAACTTTATCTAGTTTCAACCATGTAAATCAAGCAGTTGCACGATTATTACTTCTTCAGGTAAAGGTTACAATTAATTCTTAAGGGTTGCACCTATTAATAGGAAGTTCTTTATCACCTCAGTCTCAAGTCTCTAGTCTCTTTAATCAGTAGGTAAGAAAATATGGCCACTGATTTATAATTGGGATGCTCTCAAAACGAGCCAAGGAAACAATGCCAGCGTATGAACTATGCCAGAGAGTCAGCCCCTCAAGCACTGGTCCTCAAGCGCTGCAGATGCGCCTCACCGCGCGGCCCAGGGACTCTCTCTTCTGCCCCGGGACAGCCTCACTCGTTCTCAGGCTCCGGGCGCACCTCGCCCGGCAGATCTCTCTCGTCCCCGCCCCGGCCGGTCCCCTTTCCCCTCCCGCCCGCTCTCGACAATCCAACGAGCGGCGGGGGAGGAGGTGAGGCTCACCTTGTGTGGGACGGCAGGCCAGGGGGACGGGACGCTTTTCGAATCCCTCGGCGGGGTCAGCTCACCTTTTCCCGGGCCTAGCGGGGATCACGGCAATTCTTCGGCACCTCCCGCAGCTTCAGCGGAGGCAGCCAATCCTGTCGCGGCCCTCTAGTCGAGCCCCTCTGAGCGCGAGGCCGCCAACCAATGGCAGCGCGGCCTCGCCGATGACGCTCCGCAGGCTCAGCCAATCACGGCACACCACAGCTGATGACGCGGCGCCGCGCGGGCCAATCCCGTCGCGGCGTTAGTGAGGGGGCTCGGCTCCCTCAGCCAATGGGGTCGCGGCGGCTTCGTTCTTCGCCGCGGCAGCTCCTGGACCTCGGATCAGATTGCGGGGGGGTTTCCTGGCCCCGGGCCGCGGTGGTGATTTGGCGGCAAAGGGTTTCCAAGGGCGCTGGTCTCGACTAGACCCCCCTCTCGACCTTGCCACCACCTGGGAGCGGATTTCACGAGGGGAGGCTCCACCAGCCTCCGACCCTCACTGTTAATGTGCCGATGAGCACACCGATCCCTTCCTCACGCTCCGCAGTCCAGCACCACGCGTCTCGGGTCCCAACAGCACGATTTTGCAGCTGTTTTCTGGGATAGCTTTAGGAACCTTTAGCCCTGGGTTCCCAACAGGAGGCCAGCTCTTCTCAGGCCCTTGGAGATTCAGTTGTAGACACAGCACACAGCAGAGTCTTGGCAGTTTCAAGTAGGCAGGGTCACAGCACACAGCAAAGTCCCTTTCTTCTCCTTAGCTACCAGTTGGACAGTAGAACAAGTCAGCCCTTAGAGCCCACAGCAAGGCAGTCTTCCTTCAGTTCTCTAGCTGTCCTCCTTCCAGCGAAGGTTCCTTCTTGCTTGCAGAATTTCAGAATCTGAACTTCTGTAGTCAGGGGTCCTTTCCTTATACCCCTCAATGTCTTTGAAGTCTTTGTGCATGGAGGCCCTGGGTCCAGTCTAAACCAGTTCTGGGGGTTGCGGAGCACTGACTTGTCTCTGGTTTTCTTCTTCCTGTCAGCTTCAGGGCCAGGGGTGTCAGTTGACCACCAGGAGAGAGCTAACGTGGGGGAGGTAGGCAGGCGCAGCTCAGCACTTATCAGGCATTCCTTCCTCCCTCCTCCCAGGCAGGCAGGCAGATGTGCCCTTTCATCTCCGGGATGGCTCCGACCCTCTCCTCTGGGGCTCTGCAGCCCCTCCCTGTCACATCCAGACCAGGCAGGCATTCCACAAACCCAGGCACACAGAAAGGTTTAGACAAGAGAACCGCCACTTTCTAAAAGTGCTATTCTCCAACACAGGATTTAAAAACACCCTTCACTAAAAGATGTGTTATTAAATTCTGAGTCCAGGGATATCTTTCACTTATGTCCCATCTTG
This sequence comes from Lissotriton helveticus, assembly GCF_964261635.1. Lineage (NCBI taxonomy): Eukaryota > Metazoa > Chordata > Amphibia > Caudata > Salamandridae > Lissotriton > Lissotriton helveticus. The sequence continues at coordinate 148,004,290 of NC_136072.1, read as the reverse complement.
TTCCTAGGGGAAGATAGGCTGGTATCACATGGGCCCAGCCTCCTCCATGTTACTCTATGGAGCAAGATAGCCTTACAGCAGTGAGCACATAAAATGGCTGCAGCCCACTACCAGAGCATAGTACCTGCACTAGCACATGCTCTACCTTATCCATACACTGCACCCTGCCCAGGGGGGTACCTTGAGCCTTCCATAGGGGTGACTGATGTGCACAGACAGGGAAGGGTTAGGCCTAGCCAGTGGGGACACTGGCCAGGCTGACATGGCAGTCACTGGCTGCACACAGGCCCTGCGCTGGCAGGCCTGAGTCACCCTTTTAAAGCTACTCATGTGGGTAGCGCAATCTGCGCTGCAGGCCCACTAGTAGCATTTGTCATCACCAGCCCTGGCACACACAGTGCACTTTACTAGGGACTTCGTGGTGATACAAATATGCCAATCAGGTATATTCAATCAATATCACATTTTACAGAGGGAGCACTTACACTCTGACACTGATCAGCAGTGGCAGAGTGTCCAAAGCATCTAAATCAGCAAAAACGAAATCCAGCACAGCATCAAAACACATGAGTCAGAGGCAAAAAGATGGGGGGAAGAACCACGCCAAAAGGTGTCAGGTCTAACAAATAGCATATACCGATTCGAAAATACAGAATTTTACCGATTCGGTATTTTTGAATCGGTAAATGCTATGTAGCAAATCATTCGCCTGGAGGCCCGTAGGAATGAATGTCAATTAGATTCGGTAAAAGGGGGAAAACATTGAAGGGTGGCAGGGTGTCACTTTGACACCCTGTTGCACCCCTCAATTGTGTATGGGTGCAGATGTTGCAGACATACATGCCCTAAGGGCATGTATGTCTGCAACATGGCACTGAAGCAATTTGCATAAAATTGCTTTTTAGGGTGTTTTCGTTATTTACTTAATGACGAATCCTAACATGGGATAAGCACTCATTTAAGTGCTCCCTACATTAGGAATTCGGTAATTTACCGAATCGGTATTTAAGAAATCTGTAATTTAGCGCTTCCTTAAATTACCAATTCGGTAAATTATCGAATCGTTAATTTCGGCCCCTACATCAGAAAAGCCTATTATCGGTCGGTAACAGCCGAAATTCTTCATTTCGGACGTTACCGACCGGTAATACCCTTTCTACATCTGACCCAATATTACTTGATGGTTGCACTGAGACGGAAGAGAGTGGTGATATTTAAGGATATAGTAAACAACACAACACAGTATTCAATACATGGATCTGCTAAAGCAGACATACTAGCTTGTTAATGAGATATCTGCACACATAAACATTCAATGTTTTTAATCCCAAAGCACCATTAAGCGCATCAGGAAAAAACAAAATTGAAAAAAAAATTTATAAACAAAGAGTGGCAAGACTACAGTGAAGAAATGGCTGCAAAATGTTCCAAATATGTCAAATATAAGGGAGTTTTAAAAATAAAGAGTAAGGGTTAACGTACACATTAACCCTGAGATTTGACTGTTGATTCTGCAACCAGTGAACATTGTCAATAAGTGATGTGCAAAGGAGATGTAAAAACAGAGGAATAGGGATTAAGGGGCATATTACCAAGCAATAGCGATAATTATCGCTATTGCTTGGTTAGAGACAAAATTTTACCGCTGAGCTGCGGCGATTTTTATCGCAGATAACCCTTGGTATTACCAAGGTTTATCGCAAATGTGATAAAAAACGGGCGCAATGCATGAATATCGCTGAAAAGTCAGCGATATTCATGCATTACCGAGCTAATGCTCTTAGCCATGTTATCCACCTCCCATTGGATAACATGGCTAAGAACTGCTCAGGGCAGGTGTTAGCTTTTGGAGATATTCGCGCTTAGCGCGAATATCTCCAAAAGTTGGTAATAGGAGATAGCGATGTTAGCGACTGTTTCCAGTCGCTAACATCTTGGCACGCCTACTTTGCATGTCATTAGTGATAAATATCACTGACATGCAAAGTGGGGCCCAAGATGGTCGCTATCTCCTACTAGCTGTCGCTAACTGGTGTTAGCGACAGCTAGGTAATAGGGAGATCATTTTATCTCCGCTTTCTTGGCTTTTAAAGCCAAAAAAGCGGAGATAAACCCCCTTGATAATATGCCCCTAAGAGAAGTAAGATGATGGAGAGGGAGAGTAAAAAGGGGAGGAGGTGGAGGAGTAGTGTAATACTCCTCTACGTTGATGATGATGTTTTATAATAAAAACCATGGGGCTTATTTACAAGCCCCTCGCGCCACCTTTATGTCACTTTTCCCATGTTAAAAATGAAGCAAAAGTGGTAGAAGAGCCTTGTAAATCTGCCCCCAAGAGCGAAATCAAGTTAGCTCTACCCACGGAATTTTGTAATACTGATTTTTGACTTAGAATTTGCGATTTCCGACCACCAATCCCAGTTTTATGCTCCTAAATCAAACGTTAGTGTGCATTAGCGTTAATGAAAAAGGCGTGTATGGATTTTTTCCCAACGTTTACAAAGTAAGTGTTGACTTACCTTCATAGCCTTTAAGTTATCACTCGCGTGGCTCGAGCATAACTAGTTACTTTCAGTAGCAGTAGAACTCAAATAAATGAAAAAGAAATTAATGTAAACGTGTAATCATTCACACTTTAAAGTGTCCACCCAATGTCTGAGCATTAAAGGCTACGTGAAATGTGGTGTTTACAACTTTCTTGCAAATGTAATTATTATAAATATAATTATCAGTTCTAGTTAAACTATTTAAACATCATGCACATGGAATATATTCTGAGAACTCAAATTGATAGGTGGTCGAATATGTTTTACAAGAATAATTGTTTTTTTGTGTGCATTTTCTAACACTAATAAGTGCTTTTTTTTAAAGACGATAAAACTTTGAACGCTTCCAATGTGTCAAAACACTGCAATTGCAACTAATTTGTATAGAAGAGAGTGCCACGATCCAACAGGGTTTGATAAATTGCTGCCAGGGTACTAGAGCAAAATGCCACTCTTTGTGCAGTGCTGAATCTGTGCTGTCAGTCTCCCCCACAGTGACTGCTACACGGTTCATCAGGCATGAATGGTTCAGACCGATAATCTGTTTTGTCAGGCTTTAATGAATGCATACTGAACATTTTTTTTCTCCATTTATGGGCTCTTATTAAACACGCACCATGCCTTCTTTGCATCAGAGTGACTGGCATAGGTTATGGTTGAAAAGGATGCGCATATTCCTGGAGCTAATTAAGATATTTCAAACAATGAAATAAATGCCTTGTGATTGCTGTATGTGCATTCTGTTCCTGAGGAAACTGTCATGTATCTTTTTCATGTGATGCCGCTGGAGAGTGCTGAGTGAAAGGAGGCACATTCTAGGATGCCTTCCCAAGCCTTCGTCCTGGTCCAATCTTTACCCTAAAGATCAGCTGGCACAGGGATTGCATGCTTCGCAGCCAACTGCTTGCCAGTTGTTTACTGCTTGAAGCCATATTTACCCCATACCCTCTAGATCTCCTTGAAAAGCTCTGAGCAGCCATTTGTCTTCTTTGTGAGAAGCATGCCAGGATGTACAGTACACACAGTGCTCCCTGCAGTCATCTGTATGCTGGCAAATAAACTTCTCACCCAGGCATTCAGTTGTCTCAGAGCATCTGCGTGTGATTAGTGCATGGCGGTTTCAGGTGGCTTCGGCTGCAATACCGTTTTAGCATCACAATACAGGAGACAGAAGTCAGGAACATCGAAATAGCACCTGCATTATTTTCTGTGCAAAGCAGTGAGCAGTTCATTTAATCTCATGGTACTTATTTCATTTTTTTTTCTTTTTCGTTATGATTTTTTGGGGTGGTTTAAAAATTATATTTATTTTAAGAACAAAATAACATTCCAGTTCAATAACTTGTCCCATATCCCCCACTCTCTTAAACTAAGAGAGAGAGTTGAGTCACATCATGTACAAATAGCTATAAATCCATATAGGGCATTGGATCAATAAAACAGCATAATTAGCATTATCGTATCAAATTATAGCAGATCAACATCACAGGTACATCTAAAAAAATATTAATCAACTGTCCCCTCCACATCTTGTGCCGGTTCAAGATCTCCCATTTCCTGTTGTAGATTGACTTCTACTAAGTCCCATTCCATCCTTCCTTGCATCACTCCGTTATAAACCAACCTGTGGCGTACTCTACATTCAGCCCGTGTCCACCTCACAAATTCCCTTAACCATTTCTTTTGTGTGGGCCGTTTTTTGGACATCCATCTTAGGGCTACACACTTCTTTGCCTGGTGAGGATTAGTTCCAATACCTCCTCCGCATATTTAGTATGTTGATTACAAATGATTAGTCCCAGTAAACACATCTGTATCGTTAGCTGTAGTTGCAATTCAGTTAGTATACATAAAGTGTGAATTATCTCACCCCAAAAGTCAATCACACTGGAGGATGTCTATCATGTGTGAATATAGGTCCCCTCCATCATTCTACATTTGTAACACTTTTCTGATCTGGAGGGGTCTAGTCTTTGCAGCCATTGTGATGTGATGTAATCCTTATGTACGCATTTATAATGTATACGTTTCAGGCGTGCATTACGCATGATTCTCCTGCAGTTTCCAAATATAGATGTCCCGTCTCCCTCTCTTGGCTACATGCCCATATCACCAACGCATTATGTCTTTAGTGTGGTTATATGGGTAGTTGCACATGTTATCAACAATGAGTATATTTGAGTACTGAGTTTGCCCTCACTTCCCATGTCTGGAAGAGTCTGGTTTAACATGTGTGTTTCCGGTTCTCGTGGAAACCCTGCCAAGGCCTTGAAAACATCCCCCCCCAAACCAGTGTATGCCAGGAAGCATCCACCAGCTATCTCCCATTTATCACACAAATCTGCATAACCTACCATTCGGCCATCCTCAAATAGGTCTCCCATGTCATGTGGGATATTACTCTCACCTCTCTTTCTAAGGAGAAACAGCATCATTGGGCTCATCCCGGAGCAGCAGGGAATCAGCTGTTGCATATAAATATACTCGCCCCCAACTCTTTTAGTCGCATGTCTCCTCATTTCCAGTAGGATCTTAACCTGTAATGGTGTAGCTGTCCATTTCTTGTAAGGGATTAAAAGCAAAGCCACTAGTGACCGTGGTCTACCAATCACACCAACATTCCTGCCACAGGATCAGTGCTCCCCTCTTGGAACGATGGCCCTATATATTGAATATGAGCTGTTCAATTATAGGTCTTGAAATTTGGTGCCTGTAACCCTCCACTATCCCACGGGAGCTTCAATACCTCCAAATCTATCCATGCCCCTCCTGGCCCCCTAGTAGAGCAATCAGAGCAATACATCCAGTTTGCAGAAGCAAGATTCCAGTATGCATATTGGCGTTAGTTGCAATACATATAATACTCGAGGTAGCTGGACAATTTTGCAAAGTGCGATGCGCCAAATTAAGGACATCGGAAACCCGACCCACTTGCCATCTGAGCTTAACTCGTTCCATGCTCAGGACGGCTCGTGGTCCGTCATGAGTCACGGTAGTCATGTGCTCATGACGGCAGCGAGCTGTCCGAACGCTGCCCCTCCGCCCACGCGTGATTAATTCCCCGAATGTGCGTGCGAATTAATCAGTGTGCGGAGTTCGGACGGCTCCCGGCCGTCATGAGCACCTGACTACTGTGACTCATGACGGCCGGGAGCCGCCATGAGCACCCCGGCACCGCGCCCACACCCCCCTCGAACCACGGAAAAATGAACACTGCAGCGAAGGGGTTAAATACACTCCTAGGTATTTCACTGGTGTCATCTGGATCTTAATGTTTAGAATGTGTGCCTTCCCTGCAATCGACGCTTGTGTGGGATACAACACAGATTTGTCAGCATTCAGTCGGAACCCTGAGTATGCCCCACCCATGTTAATGTTCTCTATACAGTCCGCCATGTAGTTATCGGGTTTGTTAATGTTAACCGCATATTGTCAGCATATAATGAGATGATTTCCTGCTTGCTTCTCGCCATAATACCATTATTTGTGTGCCGGATATGTATAATTTGAGCCAGTGGCTCCATAATTAGCACAAATATCAGTGGAGAGGGGGGGGGGGCACCACTGCAGAGTCCCACTCTCTATCGACCAACTTTCTAACACTATTTTTGCCTTGCTCGCAGTATAAAGAAGCTTTACCGATCACAAGAAATCTGCCCCTAAGGCTTAGAGTCATAATGTGTGATCCATAAATGCCCAGTTAACAATATCAAAAGCTTTGTGGGCATCTAGACTTGCAACTGCGTTCGGTTCCTCTCTTCCTTAGCCTGTTCCAAAATTAGGAATTCTTTTTCGGATGTTGCCAGTGGTGGCGCGCCCTCCCGCAACTCCCACCTGATTAGAGAGTACTTTCCCCCCTCCTACCTTTGCTAGGTGTTGTGCTAATATTTCCCCCAATATTTTAGCACCCGCATTTATCATTGACAATGGGCGATATGATTCGCAATCAGTGGGATCCCTCCATGTTTGAGCAAGACTACTATATTTGCCTCCCTCAGTGAAGCTGGTAATACTCCCGTCTCAAACACCCCCTTATACATAGCTAGCAATGACTTTCACAGCAAATTCACATATTACCTGATGTTTCCCTGTGTTCATGTGCATTTTACTGCCAGCGCACTAAGTGGATTTTTAACAGTGGCTGAATGTAATATTATACTTTCTCTTTTAAAGTTTAAGTTTTTTTTTTATCACCATGAATTATTTACTCAACAATAAATCTGAAATACATCGCCTATTAGAAATGGATAACCAGTTTCAATACACAGAGCAATAACTCTTGCTGATCGATCTGTAATAGCATTTAAAACGATTGAAAATATTTGTTTTCTAATTTTGAAATCCGTTTTTCAAAGGTTTCAAAAACAGTAAAAGAGCAAATGAAAAACAGGTAAAAAACTGTTATTTTAAGGATTTTGAAGGGCAGGGTTAGGACATATTTTAGGGGCACCTTCATGTAACAAATGTGTATTTTATCACAAAAGTCTTGCTAATTCAAGATGTATGATGTAAAAAAAATACTAAATTATGTTAAACTTTAACAGGGTCACACAAACACAGATGAAGTATATCTTGCCTGGGGCTCCCAAAATCCTTAAGAGGACACTGGGAGATAGAACCACAGGTAGAGGTAGGCAGAGAGGTAAAAAGTTTCAAATTGAATAGCTAGATATAAATAGAGAGAATGTTCACTTTCCTAGAGGGACACTTCAAAAGTGCGGGCCCTGGACATTTGCCCAATTTGCTTTGTCCTTGAAAACACCTCTGTTAAAACATTTACATTTACATGTTTTGATAGGGGCACAATAGGCAGTAGGAGAGATAAAAAGTATATATTTTCGGGGTCCTTTATATCCTGAGTAGCTCAGAAGGTCAGTGGAGGTGATAGCTTCTGCTTCCCTAGCTGAAGACCTCCTGACAAATTTAGAGATTCCCACCTGGCAGGCGGGTATCTCTGTGCCTTCAGTGAATCTCCTTGAATCGTGACTCCATTAAAGACACTGGGCCTCATTTGTGAAAAGTGACGCATCGTTGTGTGAACACAGCGATGCGTCACTTTTCATTGCGTCGTCCTTTTTAAGTTCAGAAATTTTATTAAAGTAGATTCAAACAAAATAAGCACAATAAATCAATAAAGATGTTACATAAGATCAAGCAATATTACAATAGCAAAAATCATAAGACTGGATAAAAGTAGGAGTTAGAAAGAAAAAGAAAAGGGGAAAATAAATTTAAAAAAAAACCCAAAAAACTGCTGACTTTAGGCAGTAGACTGTGAGCATGACTGAAACATCTGAAAATGTATACACATAAACCATTTAGGAAGTTGAAAACTGTAATATGAAATATACAATTTGTAAAATACACAAGTAGAATATGAAATATGAAACATATGAAGCAATGTGGAATAATGAAGAGGCATTTATGGAGGTTTAGGGACTTCTTGCTGTCGGGGAGATAGGGGCAAAGAGCGACTGGCACTATCATTAAACAGGGAAGTAACAGGATCCCACAATTCCTTTCGTTTTGTAGCCAGAGTCAGTGGATAGACAAAGGTCGTGTCCAATCTATGATTGTAGCAGACAGCATACCACCAAGCCTAACACGAAATTTTCGTAAAATCTTTCCAGTTTTTGGTGATTTGTTGGAAAGCTACTGCTAACAATAAATCAATTATCTTTGTACGCATTGTGCCGTGACTCCAGATAGGAGAAACGCTCCCCAAGAAAATGTGTGAAACAGAGAAAGGATGTGTGGAGGAAAATATTAGATTTAATTGGGACCATACCCTCACCCAAAAAGTACGGACCAGGGGGCAATCAAAAATCATGTGGAAAAGATCTGCATGTGGCGCTGAGCAAGACCAGCATGAATCTGTGGAACCAGGAAACTGTTTGCTGAGAGAGAGTGGTGATAGTAATAGGCGATTGTAAATAAAAAATAGTGTCTGAGTCGCATTAGCAGCTCTGGATGACTTGCGCAACTTCAACCAAATTTTATCCCAAATATCAATGGGCCAAGAGACACGTAAATCCTCTTCCCACTTCTCCTCCGTCTTAGTTTTAATGCGAGAGAAGGAGGAGGTTAAAAGATAGGTATAGATTTTGGAAGCTGAAGCTCTTTTGAGGAGTAGAGAATATAATAAAGGCATACTGGAAGGTTCTGAGGAAACAAGAGAAGGAGAAGTAAGGTATGTAGCGTGGGCCTCTTGAAGTGCAGTGATTAACAGGGTATATTTGGAACGAAAAAAAGAAGGAAAATGGAAGTAAGAGACAGCTGAGGAAAAGGAAATGAATTGACCGTGATGATATAATTGATGAACCCATATAAGACCGTGAGATCTCCATGCCTTCCAAAAGATGGTTCTATTATTGATTAAGATAGCAGTTTTGTTCCATATAGGTTGCTCAAAAAAGGATGAGATAGGTAAACACGGAAGAATTTTGGATGTATTCTTGAGAATAGGGGTAGATATAAGTTGCGGTTTTCGGGAGAAAAGAAGATATTCTTTAAAAGTGAAGGGAGAGACGAAAGAACGTTCCAGATACAACCAAAGAGGAGAGGAGGAGGTAGGATCCAAAATCCACCTGGATGCTTGGTGTAGCAGGAAAGAGTTATGATATAGAGAAAAATTAGGAAAGTTCACTCCACCCTCCGTCTTAGGATGCATAAGTTTGGTCAAGGACATACGTGACTTTTTATGACCCCATAAGAAAGTAGAAAGGATAGAATTAATTTTCTTAAAGTATTTTTAGGGAATAGAAAATGGGATGTTGGAAACGGTAAAGAGGACGATAGGTGAGAACATCATTTTGATCGTATCCAACCTCCCCCACCAGGACAAATAGAGAAGGTGCCATTTGGAAGTAAGATCATTTAATTTCTGAATACACTCATCGAAGCAACGAGCAACTGTACCAGCAAGAGACGCCGTGAAATTAAGCCCCAGGTATTTAATAGAGTCGGTATTCCACGTAAAACCCGAAGCGGAAAAATCATTTTTAAGAGTATATTTTGTAAGGGGCAATATCTCGCATTTATCCCTATTTAATTTGTATCCAGATACGTGAGCAAAGGAATCTACCTCAGTTAAAAATGCAGGAAGGGAAGAACTGGGTTCGGACAAAAACAGCAGGACATCATCAGCGTATGCAGCCATCTTAATATCAGATTGCTGAAAGGTAAAACCATGGATGTCATTATTCTGGCTAATTCTTATTAGGAAAGGCTCCAGGGCAAGGTCAAACAAAAAGGGGGAGAGAGGACAGCCTTGCCGAACCCCTCTGTTAAGAGAAAAATAAGAGGATAAGCCGCCATTTGCCGAAATATCCGCCCTTGGGTGAGAGTATAAGAGTGAAATCAATGTTGATATTTTTGGTCCAAAACCAAACCATTTCAGGGTCTGAAAAAGATATAGCCATTCGACCCTATCAAAAGCTTTCTCAGCATCTAGAGCTATGGCAGCGAGAGATTGAGATGAATGAGAAGATTTAGAGAGGATATCAAAGAATAGTCTAGTATTATCTGCAAGAAATCTACCCTTAACAAAACCAGACTGTTCTTTGCCAAGAAGGTCAGGTAAGTGGGACTCCAGACGCAGGGCCAGCGCTTTCGAGAAGATTTTATAATCGATATTTACGAGAGATATTGGACGATAATTTTTGCAATGCTGCGGATCTTTACCTGGCTTCGGAAGAATACAAATAAGAGCGTCAGAAAAAGTACCAGAAGCGGAACCGGAAGCAAGGAAAGTAGAGATTAAAAGATGTAATTTGGGAATAAGTAACTTGGAAAAATGAGAAAAGAATTCAACTGTGAACCCGTCTGGGCCCGGAGCCTTCCAATGCTTCAAAGTTTGTAAAGCTCTAGAGAGCTCTGATTGCGTTATATCTGTTTCCAATGAAGAAAGATCTGGGGGTGAAACAAAAGGAGATTGAATGTTAGAGAGAAATTGAGATATAGAATCTTCAGAAGCGGTTGATTCAGAGGACTACAGTGACTCGTAAAAAAGGTGAAACTCCTGCAGAATATATATCATTATCCTTATGTTTAAGTGAACCATCCCTACCATGAATGGTGTCTATGTTGACCTTGTTTTGTTTAGCTTTTAAATAATTAGCCAATAGTTTCCCTGCTCTATTTTGGCCGCCATAAAATTTGGCACTAGACTTTAGCAAAAAATTGGAAGCGTTATTCGTAGTATCCTTATTAAATTGAAGTTTGGTGGCCATAAGTTCACTTAAGCACTCTTTGGATTTTGAAGTGTAATAGGCATGTTCTAAACGTTTAATTTTAGAAAAGAGATCCTTGGTGGTTAGCTGCGCCTTCCTTCGTTTATGAGAGACGTATCTAATGATAAAATCTCTAGCTGACGCTTTAAAAGCATCCCAGACTACCGGAAATGCAATCTTGTCAGAGTGATTCAACAAGAAGTATTCGTGGAAAAAGGAAGTAAAAGAAGAGACAAAATCAGAATCAAGGAGGAGAGAATTATTGAAGCGCCACTTCCTAGCAGTCTTAGGTTGAGAGATAACATCCAAAGATATGGAAACTGGCGCGTGATCAGAAATTAGAATGGCTCCTATATCCGAAGAAATGAGGGATTGAGAGAGGTGATGTGAAATAAAAAAGTAGTCCAGTCTTGATAAAGTGTGGTGAGGCGGAGAAAAAAAAGAGTATTCACGTGAAGTAGAGTTACATAATCTCCAAGCATCAATTAGTTTATATTGGTGAATGAGTTGCGTAAAGGATTTGTGTGATTTGTGGGGAATGTAAGCAGTGGATGATTGTCTGTCTATGAAGGGGTCGAGAACCTCATTACAATCCCCAGCTAGAATAAAATTATCAGCATAATGTTCTGTGATGTGTGGAGCCAGGGAGGACCAAAAAGAGGAATCTCCAGACACTGGGGCATAGATGTTCAATATGGAGATAGGGACCTTGTTCAAGGTGAAGTGTACCAGGACCCATCTACCTACTTGATCAGTGCAGCTTGTAACAAGTTGAACAGGAAGGGATTTACGGAACAAAATCACAACACCATTACGCTTACCGTCCCCTGGGGAAAAATAAACCTCCCCCACCCAACCTCTTTTTAATTTAAGAGAATCTTCGGCTGAAAGATGGGATTCCTGTATACATACTATATCGGCATTGAGTTTAGCAAGGTGGGACAATACTCTTTGTCTTTTAATTGGTGAATGGAGGCCTCTAACATTCCATGAAACAATTGTCAAAGGCATACAAGAACATTAAAAACAATAATCATGAAGATCCAGTCATGAAGCGTATAATAAAATAAAACAGCCATGCAGATGTGTAATAAAGAAGAATACTACATCAACAACCAAACAGGAGAAAACCATGGTAAACCTACAGCAAGATGCAATATATAGTTAACAAGTAATTGGAAGAAGAATTTGAAAGGAAACCAAGAAAGCAGGAAAGAAAGAAAAGGAAGGGAAAATGTAAGAAAAAGAGATAGAAAGCAGAAGAGAGGAAGACTTAGGGAAGAACACGTGAGAAAGGCAATAAAATACGCCAAAAACCATACAGTAAATACTAGGAAAAAAGAGGAGTAATAGCGCACCAACGACCAGTTATGAAAAGGAGTGGCTAAGTGATACAAGGAAAACATATTTCTTAGAGAAACAATAGAAAAGGAGCAAAAAAATAAAAGCAGAAGGGGGAAAAAAATTGTTGAAAGGTCCATTGTAACTGAGTAAGAGAGAGGGTAAGGAAGAAGGAGCGAGTGAAGATGAAACCATAAAGAAGAACAAACGGTAAAAAACACTAGGAGAAAGGGAAAGACGAAAAACGTACATAACATCTGGAACACAGAAAGGGTGGGAGGGTGGTAGCCACGTGGACAATGGCGCGACCATAGCTCAAAGGGGAAGACGGAAGGAAGGGAGGAGACCCGACGAACCTCAAGAACAAAGGGAAAGGACCTGGCGAGCAGGAAAAGGATCTGTATGAGAGAGAAAAACAAGGAACGTAAGATTAAGCTGAGCACAATAAATATAACATTTTATATAAACTGTGAAACATAAGCAACCGCCATGAGTAGTAACTATAAAAAAGAAATAAAGCAAAACCGCTGCACTGACAGAAAGTTACTTAGAACCGGAAGCAGAAGCAGTATCCATTGTGTCGTTGGAATGCGAATAAAGAAAACTTTTCAACTTCAATGGGTCATCATACGTAGTGGTTTTGTTATAGATAGTTACTTTAAAAAGGCATGGGTGAAACAACCCATATTGTGCGCCCAAAGAACGTAACTGTGGTCGAAGAGACAAGAACCCCTTACGTCGATCTGCTGTTGACTTAGCATAATCCTGTGAAAAGAATAGAGGATGACCAGACCATGTGATACGATTCATAGCTCTCGCAGCAGATAGGACTGTGAGTAAGTCAGTATATTCTAGGAAGTACATAATAACTCCTCTCGGTTTCCTCAATGTTGCAGCAGAAGCCGTGCCTCTAACTGAGCCCAGACGATGTGCCCTTTGTATGTTGAGATTAGTACCTTCTGGCAAATGAAGGAGTTTTGGTAGGAAAGATTTGAAGTAAGCAATGGGATCAGATCCCTCCAAACCTTCCTCAAGGCTGTATAGGCGCAGGTTATTGCGCCTGCTCCTATTCTCCAAATTTTTGATCTGCTTATGTAGAAGCGAAACTTGTGCACATACTGGATCAATTTTGGAAACAGAGGACCCCATGGAAGCAACATTTTGCTCGAGTGCATTGATCCTTTCATCCACAGAAAGCCATTTGTCCGAAAGTTGTTGGATTGTAGATTTGGTCTCTTCGATAAAGGGACGCAAGGCCCTTATTTCATCCAATATTAAGTCAATCGTGGTAGATGAAGACGCCTGTGAAGAAGGCGAAGGAGGATCCTTCTTTAGTCGTTTGATTGTGCCTTTTTTAGGAGCAGGCGTTGATGAAGTTGAGGAAGTAGACCCCTTTGAAGAAGGGGTATCAGGTAAGTCCTCCATCCCTAAACACTGATAACGAGAGCCTGTGTGAACTAAGAATTTCTTAGTAGTGGTGGAGGAGTTACGTAGGTCTTTAGAAAGTTTCCCCATATAAATTATAGGAAATGTAAAATTATGAAATGTATGAGAACATCAACGTAGTTTGTCTAAATTAAGCATGAGCACAAAATATGCAAGGAAGTTAGTGAAACTCTTAGAACATATTTGATAAATGACCCAACAGGGTAGAAAGATAGAACCCCAAACTGCAAAATACAGAAATGCATGGATATGTGGAGCTAAAATCGAAAGAAAAAGCAGGAAGCAAAGGTAAAAACATGCAAGAAATCCATGACGCATCAAATCATGCTGGCAACAACTCTGCAAAGAAAAACATGAAGGAAGTAAAACACGAGCCCAGAGCTATAAACATACAATAGCATATAATCTGTAAAATTGGCAGCAACTAAAGCCCCTGAGCACAGAAAAACCCCCTAGAGAAAGTAATAAAAGCCAACATGAACATGAATATAAGAGTCAGTAAAACAGAGCTGCAGCATTGTGTAGAATTTCAATAAACAGCGTAGCGTCTTAGTAGAAAGCAAGCATTGGTGAAATAAAGTCAAAGCAGCCCACGTGAGTGACTTAAGGAGAAAAAAGAAAAAGAAAAATAAAAACGTGCTTTCTGTGGTGATAATGGCAGACTCGAGCTATTGAAAAGCTATTCAGAGGGTAATGAGGTAGTTCGCGCCACACACCTGACAAAATGGCGGCATTCCGTTGTGAAGAGCGAATATATCGGGTTGAAAGCCCAAGTAAAAGATATCCCACGAAGAAAGGTGCAGAAATTGCAGTAGGTCAGGAAAAGCGAGCTTCCAAAAGCGCTGCCACACGCAAGAGTAAGGCTGCTCAGTTCCGTAGAAAAGACTGCAAGGAGCCGCGCTCCGTCAGCAGAAAGCATAAAATGGCGGCCAGGGGATCGGCGATGCCGCAAACAATCACTTGCTGTGTTTAAGCAAGAAACGCTCAGCGAGGTCCCGAATCCAGAATGGAAAACATCAGGGGACCTTCCTACAGCATGTCCTCGCTGACAGAAGAACCCTCCGTAGCATGGAGAGGAACGCCGGGCCCGTCTTCTTCCCCGTCTTACGGAGAGCTACGGAACTGCGGCCATCTCCATCGGGTGTAAGCCATGCCGCCCCCTTCATTGCGTCTTCCTTGCGAGATGCTGGATGCATCATATTTACAGTATTACACATCATGTCGCAAGGAGTTACAGATACATCAGAATTTCTGACGTATCTGTAGGCGCCAAAATGACGCATTGCTGAAGTGTGTCACGAAAGTGACGCAACTCCATCAATGGGTTATTTCACATGGGCAAGTCCCATTTCAAATGTGCCTTCATCAGTCAGATATTATTGCAATTGCATCTTTGAAGTGACGCAGTGAAAACTCATAGATTTCACTGCGTCACTTCTAGGAGGCTTACTTGCTTCAGAACGCCCACCCTGCATACATTATACCTGGCGCAGGTATGATGTGGCGCAGGGGTTTATAAAGTGACGCATCTACCTAGATGCCTCACTTTGTAAATATGATGCAACATGGCACTTTTTTTACCCTGCTGGTGCGTCACAAAAAGTGATGCACCAGCGATGCAAAGTGTGTAACATGTTGTTTGCGCCTTCTCAGAAAACCTTTATGCTTTTAAGAAACATACCCCCACACCAGGAGTTTGTTTCATAAACAGACAAAAGTGATCCCTGCACATTTGAGTCATTGTTTGATTTTCCTGCCAATTACTGCCATTCCTCTTATGGAAGTTCCACACACGGAGCTCTAGTGACAGCTCCCCACTCTAAACATCGTGGGACAAGCCAGACTATGCTCTAACGGCCTGTGGTGGACGGGAAACAGCCTTTACAATAAGGTCAATACATCGCATGCATTTGCCTCGCATTGTTTAGCACACATTTTTTACTGTGACTATGCATTTACGTCGCATACCAATACCACAAATCTAAGGTAAGTTGGGGGGGCTCCCCCACAAATACATTGTTTTAAAATATAAAAACATTGCGTGGCATTGGCATACGATGTAAAAGCATAATCGCAGTAAAAACATGCGTGCTAAACAATTTGAGGCAAAGGCATGCGATGTATTTACCAGCGTTGTACCATCGTACAGCCGTGGTGGACACTCTGCTGGGTCAGAGGATGTAGAGCATGGGGCGTGGTATTGTGCCGCAAGAAGATGGCATCTCGGCATTAGGCTCCGCTCGAACGCGGAGCTTGTTTGCCTCATTCAGCCTGATTTTTGCCTTCCGTGAAGATTGCCATGAAAGAACCAAACGCATGAAGGGTCGGAGCGGCGATTGAAACCGCTCTGAACTTTTTTCCTGCATTCTTCGGACCAGCTGCAGTGGCGGTGTTGTCCCCTCAACGAGATGCGAGAGGCGGATGCCATTTTATATTGGCCGCTCGCCTCACATAACTGCAAGGTAAACCGGCGTTTTATCATCAAACGTGCGGCAACATCACTTTTTCTATCTATTTTCTCTTCTCTTCATGGGTCTCTGGCATAAGACTCTTACGTTTTCAGAAATATCATAACTGCTGCATATATAATGCCCTTTCAGCGTCCTGAACCAGCATCTGGGCATATGCATTTATTTCTTTCACCTCAAATATCAGCACGCATATTTATTTTCCGATTTAAAATGCATGGATATTCCTCAGAATGTGCTGCTTTCTGCATTTTTATGAACCTGTGACTTGTGTTATGCAAGTGACTGCCTTTACCTTTTTACTACATTCTTGTCACACCTTCTAGCCTCTTGATAACTTGGCATTTGATCTAATAAATGCTACGTTCTTCTCTTTTGATTACTTGTTTAACTTATTCTAGAGTGCTGACGGAGGGTGACGCAATGTCTTTTTTTTTTTTTTTTCGGAACACTTTCTATTTTTGGTTCCGTTTCCTCTGGAGCCTCATTGATTAGAGGTGTGTCTTCATTAAGCTTATGGGCAGACTGAAATC
The DNA here is from genome assembly GCF_964261635.1 of Lissotriton helveticus. Classification (NCBI taxonomy): domain Eukaryota; kingdom Metazoa; phylum Chordata; class Amphibia; order Caudata; family Salamandridae; genus Lissotriton; species Lissotriton helveticus. The sequence continues at coordinate 147,987,725 of NC_136072.1, read as the reverse complement.
TTTATTAAAATCCATTTCTCACCCTCCACATCATTTCAAGATGGCTAATGAAGCTCCAATCTCAGTCAGAGCCTCGTCCTCTTGTACTAAACCCAAGAGCGCCAAAAATGATCCTCCTTCACCGTGGGGGACTTATGTCCTTTATGTCCATGACTAATGACAAACTTCAGCAAATAGAAGATAAGTGGATTAATATGGAAGCTAAGGTGTTAGATATGGAGCAACGCATCAGTGATCTACATGATGTATCTACTAAAATTCCGATTTTGGAACAGGAAATTCAGCATCACAAGCTTCACACTGAATACCTTGAAAATCGTAATAGACGCAACAACCTACATCTTTACGGTTTGCCAGAAAATCTTGAAGGTCCGGATATGCTTCTCTTCCTAAGGAAATTCTTACCATAACTTTTAGACCTTCCGCCGGAACCTTCATTAAATATTCAACAAGCACACCATCTTGGACGTCTTCAATCTCATGCTTCCAAACCTAGAGGAATCATTATGTTGTTTTTGGAATTTACTGATTTAATGCGAGTCCTTTCTGCAGCCAAAGCAAAAAGTCACCTCAAATGGTCTGGACATAACATCTTCTTATCACAAATTCTTTCTACCGCTACTAATGCAAGAAGAAAATTAAATGTGGCTCTTCGTCATCAAATGAGACAATTGAATATTCGTTACAGTATCCTCCATCCTTGTCAGTGCAAAATCACTCACGATGGCTCCACACACTCTTCTGATGATCCTCTTAAACTGAGGTCTTTTCTTCAGAACCTTCCTACAAAATTCTGCTACTGGTTCTTCTTATCATTCTTAATGTTCTGGTTTCTTTTCTATATCTTATTCACTATGGCTGTTCATAACTCTACTCTTTTTATTTCTCTCTCTGTCGTTTCATCTCTTGTTGGTGTTGTTATGCCCCATGAATCAGTCATTGTTGCTTTCTCTTAGATCTAGATATCTTTTCTTGATCTATCTTTTATCTCTTCTATTCCTATTCTCTTTTTCTTTTTTCTCTTTTCCATGTTTTCTGTCTATCTGCTCTTTCTTTTTGATGATGTTCAATTTGTTGTATGTGTCCATTATTGCTGTTTGTTGTTGTATAACATACTTCTTTTATTCATCTTATATGTGGTGTTGTTTTTAGCTGATTTCCCTGAAGTGTATCAACTCCTTACATGCATTACCGCCCCCATCCTTCCATCATGTGTAATATTGTCACGTGGAATGTCCGTAGTCTTGGAAACCCCGTCAAAAGATAAAAGGTACTCTCTCAGTTATCTAAATTAAATTCTCAGGTGTCTTTTATTCAAGCAACACACTGTGATCAAGCAGAGTCGCTTAAGTTAAAAAGACAGTGGGTGGGTCAAGTTGTTTACTCTCCTGCTTCTAGTAAAAAAAGGGGTGTTGCTATATTGTTTCATAAGTCATTGTCTGTACAAATTTTATCTGTGCAAAATGATACTGATGGACGATGGGTAATGGCTAAGGTTGCTATACAAAACAAAGAACTGGTTTTATTGAATATTTATGGCCCAATCAGACCAGATGCTGAATTTTGGAATGACATTAAGATTTTACTTTCCTCCATTCAATGTCCTAATATTATTATTGGCGGTGATTTTAACCAATGGTTCTGACAGACAATCCAAGTGTAAGTTTAACCTAGATAAATCCCACAAAGCATTCCAATCAGCCATTGCCTCTTGTTCATTATATGATGTTTGGAAGACTTGTAACCCTGACTCGCTCGAATTCACTTTTTTTTCCAATGTTCATCACACACGGTCCAGGATTGATTATATTTTGGTCAGTAAATCCCTGCTTCCATCTATTCAATCTTCAGAGATTGGGTCTATTATTTATTTCTGACCATGTACCAGTCCTTACTGTTTTGGACCTTTCCTCTAGGTCCACAAAATTCAGCCGCTGGAAGCTTAATAACTTTTTATTATCAGATACTATCTTTTTTACAGAAGCCACTGCTTTTATTAATGAATTTTTCAAGTTCAATAATCCCTCAGAGACCTCTATTTCCAAAACTTGGGAGGCCTTTCAGGCCTCTTTCCAAGCCTTTACTATTTCATATGTTGCAAAAAAAAAGAAAATTACTCTAAATAATTATGCAGCTTTATTACAACAGCTTAAATTATTGGAACCTAATTATTTCACTTCCAAATCGTCTTCAGCTCTTCATGAGCTGATCAAGGCCAGATCTGAACCTAACAAACTTGCTACTGTTAAGCTTGCAATATCCTCCTTAAAATTAAATCTAAATACCAAAATAAAGCTTGTAAAATGTTAGCTAATTACTTGAAAGTTAAATCTGAACGTAAAAATATTGGACCCATCCTATATGCATCCACTAAAAGCTTAACATCCTCAGATGAAGGTATTGCTAATATATTTCATGAATATTATCAATCTCTCTATTCTGATGACACGAATCCCACTAATCAAAATCTAGAAACTTTCTTTACGGGCCTTCCCACCCCTCCTTCCCTGCCCGATGAATTTGACGCATTAGAGGGAACAGTTACTGTCCAAGAGATAACCAATGTCATTTAAAAAATCAAAAGCACCAGGGCCAGATGGCCTTTCTGTTGAATTTTATTCTACTTTTTCATCCATTTTTGTACCCAAACTTTTGGCTCTTTTTAGTTCCTTTATTGAAGATTCTAAAGCCTCTGGTTCTTTTATGGACGCCTTAATAATTCTCATTCATAAACTTGATAAAGACCATTCCCTTTGTAAAAACTACCGCCTTATTTCATTAATTAACTATGATTGTAAAATGTTTGCCAAAATTCTTATTGAAAGTATTATTCCATTATTGGTTAAGACTGATCAAGTTGGATTTGTTAAGGGCAGGTTAGCCACAGATAATGCTCGAATGTTTGCAAATGTTATTTTAGGTGGGAAAAAATTCAAATCTCCTCTTGCAGCGTTGTCTCTGGATGCTGAAAAAGCTTTTGCTCATATTAATTGGCAATATATGTTTAGAACTCTCCAATGGTTTGGTTTTGGTCCTATTTTCATTTCATATATTAAATTATTATATTCCTGGCCACGTGCCAGTATTATTGTAAATAATCACTTCTCCAGATTTTTTTCTTTATCTAGAGGTACATGGCAGGGATGTCCCCTTTCTCCCCTGTTATTTGTTTTATGCCCCGAACCCTTCCTTGAACGCATCCGTCTTAATACACTTATTTCTGGCTTCATGCACAATTCCATAGAAACCAAAATATCAGCATACGCTGATGATATATTAATATATATGTCCAATCCACACACTTCCCTTCCTCCATTCTTGGATGAGGTTCGGTTATATTCCAGTATTTCTAGATATAAATTAAACCTCTCTAAAACAGAAGTTTTACATCTGAAGTCTTTATGCTATCAATAAAAGGTTTAGTAACACTAATTGTACATGGTGCCCCACAAAAATTTCATTCCTTGGTATTTGGTTCTCTGCCTCTTTGTATACCACAATTAAATATATGTTCAATGCACTACTCTCTAAAATTCAATCACTCCTTCTTACTTGGACTCCCCTTTATCTCTCCTGCTGGGGTAGGTTAGATACTATCAAAATGATGATTGTACCCCATGTCTTCTATACACTATCTATGTTGCCTATTCGTATTCCCATTTCATATTTTTCACAAATTAATTCTATCTGTACAAAAGTTTTACGCAATAAGAAACACCCGCGAATTGCCCTTACAAAACGTAAACGTCCTAAATCTGAAGGTGGAGTAAGTTTTCCTGATTTTAAAGTTTTTCACTCTGCTTTTTTGATTAAACAATCCTTTGCTTTATCTTATGATTTTGCTGATATCCCTATACCCAGATGGATTGCTTTTGAACGCTCCTCATTAAAAGTTTATTATTTTCATAATGTAATTTATATGTCCAATTGTACATTCATATTCAATAACCCTATTTTAAAATATTCCCAAAATGTAATATATAATATATTCACTAATGCTCTAACTCCATTTCAATGTTTTTTATCCTCTACTATCTGGTATAATACATTTCTCAAATATAAAGGTAAATAATTCTATTACTAACACTGGAAGGAGAAGGGAATACTTTTTGTGTATCAATTGATTCACCAAAACTCTGTTATTCCCTTCCTCGACTTACAATCACGCTTTCATTTCCCTAACACATCTCCTAATTAATACATCTTAATTTCAACCGCTTTTCATTCACAATTAGCTTCTCATGACCTTCCCAATGAAATACCCTCTCTTACTCCACCAATACCATTATACAGTTTAATTCAAGTGCACAAACCTAAAGCCGCTCTTGTCTATAAATTATTGTTGTTACATGTTATTGAAAGACCTATATCTCCTATTGAAATTGCATGGGAAACTCCAGCTAATTTTGAAGTAAGTTTGGACTGTGTACTGCATTTACCAGGATGCAAAGGGGCGAAGTGTGCTGGGACTGTGAGGCAGTGTGCTCCCAGCCCCCATTCTGTTTCAAATGCTCCCTATAGCCAGCAAGCTGACAAGCTTTGGAGATGCACCTGTGTGCCTGTGAGTGGTACTGTGACCTGAGAGAACTTGGCAGCATTTCCAGCAACCCCAGATGATTTTTCTTTGCTCTCTAATACTGCTGCTCTCTACTGAAGACGGGCTCAACCCAGAAACACGTGTCTACAGATATACAGCAATGTCTGCACCAACTTTGGTGAAAAACTCCAGCTAATTTTGAAGTAGGTTTGAACTGTGTACTGCATTTACCAGGATGCAAAGGGGCGAACTGTGCTGGGACTGTGAGGCAGTGTGCTCCCAACCCCCATTCTGTTTCAAAGGCTCCCTTGAGCCAGCTAGCTAACGAGCTTTGGAGATGCACCTCTGTGCCTGTGAGTGGTACTGTGACCTGAGAGGAACTTGGAAGCATTTCCAGCAACCCCAGATGATTTATCTTTGCTCTCTAATACTGCTGCTCTATACTGATGATGAGCTCAACCCAGAAACACGTGTCTAGAGATATACAGCAATGTTTGCACCAACTGTGGTGAAAAACTCCAGCTAATTTAGAAGTAAGTTTGAACTGTGCACTGCATTTACCAGGATGCAAAGGGGCGAACTGTGCTGGGACTGTGAGGTAGTGTGCTCCCAGCCCCATTCTGTTTCAAATGCTCCCTTTAGCCAGCAATCTGCCGAGCTTTGGAGATGCACCTGTGTGCCTGTGAGTGGTACTGTGACCTGAGAGAAACTTGGCAGCATTTCCAGCAACTCCAGATGATTTTTCTCTTGCTCTCTAATACTCCTGCTCTCTACTGAAGACAGGCTCAACCCAGAAACACGTGTCTAGAGATATACAGCAATGTCTGCACAAACTTTGGTGAAAAACTCCAGCTAATTTTGAAATAAGTTTGAACTGTGTACTGCATTTACCAGGATTCAAAGGGGCAAACTGTGCTGTGACTGTGAGGCAGTGTGCTCCCAACCCCCATTCTGGTTAAAAGGCTCCCTTGAGCCAGCAAGCTGACGAGCTTTGGAGATGCACCTGTGTGCCTGTGAGTGGTACTGTGACCTGAGAGGAATTTGGCAGCATTTCTAGCAACCCCAGATGATTTTTCTTTGCTCTCTAATACTGCTGCTCTCTACTGATGATGGGCTCAAACCAGAAACACTTGTCTAGAGATATACAGCAATGTCTGCACCAACTTTGGTGAAAAACTCCAGCTAATTTTGAAGTAAGTTTGAAGTGTGTACTGCATGTACCAAGATGCAAAGGGGCGAACTGTGCTGGGACTGTGAGGCAGTGTGCTCCCAGCCCCCATTCTCTTAGAACATTTCAAATCTATATTTTCTCTCCTCTTTTACTTTTTCTTTCCTTTCCCTTCACTTTTTTTTCTTTCTTTCTTTTCCTTTACTGTTTTCGTAGCCTGTACTTACATATCAATTCGTTATTTATAATTATTATTATGGTTCCCACATTGTGAATGCTCTTGCTTTTTGCTTTGCTATTCTTGAAAATGTAATAAAAATTCTTAAACAAACCAAAAAGGGGATAGAGAGCCTGTTCTGCCAATGTCTAAATGAACATTGTTTAGTAGAAGGGCGGCTCTATTAAGCAAAAGAGTCAAATGTAGAATGTGAACGTAGTTTTATATGGCTTTGATTTGGAGTTGTTGAAAGTCCACTTCCAGTGGTAATTTCTTTTTAAGACGTTTTTCAAATGAAGCACACATCTGTTCCATACATTTATGAAGGATAAATGTTTCAAGAGTTCTCCAGTTTGCTGTGATATGTGTATTTGTTGTATCTTCTAGAACATCAAAAAGCTATTATTGTGGATTTCTTTATTCGTTATTTTTTATTTTTGATAACTTGATCTCCAATTTAAATTTCTGTTGTGTATTTAAGAAACATTTACCAATGAAAAATAGCAAATCAAGTCTTGTCTTCATTGTCTTTTGAGTGATCAGATGAAGAAGAATAGCAATAGTCGGAGCGACAAATGTAACCACTAGTAATGTCTCCGGAAATTGCTAAGATGGGGAAGATGTAAAAGTGCATCAAGTGGCCCGAGGCCACCTGTTCATCCTGTACCACATCCGCTGAACACTGTTGGACTCACTCATCCACATCAGCAGAGGAACGTGGATTGTAGGCTGGTGGTCCAGATCAGTGACTTATCCATGAAATTCAAACCTCCCACGTGAAGCTGTCCTGCAGCGGATCTGTTCTTCAACACTTAGCCCCAATGGACTCCTGGCATATTTTAACTGCCATGATAGACACTGTATTGGTGAAAATACTAATTGATTCAAATTCATATCCTGGCTGACATCAGGAAGGCACGCCAGAACATATGAGTATTAGGGCAGGAAAAACCAGGGCCCAGATTTACCAACGCCTTGCACCTGGTTTGCACACCCATCGCAAAGTGTTAGGTTGCTTTGGCTGTTTGATACAAATCCCTATGCACAAACAATAGTTGACTGGTGTTAGACCTGACAGCCTTAGGGTAGTCTTTCCCCAACTCTTTCCCTGTCTCACTCCAGGTTTTTTTACCTTGTTTATGCTGGCCTAAGTCACTGTGCAGATTACCACTGCTATCCAGTGCTGCAGTGCTCTCTTCCCTAAACATAGTAATATTGGTTCATTCCCAATTGGCATATTTTATTTACTTATAAGTCCCTAGTAAAGTTCACTACATGTTGCCATAGACTGTAAATTAATTGTAGCTAGTGGTCCTGCAGCACTGGTCTTGCCAGCCACATAAGTAGCCCCATAACCATGTCTCTAGCCTGCTAACGCAGAGATTGTGTATGCATTTTACACTGCCATGTCAACCTGGCAAGTACACTCTTAGCCAGGGTGCAGTGTATTTAAAAAGCAAGACATGTACAGTTGAGTTTTACACGTCTTGGTAGGGAAAACCCCCAATTTCGTTTTTCACTACTGCCAGGCCTATCTCTCCTACATGATAACATTGGGATTACCCATACTACACCTTTTGAGTGTTAGTCTCAATTGTGAAGTGGTAGACTTTCCAAGTTTGGGGTCACTGGACTCACGGTTTAAAATCACAATTTATGGTGAAGTTCGATTTTAAATTACAGTATAGCAAATGTGGCTTTAGAAAGTTAGCATTTACTTATGTTCTCAATTTGGTTCTGGCTGATTGTCTCTATTCTGCCCCGGTTGGTGACAGCTGGGCTTTGTGTATTCCCTCAAGACTGCCACACACAAAGGAAGGGTAGTGTGACTAAGTAGCCATTTGTATTTTGATGGATTATCCTGAGTGCAATAGGAGGAAGGAGCAGGCACTTATACCGGAAAGGGCTGTGCCCTGTCCTCACACAATGGGCTGCAAACCCCCCTGTAGCGAGTCTGGAGCCAGGGCAGAAAGAATAGACCTCTGTGCTCTTCGAAGTTTTCTTTGAATTCTCCCCAACTTCAAAGGCACAACTGTGTTTAAGTAAGTGCTGGCCCCATGACACCACAACTTCAGTACACTTCTTTACTTTTGACCTCTCTGCCAGAAAGAAGAGGATCTAATGTGCTGCTCAAAGACTGCCAATCTGCTGGAACTGTTGTTGGCTGATCTCTTGCCTTGTTGTATTGCCCTTTGCCTGCTGCTCTATATCACTCTGCCTAGGTGAGAAGAGTTGGACCTGCATCACTTGAACCCAGAGTGACTCCAGTGGTCTGCTGGTTTGCCTCCTGTTGTCTAAGTCTCAGGGACACGAAAGACTAAAAATCCTCCTGTTCCAACCATGGGCTCATCTGCTTGTGAGTCTGTCCTACCAAGTGGTTCCACCCCAGTCCTGGACCCGTTGAAGTGATCCTAGGAGTTTGATGCATCCTCTTTTACAAGAACAGAATTGTTGCAACACTGCTGTTGTGGGAACCAGACCGGTGCATCTTACTCAGAACCATCGCATCCACTTGGAACCATCGTTTCGGAACCGCCCTTGCATTGAGAAGATTGATTCATCACCTCTACAGCATGGAGAAACCAGATGCAGCACATTAGGGACTGCCACACTTCGGAACCGATGATTTGCTCATGAAACTGACACATCGCCGCTGTTGGATAAGATATTCGGGGCAGCACCCCTACTGCATGGGAATCAACAACGCATCCCACTGTTGCGACTGGGGTCAAAGTACTTTTGCTAAGTGGGCCCTGCTTGGTTCTTGTTTCTGGCCCGCCCTCCATCATGGTTCGCCTGAACTTCTGACTTTGTCCCAGTCTAGTATGCGGCTTTTCTGGGGCGTTGTTTGTCGGGGTTGTGTAGTAAGGCAAGCTCGTCTGCGCAGTTGGAGATCCACGGATGAGGTCCTCTGGCTGCGGTGTTGGCGTCGAATGCCCGGGTGGGGTTGTCTCGGGAGAGGGTGGAGTTCAGTTGTTTGTCGGTGATCTTGCTCCAGTTTCTACATGGTGGGAGCGGGGCTGGTTTGGATGCTTTGGGTTTCTCGACGGTGAAGTGGCCGCAGTGGTGGTTGGTCCAAGTAGGTTTCTTTGTGTGGCTGAAGTGGACGCTGTTTCCTGCAGCAAAGATAGGGTCGAGGGTGTGCCTGCCCTGTGTGTCGGTGTGTCGAAGAGTTGGTTGAGTCCGATGTTGGCAAGGTTGTCGCAGAGGATGGTGGAGTTGGGGTCGCTGGGGTTATCGAGGTGGAAGTTGAGGTTTCCGATGAGTATGTAGTTTGTTGATGCGATGGCGTGGGGTGCGATGAAGTCGGTGATAATGGTGGCGAAGGGTGTCTGGGGCCAGGGGGACTGAACATGAGTGTGGTGTTAGAGCTGGTCTTGATCTGGAGGTGCAGAGGGGAGGGTCTCGCTGGAGGTGGTAAGGCATGGGTGGTTGGTGCGGTCCTTCCTCTGGATATTGTATATGTCCGGGATGGCGGTGTTGATGTCGGGGGTGGAGGCAGCATTGGTCCAGGTCTCTGTGAGTAAGGCGACTTCGGGCGAAAGAGAGTCGGATAGGTTTCAGTTTTCCATGTGTGCTTGTGTACGGAGCGCACGTTGAGGAGGATGCAGCTGAGGGTGTTGCCGGTGTTGGTGCTGGTGGTGTTGGGGGTCGGAGTGGTGGTGAGAATCCGGAAGCAGTGGAGGCAGGAGAAATGGCCCTGGGTCATGTTCGGTGAGGCCAGTTTGCAGTCTGTGTGTCATTCGGAGGTGAGTGCGAGGAGGGTGGTGGTGTCATAACGATGGACGGTTGGAGATCCAGGGTTCCTGCCGCTGGCCGCGGTCGGGTTGCGGACAGGCGCAGACAGGCTTGCCTTAGGCGCGCCAGCTGCATGACCATGCAGTGACCGCCATTATGTGGGGGTGGGACGATCAGATGTTAGGCGGGAGGCGGGAAAGGGCAGGGCCACAGGGGCAGGAAGGGAAGTGGGAAAACGCGGGCTCAGAGGAGCCCAAAACATTTACAAGTGACAAAAACAGAAGTACAGTACACACAGCTGTGCAACAAAAGAACACAATACAAATACCAAAAATATAGTTACCGGATGCCAATCAGGTCAGGAGACGCGGGGAGCAGGGACCGGCAGAGGCGGCCACGGGCAACAGAGAGCAGACAGCTGCCTCGAAAACCCAGGCAGGGGGCTCACCGGCAGAGCAGATAACACAAAGCTACTTGGGAGTGAGTAGATCAGTGACCGAGGGTCAAGGTCTTACACCGCATGTGGCCATCTGGTGTGCATTTGTTTTGGGGGGATGTTATTTAGCTCGAACTACATCCGAAGGTGTGGACGCGGCTTAAACCTGCCTTGTAAATAAGGCTCCCTTTCACGCTATACGTAGCATGAAAGGGGCAGGCAATGGGTGTTGTGGTGGGCGTTCCACCACCACACCTATTGATTTTAATGCTGCTCCTATTCACAAGGGCAGCGTAAATATGGGGCAGCGCCAACATTAAGACCAGGGAAAGCCAGGTCTTAAACGGGCACAACGTGGAGAAATGTTTAATTTCTCCTCATTTTTGCTGTTTCTATGTGTGCTGCCTTGCCTTGAAATAGCAAAACACACAAGATGATGGACGGAATGTTGCACAATGGCAAAACATTCACCCCCAGTCACAGATCTGGGCTTAATCTAACGTTATTTTGCTCACCAAGCCACCCCAGTTAAGACATATGCAAATCAGTCTTGACCCTGTGCCTCATGGGACCAGTCCAGACCGAACTGCCAAGCCATATCTTCCCTGGACTGGAATCAGGCATCCTGGGACCGGTTTCTGGCTATCAGCCGTCTTCAGCCAGGATAGCTTGACTCCAGTGGCGTAGTGAGCACGGGACCCACGTCTGGGCATACCCTTCCCACATAGGGTGAACAGCAAACCACACAAGATGATGGGCGGAATGTTGCACAATGGCAAAACATTCACCCCAGTCACAGATTTGGGTTTAATCCATCGTATTGATTGTTCATGTGCAGGAAGGTGACCCTATCTGCACATAAGCAATAAATTAAAAAAACTACATTTTGCAACTTCTATGTGGGCTGAATTAAGCAGCACAGATAGAAGTTTCAAAATGGCATTTCAGATTCTTTATGTGCAGGAAGGGACACCTTTCTGCACATAAACAATCTTCTCCTACAGTGCAGGCACCCTTGCACAATGGTGCAAGGGTGTCTACGTTGGCGGTAGACAGCTAAAACTAGTACCAGTGCAGGGGGAAATGCAGGGCTGCACCATATCCTTGTAAATACTATGGCCCTGCGTTTTGGAAGTGGCAGAGCACGGCGTTAAGCCAAAGTGGCTAACACTGTGCTCCCCCACTTCCTAGTAAATAGGCCCCTCAGTGTCTTTGACTGAGTTTTTATAATTAAAAAAAAGACGTTTTACTTAGTGCTTCATGCAGGGCGGCTGTTTCTAAAGGCTGTCAATTATTTGTGTTACTAATAAAAAATGTTATGGTCCTCAATTTGCTGGTTTAGGAAGAATGGAAGATTGTTTTAACCTCGCTGGAATTTGAACTTGTGATATTTCATGCCATTCACCACATGCTTTAATGATTAGTACTCAACCCACTAAGACATTGTTGCAAAGTGGGTGCCGCCCACAAAAGCCCCCCTGGATATTTTGCCTATTTCTTCTATGATTATTTGAAAGGTACTATTGATTTGAAGTCAATTTGGATACTAAACATTGGCAAATTCAAGGTACAGACACCTTATTCAGAGCATGCTTGATTTCAACACAAATTATATTTCTAAATAGCACAGTCCAACAGACCACATATAGGACTTATAAGACATGAATTCACCCAATTTGCCAATTAGCAACATTTATCAAATGACAGTGAAGATCAGCTCAATAGAATGGTGCAGAAAGGTACATTCAACTCCACACTTTCCGGTCCAAGTGGGTAGTTATTGTGACCAGTGGACACAAATGGTTGTTATGCTTGTTTTTTGAATTCCACACCAGGGTTTAAGGCACGTGGACCAGACACTCATTATACCCAATTTCAACACTCAGGAATAGTCACCACCTGTTCTGTAGGGAAATTGTGGCAACAAGAGTTGGAACACTTCACGCTGTCTGCAGTTAACCCAATCTCTCTGTCCTGTGGGATGACCTGGATCTATCAGACTTCTTGTTGGGTCTCAAGTCTCCTTGTTCTAAAAGATTCATTTATGCCAATTATAATGATATTTGGAAATTGTCACAAATAGAAACTGCTGCATGTTTAAGACAAATTGATCAGGATAATTTGGATAAAGTACTTGCTGCTGTGGATAAAAGTATTAATAAGTTGTCTTCTCGCATTTGCAGCTTGAATAACATTGTGTCGTCTGTTATTGATATTATGCAAAATGACATGTTTTCACTATACTATGGGCAGAGATAGCTACGATTCATTATGCAGTTTAGTTGGACACTTCAGGTATTAAAATCTGGCTGAGTGCCATCTCATTATTTAATTTCCATGCAGCTATTCTTGCCTATTAACCTGACGTGCAAACCATGACTCACAACGAAAAAAGACACCACTTATTTAATATTACACGTCGAGAAATTTAAAAAACTGCCTTTCACAACAGCTGAAACACTTTCCGCAGTGTGGTTAATTCATGGTGTAATACCTTTGCCAATTTCAACATTACAATTTACATCTTGCATGAAACATTTTCTATTAAAAAGATATGAAACCACTGGGAGGGAAGCTTTATTCACAAATTGTGGTCACTTTCATTTGATTACCGATGAGAACGAGTGGACAGAGAAGTATTCCTGTCTGGAAATTACAGTGATTCTCCTGTCGGCCAAAAACTTGTTTGTGAACTTATTACAATTCACGGAGCATGTAACACTTCAGTAGCTAATTTGACCTGTTTCCTAAAAGGAAAAGCAACACCTTCTATTATACCCCAAATTATTGACATTTCCAATGGAAGTCATTTGATGTTAAACAACCAAGATTGTTGTGGGATGAGAGCTGGTGTTCTGTATGTCATTTCTGTTTCACAGATAGTGACTTTCTGTTATAGCAAGCTTTTTCCTCCAAAATATGAGGTTTCTGATATTTCCTTCTGGCCTTCCATTCCATCTCTGACGGCTGATTTCAATAATCTAAGCAGACTTAAACCTTATTGTTTCAGAAAGATGTGGTATTAACATCTGCCAGAGAATCCTTTGAACTGCAGGTTGCAAGGACATCAATCACTAACTTCCCACAGCATTTTGGTGAGCTTGTGCGTCACATTTTTGAGGCTTCCAATACTGCTGGCAACATACACTTTTTTAGCGCAATCAGGACTTGCTTAGTCATTGCCTTTCAGAAACTCTTCGGAGTAATACTAGCCTCCATACATTCTCTTTTTCTAAGTGTTTTTGGTGGTATACCCATAGTGTTTTTCCGCAGTTGCAGCATTCCGGTTATATTTTTGCTGAGTGAGCGTTCTTTTAAAACACATATGTGACTCCTTTTGCCTTATTCAAGCTAATTATTTGGAAATCACTCTTTCATTCTTCATCTATACATTATAAGGGACCAAGAGTGGCTCCACTGAAATTCCCTTTCTCTCTCAGTTTTTAAATATATAGTGGCAGCATACAGCTGCAAGAGTTCTTTGTTAGAGGAGAAGTGAACCACTGACTAAATCATGCACCAACATGGGGAGAATCAAGGCCTGACCTTTACTGACGCTGAGGTGAATGCTATTTGAGCAGGACCCTCACTATTTGCTGATACAAATATAGCTTAGACCATTTCCCAGACAACTGAATGGGAGAAATTGACAGAGCAGAAGCAGAATAGAATTAGAACTATCCTCCATAGTACCATCTTGACAGAATACCTACGTAACAACACAGTACCAAAGGGCCTACTAGTAACCAATGCCCCTCGGATATTCTTGGAAGATACAACCTTTAGAAAAGAATGGGCCCAGATCACATGGCATTGTACACGTGACTGGCTCGTCTTAATTATAAAAACTGCATTGAGCCTTGGAGTTATAATATCCAATGACCTGCCTCTAAAAACACATGTGGGCTTTGTTATATCTTCTTGTGCCTACCAGCTGCGTAAAATCAGAAAGATAAGTAGACTTCTGACCCAAGCTGCATTGAAACAGGTTGTAATGGCTATTGTTTTGACGCGTCTAGACAATTCCAACGCAATCTACCTTGGATTACCAGCTGGTCTTATGAAACGGCTGCAGATAGCCCAGAACCAGGCGGCTGGACTTATCTACCGGCAACCTAGGTGGCATCAGGCCTCCCCCCTGTTGAGGGAATTACACTGGCTCCCCTTGCCTCAACACTCTGCATTTGAGATCGGCTGCCTGGTATTCAAGTCACTGCACCGTCAGGGTCCTAGATTCATAGACAGTCTCATTTGCAGTTACTCTCTGGCCCACCTCCAGCTATTGTCTCACCTACCTTTAAGTTAAAGCGACAAGGAGGAGCCAGGTTTGCAACCCTGGCCCCTAAGTTATGGAATTCTATCCCTCTGGAAATCAGGTCCAGTATTGATCTATTGAAATTCAGGAAATTGCTTAAAACTTGGCTGTACATTCAGACTTACAATTGATCTGTTAATCTTTCTGGCACTTTTCTAGATTCAGCGCCATGAAACAAACCGGTGAACGAGCGCTTTACAAAACATTATTAACATAATATAACATTGAGACTATCTGAAACTATGTTGGTTGAGATCCAACTTACTGAGAATCACTTTAAAACCACATTTACTGCATATAAAAAGAAGTTAGATGAATTAAATAATGAAATCAATGAATATAAAGAGAATTTACCTCAGTCCAAAAACCACAAGTTTCAGAAAGATCTGAAACGGTTTTCCTTCAACAAAACATATCCTTGAAAATGACAACCAATCTGACCTCTCTGAGGATGGCTTTTCCATGAACAGTGGGTCTAGTGGAGGTAGTTTCAAATCAATACAAAGAGGGGGAAACTGATTTAACAACACACAACAGCCATGGCCCCCTTTCCCAACACCAGGAGGGGGAGGTTTCCCCAACCATTTTAATCCACAACATCAATATGCAATGATGTGCTGGAATCTGGCTTTTCTACATGCCCCGCACCACCCCTCTTCCCTCAGAACACATATAGACTGCCTTTTTTAGGGAGAGGCAGGAGGGAAAGAGGAAGAGGAAGGAGAAGGGGAATGAATCAGGTTCATTGGGAGGAAGATGACCCAGTAGAGAACAACACCCCAAGCAAGTCACAGGAACAACAGGCAGGGACGAGGAACCTGAGAGCCTGATTACAAATGTGTCCTCAGTCACTTTAACACCCACTGAAGACAAAGTACTCAATCATGGACTGGGTTTTGCACCCACGGCCCGTCTCGACAAATTTAATTTGCACTGTGAATTGTCCTGATTTTTTATGAAGCTTCGACTAAAAGCTTACTTTGATAAACAGGAGACGAGTGAGGACATCAATTCTATGGATGAAACAGGACTACAGTTAAAATCTACTTTCTGTCCACCACCACACACCACACCTGTAGAAATTCTTACATTTGAACAGGCTGTGTTTAATGACATAGAAGCAGTGGAAGACAGGGGTAGCTTTAAACATTAGAACATGGAAGAGACAAAAACCCTACAACATTTACAGGCAAATGACACTATTGGGATCAAACCAGCTGACAAGGGAGGAGGGATGGTCATACAGGATAAGTCAGAGTACCAAAAAGAATGCAGATGCCTTCTAAATGACCAAACTAATTACACCCCCTTGAAAACTAATCCTACCCAAGAATTGAAAAATAAGATTGGTAGCATTGTGGGTTACGCAGAAATTAATGGGCATATTTCTAAACACGAGGCAGATTTCTTCACATCAGGGGATGAAAAAAAAAATGTCTTTTTATACTCTGCCCAAAACACACAAAAAAACAGGACCCCTCCCCCTGGTCGTCCCATCGTGTCGTGGATTGGGTGGCTGTTGGATTCCTTGTCTCGCTTTTGAGATTTCTTCCTGAAACCCCTTATACAGAAAACTCCAACTTATCTGAAGGATACCAAGAGCCTTCCCAATCTGCTACATGACATAACGGTGGATGAGGACTCAACATTCTAGTGACCCTCGATATCGAGAGTCTAAATACGAGCATCCCACAAGACAATACGATTAAAGTAATCAGCAATGCATTGGGCGCCACTGGAACTTCCGAACACCGAGACAATTCATCACTGAGTGTGCTACACTGGCACTCAAAGAGAACTTTTATTCGAATACAAAGGGGATTTATTTCTCCAAATCACTGGCACTTCAGTGGGCAGCACCTTTGCCCCGAGTGTGGCATGGCTGTATGTGTATTATTTTGAGGAAAAATACATCATGGACGAAGGTAACCCCTTTGGCACATGTATCTCTTTATGTAAGAGATACATAGATGATGTCCTTGTCATTTGGCAAAAACCAGAACACCGATTTTCTGGAATGGATAAATAACTGTGACAGTAACCTTAAGTTCACCCATTCATTTGACAGGAAATAAATGGTTTTCCTGGATGTAACCATCACCATAGAAAACAGAAAACTTGAGACAAGGATGTATCATAAACCAACTTCAAAAAACAACCTCCTGTAATTTTCCAGCTTTCATCCGAGGGCATTGAGAGAGAATTTGACTTATGGGCAATTTCTCCGCATACGGAGTAGTTGCAGTAAACTACAGGACTATCGCACCCAAGGAGCAGATCTATAAAAAAAACTGAGAAACAGAGGCTTCCTGGAGATAATCCTGAATAAAAGCCAAAAACTAGCTAGAAACCAGCCTCGTGAGGCACTATGAGAGGACAATCCTAAACATACAAATCAGATCCCCCTTACCTTTGTGACCACCTACAGCACAGTGTCTAATGCTGTTACAAAATTGATCAACAGGTATTGGAGAATTTTACAGACTAACGACAGGAAATGGGATAAACCCCTCTTTTAATTTAAGAGACCAAGGACTCTTAGGGACTCCCTTGTGTCTACTCGCCCAAGGAAAACAGATCTTGACCCAAACCCCTCAGTCTTAAATGCCTGGGGTCTCCCGAGTGTGACAGTACATTTTCCCTGTGGGAACTGCAGTGTCTGCCATTTAACATCCCCCTGGAAAGTGCCAGGATCCAGAACCTAATAAAACCTGGACTCTGAGATCACACACCAATTCTAATTCCATGAGCGTGGTGTATTTTATCACGTGCCCATGTGGCCTCAGATATCTCGGCATGACTAGCTGGAAAGTGACGCAACCTATTTGCAAACACAGTAGTAACATCCATTGTAAAAAGAACACTACTCAAATGACGGAACATTTCCTGCAAAGTAACCACACTACCAATGCCCTGAGTTGGACGATAATTGAACAGATAAAACCCAGTACAAATACAGCTAAATTCATTTTTGAAAAAGAGCAGCGTTAAATTTACAGGCTTTCCACGCACAAACATGGGTTAAAAGATAACATTCCATGCCCACCCTGCTTTTAACCTTCTGCCGCACTGCAACTGCTGCCTTGCCCTGTGCCCTGCCCTGCCTTGCGCCTGAGCAAATCCTCACTTGCTGCACCATCGCTATGAGCGGACCGCCCCAGGAGAACTACTACTCCTAGGGGGCATTGCTCTTGCGGCAGGTGCCGCGCACCAGCTTCGCGCCAACCGGCGTTTAAAATCTCGTTAGGCCTCATGCGGCGCGGGATGTGCGCGGGCTCACCTGGGCCAAGGGCGGGCCCGTCATTGTCCATCATCGGCCAGAATAGGCTGGGCTGGGCCACGGCTCTTGGCTCCTTGATGAAAAACATTAGCCTCCAAGACTGTGGTATTATTGCCCAGGAATTATAGAGGGAAAAAGTTTGCTTTGTTGTCAGGGTAGGGGTTGTTCTCTGGATACGACATGGGGAAAAGAAAATTGCACAGTTCAAACATTGGACAAAAACCAAACCAGGCCAAGGATTCCAGTGCATCTTTAATGAAATATTTGACAGGGGTGGTGGGCGCCTTAGAAAAGCAAATTTCCAATGTTGAGGAGGCTTTGAACAAAGAGTCATATAGTTTGTTTGACTACAGTAAAGCCCAGTCTCCCACCCATAGATCGCTTGAGGGGGTATCAAAATCAAACTCACAAAAGGCAACTGTGGAACATCAGAATGGCTGGGTTCAATTAGGGGGAATGAGATCTCATTAATTGATCTCGATGCAGCGCTGTTGCCTCCACATAAAAGAGCGTGTGTATCCAAGAACTTAGAGGCCTCTATATCTTTATTACCACAGATTCACGAGGCTCCCATTACCCCAAAAATCTCAAAACCCTATCTTAAGTCTAATGGGGGAAAGGATCACCCAGCCACTAGCATAACTAAAGAACGCGCAAGTCTCACTCATGTTAAAAGTAAAAATAAAGGCCAAGCAGCCAATAATGTGGCAGGAATTATGAACTCCTTATCTGATTTAACCATCTTTATGAAAGAGTCCATCGGCACCCTGGAGAAAAGACTCAATATAATCAAGCTAGGTCTGGCATCAATCTCAGGGCACCTAAAGGATGCAAATAATTTACAAGCAGAGCCAAGTAGGGGCGGGGGACTAGACAATAACTGTAATCAGATAACAGCAGATTGTGCCTCTAGCCGCAGCGTTCAGACTAGGGATAGGGAGAGATCTAGTTGTTCTGCGGGTCCTAGGCCCAAGAAGGTAAACACTCTTAGTGTGCAATCAGCTAGGACTGTAAAAGAGAAGGGGGTGGAAACGACAATGGCAGAGATCGACGTAATGATTCATTTCATGCAGACACTTTCCCTACTCCAGGAATACGAATGACCCATAATCAAGTGCCCACATTAAATCATATTAACTTGAACTTTCCACCGGCAGCGGTTCCCTACACTCTGGTCTTGGCAAATGTGCCGCCGCCAACTGAGGGAGACAAAGACAATTGGGTGACGTTGAGGAACAAATCTATACATTACCTAGGGGCTAAAACAGGATTGACCCAAGAGATGTTTGCTTCTTTTAAAATGGTGAGACGTGTCCAGTTGGTGGGCCGAAAGTAGAAAGACTTTCAAAGGGTATTGCGTAGTTCTATCCTTAGGCTCCCCTGCCTTAGTACAAGAAAATCTAACTTGAGCTGGTATAAATAGATCCATGACTGAGGGAATCAACGTGCTACCCCTGGACTTCTTTTACCGGCCTAAAATGCTTAACAGAGACACTGCCCTTTCTACTGGTACTTATTTTAATAACCACTGGAGTTACAACTTAGAAGTGTCAAATAAGTACGGGCCCTTACACTCGTTGAAGGAGGTGGATTGATGCACGGACACAAAAGTTCACCAAAAGTTGGCGACTAGTGGGGCCACTGAGACAGTTCAGAGAGCACGCCATTTGGTACCCCGGAGGAACGACTCAAATTTGAGTCTAAGGTAGTGTGTGGGGGTTCTTTAGCAGCTGACCCGCCTTCTTTCATCCATAATCACCCAAATCAAAATATTTGTACAGGTTCACAAAAAGTGGGAGATCTCCCTGTAATAAGAATTCAGGAGGCGGACCAGTATGCTCTTACGAGCAAGGAGGTACCTAGCGAAGTAGTAACAGCTGGAGCCACTGAAAGCAGCATGAGTGCTGACACAGTGTTAGAGAGGCCCCAAAGCCGGGGGGAGAAGGACTCGACATCAAGGTTTCAATCTAAGTACGCCCAAGGGCAGGTAAGAATAGCCTTTTGGAACATCTTTGGGCTCCAATCTAAGGCCAATAATCCAGTTTGGACAGATTTCATTGGGAATGTTGATATCTTGTGCCTGCAGGAGACATGGCTGCTGGACGATTTACATATTAATGGTTTTAAAACGTTCCATATTCCTGCATTGCGTTCAACGCACAGGAGACACAAAGGGGGGTTATGTGTGTACATCTCGAATATGCTGGGGTTTCAGATAAACATTTTAAAGTCATCCGCCTATTATCAAATAGTCATTATACATTTTTCCACACAAGTCGAGTTAGCTGTCATCAATTTTTATAACAGCATAGATAGTGGCAACTTTACTGACTTGTTAAAAAATCTCAATGACGATTTAAGGAATTTAATCACATAAAAAGGGAAAGATATTATCATAATTTGGGGAGTGGATTTTAATACCAGTGTTTGTTCTCAGAATTCTTGTGCTTTTGGGGAAGTTGAGGAAGAAGCTCATGGCCACGTGGCCCATTTTGTACACTCGATTAGGGGTGAATGTTTTAATGAAGTTATGGCCACGCATGATCTTGGCTTTGCCAATATGTTGTGTTCCCCACCCGTAGAGTTTGGACCCCAGGTTTATTAGTAGGGGCTTTAGCTCCATGATAGATTTTATTATTCTCCCAAATCGACATGCAACGTGGGTTAATACATTTAGTATCGATCCAAATGGGGTAAGTGATCTACTGGGTGAGTATACTTACTTTTCGACGATTAACATCCGCTTCACACATGATGAAGTATTGGTGGCCATAAAGGAGAGTAAAGGTGGAAAGGCCCCGGGCCCCGATGGGACCCCGATTGAAAATGTATAAATGCACGGCTGAGCTTTGGTCCCCATTGTTAACTCAAGTCCTCGAAGCCAGCTGTGCAAAGGGTTTTATTTAATCCTGGTCGGAGTCCATAATAATACCCATATTCTAAAAAGGGACCGGAAAATCCTGCATGTTATAGACCCATATCCCTCCTAGATTCCTTTATGAAAATTGCAGGAAGGGTCATCTTGAACAGACAGTGGACCGAAGATAATAATATCTTAAGCCCCGTGCAATATGGGCTTAGGGAGGGGAGGGGTACTGTCGAGCAGGTTTTAAACTTTTCCATCTTACACGGGAAATACACCCAGGCAAAGTCAGGAAAATTATTTGCGGTATTCGTAGATCTTACCGCAGCCTTTGACTGCGTCGACCATAGTCGGTTTTGACAGATTTTAGAGGGACTTAAGGTCGAGAAGTCTTTGGTATTATTTCTGAGACAATTATATGTGTGGGCCTCAGCCAAGGTGAGGTATGGTTTAAAGGGGGAGTGCACCAGGCCTTTTTGCATGGAGAAGGGAGTGAGACAAGGCTGTGTACTGGCCCCGTTCCTCTTCTCATTATACACCAACGCTTTGGAGGAGGAACTGATGGCCAGTGTGATTTATTCTCCGCAAGTTAACAACAAGCGGATCGTCTCCCTTCTCTACGCGGACGATGCAGTTTTAACGGCCAGAACCCAGCTTGGCCTTCAGAGGGCCCTCACCACTTACATTGACTTCATGGGCAACAGTGGACTGAGGCTCAAAGTAAAGAAAACATTTGTTATGTCTTATGGTAGGGGCAGGAATAAACGTTGCCCTCTAGTAGCTGGGAATGGTAAAATTAAACCAACTAAAACCTTCTCCTACCTTGGCATTTTGTTGGAGGACACAGGCTTTTGGAGTTCTGCTGTAAAGAGTAGGGCCCTTTTATTTAAAAGGTCAAACGGCGGCTGTGATGATATTTTCAAAAAAGATGGGCAGAAGGCCGCCGGAGATCTTATTGAAAATCTACCAGCCTAAGTGTATAAGTATCACCACTCATGGGGCAGGGAGCTGGGATCTGGGGGTTACATGATGTTACACCAATACAGGTAGTCGAAAATACTTTTTTAAGATTCATGTCAATCAATCAGGAACATTTATAGAGCGCGCTACTCACCCGCGAGGGTCTCAAGGCATTGGGGGGGGGGGGGAGGGGGAGTGCCGCTACTATTCGAAAAGCCAGGTCTTGAGTTGCTTCCTGAAGGAGAGATGGTCCTGGGTCAGTCGTAGGTGGGTGGTGAGGGTGTTTCACGTCTTGGCCGCCAGGTAGGTGAAAGATCTTCCTCCGGTGGTGATTCTGCGGATCCGTGGGATGGTGGCGAGGGCGAGGCTGGCGGAGCGGAGCTGGCGGGAAGGTGTGTAGAATGTGAGGTGGTTGTTGAGGTATTCGGGGCCCATGTCGTGGAGAGCCTTGTGTGCATGGGTGAGGAGTCTGAACGTGATCCTCTTGCTGACGGGGAGCCAGTGCAGTTCTCTCAGGTGGGCAGAGATGTGGCTGTGTCGGGGGATGTCCAGGACGAGTCGTGCAGATGCGTTCTGTATGCGCTGGAGTCTTTTCTGTAGTTTGGCAGTGGTCCCTGCGTATAGGGAGTTCCCGTAGTCCTGCTGGCTGGTGACAAGGGCCTGGGTGACCGTCTTCCTGGTTCCAGTGGGGATACAATGGAAGATCCTACGGAGCATGCGGAGGGTGTTGAAGCAGGAAGATGTAACAGCGTTGACTTGCCTGGTCATTGTGAGGGAGGAGTCAAGGATGAATCCCAGGTTGCGTGCGTGGTTCGTGGGCAGGGGGCCACCAGCAGTCATCCCAGGTGGAGGTGGATGGGCCGAGGATGAGGACTTCCGTCTTGGCTGAGTTCAGTTTCAGACGGCTGAGCTTCATCCATTCCGCAACATCTTTCATTCCTTCCTGGAAGCTGGCTTTGGTGGTGGTGGGGTCATTGGTGAGGGAGAGGATCAATTGGGTGTCGTCAGCGTAGGAGATGATGTTGAGGTTGTGCTTGCGTGCGATGGCTGCGAGGGGGCTCATGTAGACATTGAAGAGGGTGGGGCTGAGCGAGGAGCCTTGCGGTACGCCGTAGATGATCTTGGTGGCTGCTGCGCAGAAGGGCGGGAGACGGACTCTTTGGGTTCTGTCGGAGAGGAAGGAGGTGATCCATTCCAGGGCCTTTCTATGGTTCCCGGCGTGGTGGAGGCGGGTTGTCAGGGTGCGGTGGCAGACCGTGTCGAAAGCAGCCGATAGGTCGAGGAGGATGCGGGCGGCAGTTTCCCCGTTGTCAAGCAGGGTCCTGATGTCGTCGGTGGCTGCGATGAGGGCGGTCACGGTGCTGTGGTTCGCTCGGAATTCGGACTGCCATGGGTCGAGGGAGCCGTTCGTCTCGAGGAAGGCGGTCAGCTGAATGTTGACGGTTTTCTCGATGACTTTTGCGGGGAAGGGGAGGAGCAAGATGGGGCGGAAGTTCCTTAGAGTGCATCTGTTTTTAACTGTCATAGTGAACTGGAGATCCATAACATCACTGACGTGATCAAAATGCAACCTATGCTACTTTGGCATAGAGCCTGGACCGCACCCAACCTTGGGTGAAACCGAGATATCATTAGAGATTCTATGGGTTTGGATCAGGCTAGAAAATTCCCTGATTGTATTACGTCAGTAAACTATCTAACGATCTGGGGAGACCTGAGTTTTATGCTAACCCTGATTCCTTACATTCAATATCTAGAAAAGAGCTTAAAGCTGTATGTCTGAACCACTTTGAGACCCTAAGATTGGGGTTGGAGTTTAACAAAAAAACTGTGATCCAGCATCAACTTACCCTGGTCTGTACCTCCATTAAACCCTATTTAGTATGGTGTTTAGGGGGTTACAGTAGATATATTTTTACTAGGTTTAGGTTTGATTGTTTTCATCTTCTGGTTTCATTCCCAACAACTAACGACTGGTCCAGACAGCTTTTTCTCTGTCCGTGCGACAATTTATCAATCCAAACGACTTTGCACGTGATTCTCTTCTGCAAATTTTATGTAAATGAACGGGCCAGATGGAGTATTCCCTCCTTAGAGCAGGCTACATGGCGGCAAGCAAGTCCGGCCTTTTTATTTCTTCAATTATTGATTAATGTGTATTGTGTTGGAATCATGTCTGGTTTTTTAAAAAGCATACTGAGGAAAATAAAAAGTATAAACTGTTAGTTCTCTCTTAGTTTAATGTATTTATAAGAGTATATATTTAATGAATTGCTATTCTGTATTCCTCCGCTTTTATGATTTTATCAATTTCTAAAATCGAATAAAGCATTTTCTGAATCTGAATCTGAATCTGATAACATTCTATGGAACTCAGTCATGCGAAAGTAAGACACCTCATCACTTCAAGTTTAGGAATTAACATATACACCCCCTACCAGACAGAGATACATTAGGTTCTAGGAATCAACATTGTACTTACACTGTAATGACTAGGACACACACTGTCCTCCTGGCGGATAGATATATGAAGACATACATCTCATGTGCCTTACACCTAAGCACTAGCCTGCCTAAGGCATAGAATACACATACATATAACTGGTCTGCAATAATACGTAGCCTGTACTTTAGATGCTTGCACTAACTTTGCATCTGGATTGTCTAGATAAGATTTACCTAGGTGCCCTGACCCTCATGTTTGTCATCTAACAACTGTAGGCCCATTTTCATTCTTTTGCGATATACTTGTGGCTCGATGTTATACCACTAATAAAGTTTTGAATCAGTCAACCATCTAGGTGAGTTAGCATCCCACTCTCCGCACAGACGTTTAACCAACCAGAGCAGTCGCAGCCGTATGTGGACGAGATGACGCGTACTCCCCGCGCCGACGCATTCAAAGTGATGAAACGGACGCCTTTCAACTCTGCAATGGCGGGTTAATTACACCCGATCCAATGTCTCCTGCATCTACAGGGTCCTGGATCGGAACTGGACCAGGTGCCGAGAGGGCATTTGGTCTTGGTGTAGTGAGTATGTCTAATTCCAGCAACAGCCATAAGGTAATTCTTTGGCCTGCTCATCTTTGTAAACATAGCAAACTACTTTATTTCCTGTTCCTAGGGTGTGACTACAGACCAACACCCCGCTAGAATCCATGGGGTAGGAACTTTCTACAGCCCATGTAGGCCTAATATTTATCATCTACCCCATGCTTGAATGTTTCTGAGCCCAACCATATCGTGATGATCAATGATTAGTCATGTTCAAAATTTCTCTCTCCTTCTAAAAATGCTACGGAAAATCGGCATCCCGTAAGAAACATGGGTCTGACAGAATGTAAATGTAGTGCTAATATGCACTTAATATATGTTTAGTCTCACACAGCACTTTGGAGAAGTAAAGTCCACATGATGTACTATTGACTAAACTGTAGTGCTAAACCTATGCACTTCACAATAAGCACCATAGGTTAGATAGCCTACTGTAATAATTGTCACAGGAGAGGGTGCACCTTAGTGTGTGCATACCCTGTGAAAAATCTGGTCCTGACGAAAGGCTCGCTAATTTGCATCTTGAGGCTGAAACATGTAGACCAGCCACCACGTACTCACTCAAGGATGCTACTGGTCAATTTAACCAGTTAAAACATCCACTGCCACCTTTTTATTCTTGCCTTACTTTTCCAATATTAAAATTGGTTAGAATAAGTAAAGGCAATTTCAACATTCACAGTGTCATTATTCACTCACTTTCACATTTCAACTGAACCTGCTCCGCTGTAATCAGGCATCGTAGCACACCTGAGAGGCATTCGGCCCCTCGGGTGGGAACCCTATGATGAAGCATGTCGTCAACTAGGTTGGTGAGTGAGGGTTCTTTTAAAACACATATGTGACTCCTTTTGCCTCATGCAAGCTAATCATTTGGAATCACTCTTTCATTGTTTATGTATATTTTTGCTGCTCCACAATGCATGCTTATTTTGAAGCCCCCTATTCACAGAATTACCACCAGTCCAGCTGTGCCCTGAGCAGATGATCTGATTTTTTGGAGCCTCACTGCCCCAGGAGCGAAACACTGGCTAGTAGTTGTCTTTCAGACCCGCCTGGTTTACTTGCATGTAACATATGTTTCATTGCCTATGGTGTCCCTTTCATGAGCACTCAATGTTTGTCTTGCAATGCAATTTATTGTTCCTGTGGCCATAGGCTGATTGATGAGTCCGAACCCCATTTTCGGAACTGCCCCATAAACTTCCAGTTGATTCAAGAGACCTATTTTGAGCCATTCCCTTCTTGGAAAATGGATTCTTCAGCTCCTAGCCTTTCGAACTCTGGCTTTAGTAACATGGATGCAGTACAAGAAAATACATCCTCAGCATTGGCTGATAACAAGGATCCTATCTGTTCTTTGGAGCTTCTGAATTGGGCTGTTATGGACTAATCATCTGTGGAAGCTGAATCCATTTTGCATTTAATAAACAATACTATGTGGAACAAACCCTGGGTTCCTCCTTTTCCAGTTGATTGAGACCCTTTTCTAGATTTTAAAATTTGTTTCTTTTAAACCTACTTTTAGTTTTTTATATATAATAGCATCAAATTTGCTTCACTTGTGATTTCAAAGATTATTTTGATAGTAGCCTAGTTGTATTCACGCCCAAGGATGGGTGTTAGAAATGGGGGTCTCTAGTTGGCAATGGTTTGCATCCTTTTTCCAAGTAGGGACCCTTGCCTGAAGTCAAAATAGAAGGGTTACACCCACAGATAACCCCTGCTCACCCCCTTGGTAGCTTGGCACAAGCAGCCAGACTTATCTCAGAAGCAGTGTGTAAAGAATGTGTGCACACATTCAGTAACATAATGAAAACACTACAAATGGACACCATACCGGTTTTGAAAAATAAATAATCTTTATCTAAACAGAACAAGACAACAATGACAAAAATCCACTATACATATATCAATATATCTTCAAAAATAGGTTATTCATAACAATAAAGTTTGTAGCAACAAATAGCTCCACCTGGGGTTATTATGACAGATGTAAATCCCAAAGTATGGTGCTGACCGTGAAATGCGTGGCATCAGGACCGGAGTCAAATGGACCCCAAAGAACAGTAACTTGGTAAACAATGAAAACAAAGACTGCGCGTGGTGTCAGTGAGATGATGCTTCTTTGGCGCCAGGCGACATTGGTTCCTCCTTATGACTACAGGGAAGGTGAGGCGTTAGCTCCTTACTGTTGCCGGGGAGGTGGCGTTACGGTGGCATCAAGGCGTCTGTTCCTTACGACGGTGCAAGGTCAAAGGATTCAGGAGGTCACCCAAGTTAGGTATCGTCTCTGCGATTATTAAGCACCAGTGTCAGTGAGGTTGGGGCTACGGTGCAAGTCGGGGTGGTGAGTTGTAAGCATCACAAATGGTGCCCTCGGTTCTGGTGCAGGCAGCAGTCAGAGTGAATATGATATTTATATTTATGATATTTATCGGGTTTTGTCCCATTATTGGGCTGTTTTTGGCTGTGTCCTGATGATGGTCTCGGGGATCTGCTGACCATAAGAGGCTGAAATGTAATGATTATCCCTCTCTAACACCACTTTACTCTATGGTGTTGCACTGTATACCACTGCACTCTATGACACTCCACTCTAATCTATTCCACTCTATGCATCTCCACTCTGAGACACTTCACCATACACCACTCCACTCTGTGCTATTCCACTGTATGCCAGTCCAACATATATATATTATGGGGAATATATATTACAGAGTGCCAATGTGTTATTTAGCAATACTAGTTATGCTGCTGTGGCAAAAGCGTATGGTGATCCCAATAGTGGCACCAGCATTGTTGAAAAGTTATTTTCCTACTTCCAAAAGGACCACCATGGTGCACGCCACCAGCCCCGGAAATTATGGCGTCATCCTGGACTCCTCCCTCACGATGACCAAGCAAGTGAACGCAGTCTCATCATCCTGCTTCAACACCCTGCGCATGCTCTGAAGATCTTCCGATGGATCCCCACCGAAACCAGGAAGACAGTCACCCAGGCCCTCGTCACCAGCTGTATGGACTACGGGAACACCCTCTATGCTGGAACCACAGCCAAACTCCAGAAAAGACTCCAGAGCATCCAGAACGCCTCAGCATGACTCATCCTGGACATCCCGCGCCGCAGCCACATCTCTGCCCACCGGAAAGACCTGCACTGGCTCCCCGTCAACAAGAGGATCGCGTTCAGACTCCTCACCCACGCACACAAGACTCTCCACGATTTGGGCACGAAGTACCTCAACAGCCACCTCACTTTCTACACACCCACCCGCCAGCTCCGATCCGCCAGCCTCGCCCTCGCCTCCGTCCCATGAATTCGGAAATCCACCGTTGGAGAAAGATCCTTCTCCTACCTGGCAGCCAAGACATGGAACTCCCTCCCCACTCACCTACGGCGGACCCAGGATCACCTCTCCTTCAGGAAACAACTCAAGACCTGGCTGTTCGAGCAGTAGCGACCCCACCCCCCCTCAGCGCCTTGAGACCCTTACGGGTGAGTAGCGCGCTATACAAATTTTGTGATTGATTGATTGATTGAAAGTGGGACAAGTCACCCCACTGCTAAAAAAAACCAGGCCTGGACATAAATGACTTGAACAACTTCAGACCCGTCTCTAACCTTCCTCTTCTTTCCAAAATCTTAGAAAGATGTGTACTCCACCAACTAACTCAGCACTTGGGCAATATTAAACTCCTCGACTCAGATCAGTTGGGATTCAGGAAAGGGTGCAGCATGGAAACCGCAATCCTCAACGTAATTTATGACATGCACAAATCACTGTACTTAGACCAATTTTGCCTCCTTATTCTCCTAGACCTATCGGCGGCATTCGACACAGTTGATCACAATCTTCTCTTCAAAACTCTTGAAGAAAAGGCCGGACTAGACGACGTGGTCCTCACTGGTTCTCCTCATTCTTGCACAACCGCTCCCAAAGAATCAAAATCAGAAGCTTTGAATCCGACCTTCACCCAGTCAAGAGGGGATTGCCCTAATGATCAGTAACTATGGGCGGAAAATCCGTTCTGCTTGTGGAATTTGTGGATTTTTGGCAATTTCGCAATCCGCGAATCTCGCAAAATTGCCGAAAAATCGGCAAATCCGCTCGTGGGCAGATTTCAGTTAAGGCAGGTGCTCGAGTTGAAGAAAACTAACTTTGTAAGCATTTTAGAATGGCGCCGGCAAGCTGCCAGAGTTGCAACTTGCAAGTAAGCAACTCTGGCAGCTTGTCGGCGCCATTCTAAAATGGTTACAAAGTTAGCTTCAACTCGGGCACCTGCCTTAACTCTGTAAGTGCTTCCCGTGGGCCAAAAATTAAACCTCAACAGGAAGCACTAACAGATATAAATAAAGCAGGTGCCCAAGTTGATGCTCAAATACAGTAACGTTTTAATCAGCCCAAAACATTATTGAGCACGGTTAAGGCTGGGCAAGTGTGCTTTAACCCCATATCTGCCATTGAAAATTAGCTGTAATACCCGAGGGAGGTCTTTGCATCCCTGAGTTTCTCAAACGCAATCCCCGTGTAGTTCCTGTGACCAGGAGGCTGCTTTCTCCTCACCTGCTGCCCTGCTTGCTCTCTGACCCTTTATACAGAAGAGGCATGTTGACACGCATAGAAGCCCCGCACCACACACTAGCGGTATCAAACGTCTTCCCGCCCTTTCCCAACTATGATGGACAGCTCACTCAAGGGACCTCTGCGCTTTTTGGCACGGTGGCAAAGTTACAGGCACACATGGTCAGTGGAGACAAATCTTCTGGCCCTTTACGCAGCTGCAGTGTAGGAAAAGCACTTTACATTTACCCAATGAGGTAGCACTTACTGCAGTAGCCAGTAGAAAGTACTCCAGTTGAGTAGATGGAAATCGCAAAAAAATCCGCGAGTTTGCGGGAAAATTCGCAAATTGGCGGACTTTTTTGCGATTTTGCATGAATTTGCGGACCGCAGATCCGCAAAATTCACCCATGCTTAATGATCAGTGCTCTCCCCTCAACTCTTCAACATTTACATGGAACCCGTCACCACCCTACTCAGAAAAGCTAACATCTCCTTCCACCTCTACGCTGATGATACCCAACTCTACTTGGAAATCTCCTCTTCTAAAGACATTCATAGACTCAATGAAACACTATAGGAAGTGCAACGTTGGCTGTCAAGCAACAATTTAAAGCTGAACCCGGACAAAACTGAACTACTCCTCATCTCGAACAAAGAGGAGAACCCACAAATGGTCGAGTGGTTAAAAGATATCGATGCGCTAAATGGGAACCTCACCCTGGCTGACTCCGTTACATCATTAGGCATCACGCTAGACTCCAAACTAGACTTGACAAACACATAAAGATCTCGGCGAAGAGCGCTTTCCTTAACTTGAAGCTACTAAACAAAATAAAACCTTCCATTCCATCCAAAGATCTCAAACAAGCCACCCAAACATTGGTGCTGTCACGACTGGACTATGGAAACGCAATCCTCTCGGAAAAAGCCAAAACTCATCTTGCTCCTCCTCAACGCGACCGCCAGAATGGTCACTAGAATAAAGAAATTGATCACATCTCTCCGGCACTAAAAGAACTCAAGTGGCTACCAATAGAAATGCGGGCGAACTTTGGAACAGCCTGCCTCACCCACAAAGCCCTTCATACAGGCAAACCCGAATATCTGCCGTCCAAACTCAGAAAAGCAGGTCAGAACAGGAACCTCAGAAGCTCTAAAACCCTACTTCTTATCCCGCTAAAAGCTCAAAAACAAAAAAACGCAGACAAGTCCTTTGCCGGAAATGCGCCCAAAATATGGAACTCAATCCCTCCCCACCTCAGAACTATTCCTTCCTTCCCTAAATTCAAAAGCCAGCTCAAAATCCTTTTACTCGACCCCTCCCTATCTAACAGATAGGATCAGCTCGGAGTGTTTAAAGTGACATTGCTCCTCTTTCCGATGTGGTTTTCCAAGACCCTGTAATGGAACTCGTCATCATCCTCTTTACTACGATTCGTATCCAGAATGTCTTGCTTTACTGTATTATGTATGCTTTCTTTTGCACTGCTCTGTATTTTGTGAAGCACTCCGATACCTTCCGGTCAGACTAGCGCTATATAAAACTTCTTAAATAAAAAAATATATATATGTAAATACAACATGGTGGCCATCTTGAAAGTGATTGATAATAACAATTGGTCACCTTGTATTCTATACTGCAAGATGTTCACCATGTTGCGTTTACCACCATGGATTTGCTTAGTGGTTGGAATGTTGTGGCACACTCACAATATGAGCTTCTGTAGTATTGTACAGAATGCTGTCTGCGACAGACCACTAAAGTTGTAGCTTGAGAGCCCACAAAAAGCGTAGCACAGTTTTAATGTGCGAAAGATCTGCTTTGTGTAAACATGCAGACATTTCCACTCTTCGGTGGCACACTGAAATAGATTCCATTTCGTTATCTGAGGTTTCTTAATGAGAACGAACAAGTATTACTTTTTAATGCCACGTTTCCTGCATGATTTTGATTAATCAAGCATTCAATATTTTTGGGAAACACTGTTTTCAAGACATCAATACGAATTGCCCATGGGATTGTACACGTAAATGTAGAAACATTTCCATACAGCAAACCTAGGGGCATATTATCAATCCCATTTTCTCCACTTTAGTGGCCGTTTTCGGCCGAAAAGCGGCGATAATGGCATTGCACTATTAGCAAGGACGCGCTAGCTTCCCTGTCTTAGCACCGGTTTTCCTTACGCCTTGCATCGCATCTCTAATGAGATGCAAAGTAGGCGTTCCCAAGAAAAACAACATTAAAAATATCGCTATCTGTCCTTCGCAGTATTTACAAGCCCGCCCAGGACACCCATAGCGATATTAAAAGCTGCGCTAACCGCAGTTATCGCCGGTACCTTACGTCTGAGAAAATCCTGACTTTGCTATCTTTTACATGGGAGGTGGATTGTACAGCTAAATCCACATCTCCCGATTACTAAGGATTCACCTATCGCGGCAGGTTTATCGCTGGATTCACAGCGATAAACCTGCATTTCGCCGCTATCGCTGGACTTTTCATCGCCGTGGAAATAAGTGTTGTAAATAACGCGATATCTCGGCGATCAAATCCAGCGATAGCTGGCGTTCAACAAAATCGCGCTAGGCACGCTCAGCGATATCTATCGCTGTGCATTGATGATATGCCCCTCCGTCAGGAAGGACAGAGAAAAGGACAGTGGCAACGATACCAAAGGGCTTCCTGGGGACTGCAGATGCTACCTCTGGTGACCGCGAATTAAGGGGTCCATTAGTATGTCGGGCGGATTGCCTCCACCAGGCAGGCGGTGGCCACCGCCACCCTGGCGGAGGCAATCCGCCCTACAAGCACTCTCGTTTTCCCCTCCGCCAGATTAGGATGGCGGAGGGGACATCGGTGGACGGAAAGACCATCTGCCGCTTTACCGCCGCGGTCACCTTGCGACCGCGGCGGTAATAGATTAATATGGTGGCGGTGCCCAATGGACACCGCCATCCATATTACCATGGCACAAAGTAGGGGCCTTTCCGCGGCGGCAATGCCGCCACGGAAAGGCAGGCGGAGATTGCTGCGGGGGCCCCCTGCAGGGCCCCCAGGTTGCCACCACTGTCGGGGGGCACATGGGGGGTACCTATGGTACCCCCCCACATGTACATATGCAAAGTGGCAGGCACCACGCGGTGCCTGCCGCTTTGCATCTTGAAATGCGTCAACATATGTTTTGCATTGTGGTGGGCGGTGCAGAGAGCACCGCCCACCACAATGCAAAACATACGGGCACATCCTAATACCCACAATGGGAACCCCGCCCTTATGGCGGGCGGTCCCGATCTCCGTTAGGGTCCGCCCGCCATCCTAATGGACCCCTAAGTGTCTTGCCAACAAGCTTATGTGTGGAAATCTCTGACAAATATTTTTGTGGGGATTATGCTAAGGTGACAAACTTTGCAACTTCATTATGTTATAAAAATAATTGCAACATTAGAACACCAAAATTATAACTTCCAACAACCTAATTTGATAAGCAACGTGGTGATATTCCTCATTAACTTTTATAACATTTGAACTGATGTGACAGTTGAAAATCACTGAAATACATGGATGAAATTGAGTGGTTTCGTCATCTATTTTCATTATATTATATACAAACCCTGTCCCTACAAAGGTTCTTTACAGCCTTATCATCAGTTTAAAGTTTGAAGCTCCGACTCCAGTGATGTTGTGTGTCAAGTAATATTTGGAATAAAATGCCCAGGAATTTCTCACTCAAATGAATGCTAAATTATCTCAGCCTTCCTCAGCTTTGCTTTATATCAATTCCTGGCAGCGTTCCATTCTGACATCTCATAGAGGGTTGATCATTACATGGGCAATTACAGAGATGGTACCCGGGAACAGTCCTGAAAATCTTTTGTACCTTTTCAGCTAGTGACAGGTTTTGATTTTTACAAGTTCAAGCATAACAGGTCGGATGATTAGAAATGCATTACCCGACGTGTCCACTTCTACCTGCAATATGTGGCAGAAAATTCAATAGCCCCGAAGAGCTCATTGAAGTAAAATAGGTAATGCACAGACAAGCACATCAGACATTGTCTTTGAAGGTGAAAGACTGTGCTATATGCTTTATGGCTTGAAGGGACGAATCAACCTAAGTTAGTTGTCCCCCACAGATGTCACCTCATATGCCATTAGTCAGTGTATTTATTTATACTTTTAAAAATGAAGCAAATACCTTGTTATATGTAGTTAAGGTTTGGTTTGTCAGTGCTTTGATTATCTACAAGATATGTTCTGAACTTGCCAAATAAATGATGCCAATTATATTTAACAATATATCAGAGATATAGATCATGAAAATGAAGATGCCAAAAGTAAATTCTTCCAACTATCCTGGAATGCATTTGAACTTAGATCATTTTGATATTCGAGTTCATTTTTAACAGGAGATAGGGTCCTAAATAAATTAAATACGTACACTTAAGCTGCTCATTAAAGGAAAATCAATCACAGTGACACTGTTTAAAAACACTATTGGCCCTATAAAGCAGATTTTTTAATCAAAAATAATTCAACCTAACACCTGCTGGACACAAAGGTCAAGTGTTATTTCGGGACAGACTTTTTGGGGTAGTTATTTTTAATATTAATAATCATTTTAGATAGGAAGATTCAAGACCGTGCAACATGACATAAGAAAATGGCTTTCCGTGGCTGGCAAATAGAAGTAGACAGGGGTTGCTGCTGCTACACTTGGTTTACCCCCTGGTGCTCCTTGCACAGCCCATGCTACCACTGTTTCAAGGGGTCATGAGGGCAATAATAGAGTGAGAACGTAAACAGAATACTATGGGACAGATTTAAAAGACCCCTGTGCCACCAGTACGCCATTTTCGTGACGTACTGGTGGTGCAGGGGGCTCCTCCATATTTACGAGGAGAGGAAAAGCCATCCTGTGTGACTTTTCCTCTCCTTGTAAATACGGGCCCTTAAGACGCAGCATTTTCTGCTGAAGAGGCATTACATGGGTGTTGCTGTAGGTGTTCCCACACAACAGCCATGGAACAAGACACATCTCCAGATTTACGAGAAATCGTAAATCTGGAGATGCATCAGTAAGCCACGCCACCCTAGAGGTGGCGTAGCGAGGCGCAACAAGGAGAAATGTTTTCATTTCTCCTCGTTTTTTCCTCTTTCAATGCGTGCTGCATTCTACAGCACACATTGAAAGAGGAAAATGCCTGCAGTGATTGTTTTTGTGCAGGAAGGTGCCCCTTCCTGCACAAAAACAATCTCCCCACGATGCAGGCATCCTCGCACCATGGTGCAAGGGTGCTTGCGCCAGCGCATGGCTGCAGTTTGTGCGCCAGCGCAGGAGGAAGCACAGAGATGCAACATATTCTTGTAAATATGTCACATCCCTGCGCTTTCGAAGTGCTGTAGCGTGGCACAGCCAAAGGGCTTGTGGTGCCACGCTGCCGCACTTCCTTGTAGATCTGCCGCTCTGAACCTTGTTTACTTCAGTCATTTCCGCAGTTTGCCTTTCCCAGGCCCCTTTAGTAGCACAAAGGATACTCTTGAGGGATTTAGAGCAGGGCAAAAATTCAACTATATAATGTCATTTGGGGCCACAGATTAGGGGGGACATTTAGACTGGCGAGCTGTACTCATTTCTGCCATAGCAGTGGGGGGATGTACTGTGCTGTCCTGGCAGACACACAACCCACTATATTTAGAGATCTTTGTCTGCCTGTATGCTTTCAGAGGAGCCATTACCAGGACAACTTCACTGAAGGCACAGAAAGTTTGTTGAATGGCTGCCACTTTTTATGAGGTCATTCAACAAATCTCTTTGTTTTACAAAAAATCTCCCAAAGCAGGGGTTTGTTTGTGTGAAATAAAAATCGGATGTGGGAGAGGAATCTTCTCCACAAGTATGGATCCAGTATTTAATTGCACCATCTTTGTTGGATTCCTGTGATTCCCTATGTCCCTTCATGCCCCCTCCCATACCGCTTCATATCTTCTCTCAAAGGGCATTACTGAGCAGTGCACGACCTATGCTCCACTTTCGAGGCGGCAAACAGTTAACATGTCCCCCAAGGGTCTTTTTTGCCCAAGCAGCCATGTTTATAATATAGCTTTCTGCTTTGAAAAAATACTACCTTATTAACATGGGGCCATGGATCCATGTAAATGACAGACAGCCCACTAAGCATTAGGTGGTGTCACAATTTGCACCCACACAATGTGTAAAACAGAAGCAATGGTCAAATTGTCGGTGGCCCTTTTGCAATACAAAAGTCAAAAGGGCAGATTTACAATAAACAAACGCAGCGCTGTGCAGCAAGTCATTTTGCTACAACGTGCTGCGTAAGTTTCGAAGCACAGGGATGCGACATATTTACAACATGTCACATCTCTGTGCTTCCCCCTGCGCTGGCGCACACACTGCTGCCATGTGCTGATGCAGGCACCCTTGCTCCATGGTGCAAGGATGCCTGCGTCACAGGGATGAACCTTTTTGTGCATGAAGGGTTCCCTTCCTGCACATAAACAATCAGAAATGGAATTACAATTGTAAAACGTCATTGATGTAAAGGATTGTTTATGTACAGGAAGGAACACCTTCCTGTACATAAACAATCAGAGGTAATTTCCTCATTCTATGTGTGCTGCAGAATGCAGCACGCACAGAAAGAGAAAATAAAATGTGGCGATATTTATACACTCCTCCTCGTTGTGCCTCCTTGGGAGGTGTAGCATTCAGACGCATTTCCAGGTTGACGATTTCTTGTCAATCTGAAAATGTGTCTGGTTTCATGGGTGTTGCGTGGGAACACCCACAGCAACACCCATGGAATGCCCCTTTCACGCAAAGTGCTGCGTGTAAAGGGGCCATATTTACAAGGACAGGAAAAGCCATGCAGGGTGGCTTTTCCTGTCCTTGTAAATATGGGGCAGAAAAATGCACTGCCAGTGCTTCACAAAAAGTGACGCACTGGCAGCCCAAGGGGCTACTAAATCCGCCCCAAAATGTGGTATTGCATATGGCCTAGAGACCCTGACATTTTTCTAATAATCATGCCTTGTATTTTGCAAACTTGAAACTTGTTTTCTTATTTTCTTTTAGGTTATGTTAATTTAGTTTTCTTTTACAAGTTTAATTCTCATATTTTTTTCCTTCCTCAATTTTCATTTTGAAGGTAACCTTCATCGTCAGCCATTTCAGTGGATTTACCAGACATTAATGCCCTTACCACTGATATTAGCCAGACTGATATTCTTGTTAACTTCCTTTTCTCCTGTCAGTGGGAGAGCCAGAATATCCAGGCAAAACATAAGGATGTGTCCTCTTCTGTGAGACGTGTGTTTCTCAAGGTGTTCTTGACAGTACCTGAGGAATGAGTACAAACTCAAAAGAGGTGTTTGCAATTACGGTAGTTACAGGGACGTTTCTAGGTGTTTTGCCGCCCTAGGCGAGAATTGAAAAATGCCGCCCCCTCTCTTTCACTCATCAGCTACAAGTTTGTAATCCTTGCTAAGCACACTCGGTCTTCCATTCTGCCGAGGTAGGTAAATAGAGCAATCATGAAACCTGTTATTTGCAGCCTTTGGAAACTGTATACGCATCGTGTAAAGCGCTATATGAAAATAACTGTATTATTTTTGTTTGCGGGTGGCAAAAGGACGGGATGGGGATGGTCGGGTGGGTGGAGGTAGCAGCGTTCTTTGACATCACATGATATAGTCTTCGCTCGATCAAGTGACCAGAAAGAAGAGCGTCAGTCAGTGCGCTAGTGCATGGGAAGCTAGTTTGCAGGGCCTGAACTTGGGTTTCATGAGGCACTTTCTAAAGGTCTATCTGTTTGAGCTATGAATTCACCGACTGTAAGATGCAATTGGTAAATAGATTGATGCAGTAAAATTTAATTTCAATATTCAACTTGGGAAGGAGAAATGTATTCAAGGCGAGCATGAATAATTAATTAATATTATTACTAATAATTCAGGCTGTATATGCATCAGTGAATATTATAATTATTTACACACTATGCCTACTATCAAGCATCCGACAGTGAATATCTTCTGCTCCTTTAAATGAAAGTGGAATTTCACTTTATTGTGGCTCTTACAAAAATCCTGCCTTCCCATTTTCTTTTCGCCTGTTTAGTAGTATGCCAATAAAAGTATGGCCCACCTTTGTCATTGGTTTTGTGTTAAAGTTACTACAATCGAACATACTTTCACATTGTTATTTTTATAACTCTCGCCATAATAAAATACTTTGATATTTTTGTTAGAAAATTGTTTACAATAAAAAAATATTTAATTTCCCTTTTTTACACTATTTTTACAATAAAAGTAATAATTTACTTAGTACTCGGGATGTGATAAACATATTTCGATAAAGTGTTATTACACTGTTTTTTAAATGAATTAACAAAACGTGTTTTTACACTTTTTGCATTCCTTTGTAATTAATATTATGATAAAAGTATCATAACACGTTATTTAATAATTGTTATAGCAATTACCATTTTTTAAGTGTATCTATTGTTTCTCATCATTCTGAAGGTGCCTTAAAACACTATTGCTCCATCACATTATACGTGGAAATTACACAGTTGGTAATTTTGGGTGCTACCTAGAACAACGCTATAAAGGTTACTTTACTTTAATCATAGCACAAACAATCTCCACCTAATGCAAAAACTACAATACTTGGCCAAAGTGTGGATAAGCACTTACTTGCTAAAACCATTTGGGAATTAGTAAAATGTTATTAACATCATTAACAGCGCCACGAAGCCAGAAAACACCAGTAGCAAGCGCCTGACTCGTCACTCCTGATCCACTGGTATATTCTTCTTGGCACACTGAATTACTGATGCCGCGCAGCTCCAGGGTGGCGCAGAGCTCTTTCATCCCTGTCCGTGCCGAGCCTGATGTATGGCACCTCTCCCGGCCACCGACCCACTTTTGCTGCTGTATTTCTGACACATTTGTTTCCGGCGCCTTTTAACAATGAATGTGAATAACTGAGACAAAAGAGGGACCCCGGGCTGAGCGCGTGCACGAGGAGCATGACCGAAGGAAGACCTTTGCCAATCACTTTGCCACCCTGGCCGGTATGAGGGTCCCTGCACTCTGATAGTGGCGTAATTGATGAGCCCCTTACTGTGCCTCACATGTACACACCCTTGGCAGTGCTCAGAATCCCTGCACCTTGAGAGAGGGGCTTAATGACAGTGACCCCTGCCCTCTTCTGCACCTCAAGCAGGGCCGTTTCTAGGTTATTTTGCCGCCCTCCTCCTTTTGCCGCCCTAGGCGGCTGCCTAGTCCTGCCTAATGGTAGAAACGGCCCTGGGTAGTTACACGAGAAAGTATAAAGGCAAACTTAGAGACCAATGAGGAGTTTCGAATGCATGGAAATTGATTAACTTGCCAGAGTTACAGAACCATCAATCTACCTTATAAGCCAGACAGCCTGATATCACAGGAGAAGCTGCCGCAGCCAAGGGGCATTTCACAGTTTTCAGAGCCATTTCAGAGGGAAACTAGTTGAAGCAACTATTTAGGTACAGATTTGAAAGCTGAAACAACACTCACATTCATCAGTTATAGTTATTGAAAAGTAACAATAACTCGCACCTTCCCCATGCACTGCTAATGACCTCACATATTACATCACTCATGACATGTTCTTTGACATCATTGATAGCATTATTGATAATTATGCTGATGATTGTTGCATGTTGTATCGCACACAGCTACTCCAAGGAGTGTCGGGAGCAACACCATCTAAAAACGGAACCTAGGAGGCTTACACTTGCCTAAAGAGACATGTCTTAAGTTTTTGTTTGTCTTTTTTTTTAATAACACCGGGTCCCTCAGTGCACGAAGTTCCAAAGGGCCCCTTCCAGGCCGCTGACCCTAGAAACATCAGGGACATTCTGCCTGTTGTTGTACGTCATTTGTTGAAGACTGCAACAACAATTTATTGGCTGACCTTAATTATCTTGCAGGGTTGTAATAAGCAAACCTGGTTGTAAGATAACTGAGGTCAACTTGATGCAAGGTGTCATGAACTAGTGCCAGAGTCTTGAATTTGACTCTTTCCCTAATGGGCAACCAGTGAAGGGCCTGCAGATGTGGCAGGATGTATGTGTTCTAATAGGCACATTTATCAGAAGTTGTGCAGCTGCATTCTGATTAACTGTAACCTGCCTATGAAATATTCAGATAGACCAAGATCCAGGGCATTGCCATAATCAATCCTAGATGTGCTCAGCACTTGAGTGACCATTTTCTTTGCTGAAAAGGACAGACAAGGCAAATATTTATTTAGGGTCCTCAAAATCCCAAAACAGATCCCTACTAACCCCTTTACGTGAGGCCGAAAAGACAATCTGTCATCAAATTTAATACCCAGATTTTTCTCTACATCTTTTTGGGATCCAGGAGGGCATGCCATCATCTGGCCAAAAAGTTTGCCAGAGACCCAGTGGAGTCTTTCCAAAGAAGAGAGTTTCTGTTTTCTCTTCATTACGTTTAAGTTCAGTGGTTGCTAGCCAATGGAAAGTGGACATCAGGCAAAATTTAATCTGATCACCCTCTAATTCAGTACCTTTGTCCCAGGTAAAGAGCAGTTGTGTATCATCTGCATAGGAGATCACCTTAGCTCACAATGCTTGAGCAAGTTTCACCAGAGGGGTGTGATAGTAGACCCCTGAGGGACTCCCACCAG
The DNA here is from genome assembly GCF_964261635.1 of Lissotriton helveticus. Lineage (NCBI taxonomy): Eukaryota > Metazoa > Chordata > Amphibia > Caudata > Salamandridae > Lissotriton > Lissotriton helveticus. The sequence goes on along the minus strand of NC_136072.1, from coordinate 147,947,872 downwards.
AATGTTCAGAGGGATGGCGGTGTAAGGAGGTATCCAAACTAGCTGGCTCCTCTTAGCTAGAAAAGACAATAGTCAGTCAAATGCCTTTCCTCTTACTCCAATAGCCTGAACACGATCCAGCAGCACTGAATGGCGGACCGTATCGAGTGTTGCTGATAAATCCAACATAATCCATAACGCTGCACTTCCTACATTCAAAGTTCCTCTAGTGTGTACTGATACTTCTATAAGAGCAGACTCCACACTGTGTTTTGTTGTAAAGTATGACTGACTGGAGTGAAGTAGATTGTTTGCTTTTAAATAGCAAGGCAGCTGCTTGTTCATATGTTTCTCCAAAATGTTTGATAAGGCTGGCAGAAGAGATATTGGTCTATATTGGCAGGGAGAGCCAGATCAGCTCCCAGATTTTTTATCAGTGGAAAAATATTTGCCTGCTTCCACAAACTTAGAAATGTGGCAGTTCTAATTAAAGTATTTAAAACTAAATTGATAGACCCAGGTGACCCAGATTTAATGGTTTTCAGAGCCCGCAGGGAGCTCTCAAAAGAGATAGGTTCAAAAGAACTCAGCTTTACCTTAGGTGGATTAATCAGAATGGCATGGTGCCTTAACCCAGAGTCTACCTCTGGTCTTAAACCCTCTCGCAAGCTGGCATGAATCCTTGCGATCCTCAGGTATAAACAGCACAGGAGCTTATCTGCCCACTCTACAGAGGCTGGATGGGAGCTTACACAGCTAAGGGGGCCATAAAGCTCTTCATGATCGAGTCTGTTTCCTGATGTTTTGATCCTTTTTTGATAATAAGCTTGCTTAGCTTTAATTGTTAAAAGTTTATATTTTTTTAAAGCCTTTTAATAGTCCTCCTTATCCATCTTATTATATTCCTTCCTCCACTTTTGTTCCAGAGTCTTACACAATTGTTTTTGTTACTTTAAGCGTATCCATAAACCCTTGGCTAGAGGGCTTACTTCTGCTTGCATTACTAGGGATATCCAGTGCCACCTCCTCCGTAGTGTTGCTAATCCAATTGTCCTACCTCGAGACATCCTCTTCGAAATCGCCGGACAAGCCTGGGACGGTTGGTTCAATGGCACTCAAGAACTCCCCTGGATTTATTTTATTCCATTCCTTTCCCTTACAGGTTGTCCTCACCCAAGCTGTATCTAGTTTGTCTGGAAGGTGACAGGTAAATGTAATTGAAAAATGATCTGGCTAAATCAGGGGTGATGGGTCTTTCACCAGTTTAACCATATTGGAGCATATTTGATCGAGTATGTGTTCACCCTGATGTGACGGTTAACCAACAATCGGTATTAATCCAAGTGAATCATCATTTTTTTTAACATCCATAGGCACTGTATCAGTCAGATTATATGAAGGCAAATTAAAATCCCCTAAAAGCATAACAAGTGAATACCTCAGTGCTAAGTGAGTAATAGCTTTGTCTAGGGACTTCAGAAAGGAACTAGATGACCCAGGCGGTCTATAAATGAAGACTTCTGCCACAGGATGCTGGGGTGACAAAGAGATACAAAAGCCAAAGGCTTCTGCTCCCCCCAGGTCCTTCACCTCAAAGGTTTGGCATCTGAAAATCAATCACTGATGATATCAGTGACAACATCCAGTGGCGTCACTAGGGGGGTGCGGGGGGTGCGGACCGCACTGGGTGACACCATCACCATAGGGTGACACCATGAGTGAGCCTCTTCTTTAAATCGCTACATAAATCTCCTGATTTATGTAGCGATTTAAAGCAGAGGCTCACTCATGGTGTCACCCCATGTGATGAGGGCCCCTTACCCGGCCGCCGGCCAATATTGTGCAATTAGCTCAGTTATACGACGTCGAGGACGTTCGAAACTTCACTCACGTGACCTGCCGTTATCAACGCCTGTGAAGGGTGTAGAAGGAGCGTGTTTGATTTCACTTTGCACAAGATGCCCGGAGATCGCCCTGTGCTTTGAAAGAGGAGCTTTGCATGGGCTGTGCCATCCCATGTCTCAACGTAGATGGAGGGTCAGGGGTCTATGGAGTGACTCGACTGCTTGCTCAGGGGAAACAACCTTTACAACGCAACTTTTACAACGAACTACCATTACAACGAAATTTTTACAACGCAAAAACTATTACAACGCATGTATTTACAACGCATGTTTTTACAACGCAGGTACCTTTACAACGCATACCATTACAACGTAAGTATTGGTAAGTATATAATTATATTTAAAATTTTATATGTTTGGGGTTTTTTAAGGGTTATTTTTAGGGTTCAGGGTCAGTTTTTAGTTTTTGGGTAAAGGGGTATTTTTAGGGTTCAGGGTCAGTTTTTAGTTTTTGGGTAAAGGGGTATTTTTAGGGTTCAGGGTCAGTTTTCAGTTTTGGGTAAAGGGGTATTTTTAGGGTTCAGGGTCAGTTTTCAGTTTTTGGGTAAAGGGGTATTTTTAGGGTTCAGGGTCAGTTTTCAGTTTTTGGGTAAAGGGGTATTTTTAGGGTTCAGGGTCAGTTTTCAGTTTTTGGGTAAATGGGTATTTTTAGGGTTCAGGGTCAGTTTTCAGTTTTTGGGTAAAGGGGTATTTTTAGGGTTCAGGGTCAGTTTTCAGTTTTTGGGTGAAGGGGTATTTTTAGGGTTCAGGGTCAGTGTCAGTTTTTGGGTAAAGGGGTATTTTTAGGGTTCAGGGTCAGTTTTCAGTTTTTGGGTAAAGGGGTATTTTTAGGGTTCAGGGTCAGTTTTCAGTTTTTGGGTAAAGGGGTATTTTTAGGGTTCAGGGTCAGTTTTCAGTTTTTGGGTAAAGGGGTATTTTTAGGGTTCAGGGTCAGTTTGGGGTTTTTGGATAAAGGGGTATTTTTTTTTATTATTATATTATTTATTAAATATAATATATTATTTATATACAGGGTAAAATTAAATTGATTAAATTAAATAAAATTAAATAAAATTAATTAAATTAAATTAAATTAAATTAAATTAAATTATATTAATTTTAATTAATTTACATTAAAAAAATATTATAAAATTACCAATATTTACGTTGTAATGGTATGCGTTGTAAAGGTATTTTCGTTGTAAATACATGCGTTGTAATGGTACTTCGTTGTAATGGATCCTGCGTTGTAAAAACTGAGTTGTAATGGTAGGCGTTGTAAAAGTATGCGTTGTAACGTCATACATCCTTTGCTCAGCCTCACTGGTTTGCGGGCCTGGCCAGGGGCCAGGGCATCATGGTGATCGGCCGCTGGCTCACACCACTCTGCTGCTCGCACCTCAGACCCTGTCCTGCCCTGCAGAGCTGCCCGCGCTGGAGCACGGCAGGCCCAGGAGTTGAATTATTGGCTACGCCGCCCGCAGGTGAATTACAGAGCAGCCCAGGCCGGCGGACTCGAGGCCACATGGTGAGGGAGACAAGAGTGCTGCATGATTATGCAACAGCAGTGAGAGGGCCGGTCGTCACTGAGGGAGAGTCACGCTGCCTCAGCCTGGGGGCTGCAGAAGAAGAACAGAACACACACAGTGGATTATGGCGGGCTCAGGAGTTGTGCTTTAAGGGGTTCTGAAGGAGAGATGAAATACGTAAGTCATAATGTAACAGGAATGTGGTGCATTTTCCAAAAAGAGGATATTAGTGTCACACGCACGCAGTGAAATGCTGTTGCCCATCTTTATACAACAGCAAATGGCGAATAATTATTCATGGAGCATTGATTCATTTTTCTTTTTGTTTTCAATGACAGGTGCATGTTAAACTTTTGTGTCTGAACTGTATCAGGGACATAGTTAATATTTTGTTAATCTAGGCAGCTATCACTACATTTTGTGCTTTTTACAATTGTGATTATCACTATTCATGTGCATTGACTGAGGAGTCTATTCATTGGTTATATTTTCACGTAGTAGGCATGGTGAGTAGCCACAGTATGATTCACTGCAAAGGGTCACGTATTTCTTATAAAATTAACTCTGCCGCATGTTTAAAAGGATTGTTTCCTTTTGTTTATGACGAGTTTGCTATCAGTTTGCTTGGAGGATAACTTTTATTTGTTCTAGGGATGGTGGGTGTAATGGGGGCTAAGCTGCCAACATTGGACCATGGTTAGAATATGCTGGTTTCCACTCTGGATCTTATCTCTACACATACCGTGAGCATTTGCTTATGTTTGCATGGATTGCCAGAGCAGCTCGCTGGCGCTCTTTGCAGGCAGGCACCTGTTAGCGCACTTAATTTGAATTACTTCTTAGAGTTTCGTGTTGCTCAAATGGGTGTAAATTCTGATATTTTATATGTTTTTCTATATGTTTCATTGATTAATTTTTCTAGCGACAAAGTGTCACTCATAGTCGTTGAAATGTCACTCATAATTACAATGAAATTATGAAAATGTCACACATGGCAATCTAAAACCTTGGCAGCTATGGGTTCCAGGCACCTGAGGCACGTGAGAACAACATATACCTGCTGCTGATTAAGGTCCAGAGTTTTAATGTACCTGTGTAAAATGCGTGTTGTTGCTGTCCCTCCATAACATGCTTTGTTTGTAGTTTGAGTGAGAGGAACAAAAGATTGAGATAGAACAGGGAATCTGCTCAGTCCAGGCATGGGGCGATTGAATTCATTGCCTGAAACTGGAAGTAGCGATTTAGCCTGGTCTCTTGTCCTTTTTTTGTCACTGGTTAGGTGGGCTCAACAAAGCAGGCCACATCGCACATTCAAGCTGTGATAAGTGACGGGGTCCATGATGACTTGACTAGAGAGCTCAGGCTGAGGTAGGGACTGCAGTTGTGGGCTCGCTGGCACGTACACTACCTCACCTGCACTAAAGTGCTCATCTGCGCACATTATTTATTGTTGGTGTTACTGCTGTGGTGGCATAGTAACTGCTCCTCATTTAGCAAAATCCCTTCCCTAGGCCAGTCCCGATTTCAGGGGTTCATCTCAACAATATTTACACACCCCTGCATTGTGGTCTATTGGACCATTTGAATTTTGGCTAGCTTGTGATTGGAAGAGTTGCGCAGTAATGGGTAATGAAAGTAGCCAGGCCATTGGGGCATGTGAAGATTCAGGGGGAGTGAGATGGCTATTAAATATTGGCTGCATCACGGTTGAGTAAAATGATACTCCTGGATCTGTGGGATGGGAAGAATAACTAGCAGTTGTACTAATGGTATATGGAGATGTGTACACACATATGATGTGCATATATATATTTGATTTGACCATTCCTGGCGTCTGGTTGCCAAACTGGTTTCTGGTAATGAAAGACCGGCACTTGGGCATTTGAAGTTATTTCAAGCAATGATGCTGGAACAAGGGCAACCATCAGCAGTATCTGTCCATGTGTGTTTTATTAGATGAGTATTCTAAGGAAAATTATGTACTGATATATATGACCAAAGTTAGTGTCTTAATTAAAAATGAACACCTGCTATTTCAGTGTAAAGTGTTTATTTGCAGAAAATGATAAGCTGATGTTTGGGAAGTAAGGAAGCAAATCTCTAAAATATGTTTCAATTTTATTTGCTCTATCATTGATGCTGAGACGGACATCCTTATTCAAGATTTGTGTACTACTGCTTATTGAAGATGCTATGACATAAATTCCATGCAGTGAAAAACTGTAATTGGTCTAGGCTTGGCAGTTTGGGTTGAACTGTTCCAATTGAAGCAGGACTGAGACTGATTTAGGATCTGCAATGAGTAAAAGGGTTTTGGACTGGAATGTGTACCCTAAAGTAATTTCCAGCGGCTGAGATTAGCTGAAGCATTTCAACAGTTCTTTTCTGTTTATTTTTTTTCTCTCCCATCATGGGTAGATCTAAAGATGAGTCTCTTTAAGAGTCCACTTCAAAGCGTATGGGGGGACAGAGTGGTAAAGAACACAGTGGCGAAAAAACATTTATATGCCGCGCCTTTGTTGTCGTTCCCACCTTACATACAAATGCTTATAAACACTTAAACATCCAATAAATGAATGGAAGGAGGGCAGTCAGCAAGCTTTGGCCGCGACTTACTGCATGATGGAACTCCTCCGAGTCCGCCATGGGGTAAGTCATGAGGGGGTGACACCATGAGTTACCGCACTGGGTGACACCAACCCTAGTGACGCCACTGACAACATCAAGTATTCAGTGTTACCGTGCCCTTTGGTTTAACTTTGGTAGAACTTTAAAGATTGTATTAGCCTTTACCTGTGGCCATGTTCTATCACCAATCATGAGATAATTCACATTAACGATTGACATCACACTATACACACAGCATAACTGTCAAACCACCCTTCAATTTTTTTAAAGAATAATGTTACATTCATTTATAAATGAAAAAGGTGGGTGATATATTTAATAGTTACACAATAAGTATGCATTATTGTTATATTTTTCAACATTAAATTATATTTACTTATATTTCAAACTATTTTAAATAATTTGATATAATTGAACAACATTTCATAGGTGGCTGTATTTTAAGGCCAGTCTCAATAATATTCTATGGTAGGGTGTTGTGTTTTCAGTGGTTGGCCATGTGAGGTTCTGGACTTCCCACTGTTTCTTTTTGGCAGTCGTAACTTACACGTGTAAATTTGGTACAATCCCCTTTATCATGGGGCGAAGACGTAAGTGTACGCTTTAGAGTAACTTTACTCTTGGATTTTGTGAATAGTCAAAAGTATTAAAGTTACTCAAAAGTGTAAAAGTAAATTACACATGTAAATTACTCACAAGCATTAGCTAGCTTTGTGAATAGCCCTGTAAGTGATATTTGAGAGATCTACATTGATGCCTAAAAACATTTTTCTAATCAGAGTTACCAACTTGGTTGGTCTTAAAAGTAGGTGACTTGTGTATTTTTTTTAATGTAGATGCTGCCACAAATGGCGGAGAGAGTATCTGACTGGATGTATGCTCTTGCAGTAGGTGGTCATTTAGGGGCACGTTCACCCAACGCAGTGTAGCAAGGCATTACAGAAGGTGCCACAGATGCTTGTGCATCCCCTTCTTTAATACTGATAGCTCTGGTGCACATAAGGGGGCCGATTCCGATCCGGTAAAAAGCGCTCCGAATTGCAGTTCGGAGCGTTTTTCTCCGTACGAATCGCACCCGTAGGCGTCCCCGTACAATTCAGCAAGTACGATCACAAATTTATGCGTGACTCCGTACGACTCGTAAAAAACACCGTACAAATCGAAAATCCATACGAATTGCAGTCGGCTGACGCACCACGCAGCGTCCGTACGTAAATAGACCGCGCCTTCCGACCCAGGAAGTACGATCCGTGTCGAACACACACCGTACGGCTCTTTTGCTACGAGAGCTCTAAACTACCGTAAACCCACACTCCGGCAAACCCGGCACCCGGTACACGACAAGCAAGACATGAACGCCATCGTCCGTGTCATCCCTATCCTGTACGCCCACCACCTCGTATATAGAAACCGACGACGGCGCAGAAGGTGAGTACAACGAACTCCAACATACCTGTACGTGTTGCCACTCGGGCACATCTCCATTGCACGACTGTCATGTCTGGGTACGTTGCACCACACACTTCCGCACATCACTAGTGTAATACGGATAGAGGCCGCACCAACGTCATTGACCACGGGGTACGTTACGTCACCGCACATCACTAGTGTCATACGGAGACGTACCGCACCTACGTCATCGACCACGGGGTACGGAACGTCACCGCACATCACTAGTGTAATACGGAGACGTACCGCACCTACGTCATCGACTTCGGGGTACGGTACGTCACCGCACTCCACCAGTGTTATACGTGCCGCATGTACGTCATCCAGCCCGGGGTACGGTACGTCACCGCACAACACCAGTGTAATACGGAGACGTACCGCACCTACGTCATCGACTTCGGGGTACGGTACGTCACCGCACTCCACCAGTGTTATACGTGCCGCATGTACGTCATCCAGCCCGGGGTACGGTACGTCACCGCACAACACCAGTGTAAAACGGAGACGTACCGCACCTACGTCATCGACTTCGGGGTACGGTACGTCACCGCACTCCACCAGTGTTATACGTGCCGCATGTACGTCATCCAGCCCGGGGTACGGTACGTCACCGCACAACACCAGTGTAAAACGGAGACGTACCGCACCTACGTCATCGACTTCGGGGTACGGTACGTCACCGCACTCCACCAGTGTTATACGTGCCGCATGTACGTCATCCAGCCCGGGGTACGGTACGTCACCGCACAACACCAGTGTAAAACGGAGACGTACCGCACCTACGTCATCGACTTCGGGGTACGGTACGTCACCGCACTCCACCAGTGTTATACGTGCCGCATGTACGTCATCCAGCCCGGGGTACGGTACGTCACCGCACAACACCAGTGTAATACGGAGACGTACCGCACCTACGTCATCGACTTCGGGGTACGGTACGTCACCGCACTCCACCAGTGTCATACGTGCCGCATGTACGTCATCCAGCTCGATGTATGTCATCCAGCTCACCGCACAACACCAGTGCAATAGACGTGTGGGACATACGTCTGCTAAGTAATTGTATGTGTAAGTATGAGAGTGTGTGTCTGAGACCCCCCCCCCCCTGGCCACCTGTGCCCAGCATCAGAGTGTGTGCATGGCTAAACCCCCCCCACTGCCCCCCACTGCCCAGCATCAGAGTGCCCAGCATCAGAGGGCCCCCCACTGCCCAGCATCAGAGTGCCCAGCATCAGAGTGCCCACCACTGCCCAGCATCAGAGTGCCCACCACTGCCCAGCTCGTACATCAAAAACATACCATTGTCAACCTCATTACCCTCAGGAGATAGACACATTTTAGTATACCTAAATGTGAACATCACACCAGCTCCCAGGCACCCAGCAGTCACAGACATCATCACACAAACTACAAATCTGAAAAGCAAAAATTAGCTTTATTCAGCGGAATCACAAAATAAAAGCAAATGAGAGTCCTCGCTCATTAAAGGCCAATGGCCAGTCCAATAGAGTCTCAGCAATAGTTTGTGCCTCCATGGGTGTCATCTCACCCAAACCTGCCTGCACATGGCGTTTAATCAGCTGTGCTGACTACGGGGGCACCATCTGTTGAATCCTCCGGCACCGCATGGACAGGAGAGGGAAGGACAGGTGGAGTGGGTGCAGGTGTAGTGGATTCATCCACACTGGTTGGGGCATCGCAGAAAGTAGATTCAAAAACCTGGCTGCACACCTCAGCCAGGGCAGAAAAACTACCACCTGAACCCGGGGACACATTGGGGGTGGAGGTACAGGGCTGTGAGTCAGTCCTACTGGGTGTGTGGATGCGTGTGTGAGGTGTCTCCCCTCTCCCTGTGGGTGTGCCTACTTGCCCTTGAGACTGTGTGCGTGGAGCTTTGAGCTTCTTATGCTGTGTGTGTGCGCTGGGTGTGTCTGACCTGTGGCGTGTGCGTGTATGCTGTGTAGGTATGTGAGAGGCAGAGGTGGATGGCTCTGAAGGATGGGGGGGGACAGATGCTGCTGGGTGTACATAGCTGCCGTCAGTGTTGATTCAATGGCAGCCACACTCCGACGCAGATCAGACATGGCTGATGACATGCCCTCCATGAACGACACCTGTGTAATCAGTTGTGTATGTCCATGGAGGACAGACAGCATGGATGCCTGACCTACTGCAATCTGCCGGAGTAGGTCCACTGTCTCAGCACTGAGGGCAGCAGGGGACACAGGGGCAGGGGCTGCGGTGCCAGGAACAAAGGAGACACGGGGGCTAGCACGGACCCTAGGCACACCAAGGAGTGGGAGGTTGGAGATGGGACTGGAGGAGGGGAGGGCAGCCAAAGATGTATGAGTGACCATTGCTGCATATTCCCCCCCCTCCTGAGAGTCTGTCTCGGATTCGTCGGCATGGTACGATGTGTCAGTCACATGTCGTGCGGCCTGTAGACTCTCCTCCCACTCTGTGCCACTGCCTCCCTCTGACACCTCCCAGCAGGTGGCACTGTCGGTGTGTCCCTCCGCCTGGTCCGCGCCTCTGTCTCCTCCAGATTCAGATGATGATGCTGTGAGCAAGGAGAAGAATGAAAACATATCAGTCACCTGTACACATCAGACATATCAGCTGCAAATCATATGGCCTCTTTCGTCAACATGGCATGCATCATGAGTCACATGACACATAACTCTTCATAAAGACAATTCTACTTGTGGAGAAATGTCAGAGACACAAAGCTCAATGTAAGGTAGGAGACAAGGTATAGGCAAGGAAAATACTTGTATGAGAGACACAATCATGATCCACTGCCTGACAACAGGATAGCTGATGATGCATAACAGTTCATTAGCCAACCCTGCCACCCAAATGAAGACCTGTCCATGTTTGATTCGCTTTGACTCTGTGCCACATTAGAAAAGTCCTGGGCAAACTGCCATGTGATGCCATCCTGGGACCTGAAACAAGTCTTCCATCACCTCACACTGCCATCACCGCTTTGTACATCCAAAGTCACATTGTGTGGCAAACCATCAATACTATGTACAAAGAACATGCCACAGATGTTGAGAATATGCACACACGCACTGCCCAGTGTGAGTATGCAGAAGTCCAAAAAATAGCACATGTACATTGTGCACCTGCAGCTAACACAAGATAATTAGAAATTGTACCATGGACAAAGGCCACTGAGGCTGACTTGTGCACAAAACACTTGTTGAGACTCAAGAACAGTGCCACAATATGAAGAAGGGCAGACATAGTGCACATGTGGTGCTACATCTAAGGTACGAACAGGTGTCACATACCCCCCTACAACATGAAGATGTGCAAAGGAAGATGCAACTTGAGACACTGCACCATAGGAGTACATGTCAAAAACAAGCATTAGCCAAAGCAAACCTCTACTGTGGAGTAGGGCAAGGCATGTAAAGAAGCAGCTGCTGACAGAGGGACAATCGAATTCCAATGCATGAACTGCCTGTCTGACCACACCACTCAAACTATGGGAGTGTGACCATGCCTTAGAGCTCTTCAGGTACCATTTCTCACACACATGACTACAAACAGACATGTACCTACCCCCTTCGTGCTGCTGTCCCTCCTGCAACTGCCTATGGAGGTCTGGGAACACCACTTCCAGGACCCGGAGCATGTTGGGGGTGAGTTGGCGGCTGCCGCCATGCCGGCGTGGAGCTTCCAGCTTCAGCTGGACTTGGGCGATGCGGCGGCTCCAGCACCGGATGTCCTGCCACCTCTTCTTTATGTTTCGAAGCCTCCTGCGAGGCCCCCCCTCTCTCCGGACAGCCCTGGCGATGTCCACCCAGATTTCACCCTTCTCATAGGCAGATACCTGTCACAAATGTAAAGTTACAGAACATCAGTATACCTGGTGCATGTTCCCAAGACACCCATATGTCCACAAAATACATGATGACAATAGGGCAACGTATGGCACACACATTAGCATCATTGTCCAGGAGTATGTGGCCTGTGTGCTAACACAACTGCTTAGCATGACATTGAAAATCTACAGATTACATGAGGGCTCTAAAACACTCTTTGAGCATGACACTCACTGAACAAGATATGCTATGTCTGGGTGCAATGCAGCACGTGACATGCTGTCACACACCACACTACAACAAATAACTCTCTTCTAACAACACTGTGCACCCTGGCACTCACTCACAACAACATTGCATCTATCCACTATTACTACACAGTGGCTATGATGTCACACACACAACAGGTGCACACTCAAAGGTATTGCACACATCACTCACCTGATCCTCTGGTCTCCCATACAGCTTGCTGAAGTTTGGCAGGAGGGCATCCAGAAGGGCCTTGTTCTCACCATCAGTGAATGCAGGTGCCCTCTCCATGTTCAGCTAATCAGGGCCAGAGGATTCAGAGACAGCAGCTGTGGTTAGCACACCAATGTTGTGCAGGCAAGTGCCCTCCCACAGCCACATGCTGCCTTATATCTGTGCTGCAGAGGGTCTGTGAGTCCAAGGAGTAGTGTGTGATAGGCCACCATAATTTGCATCCTATGTTCCATCCAATCACATCACACCTAAGCCCATGACACACATATGCATGGTTTGAAAATAGAGCCAGAGCTGAACAACAACTTTCGCAACATTGTATACTTTTTCCAAACTGATTCTTCCAGGACACCTGTAGGAGTGTAAAAAAACTCCGTATCCATGACAACCTGGTTGCATTTTGAACAGTACACTGTTCCCCTAGTTGTTCCCTATGCATTTTTTAAAATTCACACCCAAGTACGGTGACATTGCCATTGCCAATGCTACACATTGAATGGTGTCACGATGCGTACACACGCACGTACCATTGGGGTACGCTTAGCTCGCGTAGAGCCCAAATGTGACAGGGAAACTAGGCCGACGCACGTACCATTGGGGTACGCTTAGCTCGCGTACAGCCGAAATGCGATAGGGAAACGAGGCCGACGCACGTACCATTGGGGTACGCTTAGCTCGCGTACAGCCGAAATGCGATAGGGAAACGATGCGTACACAGGCACGTACCATTGGGGTACGCTCAGCTCGCGCAGAGCCTAAAGGCGATAGGGAAACGATGCGTACACAGGCACGTACCATTGGGGTACGCTCAGCTCGCGCAGAGCCTAAAGGCGATAGGGAAACGATGCGTACACAGGCACGTACCATTGGGGTACGCTCAGCTCGCGCAGAGCCTAAAGGCGATAGGGAAACGATGCGTACACAGGCACGTACCATTGGGGTACGCTCAGCTCGCGCAGAGCCTAAAGGCGATAGGGAAACGATGCGTACACAGGCACGTACCATTGGGGTACGCTCAGCTCGCGCAGAGCCTAAAGGCGATAGGGAAACAATGCATACACAGGCACGTACCATTGGGGTACATTGTGTCAGACATGGTCAAGTGAACGATTGTGTAGGCTGCGTCCCTGTCCACCTTCATGTCACCATTGGCAGAGTCACACTAGGAAATCACACAGCAGGGATGTAGTCTACACTCATGTCGACCATGTGGATGCATACATCAGCATGGCACACATACATCAGTATGTGCCAGGTTTGGCAGACATTGAAGAAGCACAGGGATTGTGACCCTGTGCCTCAGTTGATGTGTGAATAGCTTGCACAACATGTCATCATTCATGATGCACATGTGCATCACATGCATTCAACAATTTCAACACGATTAAAGTCTGCAACATGTAGCGAGGCACATGAACACTCGAATGGGCCACAATTCAGTACAGGGAACTGGCACATGATGACAGGAACATGCCCACTGTCACAGAGGTGTCATAGCCGCACAGCATGACCCTGTGTGACCACGTCATGTGTGTGCCATGTGCTACATTGTGCATGCTGTTAGCATATGCCATGAACAGGTCAGTAAAGTATTACTCACCTCAGAAAATCCCCACATGTCATCCTGGACATGGCAATTTCCGTAATACCGTACACTTGTGTGTTGGTGTGTAAATCCTCTGGCTCTGCAAGTATCCTTGGCGTTGTGTCTGCCCTGATGACGTTATCTGAGTAGTCATATGTCACCTCTGCGTCCACACGTCAGGTCCTCTGTTTGTTTCTCAACACCAACGCAGGTCCGGTCTAAGTTAAAGCTTACACATTTTGTACCCTAAATCATTGTACTAACACTTCAGAACATTTATCTTTTATTGTCATACTCAAGACCGTGCCAATAGGGATGTCACTTACAAAGCCTGTGAGGAATGAAAAGGCCTCATGTTGGTGAGTGACCCTCACCGTCTGTGTCTCCACGGTTTTCACGTCAGGCACAACAACAAGAGCTGCTCCAATTGCGGGGACCTGACATATGAATCCAGGTGTGATATGTCCCACAAGCCACTTAGACTCCAGCAGTTGGCACAGCACCACAATAGCTCATGGTTGGGATGTAGGACCAGTGCATGTGTGTGGGTGTGGAGACATGTGAGCCCCTCATTAGTACATCATTCCCCAGGGCAAACTCGTCAGGTAAACAACAAAAGTCAGAGATGTGTAATTGCATTGACAAATAACCACGATGCAAGTGCAATGCTGCATGGGATTAGGGTGACGGCGACCACACGGCTCCATCAGAATAGCAGCCATCGTAGCCAGCACCACGACCTACGGTCCCAGCCCTGCATGTGACACAGGAGGAGTAAGTGCACTTCCTCATGTCCATGATGTCCCTCACCCCGCCCACTGACTCCGCATCAGCTTCTGGCCCACCTTACCCGTCAGGGGGCAGTTGCGCCTCTGTTGATATGCCCCTGACGCCATCATTCGCTGAGTGACGGACGCAGGCAGTGCATACGTCCCAGAACCACTGTGACAGACATGATCGGAATGTTCATCCTGGTCCCCGCTGGTTCTACTCACAACCTCACTGCCAGATCTCCCCCAGGTGTCAGCCGTGGCACCATTCTGGGGTGGTGCTGGCCCCGATACCACACACTGTACGGCTCCGCCGTGGTAACTGTGTGGCAGAACACCGCTCTTAATGCTGCATGGGAATGTAAACATCAATGAGCTGGCCACACCTCATTACAATAGGCACTAATGAGTATTGGGAGGGTCAAGAAGACCCACTGGCACGTGAGTGTCAGTCCCAACACCACAGGACAGGTGGACTGGGGGATGCGAGTGTTGTGGACACCTAGCCAGACACAGGTGATGTCTCAACTCAAAAGATGTATTTGGATGATTGGGCAACGTTCAGTGTAGTGTTTATGTGGGCGGTTGGAACCATGGCCCTTCATCTCCCTGTTGCTGCGGTGAGGACCAACTTGTCACTCAGGTCCTTCAACTACACTAACGCTACGCTGAGCCTCTGCAGGCCTATCTTGATGAGAGTACTGTATGTATATTTGCAAGCATGTACAGCCACGCAGCATGTTTGTCTGTACATAGGCACGTTGTCAGACCCCCACTGCCCTACCCGGACTGACCATGTTCCCTGTCCTACCACCCCATCCCAGGAAGCATCTGCATGCAGCCCTCAAAACCACAGAACACATTCCCGTTACCTACGCTGTAGAGGGTATCCAAGAGGTACAGGCACTACGCAAAGATGTCATCATCCTCCCTGACTCTGGGAGTGATGTTTAGCTACTTGACATGCATCTTTGCCTGCCACCCACACTCTCTGTGGGATGTTTGTGTAACAGCTGTCAGTGTATGCGTTGTAGGTACGGGCAAAACGTGGCCACGCCCTTGTCGGATGCCAATCAACAACACTAGTTTTGTTCCAGTGTGGCCTGGATAGCCACCACTCACTGGTCAGATCGATGACACCCAGGGAGGCTAATTAGTCCAAAGCTATGTATGTATTGAAACGTGACACTTTGCTACTGCCTACTGTTCCTTACAGATATTGGTTTACAAAAGGTAAGTAACTAGTCCTTGAAAGTACTGTGCATCTGCTGTAGGAGCATCTATGTTGTGTCCTTGCTGTGATGGCAGGGTGACTAATGTACACACACCATGCCACGTGTGTTAATGACCCGTTCACATGTGTGATGGCATCACAGACCGTCAGTGACAAATGTAATTATCATGCTGTATGATGATGGTCATGTAATTGTCACTGAAAGTACACACCGCGACATGACTAAGGCTGAACAGTGCAAATGATTGCACATGTGGTGTGTGTGTGTATTGCAGTCTGCCCTCTGGGTGTGCAGACAACCTCCTACTGACATTGACATGACGTGTCTCACTGACATGATACATTGTCATGGTCACTAAGACCTTTACATCTGAAGGCTTGTATGCATGTCACATCCATTCCACACACTACAGGTATTTTCCTTCGCCACGGAGGAGTGTGTGGGAGCTGGCATCTGTGTGTATCCCACACCACACTCCAAATTGTCTACATTATTTGAAGAAGTGTTGCTTGTGCCATGTACATTGTTATAGTCTTAGTCAGACAGTTGTAGACATATCTTTAAAATTGTGTCTTGCAGGGCACCCCCTCTGGAAAGGCCGTTGCCTGACTTGGAAGCCATGAGGGAGCGCAACTGCATCCGTCGATATCGCTTCGGCCGACAGTTGATCAAGGACCTGATGGGCAGGCTTGAGGCTCACCTACAACCACGCCACAGGTATCCAGGTGCACTGACACCCAAGGTAAAGGTGATGGCAGCCCTCCATTTCTTTGCCACAGGTACCTTCCAATTTATCATAGCTGATGTGGGAGGGATGTCTCAGACCATGTTTAGCCGGGTATTGGGTGATGTTTTGGGAGCAATGTTGCTCCACCTTGATGAATTCATTACATTCCCTACTCCAGAAGAGTTGACAGATGTCAAGGGGGAATTCTATGCCCTGGGCCGTATGCCACATGTAATTGGTGCAATTGATGGTACACATGTTACTCTTGTCCCAACACAGGCTCAGGAGCAAGCGTATCGCAACAGAAAACACTACCACTCGATAAATGCCCTGGTGGTGTGTCTTGCCAACATGATTATCTCACATGTTTGTGCACGTTATCCAGGATCATGCCACGATGCTTTCATCATGAGGCGTAGCAGGGTACCACAGATGATGCTGCAGCTGCACAACCACCGGGCATGTCTAGTTGGTGAGTATACACTGTGAGCTCTGTATGTCAGTATGTCACAACTTCATGATCTGCATCATATGATTCACTCTTGTACATGATGTCAAATTGCAGGAGACGCTGGATATCCAAACATGCCGTGGCTAATGACTCCGCTACGCAACCCCAGGACAGCTGCAGACCAGCGTTACAACAATGCACATGTGAAGACCAGGCAGGTGATCGAACGGACCTTTGGACTCCTGAAGAGCCGCTTCAGGTGCCTGGACAAGACAGGCGGAGCCCTCCAATACAGCCCACGCAAGGTGTGTGACATCTTCACCGTGTGCTGCATGCTACACAACATGGCAGTGGAGAAGGCTGTGCCACTCTACCTGGATCCTGATGAGCTGGAACATCTGCCCGTTGAGGATGAAGGCCTTGGCCAGGATGCCAGTGATGAGGAGGGTGAAGATGATATCCGCGGTCACCTCATCCGCAACTTCTTTTCATGATGGTGAGTCCTTTCATCTTTTAAGTAAAAGATGGACTATAGAGTAGCATGGGTAGCATGCTGTGTATGCAACAGACTGTAAGCAAGATCACTTGGATGTGTGTTGTGCTGTGTCACATGTTCAGTTGTAATGCTACACACATACGTGCTATGAGTGCACTCGGAATGTACAGGTGTCATACTACATCTGGCTATTCAACAGACATTGACAAAATGACATTATACCAAACGTGACCCCTTGTGTGCCACTCTCATCCACAGCTCGCCCTGCCTGTTGTCCGTTGGGGTACATCGTGGTCATCCTGCTACTGCTCATTATGATTGCAACGTCAGCCACATCAACGGAGCATGCTTGAACATGTGGAGAAGTCAATTTGGGTAAGGACTCATATGAGGCTGTTTAGCGTTGGTATGTGTAGAAATGTGTGGTATATGTTCATGTGCATGTGGTGTCATCTTGCATACATGCTACTCCATTATGTACCTCATGACATGTATGGCCACTCCCATGACAGGATAGTCACCCCTTCTGTCATCTGTTGTACTTTGATACTCTGGTGAATGCATCAATGTGTGTAGACATTGCCACAGCAACATTGCACATACCATGGCATGACATTGTGTCAGAGGTCACAACCACGGACTCTGTGGGGGATTGCAGCCTCACTGTGTGCATTAGAATGTGACTGGATCCTCACCTCCAGCTTGTGGGCCAGTCCAGTGTGATTACCATGAAACCATGTGGTGTTGGTGTTGGTGTTGCCCAGTGTATGTTCCACATCTTAAGACAACTGTCCTGTGAATCAGTTAACATGGATGCATTGCCCCTTGCAGCAGTATATCATGTCACTGTCATGTCGTTACCTCAGTGCAGGTTGAGAATACTGCTACGCCAGCCTTCACAGTGAGTAGCCGTGATGTTTAGATGCACATGATGCCATGTATGTTTAGCATGACAAAGTAAAAAGTGTGAAAGATGCATATGTGAATTTCTGTGTAGCACCAGTGGAGTGCGGTCATTCACATGAATCTCTGGTCGCCGGCACCATGACTGTGCTATGGTAGGGTCTGATTATGTAGCTTGGATGGACATCACTTGCACGTAATATTTTTTGTACATGCATATCATGTTTAGCATTGTGATGCATACTTGACACGCCAGAAGACTGGCTACAGAGTGCCTTCATTGCATGTCGATCATTAGCTTCCTCATCATATGTGATACTAACAGCTGTAGTGGATTTGCTCAAGTTAGCCTACAGGGCCCTTATGGCTAACCAATATCACATACAGACTTTAGAGTTAGCGGTAGTTGGATTTCCATATGTTTCCATTTGTTACTGAGGTCTACCTCATCTGTGCCTGGGAATGTGTTTATACTACATAGATCTTTTTGCATGGGTGCTCACTTGTGAGCGTTACACATGACTCTAATGGATGACAGACTGTCCCAGTTTTTATGTGTCTGTGTCACAGCATCGAATCTGATGTGATGGCATGATTAATCATCATTATTTGTCACCAGACAGTACACTTCACAGGTGTGACTGGTACAGTGTAGCTAATGAGGTTTTTGAAGTGTCTGTGACATGAGAATGTTGTCCTAATGCTTAATTGCCTCTGTTTCAGGTCTCCCTCCCAGCAGTTCCCATCCTCTCCTTCCCTCGCCTGATCACCCTTTTGTGTCTGTTGTTTGTACTCAGACCAATGGGCTATTTGGAGGTGGAACCCTTAGAGCATCACACCAGTCTGATGAAGAAAGGTACGGCCAGTCGTTGACAGCCTTGTAGGTATTCGTAAAGCGGCATTACAGGTGACATCATGATTAGTGTAAATTGGACTTATTGACAATGCACATGTATGATTGTGAAAGCTCCATGGGCTCACAATGTAGATTATCATGTTGTGCATGACGTCTGACTCCTACAGAATATAGTGCCTGCTTGTGGCTCTACACACATGTCCGTCTTATGTGCACATATACTATTTTGAACGTAGTTACCTCATGCTTGTTAGGTGTGTAACTGTATATTGACCACACGCATGGGGTGGGTGAAGGCTAGAATACTATGTTGTGTGTGAGGTACATGTCTTTGTTGGTGCAGTTTTCCTTTGAACATACTAGCTCTTGTATACACCTGCAGACGCTGTGTGTCTTGTGCCCCACTTGACCGTAAGGGCCCTGATCCACTGACTGTGATGTGTGGTGATTACTGTGCCATTTAGTTGTCAGTGATCCTGAGTGAGGCAGACACTCCTGCCTTCACATCCACATGTCACTTTGTGCATTGCGGCTGCCCTTGTGTTATGTGTTTGTTTAGCAATTAGTCACACCCCTCCTGCCGTCATGTATTCACTCATTGCTGCAGCTGCATACACAGCCAACATGCAGCGCACACTATCCAGGAACACAGACACCTACAGGATGACCCTCCTTCCATCCATTAATAGAGCATGCTCCGGCCACCCTACACACAGACAACACCAGACATTCACCCTCGTGCTATGAAAATGCTGTGTACTCAGCCATAGCTGCTGCTATGCGTGTGTGTGCAACACATACTGGCACAACTATGCAGATTCACATGACATTGGGTCTACGTACCACCAGGTCATGTGGCGTGTCCAACACACACACACCTTACATAGGCACAATATTGTACAGTGTTAGCTTGTCAACACCACTAGATCCGAAAACTGTTAGCTTACAGTCACGTGCCAGAACACAACATGCTCACACCACTTCAACATTGCTGTCACAGTCAGTCAAGTTGGCACATGGGACACACACCATGACCCTGTCTCTTGGGTGTGGTGTGATTTGGCCGTTCCGGGGTTGGTATTTGTCTGATGTGTGTCGTTTTTCTGTATGCGTTGCTCCCATTACAGTAGTATAGTACTTGTAGCTCCATAGGGGTAGGTCACCTAATCAGGTGTGCTTGTGTAGAGTGCTCCAGCCCATTGCCCACAGTCTGTCCTGCCACCGTAATCCTGTGCGGCATTAATCACATACACAGTAATGCATCATGCTGATGGTAGCTCACATACCTGAGGACACAGTTGTAGGTACTCCCTACATGGACTACTACTTTTGTGACACTGACATGTACTCCTCAAAGTGACTCTCCTGGGCCTGCCTGTGCTAGCAGTATTGGGATTCAATCCCCCCTCCAGCATTGACTGTCCCACACAGGTGTGTCGTACCATCCATGTATGTAGTTTGTGGAAACTTCTGGCCAATGTGTGTCCTCACTCAGATTCTGATCCAAGTGTGTGGATGACTGCTGTTTGTTGTATACCTTGCATTTATGACATTTGCTGACACATATACATGTATGCTGTTTCAAAGATTACTCACCAAATGCGTATGATGTATAAATTATTTATTGGGTGCTCTAGTGCATGAAACGTGAATAGGTGCTGTACAGAAAGGGGGGGAATCCAAAATTCACTGCTGGAGATGAGATGCCTTACTGTTTCAGTCAACAGAGTCCAGCCCACAGTGCCTGACATCATTGGGCAGACTGGGACCAGCAAGTCCATGTGGGAGAGTCTCATAGGGGATGCTGTTGCACCCAGGGGCTATATGCCAGGTCCAGTGTCCTGGGAGAAGTCCATGGGCCACAGGCCCTCAACGTCTTCGGCGTGGACGACCCACCTTCCTTGGGGGACCCTCATGTGCAGGCATGGACGATGCATGGGACGCTACGTCAGAGGGTTCATCCTCCTCCCTCTCCTCCCTCCCTGTGGCTGGTGTTGCACTTTGCCGTGATGTTGCTGGCCTTGTGACACAGGGAGGGGGCTGCATGTTGGCAGCCATCTGACGTAGCACATGGACAATGTCCCTATGCACCATCAAGAGCTGAGCCTGGTGTGCCTCCATCCGTCCATAATGCAGGTCTTGCCTGGCTATTTGCTCTGCCTGCTGTTCTTTGAGCTGGTTGAGGGTCTCCGCAAGCTGGCTTACCTCACTGGTGTCCCGCTGGTATGCCTCAAGGATGTTACCGAGTTCAGCCATACCGGTCCCTGCAGCTGACTGCCCAGATTCTCGCCTCCGCCTTGCGCCACTCCCACCACCCTGACCCACATGAGCACGGCCTGCGCTTGTGGGCACATCCGATCGACGGGCCCCCCGAGTGCTGGGAGGGTGGAGGTTGTCACCAACCTCAGGGGCGCCCGACAAAGGGTGTCCCTCATTTTCAGACTGGCTCGATTGTGAATCATGGGCAGGGCTCTGACCTGTCTGCTGGGATGTGGTGGGAATAGGTCCGGTGGTTGGCAGAGATGTAGCTGGTATAGTTGCTGCAGGGGTTTGGGATCCAGAGGAGCCAGGTTGGCTGGGGTCATCCACAGTGCGTTGAGGGACGGCGCTGGCGGTGGGGTCTGGGTCCTGCTGAGCCTGGGACTGGGATCCTTGGCCCCCCTGGCTGGGGGGGAGATCCGCACGTTGCCCTGTGTGTGGGAGAGAGAGAGAGACACTGTTAGGGCTATATCAAGTGACATGTGGTTTGGTTATCCATTATCAGCATCACTGTTCCACAAGCTATACATAGTTGACATTGTACAGTTGTGTATTTAGTGGTAGAAAAAACAATAGTACGATGGGGTGTATACATTCTTCCAATCTCTTGACAATGACTGACACAGCCATTGCTGTGTCTTGTGTTGCCGGCACCACACGTGTAAAGCATTTGTAATTTTCACGCAACATCCTGGATGTGGTGAAAATTCTTATGTGTGCGTCAAGCATGCACAGAGTTTAGATGCAGCATGTTGATGTAAGAGACAGAGCATCATTATTTAGCATGTCAGCGACTACTTTGGATGTCTTTTGCTGTTCCATGCTGGCCAAACAATGCCAACACCGCTGGACCTGTACACCCACTTGGAGATCATGGCTTTAGAACTTGGCACTTCTCTGAGACGCATCGCCTTGTCAATACCCATGTCCATGTTGGTAATTATGTACATCCACAAAGGTAATGAGATGGGGCACTAGCTTTTTTAGAGGGGCACAATGGACTGGAGCTTCTGTTATGTGCATGTAAGAGTTGTATGCATATTCATATGAGTACGTGTTTTGTTGTGGTACATGGCAATTGGGACAGTGTTGCAATACAACGCCTGTCCCCCGGGGATGAGTTTCTGTAAGGGGTGTGTACAACAGGCCATGCTATTACTTTGTTTGCGAATTGCAAGCGTCCATTGTTCATGTTTTGGCTGTCCCCTCATGTGGTATGCTGCCATTATGTTGGATTTGTGTTGGTGCACAGGATGTGTGACCTTGTCCTGATGTTTGTGTTGGCAATGAGCACAGGAGGGACTTGTGCTGCCTACACCTGTGCCCATTGTGTACTATAGAGCTTTCTGAGATGTGTGTCCTGACACAGTACAGTGTTGACAGCAAATGGTGGGTGACTTACAGGCACATAGCAGATATTTGCTGGTACTTGTGAGACATCCCTTAACATTCAGCTCTATGGAGTTTGTGAGGCCTGTGCAGTGCTTGTGTGTAACTGTGTGTGTGCCCCAGGGATGTGCGTTGAGGTGACCGAGGGACAAACACTGACTGATGGAGACAGAGGGAGAGGGAGACAGAGGGAGAGGGCGACAGAGGGAGACAGAGGGAGACAGAGGGAGAGGGAGACAGAGGGAGAGGGAGACAGAGGGAGAGGGAGAGGGAGAGGGCGACAGAGGGCGACAGAGACAGAGGGCGAGACAGGGATGGAGACAGGTAGATTGTGCTTGCTCTCTTGCTACACTGCCTTACTTTGTCACAAAATGATGCATCTCTGAAAGGTGTGTCAGCAAAATGTTAATATTTAGCAGCTGTGGTCTAGTATCTTGTGTGATCTTTACCTATCCCTGTGAATTGGGCATTATGCTTGTGTGTGTCCCTGGGACATATGGCATGAGAGCAGCCTCTTACCCTACACATTGCACCCTATGTGCCTCCCCCTTGCAACTACCACCATTTGGTTGTGTACTGCTTGGAGTCATGGCCACCCACCCCATGCTGCTGGGCACTGTTGTTAGTCTACCCATGTAAGTTGTGTTTTTTGTACACTCACCAGACTCAATGGCTCCTTCTATTCCATGTACTCCCACCGCTGGCAGTAGGACCATGACCTTCTCCTCCCAGGGCTGGTATACAGGAGGTCTGCGGGGACCACCGCCTCCAGTGTGGTGTGCATTGGCGTAATCCTGTGCCATCTTTTTCTTCACCATCCTCCGCAGATCGTACCACCTGGACTGGCAATCATCCCTGGTGCGTCTGATGGGTGCAACACCATTGACCCGGTCTACAATCCTCTCCCACAGGCGTATTCTTTCTGCCAGGCTGGTCTGTCTGACCAATGCGCCAAACAGCTGCGGCTCGACTCTGATGACTTCATCAGTAAGTATCTCCATCTCCGGGTTGGTGAATTTTGGATTCTTGGGTGTGGTCATGGTGTGAGGTGTATGTGATTGAGGGTGTGATGGTGTGTATGGATGAGGGTGTGTGTTTGTGATAGTGAAGGAGGTGGTGTTGGTGTAGATGTGATAGGGTGTATGTGTGAAGGTATGTGGCTGCAATTGTTGGTGTGCTCTCTGTTTCCTCGCAAGCATGGGTATGTTGCAAAGGATGATGGGTTGTATGTGTGGTCCCTTTTATTGGTCAAATGGTGGGTGTGGCTTAATTAGAATTGTAGGTGTGGGTGTTATATGGGGTGGGTGTTGGTGTTGTCCTCTGTTTGGCTGCTTGGCTGTGACCAGGACATTGATTGTCAAAGGTGTGTACACAGGAGACATGTTCAGTGTGGTAGTGCGACTCGTTAGCAAGGTCCTTGTGGTCGTTTTGGTGTTGGCGTTATGTGTGCTTGCGGTACTTGTGCGTGCGAGTGAGTAGTACGGACCGTTGGCGGGTGGGGGTGTTCGCGTAGGCTTGTTGGGGGGGGTGCGTGTCGTACTTGTGCGTGCGAGTGAGTAGTACGGACCGTTGGTGGGTGGGGGTGTTCGCGTAGGCTTGTTGGGGGGGTGTGCGTGTCGTACTTGTGCGTGCGAGTGAGCAGTACGGACCGTTGGCGGGTGGGGGTGTTCGCGTAGGCTTGTTAGGGGGGTGTGCGTGTCGTACTTGTGCGTGCGAGTGAGCAGTACGAACCGTTGGCGGGTGGGGGTGTTCGCGTAGGCTTGTTGGGGGGGGTGTGCGTGTCGTACTTGTGCGTGCGAGTGAGTAGTACGGACCGTTGGCGGGTGGGGGTGTTCGCGTAGGCTTGGCCGAGGGGTGTGCGTGTCGTACTTGTGCGTGCGAGTGAGTAGTACGGACCGTTGGCGGGTGGGGGTGTTCGCGTAGGCTTGGCCGAGGGGTGTGCGTGTCGTACTTGTGCGTGCGAGTGAGCAGTACGGACCGTTGGCGGGTGGGGGTGTTCGCGTAGGCTTGTTGGGGGGGTGTGCGTGTCGTACTTGTGCGTGCGAGTGAGCAGTACGGACCGTTGGCGGGTGGGGGTGTTCGCGTAGGCTTGGCCGAGGGGTGTGAGTGTCGTACTTGTGCGTGCGAGTGAGCAGTACGGACCGTTGGTGGGTGGGGGTGTTCGCGTAGGCTTGTTGGGGGGGTGTGCGTGTCGTACTTGGGCGTGCGAGTGAGCAGTACGGACCGTTGGCGGGTGGGGGTGTTCGCGTAGGCTTGGCCGAGGGGTGTGCGTGTCGTACTTGTGCGTGCGAGTGAGCAGTACGGACCGTTGGCGGGTGGGGGTGTTCGCGTAGGCTTGTTGGGGGGGGTGCATGTCGTACTTGTGCGTGCGAGTGAGTAGTACGGACCGTTGGCGGGTGGGGGTGTTCGCGTAGGCTTGGCCGAGGGGTGTGCGTGTCGTACTTGTGCGTGCGAGTGAGCAGTACGGACCGTTGGCGGGTGGGGGTGTTCGCGTAGGCTTGTTGGGGGGGGGTGCGTGTCGTACTTGTGCGTGCGAGTGAGTAGTACGGACCGTTGGCGGGTGGGGGTGTTCGCGTAGGCTTGTTGGGGGGGTGTGCGTGTCGTACTTGTGCGTGCGAGTGAGCAGTACGGACCGTTGGCGGGTGGGGGTGTTCGCGTAGGCTTGGCCGAGGGGTGTGCGTGTCGTACTTGTGCATGCGAGTGAGCAGTACGGACCGTTGGCGGGTGGGGGTGTTCGCGTAGGCTTGTTGGGGGGGGTGCGTGTCGTACTTGTGCGTGCGAGTGAGTAGTACGGACCGTTGGCGGGTGGGGGTGTTCGCGTAGGCTTGTTGGGGGGGTGTGCGTGTCGTACTTGTGCGTGCGAGTGAGCAGTACGGACCGTTGGCGGGTGGGGGTGTTCGCGTAGGCTTGGCCGAGGGGTGTGCGTGTCGTAATTATGCGTGCGAGTGAGCAGTACGGACCGTTGGCGGGTGGGGGTGTTCGCGTAGGCTTGTTGGGGGGGGGTGCGTGTCGTACTTGTGCGTGCGAGTGAGTAGTACGGACCGTTGGCGGGTGGGGGTGTTCGCGTAGGCTTGGCCGAGGGGTGTGCGTGTCGTACTTGTGCGTGCGAGTGAGCAGTACGGACCGTTGGCAGGTGGGGGTGTTCGCGTAGGCTTGGCCGAGGGGTGTGCGTGTCGTACTTGTGCGTGCGAGTGAGCAGTACGGACCATTGGCGGGTGGGGGTGTTCGCGTAGGCTTGTTGGGGGGGGGTGCGTGTCGTACTTGTGCGTGCGAGTGAGTAGTACGGACCGTTGGCGGGTGGGGGTGTTCGCGTAGGCTTGTTGGGGGGGGGGTGCGTGTCGTACTTGTGCGTGCGAGTGAGTAGTACGGACCGTTGGTGGGTGGGGGTGTTCGCGTAGGCTTGGCCGAGGGGTTTGCGTGTAGTATGTATTGGTGGAGCTTGCAGTGAGGCGAATGTCCCATACGAATCAATGTTGAAGCGTGAATACTTTGGCCCGTACGTACCTCGCTCAGGCATTTCGTTCCGAATCGGAATAGTGAGTTTGTACGGACTGATTACGAATCGTACGGTGGTCTGCCCGAGGCTTATTCGTACGGGTATACGAATATCAATCGTACGGATCGTAGCAAATCGTACGGAAATCAACGGTAACGGATCGGAATTCGCTGGTCGGACGGTAGTTTCCCATTCGTACGGAATCGGCTACGAATACGAATCGTACGCCGGATTTTTTTACCGGATCGGAATCGACACCAAAGCATCACACTATCATCAGAGGGTGTTCCCTCATTTGCATGGAAATGAAGGAATCCCTTTGCCTCTGCGCACGGTCTGTATTACAGATGGGGCGCAAAGGAAAATAAGCTGTCAGGAGGCGCACTGACAGTGCACCATCTAAAAGGTGGCACACTTTCAGTGCACCCCCAGAGAGGATTACAACCATAATAGTGAAGCAACTAAAGGTCCGATTTTAGGTAATCAACTCAATCGTTGGTCCAGGCATTCAGGTTAGATGCTCTCACTTGAAAGCTCTACTACAACGGTAGAAGAAAAATGTAACCTGTGCAAAAGTTTTGTTAACTCCTGTACGTTCTGAGTTTCGGTTTAGGCAAAAAAGTTTGAAATGTTTATTGCTGCTCTTAGAGTAAATTATACTTGATCTTCGCCTGTTTAAGATTAGTTTGTTAAATATTTCCTCCTAGTGCAAGACATTTGTTTTGTGTGAATTTTTTGCATGAGGAATATATCAGTGGTGAAACATACGAAATACTGTTGAAAACCATATTTCTTAAAAGAAAATTTAGCACATTTTGTACATATCTACAAAAACTATTAATATAAATAAGAAAGATCCTCGACATGGTGAAAAGGGCTTTGATCTCTACGAGGCCACTTTTGGGGGAGATAAAATGGATCTATGATGGAAGCTTTGTTGGAAACAAAAATGACCTTCTTCCATGATCACCATTTTACCTCGTTACAACAAGAATGGCATATTTCCGAAATAAACAAATGTTGTCTATGAGTCTGTCTCGATCTGCAAAAATGGATGATGTAACTGCTGAATCTCCTCTGCGATTACCTAATTCTCAACATCATGAGTGAGATGTGGGTTGTATGACAGAAGCACGCATGGTTGAACCACGCATGCCTCAACAACTCGGTTGCAACATTGAATGCATCTTAACCATGCATTCCTTCATCATGCATGCCTTTACAACAAATTTTGTTGTAAAAGTATGATTGCTAAAGGGATATGAGTGGTAAATTACCACTACCCAACCGCCTCTCCACTCTATTCCCTAATATCCTGCCTCCTACCTTGGCCCTGTGCCCTGAGCCCTAAAATCGACCCGGCCTTTCCTTAAAACTACCACTCCCCCTGCCCTGAGGCCTAAATCCCTTCCCCTACCAAAAAGTACCACAACCACAGCCCCTATGCCCTGAGCCCTAAAACTGACCCCTGGCTCTGTCCTTAAAACTACTCCTTCCCCTACCCCTGCCCTGAGTCCTATAACCCTGCCAAAAACTACCCTGTTCCAGCCCACCCGCTTTGAGCCCTAAAATTTACACCCTACCCTGAAAATTTCCCAATCCTCGCCACTCTGATGCCTAAAACCCAGTCCTTAAAACTATACTGATCCCTAAAACCCTGCCCCCTTCCAGAAAATTACCCGACCATGCCCTACCCTGACCCCTAAACCAACCCCCACCTTTAAAAACTATCCCCCAAACCTGGCCCAAACCCCACTTACCTGGCTGTGTCCATGGCTTTCTGTCCCAGCACTTCCTGTTGCTCTCCCCACCCATCCGGACATCTAAACCACTATATTCCTTAATCACACATATGTGTGGTTAAAGCAGATGCATGGTCCAGCCAAGTGTTGTTCCGCTTGCGGGGAAATAGTACACGTGGCTCAGAACTTGGGATGTGTATCTGGTCAGAACTACTGGTGGTTGCATAACCACTGACTTCACCACTAAGCAAAGACGCAAACTGCATACCTTTCGCTTAGACATTAATGGCCTGAAGGTCGGTCGAGGAATTATAACTCAAAGTATCATTTTTACTTGTCTGCAACATTTCCTCTTGAAACCTGGCTGGAGTAAATGTTATACCTGAAATACTTACATTACACAACTGTTCTTCAGTGTTACAACAATCCTTACGCAATGCGCTTTGTCTCCTATGTGGGTCTTTTTTCTCGCTATATAAGTTTTCAAAAAGTAATTAGACAATACATTATAACACATTCAGCTATAGCATTCAGCTATAAATCTAATTGAGTAATTCTCAATTTATTTCTGTCTCTTCCACTTCCAGCCCTGCATTTTGATTATTAGATATTCCATTTTGTTGATTTCAGGAGTGGTTGTGCTTACTTTGTGCCAGGTGTTTATTTTTTTTGCTCTCTAATTCTTTAGCTCCACCTAATGAGTTTTTTCTGCTGAATGTGAGTTAGACATCTAATATTTTTTTTCTAGCTAAATTAAGCTGGAAATGTAATTGATCCTCCTAATCACATTTCAAAAGCATCCAAAAGAATTAAGAACAGTTACTGAACACAGTTCTCTGTCTTTCTTTTTGCAGAATGAAAACAATTAAGCTTTAGCAGTAATTTTTTGTTTTAACCCTTGTATACTCATCTTCATCATCCATCAGCAAAATCATTGCAGTGTGTGTTTTTCTATGTAGTGCATTGCTGTGTTTACCTGCTTTACAGAGATGTGCACAAACAGAACCAGTGAAGGAGTGGAATGCAGGACATTTTTCCATATAGTTAGTGTTGGAAATGGGTCTTTCTGCAGAGTCATATTTTGACTTTCTCCTCCCCTTTTTGCTGAACTAATTTTTGTTGGCTTTAGGACTCTGGGCACTTTACCACTGCTAACCAGTGCTAAAGTGAAAGTGCTCTCTGCTTAAAACATTGGAACATTGGCTAGTCCATGATTGGCATATTTAATGTATGTATAAGCTCCTTGTATACTGCACTACATGTTCCCAGGGCCTCTAAATTAAATGCTAATAGTAGACCTACATGACTGACTGTGCCACCCACTTAAGTAGCCCTTTAAACATGTCTCAGGCCTGCCACTGCATGGCATGTGTGTGCAATTTAAACTGTCATACAGACCTGGCAAATTAACCCTCTTGCCAGGTCCAAACCTTCCTATTTAATACATATGTTACCTCTAAGATAGGCCTTGGATAACTTAAGTGCAGGGTGTGGCGTATTTAAAAAGTAGGATATGTACTTTTAAGTTTTACATGTACTGGTAGTGAAAACTCTTAAGTGTGTTTTTCACTGCTGCAAGGTCCATCTCTCCCGTTGTATAACATTGAGATTACCTTATTACATTTTATAAGTATAACTAGCAGCCCGTCCCGACGTTGTCCGGGTATGAATTGCTGCCAGCCAATAGTATATTGTTTTGTAGGATTTCGTTTTGATAGCATTTCTTATCTGTGACAGGCCTGTGAAACGCTCCGATTCACAGTGCACTGCTGATGCACTTAAGAGTGCGCGTTCAGTAGTGTGTGAACTCTAGTTTCCCTACTTTATTTTTCCTTGCAATATTATATAACGCGAACTCGACAACATGGCATGAGCACAATTTACATTACAGAAGAACACATTCATTTGTGGTAGGCACGGGGAGACGAAGCGATTTGCCTGGAATCACAGGATGTTGATCTGATGCCGAGATTCGAACGTAGCTCCCCAGCTCTAAAGTTCGCAATTCTACAACTTGTGGCGGGAGGTGTGTCTAAAAGTGTATGTCGGTGCTGGCCATCAATGAGAGACCTGTGCATTTTCCAAATCGGTGGTGAAAAAATATGAGTATGTTGCTGGAGATGTGGGCCGCCGTGCCACCAATGTACTTATCGGGGGAGGCTGAACACCCATTATTCCGCAACTTTCTTTCCGCATACCATCACTCCGCATACTTTCATTACGTAAGTACCATGACTCCGCAATGCCATTATAACGCATGGCATTACATTTGATATGCTTTTACCACGCATACATTTACAACAAAATTCGTTTTAAATGCATGAATGGTAAAAGTATGTTTTTTTATTGTTTGGATCAGGTAAGTATGGGTATAGGGGTATATGTTTTGGGGTACTGAGGTATATGTTTTGGGGTGTTTGGGTATTTTAAGGGTTCAAATATAGTTTTGGGTTATGGGGTACAGGGGTAGTTTTAGGGTTTAGGGATAGGTATGGGTTTTGGGTACAGGGGTATTTTTAGGGTTCAGGCGTTGGTTTGGGTTTTGGGGTACAGGGGTATTTTAAGGGTTCAGGGCTAGGTTTGGGTTTTGGGGTACAGGGGTATTTTTTAGGGTTCAGGGCTAGGTTTGGGTTTTGGGGAACAGGGGTATTTTAGGGTTCAAGGGTAGGTTTGGGTTTTAGGGTACAGGGTTATTTTTATGGTTCAGGGCTAGGTTTGGGTTTTGGGGTACAGGGGTACTTTTAGGGTTCAGGGGTAGGTTTGGGTTTTGCGGTACAGGGGTATTTTAAGGGTTCAGGGCTAGGTTTGTGTTTTGGGGTACAGGGGTATTTTAGGGTTCAGGGGTAGGTTTGGGTTTTGGGGTACAGGAGTATTTTTAGGGTTCAGGGCTTGCTTTGGGTTTTGGGGTACAGGGGTATGTGTAGGGTTCAGGGCTAGGTTTGGGTTTTGAGGTACAGGGGTATTTATAGGGTTCAGGGCTAGGTTTGGGTTTTGGGATACAGGGGTATATTTAGGGTTTAGGGATAGGTTTGGGTTTTGGGGTACAGGGTATATTTATAGGGTTAAGATTGGTTAGTGTTTAAGGGTGTTGGGGTATTTTAAGGAGTAAGGGTGGGTTATGATTATGGGGTGCAGGGGTATTTAAAGGGAGCAGTGTGGACACCCGGAGGTGGAATGTACAGAACCTGGGAAGAAAAAACAATGAAATATTGAGCACAATGCTCCCTTTTTTTCCCCGTAATCCCGCGCCCCGCACACACCCACGCCCCCAGCACACGCCCACAGCACACGATATGAGACATGGCATGAAGGGCAGAACGCACCACACGCCCCCAGCGTTTGTCACGTCCCCAGCACACACCCACAGCACAACGCAGACACGCCCACAAGGGAATACTTTGCTGGCACGGTTCTTTTACTTTTTAAATGTATATGGTGGGCGTCTGCATAGCCTATGTCCTTCTGCTGCATCTGCCCTTTCCAACGCTGTATTGAGTGTTGTGATTGGTGCTGTGGTTTCTGAGATTACCCGCCTCAAAGGTTTGGGCTCTGTCTTTATTATATTAGTATAGATTTCCAATTGGGAAGAGATTGGACCCCCAAGTTGGCGTCTCTGGAATCACAATTTAAAATCATAACTCATGGTGAATTCGGATCTTAAATTGTAATTCTGAAAATGCCACTTTTAGAAAGTTTAGTTTGCACCCCGATGATTTACAAGAGAAGATACATTTAGATTCTGGAACAATAAACACACCTCTGCGACAGCGAAGGATTTGAGTGCAGTTATTCAACATCTGAACAAAAGAGGAACTTTTTTGAACTGTTGACCTTTAGTTATGCATCATTTACTAATACATGTATTGTTGTAAGCATAAAGAATATTGCCATATGTTAGAATGGAGAAACCGATCTATCTATGTAAAATATCGACACGCCACGTTATTGGGATTATCATTTTGTGGATCTCAATCATATCACACATAGAACAAGAAGCAGCAACGTTTTTTTTTTTATTAAGTTAGCATACGCACTGTGGATGGGTAGAGGAGAGTGCACTGTGCATAGCTGCTAAGGTTTCAGATTGCTGTGTGTGACATTTTAATCATTTTAGAGTAATTATGAGTGACATTTGAATGACTATGAGTGACACTGTCTCGTGAGCAAAATTAAGCAATGAAGAGGAGGGAAACAATAATATCAGAAAATGCACACATTTGAGGAACGGGAAACTAAGTTAACTGCTGCAAAACGTAAGAAATATAAACGACTTTCATTGATCAGACCCTAGCTAAAATTGCAGAAAATACATAAAGCAGCTTGGAAGTGGTTCAAAATGTCATAATCAGCTGAGTGACTCGCAGTCTCACTCAGCAGCCACCAGTGACCTGAGCTGTAACGCAACTGAAAAACAACGCAGAGACCTACTGTGTGAGTGACAGGGCCACAGGCAAACTCAGAATAAGTCTAGAATGGAGTGCATTTGCAAGTAGGTGTGTGGGTAGGCACCTGAGATGAGCCACACTTCACACACAGAACTGGGTAAGCTTTCAAGTATGTTTGCCCTGTATGTTTTTATTAGTTTAAATGGTTAAAGTTCTCTGCAGTTTAAAATGCCCTAATAAATCAAAAGTAATCCGTGGCATTTAATTTGACTTCCTGAATAAACATGGCACCCTTTATTCGATTTAATAATAAGCTCTAATAAATATTGGTTAGCTAAGGGAGTGGGGTTTGCTGTCCTGTGCTAGCTGTCCTGACCCTGGCAGACTGATTGTTTCTGAATAAGTGAAAGATCAGCCGTGGCCTGCATGTGCTGCTTCTTATATATTTTCCTCTACTTGTGAGGAAGAGAGTCGCTCTGAACAAACAAGGAGGCCCAATGAGCGAGTGGGTGGGGGGGGGGGCTCCTTTACCAAGCAATAAAAAAACCTTTCCAGTCCCTTCAGAGACCCGCAGCCGCTCCCAAAGCTCCACCGAGGATAGAGAACCGAGATACAGAAGAAGAGCTGCACGTGTGGGTGGGGGCTCAGTCAGCATCTCAACTTAGCGCACACAGGCTCTCTCTCCCACTGACCACTCGAACATGAGGCAATAACAAAGTTTAACTTACCTCACAGACGAAGGGCCCTCCACCTCCAGTCTGTCCAGGCGGCCCCGGTGCCACTGACTAGTCCGTCGGCTACAGTAATGCATGATTCAACGGGGGCGGTAATTGCAATAGCTTCTAGCACATGGTGAACGAGCCGATGCAAGCCAGCGGACCGGTGCCGTAGTTATAAGCAGCGCTACCTTTAAAGATGATGACATGCTGCGCCGCCCGCAAACTATCCAGCTGCATCGAGCGCCCAAAATAAACTGCGCACGCTTCCACAGTGACGTCCCACCGTGATGACATCAGCCTACCAGTAAGAGAAGAACTGACTGAACTAAAACTGCCTGCAGCCTTAGCTTAGCTGAATACAAGCCTGCTGGAGCAGCGCGCATAAGCAACAGGCTGCGCGCTGCCACAGACTCAGTTTTACTCAGGCTTGACAGTGAAATCCTCAAATACTGGTAATCACTCAACTTCTTAAATACGCTGATTTGCGTGACAATCCTTTCACATGCGGTAATGCGGTAATGTACCTTAAAATGCGTTAGTGTCACACTGGATGTGTGACACTTGGCAGAGCTGACTGTGGTAGTCGTAGTTTGAGAGTAGTATCTCAACAACCTGACGCAGGCATGACAAACAGGTCAGAAGGTCAAGATTCTAGTCAGGATTGGGTGATGCTAGATAAAGAGGCGGTTAAAATCCAACGTGTCAGTAAAGATTAAACGCTGTGGGGAAGGTGGATGAGGAGGTCAGGTCGCTGTCCATATCTTTATCAAGGTATTGAAAATTACTCTGGGAGAAGGGGAAACAGTAATAAATAATGGTTTTGAGTTACAGGCACATTGTTGGTTGAGCACACGGGTTGGGAAAGTACTATTAAATTAGTTGTTTGCTTAATTCACCGAAAGTAGGCATGCATTTTCGGAAAAGGGAGGGAGGGTTTGCAAGTTGATTTATCTTCATTTTTATTCGTATTTTTAGAGGATAGCACGGCAATTTGGTTTCATACAGGGGTGACAGGCTCAGTAAGGTTGTGGGGATTACAGGAGTGTCGCAGGATGATAAGTTTTCTTTTTTCTGATTGTAAACTGTATAGTGAAGGTTAACAGGGAACAACTGTCTGAATCGTTTCTTATTGTTGTAGGAACCCCTGACGAAGAGCCCACGAGGCTCGAAATGCATTGGGTAAAAAGACGACGAGCTCACTCTGTTTCACCTTTTATTGAGTATGTTGCTGTGAAAAAGCCTATGGCACTCAGTATACATTGGAAGACGCTAAACAATGCAAAGAAAAATAAAGATGGAAGGTGAAAGCATGCTGTCCTAGCGGTGTGTTAATGAAACATGGAAAACAATGTTTAAAAGTCTGACTATTATGGAAAAACAAGATTACTTTGGATAAAGTTGTAATATACGATTAAAAAGGAGGGAAGTTTTCCCACATTCGCAGTGCAACGGGAGGGGCGCGCACACGTGCACCAATTCTGTTGATTTATTTTTAGAAAGTTGACATTTTCTTGCCTTATCCATTTGATGGCTTCTGCATTTCTCTGAATACACACTAGGTGGGTGACAGCTGGGCTCTGCCCATACCCTCTAGACAGTCAGATACAAAAGGAGTTAGTTGTGCCTAATGGGCCATACTAGGCAGAATGGGAAGGAGGAACTGACTCACCTGAATAGACTGTGTCCTGTCCCCATACATAGGGCTGCATATCCGCCGATGTAGTGAGTTTGGAGCAAGGGCAGGAAGAGCAGTGACACTGCGCACTTCAAAAACCTCTCTTTGAAGTCTCACCCATTTCAAAAGCATAACTGGATATAAGTAATAGACCTATGACTCCATCACCTCAGTACACCTGTGGACACTGTGCAAGAAAGAAGGACTTCTGTGCTGCCACAAGGACTGCCACTCTTTTGGGTTCCTGCTTTGCTGTGCTGACCTGCTACCCTCTTGCCTGGGAGTGAGAAGGAAAGGACCTGCATCTCTACAACGCAGACCCAGAGTGACTCCAAGAGGCTTGCTGTCTTGAATCCTGATTGATGTCTCAGGGACATAAAACACTCCAATTATCCTGCTACTGCACTTGGACTTGGCCATCTGTGAATCTGCCCTGCCAAGTGGTGCCAGTCCTGCGCCCTTAGAAGTGGTCCTATGGTACTTTGCTCCAGTGGAACCGATGCATCCTCTGTTGCAAGAACAGTATCAGCGCACTGTGCTCAGAACTAGCGCATTGCCTTTGGAACCGAAGTATCACAGCAACTGTGAGCAGAAGATCAACGTATCGCCTTTACTGTTCGGATAAACCTGGCACATTGCTTTTGGAATTGCTGTATCTCCAAGCCAGCGCATTGCCATCTCCACTGTTGCATGGAGAAAATCATCGCATCACCCTAACTATGTGTGGAACACTGACACATCGCTTAGCTGCACCACGCATCTTTGTTGATGCAACTAGGATTATGGTAATCTTGTTCAGTGGGTCCTATTGGGTCCCTGTATCAAACCTGCGCTCCATCGTGGTCGGCCGGAACTCTTGACTTTTTCCTGGTCCAGCTTGACCAAATATCTCACATGAGTGCTTATTGCTTCTAAGTGCTATTTTACAGTGTATTCTTTAAAAATTAGTATCTCAGATACTACTTATATGATTGTTGTCATTTTGGTCTTGCTTAATTTATTAAAGTAGTTTTCTTTTCTTTTTAACCAGCTGGGATATTTGTTTGTGTGGTGGTTTCATTGTTTTACTGTTTGAAATGTTGCACAAATACTTTGCACGCCTCTTAAATTTAGCCTAACTGCTCTGTGCCAAGCTAACAAGGGGTGAGCACTGGCTAATGTAGGGGGTATTTGTGACTTACCCTGATTAGTTTTGTGGTTCCTGCTTGGACAGGATGCATACCTCTGCCAACCAGAAATCCTATTACCAGTAACAGAGCACCCGTGCAGACAGTTGAAAATGTGGACACTAAGGCCCTGACTGTGAGTTGCATGGTACTGGCAGGATGCAAACTCTACATGTGAAATTTATGTCACCATGAGGGAACACCACACCAGTACCATGCAATTATGAGTTAAACCCCGCAAAATGGGGTAATAAACATGTGGATCCAAATTTAAGGGAAATAGGGCTACAGGAAATGCCCATTTCTTTGAGGTTTTCTAGCACACACACCAGTGTTTTAAGGCTTCTCTGTGGGTGGGTCATTGAAAGGGGTGTACGGAGAAGGGGCTTATTGATTATATCATGGGGAACATTAGATGCTCCCCACTTGCCAGAAAAAAGTCAAGAAACGAGGGTGTGCTGGTCTTGCACCCAAAACCTCATGTGATGTTACAGGTTTGGATTACCCCCTAATAGAATCTGGGAAGCTAGGTGCGGAACACCAGCACCCTTGTGATCAGGCAGAGCAGAGTTCCAAACACGAATTACCACTTCACTTGACTCATAATCACAGCCTAGATGTCTAAGCAGATATGGATGTTTTCACTTCACTCTTATATTTTCACCTCTGATATCCTTATCAAAGTGCACTCATCACTGATTGCCGCCTAAGATGCATAGCTTTACACTGACTGTGAACATCCATGTGAGAAAGCCCACATGAAAAAAATGATAAGAAAGACTAGTAAAAATATTTAGCAAAGTCAAACGACCTGTTTCATGTAAATTGTGTTTTTTTCCCTGCATCAGAGAGATCAGTAAGGATAATATGCACAATGGGCCTGATTCACAAAGGTAAGCTGAGATGAAAGTCTAACTTTACGACTTTCGGCACTCACAAAGGCCATTTACGGGTAGTAAAGTTAGACTTTTGTCTCAGTTTTAGTCGCAGTTAAACTTAAGACCAAAACTCAAGTTTAACTGAGACAAAAGTCTAACTTTACTACTCGTAAAACCTGTTTGTGAATACCGTAATTCGTAAAGTTAGAGTTTTGTCTCAGTTTACCTTTGTCAATAGGGCCCCAAAAGTCTATCCATATATTTTGCCTCTTCCCCATGAGGGGGTATCAGCTGAAAAGTGTCAGCATTACTCATTAATGTAGTACTTGATTCCAAAAGTGTGAATCAAGCACTAGTAAGTTAGCATTTGATAGCATTCAGGTGCCTTCATGTGAGGAGGACTATATGTGGAAACTGTTGTCTGATTGTTCTGGATTGTGTTTGGTTGTTTTCCTGGAGATGTGGAGGTGTGGAGAAGTGGCTGTGTGTGGAAAGAAAGGCAAAGAGAGGCTATGCAGGTTCCTGACATAGTGTGGCCATATACAGGGGTACATGTGTGGACAGTGGTGGCTGTGAGCAATGTTTGTGTGAGTCTGTGAAATGCATAAGGATCAGAGATTTGCTCAACAGCGATACAGAAAGCGGTAGATGCAGCTATGTCAGGGAGGGTTCCTGCATACCAGCATTAACACCCATCAGTCCAGTTTGTTCATCAAAGTTTTCTTTACCATGGACACTTTTAGATGAGGCCTGTAAAGTGGATCATTTGTATCCACTGGCCTGTAAAGTGGTCATGGCCATATCATACACTGTGGCTCTGTTTAATGGATTCAGCCACATTTTCAGCACTAAGCCGTGCAAGTTTCTTATCTAAGTAGTCATCATGTTCCGATGTTTTGCAGTCCTGACTGAGAAGATGAATCCCTCAATTCAGCATTTGCTGTAGGTTGTAATTTAAGTTCTGAGGTGCATCTTTGAATGCAGAATTTGTCTGAGGTGATAGGTACAAATGTTCATCTCTAAGAGGAATGATCCTGTTCATTGCAAAGTTTGGGAGTGGTAATGCATAACACTTTAAATGGAATTCTCTTTCCAGTGGGGAGTAGCAGCAGGGAGCACAGGGTAAAGACAAATGAAATTCATGAGTTCTAATGGGGACTCACATACATTGTTAGAGCTGATGTCCATATAGAGTATAACTTTGATGTTATAAAAACCCATGAAATTCTTTGATCAGTAAAGAACCGGTGCAGTGCCATATTATTTCGGTGGTGTATAAATATCCTTAGAGGACAGTCATTCTATGGATAAAGGGTAACAAACTGCATTACAAAAAATGGTGCCAGCCAGCAATATAAATGGATGCCTTGGAAGCAGAACCTCATCACAGGCCTTTTAAGTTGTAAGACATTCTATTTAATCTGTGATCCTGAGTTCCTTGAGAACGACCTTGCACAGATCAATGTTCCTGTAGCCACCATAACACTTTAGAAATTCTACATTACAGTGGACAACGTGCAGACTTTATTCATTGCAGTATAACATTCAGATACGTGTGCCTCCATGCTGCCTGGGTTAATCTACTCTATTAATTGCTGTCATTAAATATGAATTAGAACATTGGAAATAGCTGATGAGGTCATTGATCATCGTGCCCCCATGTCACTTAAAGTATTGATTCCAATTTATCATCATTCATTGTGTGATATATTAACCTGGAATACGAAATCATTAAAGGTCAGCCAGCCACTGGGTAACCCTAGGGAAAAGCTGCAAGGCCATCACATAATGAAATAAAATGATGCAGACGAAATCTCTCTAGAAGCATTTATCTGGGTTTTGGCATCAGTCACAGGTGTAGTCCGTTACTTCACCTATATTGAAAAGGAAACTGACTCTTGCTTCTTTTTTGTAGCTCACCGTTTGGAATAATAAATCGAGTAACAGGGCGCTTGTTCTTCCAAAATTAGTGCCCCAACAAACAAATGACAGTTCTCAATTGGAAGCCACAGTTCGATCGGGAATTTTGAATACAATTAATTTCATGAGAAAACAATTGGATAGAAAGTGAATCTTTTCTCAAATATTGTAAAATTGAGAGGCAGGAGGCTTGTTTCACATGTGAATTTTGATAGCTATACTCTCTTTATATGCCAGTCTCGATAGATCAGCGAGACAAGCGCTCGCTGCTGACATCTGCCAACAAGCTGCAAATCACAGACTGAAATTCTGACAAGACCGACTAGGACTTCGAATAGAAGTTCCCTGTGGAATTTGTGCTCTTTATCTCATCCAGCCAAATCACGCACCCGGGGTCACAGGTAACCAGGTGTAAAAGAAAATAGAACCAAACACTAGTTTGTACCTAAAAATTGGGGCTGACACAGATTTTAGGGGTATATGTACCAGAAAGTGGCGAAGTGAGGCGGTAGCGGTCATGGCTTAACGCCTCACCCCGCCACTTCTGAAACGCAAGGCTGCATCAAATTTACAAGGATATGGTGCAGCCTTGCGTTTCTCCCTGCGCTGACGCTACACTTAGCAGTGTAGCGCCAAAGCAGGGTGTCTGCGTGCAAGGGAGGATTGGTTATGTGTAGGAAGGTGTCCCATCCTGCACATAAACAATCCTAAAATGCAATTTTATCACTTTTATGTGTGCTGCTTAATGTAGCACACATGAAAGACTGAAAATGGCATTTTTTTACAGATTGTTTATGTACACGAAGGGGGACCTTCCGGTACATAAACAATCCATGGCATTGCTTTCCTTCCATGTGTGCTGCACAAGGCAGCACACATGGAAAAAGCAAAAACGAAGAGAAATAATGCAGTTATCCTTGTTTCGCTCAGTTAAGACCAGGTTTTTTTTCCCAGGTCTTAATTTTGGCGCTGCCTCGTATGTACGCTGCCCTTGTACATAGGGGGCAGAGTCAAAACCAATTGGTGTTGCCCACCACAACACCCACTGCCCACCCCTTTCACGCTAACCATAGCGTGGAAGAGGGCCTTATTTACAAGGCAATCCCCTATTGCCACCAAGATGTCGGAAAAAGTGACGGTGTGGTGGATAACCACTGAGTTGAATAATATTTTTACAATGTAAACATTGCGCAAAAACGATGCAATCAAGCAAAATTTAAAAGCAAGTAAAAGTGGGAAAGATGTGGCATAATGGCCAGAGCTATCCACTTAAGAACCGAAAAAACAGGTATGAGTCTCAGCGTAGGTCCAACATCCTGTGAATCTGAGCATATCACTTGATACCCCCATGCCTAAAAAACAGAAATGTATCTCGTCCTTTTGTTCTGTAACTGTTGCTTATGTAAAATGTTGCATTACCTTTGGATTTGTGCTATAAAAAACTGCAACAAATTAAATAAGTGGATAATGCTGTGTTGGAGAATGGCAAATATATCTTGAAGCACAGTCTTGACAAAGTGTCAAAATCCCAAAAGGTACAGTAATATATCAAAACATTTCTCCAAAAACATATAATGGGAAAAACACTTGCGACATCAGGCTAATATTTTTTTCTTCGACTATTGCAGGCTTACTTCAGTCATACTCAGTAATTTTGAACAGAGCAGACATTTTATGGAGAGGAAAAATGTCTACTAATCAGGTTACCAGAGATTTAGGCCCTGACTATATAATAGGATCCAAATAATCAGATGTTGAACTGGTAATTTCATTATTTCAGCCCTTCCTGGGAGTTTTACTTCCTAACCCTGTAATGTGGGGAATGCTATAGAAAGTTTGGTTTCACTGGTAATTCTACAAACCTTCTCCAGCTGCAGAAAGTTGAAGGAACATATATGTGAACTACTAGAAGTGTGGCATCACTAGCAAAGCTCTTGGTCTTACCGCTGCATTTCCTCACTGGCAGCCTTGTTCCTTATTAATGCATGCGATACCCAGAGAGCACTGCTTCCAGAGAAATCTCTAACAGTATCCAGAGGGGACATGGTAATAGAGCTCACCATGAAACTATTACTGTTTCAATTTACAGTAACAACAGAAATATTTTTTTTATGGAGTGGGAAAAAATGAACCTAGTACCCAGCAACGGCCCTTTCTTAAGGGCGCCGGGGCCCCGTCTTCCCACCTTTACCTGACATGGAGAAAGTTTCTCAGGCTAAGCACTCTTCTTGTTCAGGTCAAGAAGCCAGGCTCTCTGTACATGCACTACATATGCAGGTGCCTCACTGCATGAGATTACCTTTGCCGGGCTGAAAATATCACAGCCCTCTAGGCATGACCTCCTCAGTGCAGCAAAGCACTTGATGTCCCACCTCCTCATGTCAAGGGGAAGCATCACTGAAGGCCTCGGACATGGGCGCTTCAGTTTTAAAACCTGAAATCCCCATTGGCAAGGGTCTATTGTGATGCCTTGTGACAGAAATGGGTGGGTCAGCAGTCTCACTGACCACATCCCACTCTGTGATGAGTGAGAGACTGCTGCCTCTTCTTATTGGTTGACCCACAAGGTCAGCCATTGAGAGGAGGCGGAAGACCTAAATCGTTAGGCTCCATTGATGGTTCCCTCCCACCATCCCAGTCTTTAGCGCTTCACCATACTTCTGTAGTGCTTTATCGCTTCCACACTGTCTCTGAAAGCTGCACCAGAATGTCAATTTTGCATCAGTACAACTTAGTTAAAAGAGGAACTGTCCTATATGGAAATGTAATAATAATTTGGTCATATTTGCACTCTATGAAATTTGGGAGTTTCAGAATTTTTCTGAGTGAGCCCCTAATGATAGTTGGTCTTTGAACTGTACTACTCACCAAAGTTAATTACCATGCTAGTTAGCAGGTGGCTCAAAGTCTCCACCACACAATAG
Organism: Lissotriton helveticus; assembly: GCF_964261635.1. Lineage (NCBI taxonomy): Eukaryota > Metazoa > Chordata > Amphibia > Caudata > Salamandridae > Lissotriton > Lissotriton helveticus. The sequence goes on along the minus strand of NC_136072.1, from coordinate 147,906,509 downwards.
GTCTATTTGGAGTAGATTAGACCATCTCTTGAGGGCGGAAGTGGGTGAGGGAGAAATCTATATGGGCTCAAAATAACCCACACTTAGTAAGTGTCCTTCTAAAGAGAAACAAAGTGAAGGCAACCTGAATCCTACCACTACTTTCAGGAGAGTTTCTCTTTTGAAATTTGGAAGAAAAACGACCAACCTGCTGCATCCGTTAGGAGAGAAGCTAATGGCTCTGATCAAACTTTTAATTTTCCATTTTCAAAAGTTCAAAAGTGCTATGCATGGAGGATCGTTTGGGGTGGAGGGGTGATGTGACATTGTTTGATTGGTCAGAGACGTCCAATTTTTGGAAATCTCCTTGGCTATTTTTAGACCCCTGTGCAAGGGAATTCTGAGAAGCACCAGGAATGGCAGAAGACAAGGAAGGAAGGTTCCCATGTTGATGACCCCCAGTCTAGAGTGAAGGGACACTCAAAGCTTGTACCGATGTGAACTTTTTTGGATCTGTGTCTCCATGGCCAGTGACACTGACATCCCCGGTCTCTCTGTCAGGCATGCCAGAGGGTGGATTTGCTAGGAACCCTGATGGAGAGGTTTTCCCCTCAAATGTCTATGTTTTATTCCTGTGGAAGGTTGCCCTGTAGGGGGTCTGCTGACTCATAATGGCACACATACACCTTCAAGTGGCAGAGAGGCTGCTAAAGAAACCCCCCAGCCAAGACGATTATTAGGAACCCAGACTGAGGCCTGAAATCAACCCTCCTAGGGGCTAGGGTGCGCCAATGGTAGCAAAACATAATCTTTCCCCATTAAAGAAGGCCCAAAAGAGACTGAGATAATGGTGTTTGAGACTCTTCTTGGTGGAGATCTGACTAGAAGTTCAACCGTACTACCATGTGAGACCAGCTATACCCAGCATCTAGCAGGGTCATTAAATCTTGCGTTCCTCAAGTGTAAGCCATCGTCCTGAGGAGTTATCCTACAAGGGTTAGCATGTGTAGCGCTCCCTCATTGGCTTAGAATCAGTTTCCTGGGGAAAACTCTGCATTGAGCGCCTTGTGCTTGAAAAATACACTGATCCAGGAGAGGGCCAGAGCTCCAGGAGCACTTCTATGCACATCCCTCTGCTCCACATGTCTCAGGGAGGTAGGGAGAGCAGAGCATACCTGCCAGGCTCTTACCTACTCTGCCTTGTGATCCTGTAGACCGATGCAGCGTGTAAAGAGAACAAAACAAACTCTTCCTCCTTCAGGAAAGAGTTGTGGTGGGTAGGCAGGGAGCATCTGGGAAGAAGGTGCCTCAGACTGAGGTCACCAAAAAACTTGCATTGGCTAAAAAGGAAGGTAAAACAACAAAGAAATATTGCAAAGCCTGTGGCCACATCAAGGACAGAACTGCTGGACAATCCAGCTGATTGGTAAGCTGACACTATTAGGCCAAGGAAAGTCCTTCTTAAAACGTGCATATTTGGTTCGCAGCGCTCTAGGAGGACAAGAGCATCACAGGAGCCTTACTGATGACACTATTGTGTTGTGGGGCTATCCAGGAGCAGCAGTGGTCCCCCCTTAGGTGAATCGTATCATCATCATCATCATCTTTTTTGAACAGTCACTACAGGTCTCCTGGGTGATGAAAAGCATGAACCCAGGAGTGTGCTTGCTCAGCTGAAAGCCTTCCTGGAGCATGGACTTGAGTCTTTTCATTCTGGGGTGAAAAGCATTGAGAGGTGAGAGATATAGACACAGCTTGATACAGTCTGTCTGCTTTGGATGGGAAAGCCTGCCGCATGATGCTCTCCTAAGAGGAGAAAATGAAAAATTGCATCAATCACTAAAGGTAAATGGGACAATCAGTATCCTGCCTTTGTGGTGAGAAGGGAACTTGTCACTTAAGCGTAAGTATCCAACAGGATTGACTGGAGTACTTGAAAAAGCTTGACACCTTACATAAAATTCCACATATATAAAATAAATCCTTCACTCATCAGACAAGAGCCCAGATTGTATCCCTATAGTTGAGATGACAAAGGGTCCAGAGAATTGAAGATTTACATAGTCAATTATATTCAATGAATGTTAGTCAGCTTGCCTAATTTCCATCTCATGGAAAGGGAGAACTTTGATTCCATCCACTGAAAGGGCTCAAATTTCCTACCCTAAAGTTATGGGAAAATAACCATCTTCGATACAAGCAGAAAATTATTCTCAAAGTCATTGTTACAACATTTATAAACATGGGTTGCTGAAGTGATGGGTTGTTGTTAGTACGATAAGGAATCAGGAGGAAGCTGGGATAGAGGGGAAAGGAGACAGAGGCGGTATGCCAAGACTAAATGGCTACAGACATGCAGCAAAGACCCAGGGAAATACCCAGGTGGGGTAAAAGGTAGCATAAAAAAGTAAAAGAGGAATTAAGGTAAAAAAGTGGAGACCAGCATTGAAAGGCCTCAATGCCAAACAGAGCAATAGGCCCATATGAACAAAACAAAGACCCTTAACAATCTAACCTGATCTGAAAGCACCCATTCCCATAGGGCTAAACAATTCTGCCACCTACAAAGAACACAATCCAGTCAATATGAAGAATAAAGACCACGATGGAACAACTTAACCTGCTGACCTACTGCTGAAAAGACTGTTGCTCTCATAATAAAAAAAGATGAAAAATCTAACATGGGACTGGAAAGATGATCAGACTATTGCCTGTTTAAGCAGTAGGCAGAAGCAAGATGTAAAGGACAACGCATCTACGCCACCCACATCACTGATATACATGAATCCTTTGCATATCACAACAAAGCTAAGAGAGCATCAGGACAGATTCTAGAGATATAACTAACTGGTTGTAGGAAAGTAGGATCTACTTTTTATGGTTACCCCCACTTTTGTGCTTGATGTGATGCTGTTTTGACTAGTCTGACTGGGATCCTGCTAATCAGGACCCCAGCCTAACTGCTTTCTCCCTAAAGCTTTTGTGTTCAGTACCTAGGTACACCCCAGATGGGATATTGGGGTACCATTGTCAGTCCCTAGTATATGGTACCCATGTACCCAGGGCATAGGTACCCCAGAGGTCTCCAAAAGGCTGAAGCATGTATTAAGCCACCCATGAGAGACCATTCAAAATGGAACTACAGGCCTGCCATTGCAGCCTGTGTATATTGGTGCATGCAGCACTTACAAAAGATATAGGTTCACTCTATATAAGGGTCACTACATTTAAAAGCTATAAATCACCTCTATAGCAGGCCTTTACAATCCTGAGGGCAGGGTGGATGGTTGTGCAGCCTATGGAGTCCATTCGCCTGGTTTGTCAATGAAGCAGCCATATACTATATAGAGGGGCATCGCATGACCACACGATGACCATCTCGAAAATGGCTGCAACGAATCCTATCATGTTTGGCATAAAACATGTTGGAATCATGCCCCCACACCATAAACATTGTGGGAGGTATGATTCCAAGCACTGGAAGATCCCTCTGTTAGGCTCTCAGTGATCCTGGAACCAACCTTCTAGTCCCGGACAGCACAAAATGGTTGCTGCCAACCAGAGTCACATTTCTGCCCTCCTGCTGCAAGTTCTAGCAGGGAAGGCAGAACAATAGGTATCTTGTCACAATGAGGTGTGACCACCTCCCAGACAGGACTTAGTGTATTAGGGCTGGGTGGGTGCACTTGCCAGTGCCTGAAAGTCTGCATGAGGGGCACATTTGGTGTCCCTGTGCATTGTCAAGTTCAAACCTGTCCTGGGAGCCATTGGCTCCTGCTCTGGCATGAAACTGGACAAAGGACATGGGAGTAACCGGCCCCTGTCCAGACCCTCCCCTGGGAGGGTCCCCCAAATCTTCCTAACCCTCTCCTTAGGGTACTTAACCCCTTCGCAGTGGGGGTAATTCCCCTGCTGTGCTCGGGGGCGGGGTGCACGCACAGCGCCCCTGTGCTCATGAAAAACTCAGCTCATCATGAGGCACAGTGCTCATGTGCTCATGACGAGCTGAGCTCGTCACGGCCACAACTGTTTGTGTGGAAAGCTCAGCACAGCAGGGGAATGATCCCCACGTGTGAGCGTTCCACGGCTCATGACGAGCTCAGCTCATCATGAGCACACGAGAACTGTGCCTCATGATGAGCTGAGCTCATCATGAGCACGGAAGGAGTTAAGGGCTTACCTGGGTGTAGGTCCCTAGATTTGTCATGGACAAGATTCAGAGCTGAAAGCACTGCAATTCTAGAGTCTGGGTACTCTGGACTTTGCTTGGGCCTAATTTTGTCCCCCTTGCTGTCTGCTGCATTGTCTGTGCCTGTGCGCCATACAGGATCAGTGCAGGACCTGTGTAGCATCCAAGACACTTGAAGATAATCTCCCTTTAAGTGAAGGAGTCACTTCCCTGCATTCACAGGCACCTCAACACTGCTGAGCGGTCTGTTGATCCCGAACTCCTGTGGACTCTGAAGGGTTCAACAACACGGGTAGTGGTTATCTATGTCTCCCGAGGCCTGAGCTGCCCTCTCACCAAGTCTGAGGTCAGAATTCCTTGTGAGGGCTTCATTAACTGAACCCCTGTGCACCGCATAATTTTGCAGGTGCATATGCTTGTTGGCAACTCTGCAACAAGTGCATTGGGCTCCAAGTAGCCCAACCTCTGGCAAATTCTTCCACCAAGATCTTCAGCCACATCACCTCGTGGGTACTGTGGCCTGCTCCTTTTGGTGAGCTGCTCGAAGTCCTCTCGTGATCCCTGTGCCTCTGTCCTGTGGGTGCAATTGAGGGTCATCTTTGTTTTCCTTGCACTCCTCTGATTGTCTCCTGTACCTTGCTGGTCCCAACCGTGCACCTTCTTGACTTCCTGTGTGGTTTGCCTTTGCCAAGGTTTGTTGGTGCTCCCACCGCATACCGACCCCTCAGCACTCGACATCCTTCACGGGACAGCTCATATCTGGGTCCTGGTTGTCCCCAGCATTGTCTGGTCCTCACAGCTGCAGAGTCAAGGTCACCGTCATCATTCCTGAAGCACTCAACATCAGAGGTCATCCGTCTTCCAAGTCTCATGGTCACTCCCGAGTGACATAGACACTGTCCCCTCTATTTCTGGTTCTCCTTGTCAAGAATCAATGTTTAGATTCCTCTGGACACTTTCTCCTTTTCCTGCTGCAGCACTTTTCTGAAGTCCTCCATTGGTTTCTAACGCCACATCACACCTATACACCTGGCTTCCCTGGGATAGGTAACTTGGGTACCACACTATCCACGGGTGAGGTGGCTCTCCAACCTTCTGTCTTCCATGGAGTTTCTTAAGGGTCTACTGGGTAGGGTCCCTATCTTAAAACTCCTAACAGCGACTTGCACATAGACTGGTACGTAGCACGCAGTTGTGTTCACACACTACACACGCTCTCCGTGGGGTCCCTATCTACTTACCTTGGGTGGTTCTGTGGATCCCCAGCAATTCTACAACCCTCTCGACATTGTCCTGACTTGAATCGTGGTTCTTACCACTGTGTATTAGTGCTGTTTACTGTGATTTATTTGCTTAAGTATTGTGTGCTTTGGGTCTATCTCTGTGTAGGAAATTATGTAACATACTAGATAGTGGTATATAATGAATACATATTTTTATAGATACCTTGTGTAGTTCTTTTCAATGTAATCTATACTATAACAACAAGCTGCTTTACACCCCTTCAAGACTAAGCCTGAAGGCTGATCTCCACAGCTGCCACTGGGATAGCTTTCTAAAGTTGTGCGAGTCCTCTTAAATCACCATACGGGTTGTCTGGACTGTTGCAAGGTGCTCACTTAAATTTGTGGACATCATATACCAGGCCAGCTTCTCACAATGGTGAACAATAAAAACAGCAATAAAGAAATGTACAAATTCATACACATCATCAACCCACATTATTCTTAAGCCAAGAAAAACAAACGTAGCTGTCGATGCCAGCATGACAGTTTTTATTTGCAGAAGTAGTGGTAGGCAAAGTTCCTGAGAGCAGTAGAGACCAAGAAGCATAGTGCAAGAGGAGACCCTTACTGAAAGAACTGACTGCTCTAAGAGCATCAATTGGTTTTGATAGGAATAGACATCATCATCATCATCAAACATTATTCGGTCATTCAGACCAGTGCAAAGGCGTACAATACAGTATGGTCAGTAATACTTTTATTTTCATTTTACATATTTTAGGCCAAAGTGGACAACAATAGATAGCAACAGCTAACTTGGTAAAACCAGAGTACAAAAAAGACAGAAAACAAGTTAGTAAAAGTATTCCGACAAGGTAAAATCAAGAAGACAATACATAATAATGTCCATGTCTGTAGAATGAAAATCTAAAAATACAATAAATTTTAAGAGTATAAAAGCCCAAACTCCTTTATCTTTGAGATAAGTTTATCAAATAAAATCTTGGTTCTAGATCAACAATTCATATTAAATACTATTTTACTGGAGCCACATTACATAAGAAATGGGGTCTAGATGAGAAAAAATAGATAGCATTAAAGGGGGCACCGTTTTGGTGCAAATAGGAGAAATAGAGCCAGAAATTTGGCCACTGCACATACTACTAATGGCCTTGTATCTGTTCTAAGGATGCGTAGTGCTTCTAAATGACATTGGGTTGGTTCCCAGTTGTCTACAGGCAGGGGATAGCCATTTAGATCTTGTGTTTTTATATAATGGACATACAAAGAGAATATGCTTGGGTACTCTGGGGAAGGGAGCAGAGCAATCTTAAGAATTTTTTTCAAATGAGAAGCAATCCCTCCATGTTATCAAACCACCAGATTTCAGCCCCGTAAAGGGCCAAACCAACCACCTTCTGATCAGATATCTGAAGCGGGGCTGCGATCGGTCTAGTTTGTGACGCCCTGTGTTCTGAAATTAAGGCCCCGGAAGTCTTCCTCTGCTGGAGGATTCGCTTGGACATATGTTGTTTCCATGCTATTTTTTCTGTGAGGGTTACACCAAGATAGACAATAGACTTCACTCTTTCCAATGGAATCTCACCCAATAATAGTTTCCCTTTAAACGATTTGTGGGGATTTATTAGCAAGAGTTTTGTCTTTGAGGTGTTAACTTTCAATCCTCTCATCTCACCGAAAGACATGAAGCGATCAAGTAAAAATTGAAGGCCACTGGGGGTTTTAGAGATTAATAACGTATAGTTCGCAAACAGCAAGGTAGTTATTTTCACACTCCCCAATGACGGAGCATCTGTGTGGACATCCGCTAGATGTTTTACCACCCCATTTATAAAAAGCGAAAATACGGTGGGAGCCAGAACGCAGCCCTGCCTCACCCCTCTTACAAACATAGAGGCCGATTATGATGGCGGACGGACCTGAGTCCGTCCGCCACCATAGAGAAGGAGGGACCATCCGCAGGGGCAGCGGCGGTCCCTCCGTGCTAATTAGGATGTGACCGCCACCCTGGCGGTCACATCCTGTATTGTTATCATTGCGGTGGGAGCTGCTTGAAGCAGCACCCGCCGCAATGATAAAAATGTATGTTGTGCATTTGCATGCACAAAGTGGCAGGCACCTTGCGGTGCCTGCCGCTTTGTGCAGGCAAATACAGGGGGGTACCATAGGTACCCCCCATGTGCACCCCCCACACCCCCTTGACCCCTGGGGGCCCGCAACGGGCCCCCAAACACAAATCCGTATGCCTTTACACGGCAGAAATGCCGCCGTGTAAAGGCATCTTTCAGCAGAAATCCTAATATGGCTGGCGGTGTCTGATAGACACCGCCAGCCATGTTAAAGCTTTTCCGCCGCGGACGGAAGGACTGAAATACGATCCCCCAGCCATCCTAATCTGGCGGGGGTCTTTTTCAGCCCGCAGCGGTTTTCCCGCATCCTCCGGGCCGGCGGTGGCTTCCGCCGGCCCGGAGGATGCGGGAAAACCGCAATCCTAATCAGGCCCTTTATTGGGTCTGTGAGTTGACCTTGATCCCCCCATCATACTTTTGCATAGTTCCCCTCATACAATCATACTAGGAGTGCCAGTGAGGAAGCCCCAGATCTTGTGGGACTTGCCAACGTGTGGTCCTAGGAATAAGATCGAAAGCTGACTTCAGATCAATGAAAGGAGTATAGAGACTGCCCTGCTCTAATATCACAGTCATCCAGGCCAATAGAGTGAAGCGGAAGACTTGGTCGATGGTACTGATTTTTCTCCTGAACCCTGCTTGGAAGGGGAATAGTATGTTGTTCACCTCCATCCAATCAGTGATTTTAGTAAGCAGGGCACAGGAGAAAACCTCCTGCGCTCCATCTATTAGGCTGATAGGCCTGTAATTCGAAGGCAGCGAAAGGTCCCCCTTCTTATGGCCTTTGCTCCTTGCCATGAAGGAGGTATGGGGGCCCGGCAGCTATACCATTTGCTAGTAACCACATGTAAATGGACCAGTTTGGGATGCCAGCTAGAAAGACATCTCCGGGTATTCCATCTGGACCTGATGCTTTTTTTTAAAATATAGAATTGATACTTTCGATGATAACGGTTGAGGAGAATAAGTCAAAGATTAGCTGCTTATTGGTGTATTCTTGAAAAGAGCCTTCAATATCCTTTGCCCCTGGTCCTGAAAAAATACAGGAGAAATGATCAAACCAGGCAGCCTCTGTGATATTGTTGGTGGATGATCTGGGTCTTTCAGCATCTCCCCTTGTTACTTGTAACCAGAATCGCTTTTGGTCTTTCCGTTTACAGGCGTTGTTGATCTGCAACCACCGATCCTCAACCCACTCCTTTTTTGCTTCCCTCTGAGCGTTTTTGTATAAGCTCCTAGCCAATCTTATGTTAGTCGTGTTCCTGGCTTTAATCTCAGCCACTAAATGTGACCGTGCTTCCTAGCAATTTTGATTAAACCAGGAGTGCTGCCAGTTGACTGGTGACTTCTTGCGATGAGATCTCGGGCAGGTAAAATAGGAAGCTAGCTGCGTACAAAAGGACGAGTGTATGTCCATCACCGCTTCTAGCTCATCATGCTGCTGAACTCGCCCTCATCGCAGCCACCGACGACATCCGGACCCTGCTCAACAAGGGGGAAACAGTGGCCCTCATCCTCCTGGACCTCTCCGCTGCGTTCGACACGGTCTGCCACCGCACCCTAGTCCAGCGCCTCAGCAACATCGGTATCCAAGAGAAGGCACTGGAGTGGATCATCTCGTTCCTCGCCGGAAGAACACAAAAAGTCCGCCTCCCCCCGTTTCGCTCCGAGGCCACCGAAGTCATCTGCGGCGTCCCGCAAGGATCTTCACTCAGCCCCACCCTCTTCAACATCTACATGAAACCTCTCGCAGCCATCGCACGCCAGCACAACCTCAACATCATCTCTTACGCCGACGACACCCAGCTGATCCTCTCCCTCACCAGAGACCCCGACACCGCCAGAACCTGCCTACTCGAAGGGATGAAAGACGTCGCCGAGTGGATGAAGGACAGCCGCCTGAAACTGAACTCGGACAAGACGGAAGTCCTCATCCTGGGATCTTCGCCCTCCGCCTGGGACGACTCCTGGTGGCCCCCAGCCCTGGGCACCACACCCAAGCCAACCGACCACGCATGCAACCTGGGCTTCATCCTGGACCCCTCCCTCTCGATGACCAGACAAGTCAACGCCGTCTCCTCATCGTGCTTCAACACCCTGCGTATGCTTCGCAAGATCTTCCGCTGGATCCCGACCGAGACCAGGAAGACTGTCACCCAGGCACTCGTCACCAGCCGACTGGACTACGGAAACGCCCTCTACGCCGGAACCACAGCCAAGCTACAGAAAAGACTCCAGCGCATCCAGAACACCTCCGCCCGACTCATCCTGAATGTCCCCCGACGCAGCCGCATCTCCAGCCACCTGAGGAACCTGCACTGGCTCCCCGTCGACAAGAGGATCACGTTCCGGCTCCTCACCCACGCACACAAGTCTCTCCACGACCTGGGCCCCAAGTACCTCAACGACCGCCTGACCTTCTACACGCCCACCCGCCAGCTACGGTCCACCAGCCTCGCCCTCGCAGCCGTACCACGCATCCGAAGAGCCACCACCGGAGGAAGATCCTTCTCTTACCTGGCTGCCAAGACTTGGAACTCCCTCCCCATGCACCTTCGGCTGACCCAGGACCATCTCGCCTTCAGGAAACAACTTAAGACCTGGCTGTTCGAGCAGTAGCATACCCCTCCCCCCAAGCGCCTTGAGACCCTCCCGGGTGAGTAGTGCGCTATACAAATGGCATGATTGATTGATTGATTGATTATTATGGAGCTTGTTGATATTTTCTTGAAGAGTTTGTTTTATAATTTCTTGAAGAGTTTGTTTGGAATAGAGATAACCATCGTCAATAACTGTCTAATGTTGGAGTAGGACAAACTAGCTACTAAAATGGTAACCACCATATACTTGGAGCAAGACCATTGGTTCATGTACAGAAAGACTTCAGAACTGGGTGACAGGAACTGCCGAGGCAAACTCCAATTCTCTGGAATCCCAGAAAAAGCTGAGGAAGATAACATATTCCTGTTATGCCTATCCCTGGAATCACCAACCTGATATTTGATCCACCACTAAATCTATAAAAAGGACACAGGATATGAACCCAAAACAACAATGGAAAAAATGGTCTAAGACAAGTAATAGTCTGCTTCCTCTGACACCCACTGGTATGAAAGATTATTACAAAACAGCTATATTTCCCAATACTTTTACACACATCATGTTGAAGAAAAAGAAAGGATTTCTTGCACTAAGACCACGGCTGAAAAAAGTGAATACAAGATATTGCATGTTAGATTCTGCAACTATGATAATAGCTTATGAAGACTGAACCACAGAATTCAACGACCCAGCAAAATTGGAAGCACACCTTGATACACAGGAAACTACAGACATGAACACCTCTAAATAACAAGATACCATAGATTCCCTGCAAATATCTGCAGAAGTGGCATCAGTGGAACTTCAGAATGGAGTAAGAGAGGGACTGAATGAAGTCATCATGCAGTGATCCCCAGGACACAAACCAAAGCCTACTACTTGTCAACCCACTTCAAAAGACAAGCGCAGATAACCATGAAAAGCTTCATGACAGGCAGCTTGAGGGTACAGCCACAGATAAGATGCAATTAAATACAGTCAAGCCAGAAAGTAATCACGTCAGACAGGTATTTGTACGCTCACATCAGTCAGACGAAGATGGGAAGGAATGATACATGAACAAGATCAAAAGACCTACATAAGTGTCTAGTGGGCTTTCTGCCAACCCACTGCATTAAAAAAACTCTCTGGTGTGTAGTGAGCTTTCTGCCTGGAGCAGATTGAAGCGATGCAAAAGGGGATGATGGACGGAGCGCTTGAGCAAATCAAACACTCACCCCCGGTCAACAGATCTGGGTTTAATCCATCACCATTCTTTAGCTCACTCCGCCACCCCAGATCAGACATGGCCATATGCAAATCAGTCTGACCCTGTGCCGCCTCATGGGAAAAGTCCAGCCCGAACTGCCAAAGCCATGTCTTCCCTGGACCGAAAACAAGCAACCTGGGACCAGTTTCTGGCATTACAGACGTCATCGGCCAGGCTAGCTTGAATCCAGTGGCAAAGTGAGCAAGGGACTCACGCCTGAGCATACCCTGCCAACTAAGGGCGAACAAAATGATACAAAAGGGAATGATGGACGGAGCGCTTGAGCAAATCAAACACTCACCCCCAGTCAACTGATCTGCGTTTAATCCATCACCATTCTTTAGCTCACTCCGCCACCACAGATCAGACATGGCCATCTGCAAATCAGTCTGACCCTGTGCCTCATGGGAACAGTCCAGTCCGAACTGCCAAAGCCATGTTTTCCCTGGATCCGAAACAAGCATCCTGGGACCGGTTTCTGGCATTACAGCCGTCATCAGCCAGGCTAGCTTGAATCTAGTGGCAAAGTGAGCACGGGACTCACGTCTGAGCATACCCTTCCAATTTAGGGCGAACAAAGCGATACAAAAGGGGATGATGGACGGAGCGCTTGGGCAAATCAAATACTCACCCCCAGTCAACGGATCTGTGTTTAATCCATCACCATTCTTTAGCTCACTCCGCCACCCCAGTTCAGACATGGCCATATGCAAATCAGTCTGACCTGTGCCTCATGGGAACAGTCCAGCCCGAACTGCAAAAGCCATGTCTTCCCTGGACCGGAAACAAGCATCCTGGGACTGGAAAAGGTCCGGTGGGATCCCATCTGGGCCTGGGGCCTTATTCCCGGGTAAACCCTCGATTCCTGTTTTCACCTCGCCCAGGGAAAATGTAAGTGGGGAAATGTTCTGCTCCAAGTTCTGCTCCTGTGTCTTATCTGAACTTGGATGATAAATATAAAGCCCTTGGAAGTGATCATGCCATTGTGTCGGCAGGATGTTATTACTTAACCCACTGCATCAAAACAAATCTCTGGTGTGTAGTGAGCTTTCTGCCTGGAGCAGATTGAAGGCAAGAACCTTCAATCTGCCCCCGGGAGGGTAGAAAGTATTTTGGGCTTGGCGGTAGAACACTAGCCCATTGCCAAATATAATCCCTGGTGGTCTAATGGTCTTTCATCACCCCACTGGGCAGGTTAGGGGAAAACACCTTCTATCTGCCCTCATGGGGGCAGAAAAACTGCTTGTGATCATGTTGGTTGGTGAGGGCTAAGCCCATTACCTGGGAGGGCCGCCCCTACCCTCTCTGGCTAAAAAGAAAATCCCTGGTGTTTAGTGGGCCTCCTGGCCCCCTGGGCAGAATGGAGGTAGCAACCTCGAATATGTCCCCGGGGGGGGGGGGCAGAAATACTCTGTTCCTGGAGGAGGGTAGGCGCATAAGGCCATTGCAAAGGGGACTGCCACCGTCTCATAAAAGTCCCTGGGGTCTAGTGGGTGGATCTTTGCTTGGGGATCGCCCTCCTGTGGCAATCTCCAAGCAGGGATCCCTTGGGGAATGGTACTATTTGAAAGGGGAAAGTCTCCCCTTGGAGGCCACCAAAGCTTAGAGGGTGGTGGAACTATTTGGTGAAAGAAGATCACCTCCGTTTTCTCAGTATTCAGGTGTAGGCAGTTTAGAGACATCCAGCAAGCAATGTTACTCAGGCACCGTCTGAAGTTGACAAAAGAAACCTCCAAGTGTTCTTTAAAAGTGAGCATCAGCTCGGTGTCATCAGCGTAGGAGATCACTTTCACCCCGAGAGTCTCGATCAAGGTCGCAAGAGGGGTGAGGTATACATTGAAGAGTAGGGGGCTCAGGGCCGAACTCTAAGTAAACCTGCACACAAGAAGCTTCCGCGCAGAGACATAGGGGCACAGAAAGACTTGTTGCTTGCGGTTCTCCAAGAAGGGCCGGAGTCAGAACATAACAGTACCTCACACTCCCAGATTTTTAAGTCTCTCCAGGAGAATCGGGTGGGCCACAGTATCAAAAGCTGCGGACAGGTCTAGCAACACCTGATCTATGGTTTCACGTACACTCACTGCGGCCTATGTGCTGTACCCTGCTCTAAAGCCGGATTGGGAGTCATTGAATCGATTGTTAGTTTCCAGAAATTCAGAGAATTGGCTCTGAACTACCTGCTGAATAATTTTTGCCAGTGCCGGCAGAAGAGAGATGGGTCTAAGTTTTTATGATCTGCAGGGTCGGCATCCGGGTTCTTGAGGATAGGTAGAAGGAAAGCTTGTTTCCGTACTGCTGGGTTTGTACATGTAGTCAGAGAAGAGTTCCAAGTCTGGATCAGGGGGCATTAAGACAGGGGGCCAGCAATCTGAAGATCTGAGATGGGCAGGGGATGCCCGGAGAGCCCGATTTACATTTGAGCAGTTTATTAAGGAACACATCAAGAGGAAGAGGGTGAAACTCGGACCAAGTTTCAAGCCAGTCAGGAATTGGATTAGGCTCTTTCAAAGACATGTTGGGCGGGAAGGGGGAGTAGATAGATCATATTTTATCTTGAAAGAAGTCCGAAAGGCCATCACATAGTGTGGGAGAGGTAGACAGAGAGCTATCAAGTACTTTGGCTGAGCTGTTAGCCGGTTTATTCTTGTGAGAAAAGTAGTCTTGCATAGTATTAAGCCTGAGTCTATGGAACTTTGTAGGGCTTTTCTGTAGGAGCATTGAGTCGCTGGGTCTTAGGAACATCTCCAGAATCACTCCAGTTTTTTACAAAGACTTTTCTTTGCCCGTAGTTTCATAGAGAACCAGGGGGCAGATGATTTATTCCTGGAGAAAGTCAGGGATATAGATGGTGCCGTTTTATCTAAGCCATCGATAATCCAGCTATCGAAGGTGGATATGTCTTCATCAGGGTTCCCTGTGAGCTGGATGTCGGCATTTTTCAGAATGGGAGTCATAGAGTCAGTAATAACCTTCCTCCAATTTCTCCTTGTCTCAGGGATAGGCTTGGAGCTGATGCTACAATGGGTAACATGAAAGATGAACGGCATTAGTAGGTGATCCATCCAAGACAGGGGTAGAGGGTCCTCTACCATAAGATTGGGGTCATTCAAAAGTTGAGGTCCAGCATTTGGCCAGCGTCGTGCGTAGAAGCTGTAACTCTTTGTGTCAAATTAAGCCCGTCCAGGGTTTCAGCCAGCTGAATAGCTTTGATGCATTTTTCACTGTCCATGTGGACATTAAAGTCACCTAGGACAGTGAAACTGGTGTGTTTCATTAAGAGATCAGTGGCTATGTGACAGAATTCTGATAAAAGGTCGCCTGGAGCAATAGGGGGTCTATACACCAACATCCCGGCCACCGATAGGGAGGACGAGACCCTGACACAGAAGGACATAGCCTCCATGATCCCTATATGCTCTACCCTACTGCAGATTTCCCAGCCATCCCGCCAGGATGATAGCCACCCCACAGCCAATCTTGTTGCCTCCCCTATTGGGAGCACTTTTTTGCTCGTTTTTAGGTTAGCAACAAACAGACCAGAGAGGGGGTGGACGAAGAGGTATAGGAAGGGGACAGACACACCACAACGCAAACCCAGTATGACAGGCTTTTTCACCCAGGATCACCGGCAGCCGGAGCAGAACCCCACTGTAATCACCAGTTGACAGAGGATGAACTTGGGGTGTTGAATAAGGGTTTGGGCTTTGTCCCTACCCCGAGTCATGATAGCTTCAAATGTCGTATTGAACTCAATGGACGTATGCGCAAAATCGAACTTAAAAAGTTTTTTGATGGAAAAGAACAAGATCCTCCTTCAATTTTCTCCACCAACCTCCACCGCCCCTCCCAATTTTGCCCAGCCAGTAATATGATAGGCCCTGAGGTCCAGGTATTTGAACAAAAAGTTCTGGAGGATATCAGGAACCTGGAACACACCCATACTGGTGACAAAAATGTGAATACCAACATGAACAAGACAGATTGGGAGGCTATAAAAAGCCTTCAGAACAATGTGTTCATAACCGTCAAACTCGCTGATAAGGGTGGAGTGGTGGTGGGTATGAACACAACGGACTAAGAAGCAGAAATGACCAAACTTTTGGGGATCTGCCAGAATTATCACCCTTTGGCACTTGATCCAACAGGTGACCTGCAGGAGCTCATCATTAAAATGGTGGCGGAAGCCAGAGAGAAAAAATGGCTGACCAGTAAAGAAGCAGCCTTCTTGGTTAACATCAAAACGCGGGTACCAGCATTTTATGTTGTGCCCAAAATTCACAAACCCCAGCGACCCCAGCCTGGATGCCCGATAGCCTCGGGCATCCAATCACTTTTTGAGCCATTATAATTTTCAATTTTTTTTTCTCAGGGAGTGTGTCATTTCACAACCCTCCTATATCCACGATACCACTGATGTCTTAAATATCACGGACTCAATGGATTTTTACCCAACACAGCAAATTTTGGTTACCATTGATGTGGAATCCTTGTACACAGCATCCCCCAGGAAGCCACGCTGGTAGCAGCAGTGCGGGCCCTGGGGGAGTGCAAGTGGTTCTATGATGTCCCCCAATCCTTTGTTCTACAATGTACAGAAATAGCTCTTGCTAAGAGTTTTTTTGCCTACAAGGACCAACTGTACCTACAGGTGTCGGGCACATCGATGGGGGCAACTTTTGCCCCTAGTCTGACCTGCATCTATGTGGGCCAGTTTGAGTCTAATTATGTTTATCATTCTAATAACGCCTTCCGGACCAACACTGGTCTCTGGAAGAGGTTCATAGATGATATTCTATGCATTTGGAACGGTTCGGAAGATGACCTTATCAGGTTCTTGAACTGGTTGAACCATTTGGATCCCAGTCTCAAATTCATATGGACCTACAGTAGGAATACTGTGGTCTATCTGGACTTGGACATCTATATAGAGAACAGCAAAATTTTGATGAATGTCCACCAGAAACCAACGGATAAGAACTCGTTGCTTCACTCCAGGTCATATCACCCCCGCGCATTACGCAATAATCTGCCATTGGGTCAATTCCTGCGGTACCGTAG
Organism: Lissotriton helveticus; assembly: GCF_964261635.1. Classification (NCBI taxonomy): domain Eukaryota; kingdom Metazoa; phylum Chordata; class Amphibia; order Caudata; family Salamandridae; genus Lissotriton; species Lissotriton helveticus. Next base: position 147,890,057 of record NC_136072.1, on the reverse strand, counting down.
GCTAGGAAAAGGGCTTTCAACACCCCAAGAGCATTGCTCCTTGAAAGGAACAAGCGTGATAAAGGGGAATGTATACCTGTGGTCACTACTTTTGACCCACTGTCAACTAAAATCCGGGGGATAATCAGGAAACATTGGCCCATATTGAGTACAGCGAGTATGAAGATGCCACCCCCGAGGTTTGCTTTTAAGCGTTCCTCTAACCTACGAGACAAGCTGGTCCACACCCGCCCAATTACAAACACCAGAGAAATGGGAATGCCTACTGGACACTACCCATGTAGGGGGTGCTCAGTTTGTGAGTTAACTGAACCCTCCAAATGTGTGACAATGACCAACTGGAAGATCTGGTATCTAAAGAAGTTGAGCAACTGTAATACATCTAATGTCATATACAGGTTAACATGCCCCTGTGAACTCCACTACATCGGTCTCACCACACGTAAGGTGAAGTTGAGAATACAGGAACACCTTAGTACCTTAAAAGCAAAGAAGTTATCAACCAAATTGGTGCAACCTTTTGTTGAAAAGGAACATCATTACAAGAGTATCAAATGGGTTGTATTGGAAAAAGTGGTGGGAGACAGACACAACATGGAGCTGAGACTGGCGCCAAAAGAAGCGCGCTGGATCTACCAGGAGTGGGTGGATCAATGGGGCCTCAATTAAGTTATTGAGTGGAACCGGATTTGCACCTAAGACTACCAGGTCCGGGATCACTACTTTTCACGGATGTAATTGAGATAATAACTAAGAACTGATCTGTCCACATGATAAAAGACTGGATGTGTGGCAGTATCTTTGGTGTCACTGATGGTGGTCTAAGTTTAAAACAACATATCTAATATAATGATCTGTTATATCAGTCATCTGGCAGCAATATCCTCATTATCTTTGGTTGCTCACATGCATATATTGCAAGCCAGCGCTCTTTTCCAAGTAGGTGGTAGACGTTAATATTACCTGGCCGCTGTGGCTTTGAGAAGGGACATACTTGTCCAAGATCTAAGTGACCAAACATTTCTTATGACCAGGATAGTATTGCACGGCACTAATGGGCTTTACAGACTCATGTCAGTCAGGTTATGTATATATGCCCTGAAGAATGAAGAAAATGTATACACTAAGTTTTAATAGCACAGCATCATTGGTGGGATCTGTACCACTTGAAATTATCTTACCTTCATTATTACAGGGGATCATCTGTTTCCTGTAACTGTGTACATTACAAAAGAAGTAAAAACATTGAACATGTATCCGCAAAGGGATAAAATAACATAGCGCGGGGGTTCTAAGATGGCACCCACGCTAGTATGCTTGAGACAGCACGCACAAACCGAAAATTGCGCCCGTGGCACTAATGAAGGGGTGGAACCTGGGAAGCAGCGCCTATGCCGACTTTTAAAATGGTAGGAGTCCGCAGAACAAGTGAGTAGAGGAGTAAGCATGCTGCACTCGAATCTACCTGGTAAGGAGGATGGCTTGGGGCATCTGTAGTAGGATCATTTCAAAGGTCTCAGATGGCATAAGTTGTTTTAACCGATACAGGAAAGACAGCAGTGAGGGACAGGTTAAGATTTTAAGGTGTTCAAGCCGATGATTATCACCCAAGGGAGTCATTAACATCGTAGAAGGATTATGGGTATATCCTTGTAATACATGTATTTTCCCTGCAGGCTAACAAGAAGTAGCACAGGGGACAGACCGCTACAGTGATAACAAAAGGGGGTCACCGGTATGCCCAAGCAGGGCACCTAAGCGGTAATTATACAGTGGCTACTCATGTGGACAATGGAATGTGGGGGATTTATTGTCCCAGGGTGTTGTACTGATTATGTGTTGTGTGTGTCTTTTTTAAAATATGTTCCCCAGGTATTCATCTACATAGGAAATTAATGCAGAGTGGTGAGAACTGACCCTTGCCCTGAAGAAATTGCCTGAAAACAACCCATGGCAATGAAACATGTTGGCCCTCTACAGAGATAGAAGGCAACAGAGTGTCTTTTAATGTGAGCAAACCCATGGCACAGAATAAAATAGGATAGCCAGTGCAGGTTTAGCTCGTTTTTATTATAGATAACGTGGTCCCAAAGTTCTAGGTTCCACTTTATTTTGGTTAGGATTCATAAGCAACAGGGAGACATGTCCTAGCGCTTATATCACCAGTACTTGTTTGACTGGTTCACTGTCTGTTCACTATATCTGCACACTTTGTTTACATGTGTTTACATGTATTTTTGGTTTGGTATGTCAGTGCTAATGATGAGATTCTGAGCCCACTGGTGAGAACATGCCAGTGGACTCCCGTGGTGTTACTTCCGTGAGGCACTCCATACCTGTGCACATATTTTTTCACATTTTCTCACATTAGTTAATTTTAGCAGTATTTGTGTTGCACCGCACGTTAGGGTGTGTACATGAGGGGAACATAATCATTAAGAGAACAGGGATTCATGGTGGGACAAAGGATATAAGTAATTACCCGTGTAGCACACAAAGTTGTGGTGGCTACAGATATACATGAAGTCCAGGTGAATCTGTTCTTGCAGTAGGGTCAGGTCACATTGTGTTTTGTATCATTAAGTGGGGGGCTTGACCTGATCCGCACAGACCCCCTCAAGCTCCATGTTATCAGCCAGTGCAGGTTTTTTCACCTTTAACAGCAATAGTCATATGTGTCTAAAGAGATCCCAGATGATGAAGGGCGGTCTCGATGGTGGACTGATAGGAACTCGTTTTTGATAACCTTTTCCTTAGATTTTTGTTTCTGGGTACTTTGTTAGTGTGTGTAGACTCACTGTTGATTTTTGTTGGTGTCAATTCTGTTCAGGGGATTCAACAGGTAGAGTCTATAATATACCCCTGGGACCTTCCTTTTGTGATTAGTAGTTTTGTGCAGCATCCGCTGCAGGTCCTAGTTCTGTACCGCAACTATCTATCATTCAAACACCTGACACTAATTATACTCCTGTTTCATATCGGTTGAGCGTGTGCCATCTGCGGGCCCCTTTCGCCGTGCCAATGGCCACCAATCCTGGTCTAGCTTTTGATGATGCAGAAATTGATTCCATACTAGCAGAGAATCCGAGTATATTGGACAATATACCACCTGTCCAATTGACGAGTGATGATGGCTGGGCGAAGATCCTTGTACTCAAGAAAAGCCAGGCAAGGGTCTGCGTCCATGGCATTATCATGGCAGAATATCTTAGGGGCAACTGTGCTCCAAGTGGGCTAATAGTCAACAATGCCCCTCGCCTGTTCCTTGACAATAAAGACTTCTGTATGGACTGGTATCTCATCGCGTGGAAGTGTACAAGGGATTGGCTAGTTTTGATTATCAAAACTGCCAAAAAGAAAGCTGACGAAATAATGGTCGAAATTCAGACCTTGGAAGGTCAGATCAGGACTACTTTGTCTGGCAAGTTGTTCAATAAAGGACAAGAGGAAGGGAACAAAACAAGTAAGGAACTGAGAGATTCCATTCTAGTGCAGAAACTTGAAAAATTCAAGAAAGACTTGGCCAAGTTTTCTGCAGAGACTATATATCCTTACACTGGTGACAATTATGTCCCTGCAGCTTTCAATAACAACGGACGTACAGGTGGATCCACCTACGGTACGTCAAATTCGGATGAGACATCTACCGATTCTGACTCTTCTAACCAGGGCAGCTACAAAGGGGGAGCGAGAGGACGAGGTAACAACAGGAGGAACAAAAGAGGTTACAATCCCTACTACAGTCAACCCCCTTGTCCTACATGGTGGCAACCATCACCATGGGGCCCACCTACATTTCCCCCGCCAGGCCCCTTTGGACCACAACAAGCATACCCAGACTTTAATCAGCAGTCTTTTTTAGGACAGGGCTTTGGACGCCCGAGAGGCCGGCGGAGAAGCCAACCACAAGGCCAAGTACGTTGGAACCTTGCCCCAGCAACTATGGAACTGAGGGACGGCAAGAAGATCCCGCGGGAACAGGCGGGAACATCAGCCTCGTGATAAATTTGAGCAAACATTCCCTATCACACACTGAAGAACAGGTCCTTAATAAAGGACTGGGATATGTAAAAACGAACAAGGGTGACCCGTTTCTCATACAAACGGAGATGGGGAAATTCTTTAGGAAAATCAGGCTCCACTATTTGTTTGCGAACAAAACCTCTACTTCACAGGGAGCAGATACAAAGAACACTGGTCTCAAGAGACCTTCTACTTTCAACCCAAGTCTAGTCGGGTTACCATCCAAGGTACAGACATTTGAAGAGGCTGTGGACCATGATCTTAGACAGTTGTACCTGCAACCTCAAAACTGCTTTATGAACCTTTCCAAAGTGGAACAGGAGGCCGTAATGAAACTGGCCAATTTGACGTCGGTGATAATTAAACCAGCGGACAAGGGCGGGGCAATCGTCCTTATGGATACAGATACATACCGTGAGGAATGCATGCGCCAATTGAACAATACTAGGGCGTACCGTAAACTAGATTGTGACCCCACTGAGAGACTAACTGTGGTCATTGGCCACATTGTCGAGGAAGGTCTTGCAGAAGGGTGGATAACACAAAAGGAATCTGAATACCTACGCACTATCAATCCTAAGATGCCGTACTTTTACACATTGCCAAAAGTACACAAAACACAACGCCCCCCACCCGGTAGACCCATCATATCGGGGATTGGTTCACTGTTGGAACCTCTGTCTACATTCGTAGATGTCTTCTTGCAGCCCATTGTGCGAGAAATGCCAACTTTCCTTAAGGACACCAACGATGTCCTAAGGATCTTGCCAGACATTGAGTTCAATGCAGATCTTGACCTCCTAGTATCCTTTGATGTAGAGAGTTTGTATACATCTATCCCCCAAGCAGAGACACTGGAAGCCATTGAAGGTCTTCTGACCAACAGAGAACTCAATTCAATTACTCCAGTCAGTTTCATCATGACATTGGCAACTCTTGCCATGACTGAGAACTTTTTCGAGTATGAGGAATCCATCTATCTGCAGGTTAGCGGGACGAGTATGGGAAGTGTTTTTGCTCCTAGTCTCGCTAACCTGTATGTCCATACCTTCGAACAAACACACGTACTCGCAGACACTAATCCCCATCTACAGTGTCTGCGAGTATGGAAAAGATACATTGACGACATTTTTGTCGTATGGCGGGGAACGGTAGACGATCTTCGTCTTTTTCATACCTGGTTGAATGAAAGGAATCGATTCCTCAAATTCACTATTGAGTTTCACAAACATCAGTTGCCCTTTCTGGACTTACTAATTTCTGCATCAGGAGGGTGCCTACATTCCGAACTATATCGGAAACCGATGGCAAGGAACTCCTTGCTCAACTATGAGAGTTTCCACCCTAAATCACTGAGGGATAATTTACCCTTTGGGCAATTCCTCCGCATCCAGAGGAATTGTTCAACCAAATCAGCTTTTTGTGAACACTCCCAAACCCTTGAAGTGAATCTACGGGAAAAGAAATACCCCAAACACCTCATCAGTCGTGCGAGGAAACGGGCAGCTAATAATAATAGGGAAAGCCTGTTAGAAATACTACCCCAGAAAGTACAACAAGAGAGGATCACCTGTGTGAATACCTACAGCACCCTGTCCAACAAAATTAAAAACATTGTCACCAAACATTGGAAGATCCTCAACACGGGCACGGATTCAATACCTCCCCCCCTGTTTGCCTTCAAGAGAGGCCGCAATTTGAGAGACCAGTTGGTTCATACCAGACCAAAAACTTAAATTCCCCGAGCAGTCGGCACTCTATGGGACTTACCCGCAGTTAATGGACACCATCCTTGTGGTAGCTGTGCGGCTTGTCCACAAACCAAGAAAACACTCACTATAGACATAGGCACCAACAGACCATGGCAACTGAGAAGGTTCACCAATTGCAACAGTTTGAACCTAATCTATCTAATAACATGCCCCTGCAAATTGAACTACGTGGGGATGACCACCAGAAAAATTAAAACTAGAATTTCTGAGCATAAGAGTTCAATTCGTTGTGGTAAACAAGCAACGAAATTGACGAATCATTTCCTACAAGTGGGTCACCAGCCCTCAGACATCTCGTGGACTGTACTGGATCAACCATGGATTCCTCCCTCTGTAACTGACATCTCAAAATTTCTGTTTAAATGTGAACAGAAATGGGTTTACAGACTTCGGAGCGATGTATGTGGGTTAAATGATGAAATTCCGTGGATGTCGTTGTAAATAGTAGGCATCCTCCCACATACCACTGTTCTTCATGAACTCAAGTGTTCAAGACCTGACTTAGCACCTGTATTTAAAGTAGCAGTTTGGCTTGAGTGTCTGTGTCATCTGAAACAATAGTGGACACACTTCTTCGACATACTAGATTAGGCACCTGAATCTAATGTACACATATGTATATAATTCAAATAGGTTGGCCTAATACATTGGCCCTATTTGATCTGATACTCCACAACATGACTCATCATGTACATAGATAATGGTGTGGATGTTTGTACTAGATGGTTAATGCCATGTAGCGTTTTCACTCACACACTCCCCACAAGCAATGCGGTATAGCGTGACTAGCTATTTTTGAGTGGAATGCCTGGTGGTTCAACACAGGGGGTGACTACTTTGGATTATTTGCCCCCACTCTGCATCTTTATTTAAGGATTGAAGACTGTCCTGTTTATGATGGCGATTGTTCCAATAGTTGTGCAATTATGACCATAAATTTACAATTTAGGAAGATCAATCTATCATGGTTGTAAATTCGAGCCCGGCCGGGATTCGAACCTACTCTCCGGCCTGTAAATGTCTTTGAAAACTACATTTCCCTATGGGCAACAGCGCGCCTGTCGCGCTGCGTGTGATGTCACCGCGTAAGGTGCACGTCCGCACACGCCGCCTGCCTGACGCGGAAGCTGGCTGTGGACATATGCACCTCCCGGTACACCGAGTCGGTACCTCCCCAAGATTGAGCTTAGAGGGACGACCGGTGTACCGACGGATAGGTGAGCTGCCCTGCATTTTGCGTTTCATAATACTTCAGAATACGATTGGGCGTGCAGTGGCAGGTAGTTCATATGAGAGCGTGATTAAGCTGTCAGCACGCTAAAGAAGCTGGGGTCAAAAACGAGTGGGTGTGGAATCAGTTATCTCTATAGCCCCCACGGATAGGCGATTTGCCTTGAGACTTATGTGAATTAATGACAACGAATGGGTGTACAGCAGCTGGGACAACAGATGAGAGCTTGACTAAGCTGGTAGCACGCTAAATATGCTGTTGTCTGGAATGAGTGGTTGTGAAAGCTGACAGCTCCAGTGAACATACCCTCTGTAACTAGAGATGCAAGCGACCAGGTTGTTGATTTTTTGGCTTGTGTTGTTTGGCGCTAGCGGTGACGCATGCAAAGACTGGTTTGCCCGGGAATACCAGCAGGTGAAATTTACATCGATGTTTGTGTTATTTTCTTCATAGTGCGGTGCATCCATCTACCTGAGCTCGTGCCAGGTGAGGTGGGGCTTTTCCTTCTCATCGAGTGGGTGAGTGAACTTATTGTTGTATACTCACAATTTGGTGAGTGGTGACTGATTTAGACGGTCCATTTGCCGGCCAGTAATTTTACTTGACTGGCATTACACTATTTTGTATGCATAACACTGCATGCTACTTGTAATGCTTTACACTGTACCCAGATACTCTCTTATAATTCTTTAATGACTTATATATACACTTTTCTTCTTATATTTAGGATGGGAAGATAATTATACAGTAACCTACACTATTCAGGTGATATGGTTTATTTATTTTTTGATCCTTTGATCTTATTTAGCAGTAGCACCATGGTCCTGAGGAAGCAGCAGGAGATCTCGAGACTCTATTAGACTGCAGAAACATGTCGACCTTATACATCTACTAAGTGGTTATTTGTTACACCACTTAATTGCACTGGTTTTATTGATTTAGGCGTGTGATGGTGTTTATTAAAATTGTTGTCCCTGAACACGACCTAATTTTAGAACCCCTTTTCTTATTCTTTTCACATACACTTTTTCTCTGCACTGCTATTCAGTACTCCACCAGACACGCCTTTTCTCACATCCTACATATTTGCTGTGGGTTTTCCTGGTACATGGTTTGTTATCAGCCAGTGCAGGTTTTTTCACCTTTAACAGCAATAGTCATATGTGTCTAAAGAGATCCCAGATGATGAAGGGCGGTCTCGATGGTGGACTGATGGGAACTCGTTTTTGATAACCTTTTCCTTAGATTTTTGTTTCTGGGTACTTTGTTAGTGTGTGTAGACTCACTGTTGATTTTTGTTGGTGTCAATTCTGTTCAGGGGATTCAACAGGTAGAGTCTATAATATACCCCTGGGACCTTCCTTTTGTGATTAGTAGAATAGAGCCTCCCCTCTTGGCACAGGATATTTGGAAGCCTGCGGGTATCGCCTGCGTCAGATCAGGATTGGAGCTCTCCTTAACCCTTGTTTCCGTGAGAAATATTAGGTCCCAGGGAGAGCCAAATGTCCTCTGCATGTTTGGGGAGGGATCTGCAGTTAATTAAGCAAGCCCTAATATAAGTGCCCTAAACCATGGCTAGTTTTAAGGGTGGTAATGGCGTCGAAGGACAATCAGTTAACTTCCCATTGTGTGCCACAGTTTAAAGAGACAGGAGTTACAACCAACCTCAGGGTTGGCCTGTTTTGTGTCAATCTGTAATTTATTGAAACATACCTTACTGTTCATTTTTAGCAATTGCTTTCTAGACCAAGATAATAGGTTCCCAGGAGAACCGGCAAGATGGCTGGCTCGGTCCACGTTCCGAAAGTGGATGGGCGCAGACGGGCTTGCCTTTGGTGTGCCTAAGCACGGCTGTGCCGCTGCCCCATTTTAAATTCACCCATGACTGAGAAGCTAGAGGGCTGCCCCAAAAATGGTGCTGCTTCCGGTAACTTGCTGTGACTTACTGCTGTGCAGGAGCAACTCTAAAAATTTCGGCTTTCCCTCCAAGTGCTTAGCAAGGAGTAAGGTGAGAGACGCGGGTAACAGTGCAAGCAGTAGTTTAAAACAGAGCAGTTTACAAATACAAATTCAAAACAATTGATGCTGAAAGTTCACAATACTAAAATTAAACACAGCTAAAAGTTAAAGTACACACATGCAGATTGGAAGGCTGTGTGTGACCCTTGCATTGCAAATCTCTCATCGACAACACCCTCAAAAATGATGCAGGCCCTCGCATCACTGTTCAAGGCATCACTTCTGCTGCAAGGATTCTTCCATCACAAGGACTCCACTTCGAACTTGCAGCCTGCAAGGGAACAACTGTTGTATAACACATTCCTGAGGCAGACCCTAGCATTGCAATTTATTTATCAGAGACAGCCTCTATGATGACGCAGGTTCTTGTATCACAGCTCCTCAACACCGCTGCATCCCCTCAGCTACATGACATATCCTCAATGCACAACTTCACATCAGAAGCCCTCATCGACAGGATCCTTGACAACAATGCAGGGGCTCACATTGCAGCTCCACAGCTTGGAATGGATGGATCGCCTTGGTTGCACAACACATCTTCTGCATGGGACCTCGCAATGCTCTGTAACCAGGATTCAAGTACTCCTGTGCAGTAGGCCTAACTGGATCACTGTAGCTGGCCCGTGCTCCATCACGGTCAACCTGAACTTGTGACTTGTCTAGGTCAGGTGTGACAAGCTATCCATAATTGGCCCTTTGTGCTTTTTGAAGCAATTTTTACTTAAAACTTTAAATTGTATACCTCCAGTTCTACTGACTGGATTTTTGTCGTGTCGGTCTTGTTTTAATTACTACAATCGTTTTTCAAATCTGGTGTGGAACTCTTTTGAGGTGTATTTTCACTGTGTTACTGTCCAAAGTGCTGCACAAATATTTTACACATTGCCTCTGACTTAAGCATTTCTGCTCAGTGCCACACTATCCATGGGATGAGCAAATGTTAATTTGGCATTTGCTTAGGACTTCACCCTGACAAGGATTGTGGTTTCTACTTGAGCAACACCTAAGTAAGATCCTGAATAATGATCACCAAATTTGGGGGTTGATCAGTTGACAATTTCCCCCATTTTGCATCCCCACTGGCAGCAACTGCTTTTCAGGGGACCAATATTAATTGCTGTCTGAGCCCCTTAATGTTAATTACACCTTAATGCACAAAATGATTCATATTGCCTGTGGTCACACAGTGGTGTGCATTGCTGGTTGGGGACCATTAATGAGTCAAGTCAATTCAAATTTTATTGTTTGATTACTTAAAACCATAATAAAATGGTAAAACCGTGTGACTCATGAGTATATATACAAAAAAATTAAAAAGAAACAGAAAAGGACCCCTGTTGGTGCGAAAACAGTGCAATAGTCTAGATAAAAAAGGGTTGGAATTAAAAATTGTCCAAATATTCATTTGTCTATTACGGGTTAAGCCCATTTGATAACATAGCAATCATGGAATGGTTTTAAGAAAATCTAAAAGAAAGGACAAATAAATGTGACAGCTAGTTTTAAAATACTGAGGACTGTGTCCAGGTAGGCCTCGCTGAGGGGGGCCGGCGGCCGCTAGGGTTTTTATTACAAAGAAGTGGCAAGGCCAACTGGCGGGGAGATTTTCTGAATTCTCTTTCCCCAGCATTTTAGCTGCTCTGAAGACAAATTTGGTGAACCGAGTGTTTAGCTTTATGTTTTCTTGTTTAAAGAGTCTTACCACCATGGCCCATTTAAATAGCTGATGTCTTGCTCATGCTAGTTTCCTCCTGAATGGAGGCAAACTATTCTGTGATGCTTGGCCTCCTTCCGAAAAATGCAGCACAAACAATTTAGGTCGAGTACGCTTCCCGTACTCATTTTTGAAGTGATTAAATCAGAACATTATGTTTTCAAAAACATTGTTCCTTTTCCCGAACCAGAAAAAACAGCACAGAGACTTTTGCTTCAGAAATTCTTTGCTCGACTGATGATACATACAGTTGGGTGACCTTGTTGGATGCTTTGAACTCAGATACGTGTGTTTTGAATTCAACAATAAGTTATGCGTAGAACGGGGAGTTGTCTCGCAGAGGAACACAGGAAAGGGTGAGAAAAGTCAGAACACAGGCTACCTTCAATTATGCTATAATAACAGCTTTGTTTTTCACTGCAGAATGATCTTGCTATGTGGCACTAAAAACAACATTAAGCGCCTATTTCAACAAGCATTTGTAAATTTAGCTCAGAAAAAATGATCACAGAAGTATTTTGAATGGTGATTGTAACTGTAAGCCCAAGGCATTGTACACATTGATAGGGATTAGCCTTAACTCAATTAGTTAATTCAGAACAGACAATTTGGTTTTAACCTGAAATAGAGGTCATTTCGCTGTCCCCTGAGCTCACAATCTAGAGTTTGTTCTTCCAGAAATGCGTGTCCATTGCTTTGTTCTCGTTCTTTAAATGAACGCACATCTTCCTTCAATGCAAATAAATTAAATGTTACTTTGTACTTTGTAACTGCTCTTAAGCAGGGAAAAATTTCTTGTCAGATTAACAAGTTCATGTGAAGTGTCAAACTTGTATGGAGTACATACAAGCATTTGCAAAGCAATAGGCCTCGCATTTACGAGAGTTTGAGCTATTGGCATTGTAAATGGCAATGCCTTTTATTTATGTGTTGTTTTTAAAACAGTAAAATAAAAGGCGTTGCAGAGGCTGTAATTAAAATCTACTGAGTAACATCACCCGTAACAGGGGGTGTCACCATGGGAGGTTACAAAATGAGACAAGGTGGTACTAAGGGGGGACTACTAAGCCTATTGACCGATTAACAGCCACAGTTTACAGTGGACAATGATACAAGCTGATGAAAAATGTTGGCGGAGAGCGGGTGGAGCTTTAAGTCCCTACCTGAGTACAGCATGCCTCGCAGAGCAGCGCTTGCGCTGCCCAGGCCCGACCTAAAACCCGCTATTATTTCTCATTTTAAGTATTTAGATCACATGAATAAAAAGCAGAAAATGGTAAATGACTTTTATAACATAATATGTCGACAGCATTGTAGGAAATGTCACCACAATTCAAAGCACCACATTATGCAGCCCTTTCATAAAAGAATTTTGAGTATGTAAGTCGGTACTTCTGGAATATTTTACATACTCACAAATACTAATCAGTATTCTCTGCCTACACCGGTCGATCTTTCAGGCATGAAGTTCTTCTTCCCAACTGAACTCGGCAAGCAGGTTTTAGTAAATTTGGGAGGGACAAGAGGCAGTGGTTGGCAAAAGGGGATTAGCTAGTAAAGTAAAAGTATCAGACACATATGAAACAAAATGGAAGTAAAATACAGAGACAGAAAATAACACATTTTAACAATAATTCATTCATATTTAACAAAACTGCTATAACCAGAGGGGCAGTGAACATTAAGGACTCAGCTACACCCATCAACAGGTGAAATGCATTCCTATATCAACCAGACAAACACACCTTTCCACATAAAGAAACAAGATACACACCTTAGAGTTTCTTTTTCACCATGTCGGTGACTACCTTTATTGCCTTTGGCCTTCATTTTAAGCAACAATTATTTGGGAAAGGAAGCATTTACAGGCAGAGGATCAGCATCTTTGACATGTCCAGAGAAACAAAAATTGTTAGATTCAACTTTTCACCTGATGTGATCATTGATATGGTTGCAGATTGGGAGCAGTTGCTCAATTCACCTTCAACCCACTTCCTAACTGTTCCTAACCACCGTATCTTTCCAGAGGTTCAACAAGGACACCATTGACATCACACAGGCAAGGTGATCATTGAGCTTGCCACAGGTTCTGAGATCCATCACCAGCAGACTGCACCAGTGTATCACTGTGCCACTTACAGTGATGGAAAGATAACGGTGGCAAAGGAAATCTATGGTACTGATCACTTTCCTCAAGTATTAAGCGTCATTGATTGCATCCCCTTGGTACATGAGAGACCCCGCCACAGGGTCAACAATCTCACAACAAAGACCACTGACGCTCCATAAACATGCATGCTGACTGCGATACCAAAGGCTGCTTCACCGATGTGCATACAGCCTTTACTTGTAGAGCAAACAACATCTACATTTTCCAACAGCCCTTCTTGCACGTAATTTGGTTGCTGGAAATTTGGGGAAAAAAGTAGCTAGTAGGTGAGGTTAAAATAATCAGAAGAACATTGTATGTTTTTCTAGGGAATGTAATCATAAATGCAGCCATTTCTAATTTCACCATATCAATATACACTTTTGTTTTGTTATCAATTTTATAAAGCACACAAATCCTGGGAAAGTGTGCTGGCACTAGAGAATTGAGTAGAGAAATCCTACTACTAATCAGAAGGGACAATAATAAATGAGATATATAACTCACCCAACAAAGTTTAATTGGAGAGCCAGTTTAAATAGACCCAGAGGTGGGGTCGAACAGTTTCACAGATAAGCATGTAAAGTGATCTAAAGCTGGGATAAATTCAGCTATAGCTTCAGGATGTACTGGGGAATGGCCAAAAGAGGGAGAACCAAGCTGAGAGCCAGAAGATGAGATACAACTGCCCACACATCAGTCGGCCTCACGGCCAGAAAGACTCAGTGAGTCACATATGAAGTTAATCTTCTAGTAAAAAAAAATGGAGAGTTTGTCATTAAGGGCCTGAGAATAAACAATAGCAGAGGCTGCACAGAAGAAAGAAGCTCACTGTTATAAGGATTTCCTTTGTGGAATTGTCAGCTACTAATATTGTATTGGAGTAGAATTCAGCCTTAGCAGCAGTAACTAATTGTTTTGTAGTTAGAAGGAGACAGTTTGAGTTCAGCCTGAGCTTTATGAGAATAATCTTCGTACCATGCATGCTCCAGCTTTTGCAGGCTCTTTTGGGGACCCTCAGTGCCTCATGGGGCGGAAGATTTTACGCACTGTGGGATAGCCTTCTTTAAAGGCAAAATGGCATATAAGGCCAACTCAACCCACTGGGAGTAGTGATAGTAGCCACCCTTAATAGATTCAATATTTTGTGGTATCACCATCACAGTCAGTTTTTTGGCAAACTCGATGTTTTGCTCCAAGGGTGCTTGACTTTAGATGTTTTAGATTTCAAATTATCCACATGGTGCCTATCTACTATAATAGAGTCAAATGAGACCAAAAAGTGATATGTCCAGACTTGAGAAGGATGAGTAACAGATGCCACTCTAATGGGAGACTGTGACCTTTATTGTGAGTAGTACCACTGACTACCAGAATAAGTTCTATTGTGGCCATACCCAGTAGGAAATTAGAGGTAGAAACATAGAAGAGAGGAGGGTCGACTTTTAAATGAAAATCCCCCACTTCCAACAACTTAGTATGTGAGAAGGAAAGTGTCAATAACAAATGAAAGAAGGAATTAACAAACCGTTCAAAAATGCCAGGATTGCTGTAGCAATCCACACCTCTCAGCACATTGGAAAACTCCAAAACAAGGGACAAACTAGTAACTGGACTGCCAGAAAGCCTCTAATGCAAGCTCCTTCATGGTATAATCTGTGCTTCCAATCAAAGCCACCCTCCCGACGATTTTCAATGGACAGGAATGAAATAAAATAGTAAAACCAGAGTGATATAAGGTGGCGATGGCAGGAGAGGGAGTCTGAAAACTAAATTTACCTGAGAAACAGATCATACGACTATCTTTGGGACAATCAATCATACATTTACATGGAGTGCTTTGCAGCTGAGGGTGGGTTAATCAAGGCGCACCTCAGACAGCCCTTCAAAACTGATTTGGATCCATGGCACAGAGTCAGATCATGTTGAGAGGTAGTATTATTGCACCAAGAGTAATACGTATTAGGGGGCAGATTTATGATGACTGGCGCATCCCCAGGGATGCGCCAGTTATCATGCGCCGCTGCTCCGCTACCCATGGTGCGACGCATTTACAATGCGGCGCACCATGGGGCAAAAATGGCACAGATGCGTGACGCATCTGTGCCGTAAAGGCGGCGCATTGCTGGAGTTGCGTCGCAAGCGCGACGCAGCTCCAGCAAGGCTCGGGGGTGCCCTATCTGACCAATGCTGCGTCAAGACCTACGCCTGCTTCAAGCAGGCGCAGGGTTTTGACGCAGCATTGGCCTGAAAGTGACTGAGTGAAATCTTATAGATTTCACTCAGCCACTTTTGCGAGGCGCACCTGCCCCGGAACGCCCACCCTGCGCCGGAACGCCCACAAGTGGCGCAGGGCTTTACAACGTGACGCATCTGCCTAGATGCGCCACGTTGTAAATGGGTCGTAGGGAGGCGCCTCGTTTACGCCGCAGTCGCGTGACGCAAACGTGGCGCATTCCCAACATAAATCTGCCCCTAGGTACCTTAGTAGGCATACCACCACTAGTAAAAGAAAAAGAATGTCCCAAACCAGACATACATTTGTCATAAATGACTATATGTTGTTACTCCACCAAGTCGGGGAGAGGATGTGGCGTAACGGCGAGGGCGGTCGACCTTCAAGTTGAGGAACCAGGTTCAAGTCACAGCAGGGACGCTCAACATCCTGTGAAGCTGAGCAAATCACTTACTCTCCCCATGCCTCTTAAAAAAAATGAATGTGTCCGAATGTGTAGCGCTCTGATGCCTTTGCTATTTCCCGCTATATAACCCCCCCCCCAAAAAAGTCATAAGATCCATTAGGAGTCATAGTAAGAGGGCCATGCAGGGTTATGTTCTGAGGGCAAGCAAACAGCATGGCGGGTGCAGATGGACCTGAACTACAGTTTTTTTTAATGATTTTCCCTGCTTACACATAGTGAGGACCAACCACTAAAGTGCCAACCCATAAAGGCTTCTGGGGAGAATATGTGGTGCAGAGGCCAGAACTGCCGACTCAGGAGCTGGGATTCGGGTTCGAGTGCCCGTGTCGGAGCAACGTCCTGTGATTCGGGGCAAATCACTTAATCTACCGGCACCCATGGACAGCGCTTGGATACCCTCGTGGTTGATAAGCAGCACTATATAAATCTACAAAAAAACTTAGTGTCCAACTAAGGTACTAATGGCAATAACCACAAGATGGCCCAACTGAAACAATGCATTGTTCTGAGTAAGGGAGGAGTGGCTAGGCCTTCATCAATTCCCCCAAAAAAACTTCACTCGGACAGCAACACCAGAGAACAGCAGGTGAGTCTGAAGAGAAAAGAGACCTTATGGGGAAAAGCCATGATGCAATTGACAGGAAAGAACATTCCAAAATAAAAGTTAGCAGACATTTGCAATAAAGCAACAACAATTAAAAACGCAAATGAAAAGCGGTGAACTAGTAGTTAAGTCAACTTTCCCCCCAAAAATATAAAGGCTTCAATGAGTAATTATTTGAAAAAGCAATTCAGCAATTAATAACAGCTCCACTTACATAAGCAAGCTAAAGAACATTCAGAGTCAGATTTACCTGCAAACAAAGAGTCAACTGACAGTGCAAATAACAGCATAAAACAGCTTTAGGCAAAAGTATCTTGTAACAGTAAATTTAAATGCAGGCATGTGTAAATGGATCAGAATAATCTGTAGGATCCAATATTCAAATACATGTTACACATTTTTGTTGGATGTGATGCTGAGTATTCCCTGTCTCCCCATGTTCTAACCTCCTCCCAGCTTCCAATCACACAGACCCAACAGATGCACAATAGGGAGAACATAAAGACACAAGCTCAATGAGCGCAATTTTGGTATTCACAAGTCGCACTTCAGATATTTTGGTCAAACAGTGTTTGTGTTTCATTTCTCCCCAGAAGTTGTATTCAGAATTGTTGTAGCATGGCACATATTGTACAGCATCACTCTCACAACCGCTGACATGGAAACCTTACTGCTGAACTTGGGCCCCTTCCGGGTTTCCACAGTGTAAAACAGAAGAGAGGTCAGTATCCACAGATGCTTGACTAAGTTTCACGTTTAATTTTATTTGCTTAGTTAATTAAAACCATTGCAATACAATGTATTCATCACTACAAAACCATTAATTAGCACTCATTAAAATTCATCTTTCATTTTTCTAAAACATCCAAGTTTATCTATTAAAATTCATATTCTTATAATTAAAAAGACTTAACATGTCCAGGTGCAATAATGGATGGCAGATTAAGACTGACAATAAATAAAGTTAGTGCAAAGGGGTTTTACAAACTATCTTTGCATGGCCCCAATAAGGGAGAATATTTTTTTTAAGTGCTTTGATGTGTCTGGTCTACTTCACAGTAAATTTCCTACATCTTTCTAGGATCTATAGCCTTGATTTTTTTCTCCACACTCCTAAAAACTTTTAACCAGCACACAATTGAGTGTTCGGTCGGCCGGATTTAAACACACAACTGCGGCCTCTCTGCAGGTTCTTATCCTTCTCTTGATGAACTTCCTGTGTAGTTTTTTACGGCATTTATATAGGGAGGGGAATGATGTCCTCAGGTGCTTAACCGCAAAGCCTGTATTCTTCCCCATAGTCTTTTCTTCACCATGGTGGGTCATGTTCTAGTACTGCCATTATCCCTAGTCTGATGTTTAGAAATTGCTCCCTTGTCTGAATGCTATAAGCTGTTGCTAAGTATCCTTAAGTGGATAACTTCTTATAGTTGGAAAGAGTTAACCATCCATGTCTCCTCCTTGCCAAAGCCATATTGTCCTCTTTACTCTTATTATTTTTTTCAGTTCATTCGGCTCAGATTCTGGGCCCAGGCAGTTGAGAGATCCAAAGTGGCAAGTGATCTTTGTAAAGAAGTCCTCATGGGTGATCTATTCCAGTCAAACATGGTGACCCAGGGAGCCCTGTCAAGATGACTGACTAACTAAGAAACTTACTCATCACAGAGCTTCTATCCTGAATGTTGCATCACAGTGCTTGGAGTGTCTCAAATCAATGATGAATGGTGGACTATAACACCCTCAAACTTATAGCATCTTGAGATGTTATGTTATGTTATGTTATAGAATATTTTTATAGCGCCTATCACCGCCGGTCTCTAAGCGCTTAAACAAGAAACATAACACACTGAAGCCAAAAGAAAGTTCGCAACTACATACCACTGTTGACCTATCATTATTGCAAAATGTCACACCAGACATGTCTTAAAGCTATATGTATGTACTAAGACATCACTCACTCATAAACTTATTCATATATTTTGTTATGAATTTATATATCATCCTACACTATAACATTATAAATCACATTGTCACACTCAACATGTAGTGCATGACTTTAAATTATATGTACATTTATATTAACTACACTCATGTTTACGAAAATACATATTTGCTTAACATGCATTTACAACTTTCCTTTGAATTTAATAATGACACTACACAATGGATTGTTCCTAATCTATGGATATACACTTCTAATTTCATTTCTATCATTCCTATTTAATCCGTCTACCTTCTCTGCCTCACCATGTAGGTGGAATACTAAATAGCTGAGACAGCAGGCGCGGCCAGTTCATTGGGGCTGAGGGGCTACGCCACTCCACCTTTTGCCCTGCAATAAACAGTGTCTGTCAATCTGAACAAGGGTCAGCCTGAAAGACACTGTTCTTTTTCAGGTCAGGCAGCAAGAGCCGGACATGGGCTAATGCGCAAATGCACTGGCTCCTGGATGTATGGGCAGAACTTTGCTGGGCTGAGGAAGTCACTGCTCCTGTGGGCATGACTTCCTCACCTCAGCAAATTTCCCTGAGGCGCTCCCCTCAGTGGCAAGGGGTAGCGTCAATGATTGCCTCCCACCCGGGTGCTTTAGTTTTAAACCCTGAAGCACCCAGGGTCGAGTGTCAATCAGTGACACTTCATCACAGATTGGGGTAGGGTCAGCAGTCTCACTGACAGCATCCCAATCTGTAATGACGTTGGGACTGCTGCCTTCCCTCAGGGAAGGCAGAAGTCCCAAGCCTCCTGGAACCTCTGAGGCAGAGCTGGCTGAAGGTAAGTCTGTGTTTTACTTTTAAATTAATGTTTGGTGCGTGCATGCATGTGTGTATGTATGAATGTTTTGTGAGGAGTGTTGTGAATGGATGTGTTTGTGTGTGCGTGTTTGTGAATGCATTGCTGTGAGTGTTGTGTGCGTTTCAGTGTGTGAATGTGTCCCCCCCGCCCCCCCCCTCAAAACTTCTGGCCACCATTGATAGACAAAGAAATCTCCATGAGGATTGGCCCAAATTTCTTCCAGGAGGTGTTAGAGATCATCGAGAGGGAGCCTTCTATAATTATGCTTAGCTTTATAAGGGGAGGGGGGCTTGAGACCCAGCTGAGCACTGCAGTGCATAGCTAAATATAGAGCAGCTTGCTGCCTGCTGCAGTGCAGTAGGTGTCCATACATGATGAGCTAGGGAGTCCGTTGGGAAGTCCTCTTGCTTTGGAAATGGCTAAAGTCAGATAATGTGCTGTTCGTATCTTTCCAGCCCCACATACAGTACCACAGACTCTCCCCTTGTGCATGAGGGTTCTAAGAACAACATGACCAGTCCACCACACACAGATAAAGGACCTATGGGCTTGTAAATCTATTCACATGCAGATCTAAGCCTACACATTAGTGTAATGCTCTACATTTTGCTATTCACTTTTTTCAGTGGAGATTTACAACATGGTGCACATTTACATGTTTCTACCACTCAAAGGAGTGGGTAGAGCCTCTTATGCTTTTATTTATGACTGTAAAGTTGCTAAACAAATCTTTATGACTGTCTTTTACATTCTACTTGATTAGGGGCATATACACTACTGGAGCGGAGCCCTCTGCCACAGGGCGTAAGACTTCTGCCATGGAAATGGAGCCTCACATGCTACGTGGTCTTCCATTTGCAGAGAACCATGGCTTAAAGGCAGGTAAGATCTAAACCTCTTTTTTATGCCTAAATGTTAGTCACACTACTCCCACTCACAAAACTCCATTCTTACACCAATCCTTACCTCCAGCCAGATTTCACATATATAATGCTCAAACACACCTATGATATTAATTATACGTATTTCCTTTTATTCTTCCTTCCTCCCTTACTGTCACCTTTACTAGTAAGTTGGTTGCTATAGCTGGGGCAAGAGTACTACCAATATAGGAGAACAACACACTGGGCCAAACACATTATAGGGAATTAATTTTATTTGTGTTTCAATTTGATTAACTACATATATCAACTATAAATTATATTGTTATTGTTAGACATGGGGGAAAGTCTGTTAGGTTTCCAGCCCCTGGCACACTCAGTGCATGTTACTAGGGTCTCACCAATAAAATATGCCAATTTTGGTTACCAATCAGAATCATAATTTACACAGAGAGCATATGCACGTTAGCACTGATCAGCAGTGGTAAAGTGTCCATAGTCCTATAGCCAATGCAAACAGGGTTAGAAAAATTGGAGGCAAAAAGGACCAGGTCTAACAGTTATGTTTTAAGCACTAGTATGCGCTGAAGCCTCTTGTTATAATTTACTTTTAAGGTCTGTCTTGTTCCTGCCACCACCTTTTATTTTGTTGTTAGATCTGAATCAAATGCTACCAGTCCTAACTTGCCAGGCACAGGCCCAGCCTAAAGGTTCAAATGCTGGGCTGGAGAAACAGGTTCATGGTGTTCCCCCTGACCTGGAGGAAGGTGCAACTGCTAGTAATGCTCCTACCGGTTTGTTTTCAGGGGGCACAGCTCCAGGTGGGAGGGTGCAAAGCCCCAAGTGGTGAGGGTTCCAGGGAAGGTAAGCCTCATTCCTGACCCCTGTCTAACATAAGGGTATAGACCTTAGGCTGGTGCACTAGTTGCAGGATAGCACCCCTGAACTGATGGGAGAATTGTGCAGGACACCTGACACAGGTGCCCTGACAATTCTAGAGTCTCGGGGTACTGTTCCAGGTGGGAGGGTACAGAGCCCCAGGGAGAAGGACAGGATGTGCCCACCCCAGTCTCCTGTCCAGCCTCTGGTTACAGACGCTGGGCTGGTGGGCCAGTCTCAGGAAGCCATATCTGACTTGGCAGGAGGGAGAGTGGACAAAGGGTGACTGGCACCTGGGGCTATCTCCCCCCACTCTCTGACACCAAAGGGGTTAGAGAACCCTGAAAGCATGTCCTGGCTCTCATCAATGACAGATGTCAGTGGCCACTGTGGCTTGCTGTCCTGGTGGGCAAAGTTGCCCATTTGAGGGGGGACAAGAGTCATACACTGGGGGTGGTTGGGCCACACCATTGTGCTGGTCATGGTGGTACTGTCTGCCTACTGGGACACATCTGTGAGCAAAATAAGTTTATGCGCTACACAGAAGGGGTCTGCAGGTGAGGTGCATGGTTCCCATGGGTTAGCTTAGTGGGCCCTGAGAGTATGGACATAGGGGTCCAACTGGGTTCAGAAAGGCACGGAAACAGAATGTGCCTCTGCCGTTGCACAAAAAGACACCACAGCAGTTTATAAGAATAGATTATTATATTATAAACAAAACAAGACCATAATGACAAAAATCCAATTTACGGAAATTGAGATATTCAGTTTTAAAAGAATAAATGCAGTAAAGTGCTTAGAAGCAAGAGTTGCTAAAAAAGTTACTGTAGGTCCCACAGGATCAGGGCACAGTCAAAGTGCAGGCTGGCTACAGGGCCCACATAGGGCCTATTGAGCAAAGGACCTTTCCTGGTGGCAAACAGCGTGATGCATTGATTTTCTCCATGCAGAGAAGGCAATGTGTCAGTCAGAAGACGGGTGTCGGAGTCGAGCAGCATTGAGAGATGAACCAGAATCTGCCACACAGTCGGGGGGATGCTTCGATCCCACCAAGCGGCTGTGGCTGTTATATGCTGTCCGATGCATCGTTCTCAGGAGGGAAATCGCTGGTTCTGATGTGAAGCCCTGAGTTTACTCCTGTAACCGAGTCGATGCGTAGAAATTCATGTTGCAAGTATATGGGCCACTTCCAGTGAGCCAGTCACAAGAGCAGGGTAGAGACTCTGATTACCCTTAGTCTCAAACAACAGGAGGCAAGACAACAAGCCCTTTGAGATCACTTGGAGTGAAGGCAGAGTCCAGTTCTCCTTCAGCTGAGTCAGAGAGCAGCAGGCAGCAGGGCAATATAAGAGAAAAGCAGTATTTCCAAGACTGCAGTCCAAATATGAGTCCTTTGAGCAGTAGAGCAGTCCTTTTGACAGAAGTTGAGTTTGAGCTCCAGAGGTGTCTGATTTTAGGGGAACAGAGACCTATTACTTATCCCAAAAGTGCCTTTGATGTGGGGGGTGGGGATGACTTCATAGCAGCTCTCTGAAGTGCACCAGTTCCCCTTTCAGTGCAGTCCTGTCTGATAGGCTATCTATGGGGAAGAACTCAGCCCTACGTGTGGGTACAGGACACTATCTATTAGTGTGAATTATCATCCCCTCCCTTTCATCCTGCCCAGGCAAAGATATTAGAATGTAGATGTATGCAGAGTCACACCTATCCTTGTGTTTCGGCTGTCTAGAGGGAAAGTGTAGCTGTCACCCACCCCAGATGTGCATTGGAGACTCACAGAGCAGTAAGTGCAGAGAAATGCCCACTTTCTAAAATAGTATTGTTAAATCCTACTTCACCAGTAAGTAGGATTTATCAATACCATTCTAAACATATGAAACATGTACAAGCAACCCGTCTCTGATCAGGAATTACAGCTTAAAAGTGCATGGATGTATTCCCAATGCTAACTGATGGGAGGAGTTGGCCTCACTGTAGTGGAAAACTAAATAGGCTGTTTGTCACTACCAGGACATGTAAAACCTAAAATTACATGTCCTACCTTTTACTCACATATCACTCTGCCCCTAGGGCTACCTAGGACCTAACTTAGGCGAGACTTATATGCAAGAAAAGAAAAGCTTAACGCAGGCAAGTAGTTTTAGTGGCAGTAAACTGCAAACACAGGCACTGCAGTGGCAGGTCCGAGACAGGTTTGAAGGGATACTTCTGTGTGGGTGGCACAATCACTGCCGTGGGTCACTAGTAGCATTGAACTAGCAGGCTCTGAAAATATGGTATACCACCTTACAAGGGACTTATAAGTAAATTAAATATGCCAATAAGGTATACACCAATTAGAAAAATGTTTAGGAAAGAATCACATGCACATTAGCAATTATTAGCAGTGGTAAAGTGCTCAAAGTCCTATGGCCAACAAAAACATTCATCAAAACGTAAAGGCAAAAAGCAAACAATTGGTTGAATACCTCCCTCAGGTTGACAAGTCTAACAAAACCGTATTCTGATTTGGCAGAGTGATATTATCATAATCATGTAATGCTCATTTTTTGAATTATGAGGTTACTATTGGCTATAGTGTCTAGAAATACAGATGAAATAAGACACCTCGAAAACTTGAATCCAGAATAGCTGCTAATTATAACAGTTTAATGGCATACTTGATGGACCTTGAAGAAGCAGCTTGCCATGAAACACGTGTTTGTTGTGGATGTAATCACTGAAAATATTGGGTTTGGATGTAACCACTCAGATTAACAATGGAAATACTTTTGGAAACTGGCTTAGTTTATGAACTTCAAGATTAATAAACTGGGGGCATATTATCAACAGCTAGCGATATTTATCGCTAAATGAGCTTAGTGATATTTTTTTATCACCGCGCATCGCCGGATTTTATCGCAGAGATAACGTGCTATTAGCAACGTTTATCTCAAATGCGATAAAATATCCGGCGATAGCGGCTCAATGCATGAATATCGCTGGAAATCCAGCAATATTCAGGCATTAACACCAATAGGGTCTTAACCTGAATATCCAACTCCCATTTTATATACAGGTTAAGAAGTGGTCTGAGCAGGCGTTAGTTTTTGGCGAGATGCGCGCTTAGCGTTAATTTTTTAATCAATGTGCCTGGTTGATAATAGGGGATAGCGATGTTAGCGACTGTTTTCAGTCGCTAACATGTTGGGTATGCCCACTTTGCATGTCATTAGCGATAAATATCGCTGACATGCAAAGCGGGCCCCAAACCACTCGCTATCACCTACCAACTGTCGCTAACTGCTGTTAGCGACAGCTTGCTAATAGGGCGATGAAATTATTGCCGCTTTAGCGGGAAAAAGTCCCGCTAAAGCGGCGATAAGGCCCTTGATAATATGCCCCCCTTCTTTTAACTGAAAGCAAACAGTACTAACACCATGTGATTCGTATCACCTTTATCAACATTCTATACCTTTTGTTGACCACCAATCATCATTGACAAGACGATGTCCAGCTATATAAATGCAGCAAACAAATTAGTGGATCATGTGAAAAAATGAATCAACATGTCAACCCTCCATCTACCTACCCTTGACCTGTTTTGTGCCCCACCCTGGGACGTGGATGAGGCCATAAACTCGAGTTAGGTCTGTATGTGAGCCCATCGTTTGACTGTGCGACAGGCCACTACTATCTTGCACATAACTTCTGCAGAGCACAGCAACACCCCCCACGCCTCACCGTCAAAACATCTGAAATGTGACTTAAGAATACCAAAAATGCATCCACTGAAGGCTTGTGTAGAACTGTGTGAACATTTTCACCTCTGTTGAGGTAGTGTTGTTGAACATCAAAGAGGTTGTGAAGAGATGGGGAAAAAGATCATACCCGACATCACCTGTGACAAAAAGTTTTTATATTTCTTAAAGTGACTTTCCCTCCTAAATAAACTGCACCATGTGTACATGCACGAAGTGACTGCTAGGATAATGTACTATATTATGCTTAAGTGAGTAATCTGTGAGTGTGTTTGAAAGTCCCATTTCCAGATACACGTGAATCTCAGTGTGAGATGTTATGTAACGTAACTATGAGCCACAGCAGAAAAGCCCAGCAATCAACAGGCATGCAAAGAGGTGAGTAATTACATATATAGATGTCTCGCAGGAGTTTCCAACTTGCTCTTGTTTTTCCCAATAATTGGGTCCCATTTACTGTAGGACATTAATGTTGTGTGATCTGCCTTAAGTGGCATAGAATATGTTTCTGGAGATTGACCTTTTGCGTGACAGCCACCAACTGGTTGAACATTGTACAGGCATTGACACCACAGAATACTGTAATCTCAGTCTGAAGTGAGTAGCAAATACCCTGCTTTTGAAAAGCCTACTTCATTTTCTCTTGATTTTCTCTCATTCAGATGTCATTGTTATTAGTTCTGCTGATATTGATGCCCATGAGTAAAACTACGTATATATGTCCTGTGTGCTTCGTTTTCATTTAGTCAGTAGTCACTATTAATCTTAGTTTTAGAGTGGCAAATATTTATTATTCTTTGCTGTCATGGCTTGTTTAGTCATTCTTCTATATTCACCTTCGATATTTTCGCTTCCTATATTTTCTTGAAGCTACTCATCCTATAAATAAAAGTTCATCCATTGTTTATTTCAAAACACATTTTTTCAGCGTTTGCTAAAACAACTTGTACTGTATATTTTCATTCTAAAATCAACTGTAATATAATATCACAATGTGAGGAAGATTTCATCGGGATACTTAATACTTTTAAATTAGCAATATCACCTGCATCAGAGCAGTTTGCATACACACACAGGACATTAGATTGCCAAGATCTAATCGAAAAGTAAATAAAGTACCTTTTGTTTCTCTAGCAAACTAATTGGCACTTTGGCAAGAGAAAAATGTAAACATGCTGACATAAGTCTATGACCTCTCAAAGCTAATCAGTGGAATTACATTTCACAATATTGCCTGAATTTCTCTAAACCACTTTCGCACTCTTATAATAAATGGAAACTCTCTATAAAGATAGACTATCACCATTGTTGACATAAACATCACACAATTTCAAATGTTCCCAAATATGTGCCAGTTTTGAAAGAATGCCTCAAGCCTTACTCTTACAGCAGTGATGGTAAGTAATTCGTGTGTGTTTGGCAAACAGGATTGCAACCTAAGTTTGACTATAGATGGATAGTTTTTTTTTATTTTTTATACTGTCGGCACATCTTAATGGAACCTTTGTATTTTGATTACAGTTTCATCAATTATGTGGTCCCCATTTTTACAATCCAGCAAACAGATGCCTGTTTGCAGAGGATCATAATTACAGGTAGCGCCAAGGTTAGTCACCTGGGAATTGGAATGTGCGGTAATGTCCAACCACATCTACAGATAGAGTCCAGCAGTTCAAACCTACCAAAATTTAACAAGGAAAAAAAGTCAGGTGAATACCCAGAAGTGCTCTCTTTGCTGATAAAAGCACCAACATTTGCATCATATGCCCCATTTTTAGGAGAAAACTTGAATGGGTAATATTTATCGAACCAGAAAAATTCAGATCCGTGGTTAATGGCGTGTATTTGTAAATCACATGTTCTCCCCAACCAGGGTATCTTGGCTGCTGAATAACAGATGTTTATCATACCCAGCTGTACTCATTTTATCCAGCACAGATGGATTAAAGGCTGAAGGGACCCGCCAAGATTTGAACCTGTGACCATGAGATTGAACACAAGTCTCTGCAGTGGATGCATTAGCCCACAGAGCCACCAGACCAAGCTTCCATTAACTTGATTTTATCAGGAGCACTAATATTTGGTGCCTTTTACACCAATTTAATGAACAGTGCTTTCACCAAACAACACGTCACGTCCCTGTGTTCCGAGTCACGTCACGTCCCTCTGTTCCGAGTCAGTGTATTTGGTTGATGTCAACGGTTGGAATTGTTTGGGAATTTATGTGTTAACCCCTTCGGGGCTGATGACGAGCTGGGCTCGTCATGGCGTAGCCTCCTCGCACGCTCATGACGAGCCCAGCTCGTCATGAGCCCCACCCTCGGGGGAAGCGCCAGCGCTCCCTCCGAGTCTGCCTGATTTTTTTTGTTTTTGCGGGGATGGCAGGGGAAGACCTTCCCCTGCCTCCCCCCGCCCTCCCCGCCCACGTCATCAATGACGTCAGCGCGCGAGGCGCGCTGACGTCACCGGAGGCTTCCTTTGTTTACAGACGCGCAGGGAAGCCATTTGCTTCATGCGCGTCGTTGCACAAAGAGGTTAGTTTTGCGGCTGGGGCGGGGGGGATTGTGATGCAACTTGCATCGAGGGAAAGGAAAGGCTTTTCCTTTCCCTCGGTGGCATTTTAGAGGTTTCCTGCTGCACGATCGTGCGATCGTGCAGCAGGAATGTTAGGGATTTTTTTTTTTTTGGTTTTGTGATCAGTTTCTTAGTTCGGGGAGCGGCCCCTTGGGGAAGGGTCGCTCCCCTTGTTGGGGGAACATTATCTATGAAGTCTTTTCTTGGCTGCAATGTTGTGGAAAGGCCGTTTTTTGTACAAAAATGCTGATGGGGGTCATTTATAAAGTAAAATGATAGTGCTCATTGTAATGAAGGATGCAAGTGCCTCTGTCCTTCATTACTTATACTGATGTGTGTTTCTGAAGTGGCTAAAAAACACACCTGTGCTGCCTAGGCAAAGCTCACTAGTGTTTTTGGCCTGATGAATGTTTTTTTTTGTGTGCTGCTTTTCAAACACATGCTTTGTCTCCAGTGACCATGTGTGTGTTACTATGCCATGTGCGAAGGGGTCCCTTGAGTGAGCTGTCCATCATAGTGGGAAGCTCACAAATGTTTTTGGGCTGTTGATTGTTACCTGAATTTGTGCTGCAACTCTAGCGCCATCTTTGTCTCCATTGACCATGTGTGCGTTACTATGCAACTGCACAAATGTGCGCAGGGGTCCCTTGAGTGAGCTGTCCATCATAGTGGGAAGCTCACAAATGTTTTTGTGTTGATGATTGTTTTCCTGAGTTTGTGCCGCAACTCGAGCGCCATCTCCAGTGTCCATGTGTGCGTTACTATGCAATTGCACAGATGTGCGCAGGGGTCCCTTGTGTGAGCTGTCCATCATAGTGCTTGGTGTATGCACGAAACATGTCGACGATAGGAGTTGATAGGTACATCTGGACACATTACGTTTAGGGCAGCCTATCTTTCCACCCCGTTTATTACCACCTAGAGGCAAGAATAAAGTTTATTGTAAACCTACTGGGCAGGTATTTCACACATCACATAGTCCACTCCTCAAATACACATGCACCACACATAGTCTAATAAAGTGCTCCTACGTAACTTTCGCAAGTCGCAGCACGCCCCAGCCCGTAGAGGACTGGGATGGCCCCAATGATGAAGCATGTCACCGTGGGGCAACCCTGGTGAGTGAGGGGACACCTAAAAGAGGAGCATTTCTCCCCTTTTTTGTACACAATACCATATTTTCACAATCGACCCCAGTGTGTGTTGGTTGTTATCTGAATAAACTAGCAAGGCTCTTAGGTATCTGGAAACAGAGACCATTTGTTCATCATAGTGGGAAGTTCACAAATGTTTTTGGGCTGATGATTGCTTTCCTGAGTTTGTGCTGCAACTCGAGCCCCATCTTTGTCTCCAGTGTCCATGTGTGCGTTACTATGCAATTGCACAGATGTGCGCAGGGGTCCCTTGTGTGAGCTGTGAATCATAGTGGGAAGGTCACAAATGTTTTTGGGCTGATGAATGTTTTCCTGAATTTGTGCTGCAACTCGAGCGCTTGCTTTGTCTCCAGTGTCCGTGTGTGTTACTATGCCATCGCACCAATGTGTGCACAGGTCCCTTGAGTGAGCTGTCCATCATAGTGGGTAAATTTAGGAAAGATGGTGCACTCCGCTAGTTGGTGGGCGTTGCCAATAGGGGATCTTCTGTGTGAGTTCACATGCCTCTTATGTGTATAAATGGTCAGAGACTGTTGAGAGCAGCAGATGGGGAGAAAGAAGCTCCTGGTCATAGGAACTGTTTTAGGATTGCGCTTGTGAAAATCAAGGATGCAAGTGCCTCTGTCCAGCATCGCAGTTAACCACAGTAATTCTGTTGTCCCCCTCCCCATGAGAATCCCTGATGATGTCAGCGCGCACAGCACGCGCCAACATCTTCAGGGATTCCCAGGCGGTCGGGAAGCCATTTGCTTCCTGCGCCTGGAGGTGTTAGGTTGGTTTTGAGATATTTGGGGGGGTTTGCAAAGAGGCTTCAGGGGAGAGGTAAGTGATTTTCCTCTCTTCTGATGTCTCTTTGCAGGGCATTTCTGGCTCACGGTCGCGCACAGCATTGCGATTGTGCGGTGGAAATGCCCTCACTAGCACCAGGGATTTTATTTTAGATTGTAGGAAGTGACCCATTGTGCAAGGGTCGCTTTCAGGTGGGTCGGATTTTAAATTTAGATTTTCTGGCCCCCCCCCCCCGGTGGGCAAATCAACCCGTACTTTTGTCCGTTTTGCCCTTTTTGATGGCCCATCTGTGTGGATGTGATTTTGGGGGTACATTTGTGTATTGTTTATTCATTTGTTATGTTGTTTGTGAAATGTAGTATTAAATTATTTTTTTTCTTCTTTGTTTTTGATCCAGGCTTTTGCTGTTTGTATTGGTGTAGGTTGTGGTTCGGTTAATGCTGGTTTTGCAGCTTGTGTAGTTGCATGTGCTTGGTAAGTAAATGTTTTTTGTACTATTTTTCCTAGATAAATGTGTTGTTATGAAAAGTGAAGTTATTGCTGTTTGTGTGGCTTTGTGTTTCTTGATTGTTAACTTTTTTTTTTGTATTGCTGCTTGATGTGTACTTTGTCTAATCTATACTTGTTTTTTTTTCTTTCCAGTGGGATTTCCTTTCTTTTTGCTGTGTTTCAGCAGAGTAGGTGCTGGTGAGTCTTCTTATATTTGGTTAGATTTGAATTGTTTTTGAGTGTATTGATTTTTGTGTGAAGACTCTACCTTGTTTACTTCTTCCTTTGCACAGTGTAGGTTGTTGTTCACTTGTGTGTGTAGTCTTCTTGATTTGTAAGGATAATGGCTGCTCGCAGGATTACTGCTAAGCAGGTTGTTAGTTTGCTTTTTGAGTCTTCCTCTGACCATGGTCCAGACACTGACTCCGATTCGGAGCTTGAGTTAGGTGCAGAAGATTCAGGCAGTGAGTTTTCTCTTCGCATGGTATCATCGGATGATGATTCTTCTTCTAGTGCTGATGAAGTGCCTGTGGTAGAGAGGGACATTGATGTGCCGGTAGAGAGGGAAGAGCCATGTGAGCGGCAGCCTAGGTCCTCAAGGTTTCCCTTTTTTTCTCGTCAGGAACAGGCAAGTGTGGTAAAGGCTGCGCCCAAAAGGTTTCACATTGCTGTGGTGCGCCAAAGGTTATCTGGTGCTGCTAGTCTTCCTGTTGTTGAGCAGCATGAGGCATCTGGTGCTGCTAGTCTTTCTGTTGTTGTTGAGCAGCAAGTGGCATCTGGGGATGCGAGTTCTTCTGTTGATGTTGAGATGCAAGAGGCAGCTGGGGATGTGAGTTCTTCTGTTGGTGAAGAGATGCAAAATGTATCTGGGGATGCTAGTATTCCTGTTGGTGTAGTGAGGCAAGAGGCAT
Source organism: Lissotriton helveticus (assembly GCF_964261635.1). Classification (NCBI taxonomy): domain Eukaryota; kingdom Metazoa; phylum Chordata; class Amphibia; order Caudata; family Salamandridae; genus Lissotriton; species Lissotriton helveticus. The sequence goes on along the minus strand of NC_136072.1, from coordinate 147,859,633 downwards.
CTGGGGATGCTAGTGTTCCCGTTGATGTAGTGCAGCAAGAGGCATCTGGCCTGCAGGCTAGGGTGGCTTCTTCTACTCATGTTAGTGATGACGTCTGGGTTGCCCCTGGCATGGTGCAGCCGGAATTGCCAGACTTCACTGGTGTTCCAGGGTGTAGAGTGGATACTGACAATTTTTTGCCAATTCAATATTTTCAATTGTTTTTTGACGATGAGTTTTTGCAGGAGATTGTGGAGCAAACTAATTTGTATGCAGAGCAGTATTTGAGGGACCACAGTGCCAGCCTTAAGCCCCATTCCAGAGCTACCCATTGGTCTCCCACATATGTTGAAGAGATGAAGAAGTTTTTGGGATTAACTTTTTTGATGGGCTTGCTAAGGAAGCCATCAATGTCTTCTTATTGGTCCACTAGTCCCTTGATGGCAACATCTATATTTCCAGCAGTTATGACTCGTGATCGATATATGCTTCTTCTTCGCATGATGCATTTTGTTGATAATGATTTAGCGTTGCCACGCGATCACCCTGATTGTGACCGTCTTTTTAAGATTCGGCCTGTCCTTGATCACTTTGTTGATCGTTTTCCTGAGATGTTTGCACCTGGAAGAGAAATAGCGGTGGATGAGTCTTTGGTGTTGTTCAAGGGACGCTTGGTTTTTAGGCAATACATTCCTAGTAAGAGGGCACGCTATGGCATCAAACTGTATATGCTGTGTGACAGTGAGACTGGATATGTTTATAATTTCAGGGTGTACACCGGTAAGGATTCCAGCATTAACACTTCTGCTTGTCCGTCCACTTTTGGAGTGACTGAGAAAATTGTGTGGGAACTAGGTAGACGATTATTTAACAAAGGCCACCATTTATATGTAGATAACTTCTACACTAGTGTGCGTTTGTTCAAGGAGTTGGCCAAAGTGGGCACTGTTGCATGTGGCACGATGCGCAGTAACCGGAAAGGTTTTCCAATAGAACTTGTTTGCAAAAGGCTTGTGCGGGGACAGTCTACTGCATTGCGATGTGGGAAGCTTCTAGCTGTGAAGTTTTCAGACAGGAGAGATGTTTACATGCTGACTACTATCCATGACGAAAGCACTGAAGCTCTGCCAGTTCGGGGTGAGACTGCTGAAGTGCGTAAACCTGTGTGCATTTTAGACTATAATAGGCACATGGGTGGTGTTGACAGAGTAGATCAGAGGTTGGAACCTTATGCTGCTCTTCGAAAGGCTTACGTTTGGTACAAGAAGTTGGCTATCCATCTTTTCCACTTGGCATCCTTTAATGCTTTTGTTGTTTTCCAGAAATCTTGTCCTGAGTCAAAGATGCCTTTTGTTAAGTTTCAGGAGACTATAATAGGCAGCCTTGTACTAGTGGAACAGGCAAGTGTGCCAAGATTTGGAGTGGTGGAGGAAGTGGCTAGACTGAAAGATCGCCACTTTCCAGAATACATTCCTCCCACAACTGCAAAAGACAAACCCACTAAAAGATGTAGAGTCTGTTGGCGAAGAGAAGTGCGGAGGGAGTCTCGTATGCACTGCCCTGACTGTCCTTCAAATCCTGGATTGTGTGTGCCAGCTTGTTTTAAATCGTACCACACACAAAAGAAGTTTTGGGAGTTTCATTGAGCTTGTAAGTGTACTGTCTGGTTTGTTTTCTGTAATATTTTTTTGTTTGCTTTTAGGTTTGCATTAGTGCAAAGCATTTAGGTTTTGAATTTGTGTTAGCAGATTTGTAGGTTTCTACATTTGATTTGTGGTATTTCTTTAAAAAATTCTAATTTCGATGGTGGTGTGTGCAGGATTGTGCTTGGATTGTTGGTGTGCGTGGACAGGCGCTTGGCTGGTGGTGTGCGTGGTCTGGTGCTTGGCTGGAATAGTGCATGGATTGGAGTTGTGCTGGGGGGGTTAGTGGATTTTTGCTTGGCTGGCGGAGTGTATGGTTAGGTGCTTGGCTGGCGGTGTGAGTGGAGTGGTGCTTGGCTGGCGGTGTGTGTGGAGTGGTGCTTGGCTGGCGGCGTGTGTGGAGTGGTGCTTGGATGGTGTTGTGTTTGTGGAGTGATGCTTGGCTGGTGGTGTGTGTGGAGTGGTAGTTGGCTGTCGGTGTGCGCTGAGTGGTGTTTGGCTGGCAGTGTGCATGGTCTGGTGCTTGGATGGTGGTGTGGGTGGACTGGCGCTCGGCAGGCGGTGTGTGAGTAGTTACTTTCTGTTGGTCACTACACACACTGCTAGTTGAGTGACACTCCACACAGTCCATCATTTTGTGTAGTTGCAGTGTCAGAAATGTGGGCGTGTGAAAGTGATGGGCCCTTGAATGGCGCTGTTTGCTGGTGTGAGTGTTGAAATGTGATGGGTCCGCGGCTGGCGGTGTGAATGTTTTGTATGTGTCACGCGTACGAAAGGTGTATGAATGGCCTGTAAAGAGGTTGGTGCCTTGACGTGGCTTTACAGCTCACGAGCTGCGAGTCAGTGGTTCAGTTTATCATACTTTCAATTATACGCAGTGTATTTCATTTTTGATGAAATTACTTGCGTATCCAATTGTATGTACTGAATCATCACTCACCCTCGTGCCAAATCCAACCAGTATGTGTGTGTGCTTGCGGATTAGATGGGTGTGCAGTAATAATTGTTTTTTTTCTAATTTCTGCAGTAGGGTGTACCTTGCCCCTTATTGTGATTGTTGTTATGTGTTGCTTTTCCATTCGGATGGTGTCAATGGTCTGGTTTGTATCAGGTATGAAAGGTGCGTGAATGGCCTGTAAAACGGTTGGTGCCTTGTCGTGGCTTTACAGCTCACGAGTTGCGAGTCACTGGTTCAGTTTTTATGCATTTATTTATTGACAGAGCATTTCATTTTTTTGAAATATCTTGTTAATAAAATTTTATGTACTGAACCATCACTCGCCCTCGTGCCAAATCCAACCTGTATGTGTGTGTCTTTGAGGAATAGATAGCCGTGCTTGAATGTTTGACTTTTGAGTAACTCTGTTAAGGTGTGGTATCCTTTTACTTGGGAGAACAAGGGGAGCGCAGGGTGGTAGGACTTTTTTGCCGGCACGGCGATCCCACGGCAAAATGTTTGGAAAAGTGCTATTTTTACCTATTTTTAAGGTTTGCAAGGAGTTCTGGGTAGGAAAACATTGGTGGACCCACACATGCCATACCTCCCTGGACTCTCCCGGGTGTCTAGTTTTCAGAACTGTTTGGGTTTGCTACTTTCCAAAGAATACCACCCACCCCGGGCCAAAAACTCAGGTGCCTCCCCCCCAAAAAATCAAAGTTATATTGCTTCAGGGTATTTTATATTCACCACTGTTAGATTTGGACCTTTTCCTGTTGCAGCCACTATGGCTACCCACGCAAGTGAGGTACCGTTTTTATCGGGAGACCTGGGGGAATGCTGGGTGGGAGGTAATTTGTGTGAGCCCAGTGATGCCACGCTTTCCCAGACTACAACGTGTGAAAAAATTGATTTTTTTCTGCTAAAATTGAGGTTTGCAAGGGATTCTGGGTAAAGGAACGTTGGCGGATCCACGCAAGCCATACCTCCTTGGAAGCGCCCGGGTGTCTAATTTTCAGAAATGTGTGGGTTTGGTAGGTTTCCATAGATGGCTGTCTCGCACGGGGCCAGAAACCCAGGTAACCCCTAAGTCCACCAGCTTTTGCAAGAGGGGTTACCTGGGTTTTTGGCCCCGTGCGAGACAGCCATCTAGGGAAACCTACCAATCCCACACATTTCTGAAAAGTAGACAACCGGGGGCTTCCAAGGAGGTATGGCTTGCGTGGATCCTCCAACGTTCCTTTACCCAGAATCCCTTGCAAACCTCATTTTTTGCATGGTAAAAAATCAGTTTTTTCACACGTTTTAGTGTGGGAAAGCGTGGCATCACTGGGCACACACAAATTACCTCCCACCCAGCGTTCCCCAAGGTCTCCCGATAAAAATGGTACCTCACTTGCGTGGGTAGGCATAGCGGCTGCTTTAGGAAAAGGCCCAATTCATACTGTGGAGACAAAAACTTTACCTTTAGCCAAATAATCTTATTTTTTGAGGGGGTCACCTGAGCTTTTGGCCCGGGGCTTGGCAGGCATCTTTGGAAACTACCAAACCCAAACAGTTCTGAGAACTAGACACCCGGGGGAGTCCAGGGTGGTATGGCATGCGTGGGTCCCCCAATGTTTTCCTACCCAGAAACCCCTGCAAACCTGAAATTTTGGTCAAAAAACCCACTTTTCCATACTTTTTTGGGTGGGATCTCGCTGCCGGAACAAATGTCCTACCACCCAGTGTTTCCCTTGTTCTCCCGAGTAAAATGATACCTCACTTGTGTGGGTGGGCCAAAGGCATGTGACTTAGGCTGGGGTGCTTAATTTGTAAAACGTAAATATGAGTAAAAACTACTTTTTTCAAAATTCATTTTTGGCGTATTCTGCTTTGGGGCACCCACACAAGTGAGGTATCCTTTTACTCGGGAGAACAATGGGAACGCAGGGTGGTATGACTTTTTTGCCGACCCGGCGATCCCACGCCAAAAAGTTTGGAAAAGTGCAATTTTTACCTAATTTTAAGGTTTGCAGAGAGTTCTGGGTAGGAAAACATTGGGGGACCCATGCATGCCATACCTCCCTGGAGTCCCCCGGGTGTCTAGTTTTCAGAACTGTTTGGGTTTGCTACTTTGCAAAGAATACCACCGAGCCCCGGGCCACAAACTCAGATGCCCCCCCCCCCAAAATCAAGGTAGTTTTGCAATAAGGTAATGTAAATTCACCACCGTACAATTTGAACCGTTTCCTGTTGCAGCCACTATGTTTACCCACGCAAGTGAGGTACCGTTTTTTTCGGGAGACCTGGGGGCACGCTGGGTGGGTGGAAATTTGTTGATCCACGCAGATTCCAGAACTTTCCACCACAGAAATGTGAGGAAAATGTGTTTTTTTGGTCAAAGTTTTATGTTTGCAAGGGATTCTGGGTAACAAAACCTGGGGGTAGGCAGGCGAGTCACCCCATCCTGAATTCCCCTGGGTGTCTAGTTTTCAAAAATGTATAGGTTTGCTAGGTTTCCCTAGGTGCTGGCAGAGCTACGGTGCAAAAACAAAAGGTAGTCTTTTTGTCCGAATCGTGCTAAATTTCACTGGGAAATTGAGGTGCGACCATGCTGCGTTTTGCGCTGTTTCATGTCGCAGCCACTATGCCTACCCACGCAAGTGAGGTACCGTTTTTTTCGGGAGACCTGGGGGCACGCTGGGTGGGTGGAAATTTGTTGATCCACGCAGATTCCAGAACTTTCCACCACAGAAATGTGAGGAAAATGTGTTTTTTTGGTCAAATTTTTATGTTTGCAAGGGATTCTGGGTAACAAAACCTGGGGGTAGGCAGGCGAGTCACCCCATCCTGAATTCCCCTGGGTGTCTACTTTTCAAAAATGTATAGGTTTGCTAGGTTTCCCTAGGTGCTGGCAGAGCTATGGCGCAAAAACAAAAGGTAGTCTTTTTGTCCGAATCGTGCTAAATTTCACTGGGAAATTGAGGTGCGACCATGCTGCGTTTTGCGCTGTTTCATGTCGCAGCCACTATGCCTACCCACGCAAGTGAGGTACCATTTTTTTTGGGAGACCTGGGGGCACGCTGGGTGGGTGGAAATTTGTTGATCCACGCAGATTCCAGAACTTTCCACCACAGAAATGTGAGGAAAATGTGTTTTTTTGGTCAAATTTTTATGTTTGCAAGGGATTCTGGGTAACAAAACCTGGGGGTAGGCAGGCGAGTCACCCCATCCTGAATTCCCCTGGGTGTCTAGTTTTCAAAAATGTATAGGTTTGCTAGGTTTCCCTAGGTGCTGGCAGAGCTACGGCGCAAAAACAAAAGGTAGTCTTTTTGTCCGAATCGTGCTAAATTTCACTGGGAAATTGAGGTGCGACCATGCTGCGTTTTGCGCTGTTTCATGTCGCAGCCACTATGCCTACCCACGCAAGTGAGGTACCGTTTTTTTCGGGAGACCTGGGGGCACGCTGGGTGGGTGGAAATTTGTTGATCCACGCAGATTCCAGAACTTTCCACCACAGAAATGTGAGGAAAATGTGTTTTTTTGGTCAAATTTTTATGTTTGCAAGGGATTCTGGGTAACAAAACCTGGGGGTGGGCAGGCGAGTCACCCCATCCTGAATTCCCCTGGGTGTCTAGTTTTCAAAAATGTATAGGTTTGCTAGGTTTCCCTAGGTGCTGGCAGAGCTACGGCGCAAAAACAAAAGGTAGTCTTTTTGTCCGAATCGTGCTAAATTTCACTGGGAAATTGAGGTGCGACCATGCTGCGTTTTGCGCTGTTTCATGTCGCAGCCACTATGCCTACCCACGCAAGTGAGGTACCGTTTTTTTTGGGAGACCTGGGGTCACGCTGGGTGGGTGGAAATTTGTTGATCCACGCAGATTCCAGAACTTTCCACCACAGAAATGTGAGGAAAATGTGTTTTTTTGGTCAAATTTTTATGTTTGCAAGGGATTCTGGGTAACAAAACCTGGGGGTAGGCAGGCGAGTCACCCAATCCTGAATTCCCCTGGGTGTCTACTTTTCAAAAATGTATAGGTTTGCTAGGTTTCCCTAGGTGCTGGCAGAGCTATGGCGCAAAAACAAAAGGTAGTCTTTTTGTCCGAATCGTGCTAAATTTCACTGGGAAATTGAGGTGCGACCATGCTGCGTTTTGCGCTGTTTCATGTCGCAGACACTATGCCTACCCATGCAAGTGAGGTACTGTTTTTTTCGGGAGACCTGGGGGCACGCTGGGTGGGTAGAAATTTGTTGATCCACGCAGATTCCAGAACTTTCCACCACAGAAATGTGAGGAAAATGTGTTTTTTTGGTCAAATTTTTATGTTTGCAAGGGATTCTGGGTAACAAAACCTGGGGGTAGGCAGGCGAGTCACCCCATCCTGAATTTCCCTGGGTGTCTAGTTTTCAAAAATGTATAGGTTTGCTAGGTTTCCCTAGGTGCTGGCAGAGCTACGGCGCAAAAACAAAAGGTAGTCTTTTTGTCCGAATCGTGCTAAATTTCACTGGGAAATTGAGGTGCGACCATGCTGCGTTTTGCGCTGTTTCATGTCGCAGCCACTATGCCTACCCACGCAAGTGAGGTACCGTTTTTTCGGGAGACCTGGGGGCACGCTGGGTGGGTGGAAATTTGTTGATCCACGCAGATTCCAGAACTTTCCACCACAGAAATGTGAGGAAAATGTGTTTTTTTGGTCAAATTTTTATGTTTGCAAGGGATTCTGGGTAACAAAACCTGGGGGTAGGCAGGCGAGTCACCCCATCCTGAATTCCCCTGGGTGTCTACTTTTCAAAAATGTATAGGTTTGCTAGGTTTCCCTAGGTGCTGGCAGAGCTATGGCGCAAAAACAAAAGGTAGTCTTTTTGTCCGAATCGTGCTAAATTTCACTGGGAAATTGAGGTGCGACCATGCTGCGTTTTGCGCTGTTTCATGTCGCAGCCACTATGCCTACCCACGCAAGTGAGGTACCATTTTTTTCGGGAGACCTGGGGGCACGCTGGGTGGGTGGAAATTTGTTGATCCACGCAGATTCCAGAACTTTCCACCACAGAAATGTGAGGAAAATGTGTTTTTTGGTCAAATTATTATGTTTGCAAGGGATTCTGGGTAACAAAACCTGGGGGTAGGCAGGCGAGTCACCCCATCCTGAATTCCCCTGGGTGTCTAGTTTTCAAAAATGTATAGGTTTGCTAGGTTTCCCTAGGTGCTGGCAGAGCTACGGCGCAAAAACAAAAGGTAGTCTTTTTGTCCGAATCGTGCTAAATTTCACTGGGAAATTGAGGTGCGACCATGCTGCGTTTTGCGCTGTTTCATGTCGCAGCCACTATGCCTACCCACGCAAGTGAGGTACCGTTTTTTTCGGGAGACCTGGGGGCACGCTGGGTGGGTGGAAATTTGTTGATCCACGCAGATTCCAGAACTTTCCACCACAGAAATGTGAGGAAAATGTGTTTTTTTGGTCAAATTTTTATGTTTGCAAGGGATTCTGGGTAACAAAACCTGGGGGTGGGCAGGCGAGGCACCCCATCCTGAATTCCCCTGGGTGTCTAGTTTTCAAAAATGTATAGGTTTGCTAGGTTTCCCTAGGTGCTGGCAGAGCTACGGCGCAAAAACAAAAGGTAGTCTTTTTGTCCGAATCGTGCTAAATTTCACTGGGAAATTGAGGTGCGACCATGCTGCGTTTTGCGCTGTTTCATGTCGCAGCCACTATGCCTACCCACGCAAGTGAGGTACCGTTTTTTTTGGGAGACCTGGGGTCACGCTGGGTGGGTGGAAATTTGTTGATCCACGCAGATTCCAGAACTTTCCACCACAGAAATGTGAGGAAAATGTGTTTTTTTGGTCAAATATTTTATGTTTGCAAGGGATTCTGGGTAACAAAACCTGGGGGTAGGCAGGCGAGTCACCCCATCCTGAATTCCCCTGGGTGTCTACTTTTCAAAAATGTATAGGTTTGCTAGGTTTCCCTAGGTGCTGGCAGAGCTATGGCGCAAAAACAAAAGGTAGTCTTTTTGTCCGAATCGTGCTAAATTTCACTGGGAAATTGAGGTGCGACCATGCTGCGTTTTGCGCTGTTTCATGTCGCAGCCACTATGCCTACCCACGCAAGTGAGGTACCGTTTTTTTCGGGAGACCTGGGGGCACGCTGGGTGGGTGGAAATTTGTTGATCCACGCAGATTCCAGAACTTTCCACCAAAGAAATGTGAGGAAAATGTGTTTTTTTGGTCAAATTTTTATGTTTGCAAGGGATTCTGGGTAACAAAACCTGGGGGTAGGCAGGCGAGTCACCCCATCCTGAATTCCCCTGGGTGTCTACTTTTCAAAAATGTATAGGTTTGCTAGGTTTCCCTAGGTGCTGGCAGAGCTATGGCGCAAAAACAAAAGGTAGTCTTTTTGTCCGAATCGTGCTAAATTTCACTTGGAAATTGAGGTGCGACCATGCTGCGTTTTGCGCTGTTTCATGTCGCAGACACTATGCCTACCCATGCAAGTGAGGTACTGTTTTTTTCGGGAGACCTGGGGGCACGCTGGGTGGGTAGAAATTTGTTGATCCACGCAGATTCCAGAACTTTCCACCACAGAAATGTGAGGAAAATGTGTTTTTTTGGTCAAATTTTTATGTTTGCAAGGGATTCTGGGTAACAAAACCTGGGGGTAGGCAGGCGAGTCACCCCATCCTGAATTTCCCTGGGTGTCTAGTTTTCAAAAATGTATAGGTTTGCTAGGTTTCCCTAGGTGCTGGCAGAGCTACGGCGCAAAAACAAAAGGTAGTCTTTTTGTCCGAATCGTGCTAAATTTCACTGGGAAATTGAGGTGCGACCATGCTGCGTTTTGCGCTGTTTCATGTCGCAGCCACTATGCCTACCCACGCAAGTGAGGTACCGTTTTTTTCGGGAGACCTGGGGGCACGCTGGGTGGGTGGAAATTTGTTGATCCACGCAGATTCCAGAACTTTCCACCACAGAAATGTGAGGAAAATGTGTTTTTTTGGTCAAATTTTTATGTTTGCAAGGGATTCTGGGTAACAAAACCTGGGGGTGGGCAGGCGAGGCACCCCATCCTGAATTCCCCTGGGTGTCTAGTTTTCAAAAATGTATAGGTTTGCTAGGTTTCCCTAGGTGCTGGCAGAGCTACGGCGCAAAAACAAAAGGTAGTCTTTTTGTCCGAATCGTGCTAAATTTCACTGGGAAATTGAGGTGCGACCATGCTGCGTTTTGCGCTGTTTCATGTCGCAGCCACTATGCCTACCCACGCAAGTGAGGTACCGTTTTTTTTGGGAGACCTGGGGTCACGCTGGGTGGGTGGAAATTTGTTGATCCACGCAGATTCCAGAACTTTCCACCACAGAAATGTGAGGAAAATGTGTTTTTTTGGTCAAATATTTTATGTTTGCAAGGGATTCTGGGTAACAAAACCTGGGGGTAGGCAGGCGAGTCACCCCATCCTGAATTCCCCTGGGTGTCTACTTTTCAAAAATGTATAGGTTTGCTAGGTTTCCCTAGGTGCTGGCAGAGCTATGGCGCAAAAACAAAAGGTAGTCTTTTTGTCCGAATCGTGCTAAATTTCACTGGGAAATTGAGGTGCGACCATGCTGCGTTTTGCGCTGTTTCATGTCGCAGCCACTATGCCTACCCACGCAAGTGAGGTACCGTTTTTTTCGGGAGACCTGGGGGCACGCTGGGTGGGTGGAAATTTGTTGATCCACGCAGATTCCAGAACTTTCCACCAAAGAAATGTGAGGAAAATGTGTTTTTTTGGTCAAATTTTTATGTTTGCAAGGGATTCTGGGTAACAAAACCTGGGGGTAGGCAGGCGAGTCACCCCATCCTGAATTCCCCTGGGTGTCTACTTTTCAAAAATGTATAGGTTTGCTAGGTTTCCCTAGGTGCTGGCAGAGCTATGGCGCAAAAACAAAAGGTAGTCTTTTTGTCCGAATCGTGCTAAATTTCACTTGGAAATTGAGGTGCGACCATGCTGCGTTTTGCGCTGTTTCATGTCGCAGACACTATGCCTACCCATGCAAGTGAGGTACTGTTTTTTTCGGGAGACCTGGGGGCACGCTGGGTGGGTAGAAATTTGTTGATCCACGCAGATTCCAGAACTTTCCACCACAGAAATGTGAGGAAAATGTGTTTTTTTGGTCAAATTTTTATGTTTGCAAGGGATTCTGGGTAACAAAACCTGGGGGTAGGCAGGCGAGTCACCCCATCCTGAATTTCCCTGGGTGTCTAGTTTTCAAAAATGTATAGGTTTGCTAGGTTTCCCTAGGTGCTGGCAGAGCTACGGCGCAAAAACAAAAGGTAGTCTTTTTGTCCGAATCGTGCTAAATTTCACTGGGAAATTGAGGTGCGACCATGCTGCGTTTTGCGCTGTTTCATGTCGCAGCCACTATGCCTACCCACGCAAGTGAGGTACCGTTTTTTTCGGGAGACCTGGGGGCACGCTGGGTGGGTGGAAATTTGTTGATCCACGCAGATTCCAGAACTTTCCACCACAGAAATGTGAGGAAAATGTGTTTTTTTGGTCAAATTTTTATGTTTGCAAGGGATTCTGGGTAACAAAACCTGGGGGTGGGCAGGCGAGTCACCCCATCCTGAATTCCCCTGGGTGTCTAGTTTTCAAAAATGTATAGGTTTGCTAGGTTTCCCTAGGTGCTGGCAGAGCTACGGCGCAAAAACAAAAGGTAGTCTTTTTGTCCGAATCGTGCTAAATTTCACTGGGAAATTGAGGTGCGACCATGCTGCGTTTTGCGCTGTTTCATGTCGCAGCCACTATGCCTACCCACGCAAGTGAGGTACCGTTTTTTTCGGGAGACCTGGGGGCACGCTGGGTGGGTGGAAATTTGTTGATCCACGCAGATTCCAGAACTTTCCACCACAGAAATGTGAGGAAAATGTGTTTTTTTGGTCAAATTTTTATGTTTTCAAGGGATTCTGGGTAACAAAACCTGGGGGTAGGCAGGCGAGTCACCCCATCCTGAATTGCCCTGGGTGTCTAGTTTTCAAAAATGTATAGGTTTGCTAGGTTTCCCTAGGTGCTGGCAGAGCTACGGCGCAAAAACAAAAGGTAGTCTTTTTGTCCGAATCGTGCTAAATTTCACTGGGAAATTGAGGTGCGACCATGCTGCGTTTTGCGCTGTTTCATGTCGCAGCCACTATGCCTACCCACGCAAGTGAGGTACCATTTTTTTCAGGAGACCTGGGGGCACGCTGGGTGGGTGGAAATTTGTTGATCCACGCAGATTCCAGAACTTTCCACCACAGAAATGTGAGGAAAATGTGTTTATTTTGTGAAAAACTTAGCTTTGCAAGGGATTCTGGGTAACAAAACCTGGTGGTAGGCAGTCGAGTCACCCCATCCTGAATTCCCCTGGGTGTCTACTTTTTAAAAATGTATAGGTTTGCAAGGTTTCCCTAGGTGCCGGCAGAGCAAGGGGGCAAAAACTACAGGTAGGCACTTTGCCAAAAAAGGGTCAATTTGTAACTGCTAAATTTAGGTGTGACCACGTTGCATTTTCCGCCGTTTCCTGTCGCAGGCACAAGGCCGACCCACACAAGTGAGGTACCGTTTTTATCGGGACACTTGGGGTAATTCAGATTTGTAAATCAACTGTTATTACCAATTGAGCTTTCATGCATTTCTCCCTTTGAATGAAAGACATTGAGTAAAAAAAAAATCTTTCTGAAAAATGACCAATAATTCTCATGCTAGTATGAGTATTCCCAACTTTGAAAATGTGCAATTATATACTGTTTCTGAAGTCTATAATTTGTACCCAATTCAGAAATACATAGGTGTCTTTCATACAGATTATTCCATGTATACATTTTCCAAGACAAAGTGCACTATACCCAGTAAATGAAAAAATACCATTGCAAGTTGCTGCTCAGTTTTTGGATCTGGGTTCGTCGGGTTCTTGGTGAAACTACAAGTCCTATATATCCCCACAACCAGGAAGGTCTAACGGATGTAACGGTATATTGCTTTCCAAGAACTGTCAAAATTAGAAAAAGTTATAGGTGAAAACGTTGAGACAAAAGGCTGTTTTTTTCAAAAAAATTTCAAATATTCCAATATCTAACTGTTAGTTTCTATAACGAAACCTTCATGGATTTAGACAAATGACCCCTTTCTGAATTCAGAATTTTGTCTACTTTTCGAAAATGTAAAGCCTTCCAGGATCCATTATTGCTTTCAAACTCATTTCTACCATTAACTGGAAGGAGGTGGAAAGCTCTAAAAATAGCAAAAATAGGCTATGTCCCAGAAAAATGCCAAAACTGAGGGAAAAATTTCGGTTCTCTGACAAAAGTCTGTCATTCTCTGAAAGCTGAGAAAATGGAGATTTCAACCCCACAAACCTTTTTGTGATACCATTTTCAGGGAAACACCCAGAGGCTTTCATTTGCAGCCCGTTTTTCCCATTTTTCTGAAAAAAACAAAAAAATCACTATATTTTGCTAAATTTCTGGGCCCCCTCCAAGGGAATCCACAAACCCAGGGCGCCTTTAGAATCCACATGATGTTGGAAGAAAAGGACGCAAATTTGGCGTGGATACCTTATGTGGTCAAAAAGTTACAAGGGCCTAAGCGCGCACTACTCCAAAACGCCAAAAAAAGCCTCAGCACAGGAGGGGAAAAGGCCTAGCAGCGAAGGGGTTAATTTACATGTTTAGTTAGTTTATGAAGCACTGTGGTTTACCTTGCCTTCGCTTTAGAGCATTGTGTGAATGCTTGCATGAGAGAAGTTGATTGTGGAATACAATCAAGGCGAATTTAAATTGCTTAGTATGTAGGTGTTTCCTAAACTGCTTATTGTTCAATTCTGCCAGCAAGCACAGATTAAGTGCAATTTCGCTCCATATGTTTTTCTGGAACCTTTCTATGGCCAATCAAAGGGCCAAAGCTTCTTTTTCAATCACTGAATAATTTAATTCAGAACCTCTACGACATCTAGAAGCACACACAATAAATGTATCTGTCCCTTCCCTCTTTTGAATTAACACTGCTCCAACACCATTTGCACTCCCATTGTTTACAACTATAGTTTCTTCCTCTGTAATGAATTCTTGTAAACACGGAGCATTCCTAAGATGATTCTTTACAGAAAGAAATTCTTGTTGACAATCATCATCCTATACAAATGATTTCTTTCCACTAGCAATGTTCTCATATGCCCAGTCTTGTCCGCATATGAAGGAAGGAAGGAATTTGAAATAGTATTCAGCCATTCCCAAGAATGACGAGCGTTCTTCCTTATTACATGGTTCTTTGAGTTTTTGAATAATTCCTACCAGCTCTTTCTTGGGTAACAAACTTTTCTCAGAAATATGATGACCTAAACAGGTCACCTCTTTCACTCCAAATTTGTATTTATCTATTCTCACTGTTAAACCAGCTTTCTACAACTTCTCCAAAACACATTTCACAATATCATCAAGTTCTTCTTTTGTTTTTCCATAAATTAAAAGATAATATTTTACACAAATCACATCTTTTAACTCTATAGTCATAATTCTCTGAAATAAAGAGGCTGCCAAAATCAAGCCAAAAGGCATTCTTAGAAATGTATCTGCTCCCATGGGTGTTATGAAGGCTGTTGAATTTTGTGATTCTTTGTCAACATCAACCTGATGGATGGCTGGCGCTAAGTCCAAAGTTGCAAAAAACTTGGCTTTTCCTCTGTGTAGCTATAATTTCATCTATATTGGGAAGAGGAAATGTGTCTACTACATCTTCCCTGTTCAATGCTCTCAAGTCAAAGCAGAAACAAATTTCCCCATTTAATTTTTTTGCTATGACAACGAGAGCCAACCATTCAGACGCTTCAACAGGTTAAATTATTTTGGAACCAATTAACTTCCCTATTTCTTTTTGTACCCCTTCTTGAATATTAGGAGGAATCCTCCACAACTTGGACGTAACTGGTTGTGCACCAACCCTCATTTTCATGCGGTGCTTATAACCCTTTAGACATCCCAACGCATTCCGGAACAACCCTTTTATGTTTGTCCACAACTGCACCATCTCATCAAATATTTCCTTCACCTGAACTTGTGTCTCCGGATTTGGATTCAATGTCACATTCAGTAAACGTTGATGTGACCAGCCCAAAATGTAATCACCTGACTTTGAAACATAAACCTTACCAGCCCAATTCTACTCCAAAACTCTATGCAAGCCATAAAATAGCCCCACATATCAATTGGTATTGGTATTCACCCATAACCTACAAGAGAAATATCCATTTTACACAACTGTACTTTCTCCTTAAAAAGTATGTAAACATATCCCTTGAAATCACTGTCAGATGAAAACAGGAGTTAAACTTCATTCTTACCTTCAACCAACACATCATCCATTGGATGCTCACTCTTAGAACCACCCACTTGAAAATGAGTTTCTTTTATCTCTTGTTGAATCTCTTTCTTCACTTTACTCATACAGAACTTAGAGAAATGGCCTTTCTTACCACATCTATAACTTGTAAATTTGCATAGAAGGGCAAATTGTAGCATTAGCTTTATGCCGTGCTATCCTACATCTAAAACTTGTGACTTTGTTTATTTGAGTGTTTTTATTATCATACATGCTCTCAGTTTTTGGTTTGACATGACATATTACCTCTGCTATCTTGTGAGACTCTGCTTTTATCTTACTCTTGTTATTTCTGAGTTCATCTGCACATTTTATCAAGTGTTTCACCCTTTTTGCAAAGCCGCAATAACTTATTCCAACTGTGCCTCATCCTTCATCCAAAGTTCTTCTCTTATCTTATCATTATAACACTGGAAAACAAATTGATCACTAATTCTTTCCTCTGTTGCCCCATGCTCTTTTGCATGAAGTAGACAAGTTGAACAAAACTGTTACAAAATCTGCTACAGATTAATCTTTGTTCTGTTCTCTCAACACAAAGTAATACCATTCCAAAATCCTACTAACCCCTGGAAGATAGTGTCTGTCCAATATAAATTTGCACACTTCTTACTCATTCAATGATCTTTGGTCTGCTGCACTTAACTCTTGAAGATTTCCTAATATTTCCTGTCCCTCACCTTTTACACAATGTAACAGTAATTAATGTTTACGCTTCTCAATAGATTTTGCGTAATTCACAAATAGTTTTTCCAGTCCTGTCATTTTACCATTGGTTCACCTGGAGTGCCTAAAAAAAAATGGGGGCTGAGTGATATTCTGCAAGGCTTTTCCATTTTATTAAGAACCCATACAAATTATTTTTTTGTTGGCTTCTGACCTCGGAACAGATTATTATCCATGACTCAACAAAAACAGAATGAGTTCTTATACATTGTTATTCATAGCAACTAATGCACCCACAAACGTGTTCTGAAAATGATCAACAGTACTATTACAGAAATTTCACACAAAAATAAATATAGGAGTGTGCTCCAATAGCACATTCCTATGTAAAAGGGAATTACCCCACTCCTGCACTTCCAAACTCGTGATGAGGCCGTATATATTCATGTATTGAACACAATTTGTTAGGTTTTGTTATATAATCTTCACATATGTATTATGAACAGTTATAAATAGAGGGGCAATTAAATATGGGAGAACCTGATCTCTGAGCGGTAGTGGCATTTATTAATGAGGACACACTGTGTATGGGTGGACGGAGATGTAATTCAGAACTTGTCCTGACCTTGGTGTATGTGGATTTGTCTGTTTCTGTGATTATTTATATGTGTTTGTGTAAATGTGATTGCATGTTTCTGGGTGTAAATGGAGCAATAGCATATCAGTGGATATATATGTCAATTAATATGTCAGTCCAAACAGTTGTACAGCAATTGAGTGGTGTAAGAAGTTGTGAATTTAAAAGAATATAACCAGGACCAAAAGACAGTTTTTCTCTGAAATGACTGTAAATGTCATCTTTGTCATTAGTGGTATCCCACTTTCTGCTCTCTGACTTGTCAGTGAACTGCTACCCTTCCCGCACAGCTCCACATGATAGCTGCTGCCCCTGACACTTGCTGGTCTGAGTTCGAGGCCCTCCCACAGGCACCCGCCTGCGCCTCAGCTCTGGTGGTCCAGTGGGGAGCTTCTCTGCTCTGTTTTTGCTCTGCCATCTGTTTATTTGCCTTCTAACTTTCATTTTCCCGTCTTTCTATTTCCTGTGCTTTTTCACTTTTTTTTACTGTTTTCACTTTTCATATCTTTTTTCTCTTTGTGCACCTTTTTCTCCATGTCCCTGCCTCTGGTCGCCCCTCCCCCCCAGCATTGCTTCCCGCTTTCCTGCCTCCCAGTTGTCTACCCCTCCCCCTCACACTCACAAAGGTGCAGTAAAGGCAAACCGTCCGCAGCAGGTCAAGCATGCACCATGCCCAGTGCCAAGGACCCTACTTCTCAGACCATCCACCACTACAACGCCAGCACCATCTATGCCCTCAACACCAGACAGCATACCACCTTCCACCAGGCATTGCTGAATGACATCCAGGGCCCTTTCTCCTGCACTGCAGCTGCACCTTCTCCTGTCACCACACACCAGCCCCACCCACTGCATGACCAACAAATACCGGACACGACCGCCTCATCTGCACTGCTCGACACCTCATTAGAACACCAAAGAAAGCAGCCCTGAAAAAAGGCTCAACGCCATTGAACTCAACAGTAACGATCTTCTCGCCTCTTGCAGCCATCGTAAGGAACCACTGACTGAACATCTCCTATGCAGACGACACCCAGCTGCTTCTCTCCCTCACCAATGAACCCACATTCACCATGAGCAATTTCCACAACGGGATGAAGGCGGTTGTCACATGGATGAAGAACAGCTGCCTCAAGCTCAACTCAGAGAAGTTCTCAGCATGGGCTCCACCTGTGATAAATCCTGGTGGCCTGCAGCACCTGGAACCCACCAGAGACCATGCACAAAACCTCAGCATCAACTTGGACTACTCGCTCAACATAAGTTGCCAAATCAACACTGTCTCATGATCCTGTTTTCACATGCTATTCCTGCTCCGAAAAATCTTTGAGTGAATCCCCACGAAGTCCAGAAAGACGGTCACCCATGCACTCATCAGCAGCAGAATCAACTATGGCAACGCACTCTATGCTGGCATTACTCAGAAACTCCTCAAGAAACTACAGTAATTTCAGAACGCCTCCACCAGACTTATCCTCAACATCCCCCACTGCAGCCACATCTCCGGCCACCTGAGAGACCTCCACTGGATCCCAGTCAGAAAAATACTCACCTTCAAGCCCCTCACGCATGCCTACAAAGCCTACATGATGGAGGACCTGTGTACCTTAACCAATGACTCACATTCCACGGACCCACCAGAGACCTCCCCCCGCCCAAATGGCCTTGGCTACCATCCCACATATCGGCAAGACCACAGCTAGAGGAAGATCCTTCTCCTACCTCGCAGCAAAGACCTGGAACACCCTCAATCCCTACCTCAGGCAATCACCATCACTGCCTCAACTCAGGCAGGACCTCCAGACTTGGCTCTTCAACTGAACCTAAGGACCCTCAGCGACCAGCAGTTCTCCCCCACCAGTGCTTTGAGACCCGTACAAGTGAGTAGTCGCAATCGACAAGCAACCTGATTGATGGAGTACACATCACAGATCTTTAGCTTGTACTTAATGCTGCTAAACGTGCCATTCTTTTTAGAGTAAAATCACTTGGGTTGGAGGTGAAATCTTGCTTCGATATTTCTAATTATCTTGATGACCTAACTTCGTTGTACCTCCTTCCAGTTTGTTCAATGCAGCAAGGAGATCACAAATGTACAAGGAGAGTAAAAATGGAGCAAGCAGGCAACCTTGTTTTAATCAATTTTCTGTGGAACGCCCATGGTTAACGCCAAGTAAAATGCTGAGCTAGGTGGAAGAATAGAGTGCAATTTAAATTTTAAGTAGCGGCTCTTGAATATCAACATCACACATAGGAAGGTCTGTCCACATGGTCAAATGCTGTAGAAAAATCATTATCGGCCGCAAAGACAGGCATGCCCAGTGAAAATACATATTGCTTCAGAATGTTGAACTATTCAGTTTAAAACTGGCTTGATCCAATGGTATTTTGTCATTGTCAACCAGCCAGCTATGCATATGAATTAATACACTTATGGTGAAAATGTTCCCAATGGACTCAAACAGAGTTATCTTTCTGTAGTTTCTATGTAGGCTCATTGAGCCTTTCGTGTGTAAAGAGAAAATCATACTACCCGTCCATACCAACAAGAGCTGTCTGGATATATAGCATTATTTAAAACAAGGCACCCAATAGTCTTCCTTCAGCTTTATAATAGAAATGGGTAATTGGCCTGAGCCCCTGGCTCCTGAAGCTTGGACACAATGAATGATGTCCCTAATCTGTATTTTAGATGGGCAGATGCAGTCAGCTCCTTCAAACAGCTGGGAACCAGTGGGTAAAATAATTCACAACCTCTGTGGGATTGGCAGCATAAAGATTGGAGATGAACTTCAACCAATCCTCACTTGAGAGCAAGCAGGTTTTAGGAGCCATGCCGCTTCTGCTCGCCAATGCATTAATTTTCTAGAAACCTCTGGGTTCTCTATGGGTTATTGCCTCACACAGGTCTTTCCAGATCTTATCAGCCTGTTGTTTGACTATAGAAGCTTTCAATCCGGACTGTCTTCTTTTCAATAGATTAATTAATTTCCTTATCTCCCAGAGAAGCATATGAATTGTCGTCTTTGCAACGGATTAATACATTTATTTAGAATAAAGCCTTTGTGAGGGTTGTAGAGAGGTCCTTTTTTTACCTGACTAATTCCCAGTGCCAGCGGTTGTTTCACCACAAACGTTGAATTGTCAAATTCAACTAGAACTGTCAGTCTCTGCTCTGTTGTATCCTTTCACACATTTTTTTAATTCAAACTTTAGCTTTTCGTTATTGGAGGCAGTTCAATGCACCTTCCCATTTGATGTATTAATATGCATCTTTTCTCACACCATATTCTAAGGGAAAGTTACTTTTGGAAGGTTACCAACAAAGAATGATGATACTTACTGTCACTGAAGGGGTATTTAGAATCTTCAAATCAACTAGGAAACTAAAAAGGGTCAAAGCAGCAATGACAGTCAATTATGAACCTAGACTTTGAGCGAATATGAGTAGAGTGAGCGGGAATATCTTAATCAAGCGTTCTATTAACAATAATGACTCTTTATTCCTGCAAATTCCTAAAAGAAGCTTCCCCCTCTTATTTACTCTGCACGATCTCAGAAAAAATGTGCCTATGAATGTTTAAAGTTTCTTCACTCTCTCTGCCAGTGAACAGACTTATGGCATGATTGAAGACCTTATCACTGTAATCCCGAAAAAAGTAATCTATCAGTACTTTCTGTTTGTGAGAAATTGGTTTATTTCTTGACTGGGTGTAAGTATAGTCAGGCAGAAGCCACAATCCCTTGCAGTGTGAACCACAAAAAGTCCTTAAATTAACCTGTGCTTAACCCTGTGTAGTGTGGCCCAAAAAGAAGTCAGACTTAACTTAGAGGCAAACTGTAAAGTATTTATACAGCACACAAAAAGTAATAAAGTGAAAATACAACACAAGAAAAATCCTAAATCAATTTATAAAAATAGAGTACATTTTAATAAACTATTTGACACTAGAACAGCAAAAATCCACTCAATGAAAGGAAAGATATGAATTTTGACAATGTAAGTTACAAAATAGTGCTCAAAGGATCAAAGCACCGATCTCAGGCACCTAGTCACATTGGGCCATGTCAAAAGTTAAGGCCGACCAGAATAGAGTGCTGTTCAAATACAAGAGGTGAATTGGGCCTGGTCAGTGCTTAGCTTCGGACTTAAAAGAAATTCTGAGGACAAATGTTTGGATGGTAGAGTTCAGCAGGGCAAGGCTGCAGGAGGTGTCCAAAGAGGGAGCGTCGTTGTCGAATGGCCTTGGGTTGAAGCTACGATGAAGAATACTGGGTTCAGACTTAGTCACCTAAATAGATGTAAAAAATGCCAGTGTTATGGAGCAGAGGTCTGAAGCCAAAGACAGTTCCACAATGTTGAGTTCCCCTTTGGTGAAAGACAGCTGAAATGGATTTCCTGCTGCAGAGAAGAATGTAGCAGGAAAAAGCCATAAAGTCAATGCAACAGGTGATGCACCTCGGGCGGATAGGCCAGCAGGTTGGCACTAGCCTTTTTCTAGTTCTCAGAGAATTTTTGGCCAAATTATAACTAGGAACTCAGTTTTGGAAAATGCCATCCGGGGACCTTTAACACCACAACCAAGGATCCTGACTGGTGAGGCACCTTTTAGGGGTTCAGTACTTAGGTTGGGTCCAAGTGCGGGTTGAAGATGGTGGGAGCCTTTCTATTTCCTGATGGCTCTGAACAGGAGTCCAGCAAACTAGCCTTTGGAGTCACTCCGGTAGTCCTGGGTGCAAGTGTATATGAACTGAAAGAGACCAAGAAGAGGGCCCTATTTCAGAGAACCAAAGCCAGCAACAACATCATCAAAGAACTCTTCATGATCATCAAATAATTCACCCACCCTGCAGCCATATCCAACTCCATCACCCCTTCACAGGACCACTGCAATCAACTCTCAAACTTCTTTAATGACAAAATCTCTGATATATAGAAGAATCTTAAGTTTCCACCTCCTTTCACGGCCCTAGCACATTCACGTGCCCTCACTGCAGGAGCCCAATAACTCTTCAACAGGACCAATTAACCTCCAATGAAACCACAGAGATCATGGCATCCACCAACTCAAGGCCCCAACTCACCCCTGCCTGACTCACTGCTTCAGCCTAGGAAGCACCATGATAAGCTCAATACTACAGTCCATCATCAACACATTCATTGCCACTGTCACATTTTCAGATGCCTGAAAACAAACAGATGTCAACCATCTCCTCAAGAAGCCATCTGCAGACCCAGATGTCTTTAACAACTATCAACCTATCTCTCTGCTTCCCTTCCCCTAAAAAAGTATGGAAAAACAATCAACAGCAAGCTTTTCCCCACATCGAACAACACAAACTTCTCGACCACTCACAATCAGGATTTTGAAGCAACTATAACACCAAGACGGAATTCATCACAGCTATTGATGACATATGCAGTATCATTGACCGAGAACACTCCTCGGCCCTAATTCTACTCAACCTCTCCACCACATTAGACACACTCGCCCACCATACATTCCTCATCAGACTCCGTTACACAGAAATTCAAGGACCAGACTCAAATGGGTGATATCCTTTCTGACCCAAAGAACGCAATGGGGCAGGCTGCCACCTTTCACCTCTGAACACAAAAATGTCAGCTGTGGAGTCCCAGAGCAGTAATACCACAACCCCACCCATTTCAACATTTACTTGGCACCCCTTGCGAACATCTCCTGCTTCCACAGACTCAGCATCATCTTGTACCTGCAAATCATACTGTTCCTCTCGGAAGCCCTCGTCAACACCAAAAACAAATTCAAAAGTTGTGTGACAGATGTCGCCATATGGATGCTCACCAACTGCCTGAAACTCAATGCTGAGAAAATCAGAAGGCATGATAGACTTGATTTTCAGACCCAAAAACTCCACCTAGAACCCCACCTGCTAGCCACTGAACTGGGGCTCACCCCAACACCCACTGACTGGGAACAAAACCTAGGCATCAGCCTGGACACCGAGCTCCCCATGAGACCCCCAAATCAACATTGTCACTTCTGCTTCCTTCAACATCCCATGCATGGTCATAAAGATCTTTAAATGGTTCCCCATGGACACCAGGAAGACAGTCACCCAGGTTTTGATCATGAGCAGGTGAGACTTCAGCCACGCTCACTACCACAGATTACCTGCCCACTTCACACCCAAGCTCCGAACCATCCAATATGCCGCAACAAGCCTGGGCCTCAACCTACCCTGCCACACACACACTACGCCACACCTCGGTAACTCCACTGACTACCCATCTTGAAACACTGGCAATTCAAGATGCTCACCCTCGCCTTCAAGCACTGCATCAGAAGGGACTTTCCTACCTCAACTGCCATCTGCACTGCCACCAGCCAAGCCAGAACCTCTGATCTACCTGGCTATAACTCACATACAACTCCCACATTTGCAGAAATAGGTTCAGAGGCTGCTCATTCTCCTATATAGCAGCAAAGACCTGGAACGTCCTTCTCCAGGACATCAGAACAGCCACCGCATTCACAACATTCAGCAAGGCGTTGAAGATGTGGCTCTTCAACTGATGACCCTGACCTTCTGCACCTACTCCTTACCTAGAGACTTTCACAGGTGATTAGTTCATGCTCCACAAAACCTTTCAGATTAAATTACAAGGACACAATGCTCATCAAACAATACAATAAAATTAAGAGCCGGAGGCAAATATTTAGTTTCTACTTCAAAATCAATCAATCATGCATTTGTTAAGCGTGACTACTCACCCGTAAGGGTCTCCAGGCATGGGGGGGGGGTTAGCAGGCTTCAGTCCATCGAGGGGGGGGTCTGTCGAAGAGCCAGGTTTTGAGGTTTCTTGCGAAGAAGAGGAGCGATGATGTCTGTCTGAGGTGGAGCGGCAGGGCATTCCAGACTCGGGCAGCAGGATGGAGAAGGAGCGGCCGAGGGGGATCCATTGAAGGTCTTGAGTAGGAGGCGGAGGGTTTGGAAGGAGGAGGAGAAGACGGAGTTGATCTGGTGGTCCATTTTGAGCTCGGAGTCTGGGATGATTCCCAAGTTGAGTATGTGGTCCGTGGGGGTGGGCGGGCTTCCAAGAGCGGGGGGCCACCAGGTGTTGTTCCATGCAACAGGGTTTGGGCCCATGATGAGTACTTCTGTTTTGTTGGTGTTTAGTTGTAGGCAGCTGTTTTTCATTCATTTGGCAACCGCTTCCATGCCTTCTCGAATGTTGTGTCTGGCGGTATTGGGTTCGTTGGATAGGGAGAGGATGAGTTGGGTGTCATCTGCATATGACACAATGTTGAGTCCATAGGTTCTGACGATGGGATGAGCGGAGCCATGTAGAAGTGGGGAGATTGAAATCAGTTGAAGAGTTAGGGCTGAGGGAGGATGGATTGGAAGAAGTCAAGGATGTGGTGCTCTTCGATGAATGTGGCGAGTTGGCTGTTGATGGCTTTCTCGATGACTTTCCCTGGGAATGGGAGCAGGGAGATGGGTCTGTAGTTTTTGAGGTCGTTGGGGTCCGCCAAGGGTTTTCCAGGAGGGGGTTGACTCGGCGTGTTTTCAGTCATCGGGGAACATGGCGGTTGACAGGGAGTGGTTGATGGTGTGGCGGAGCATGGGTGCTATGGTGTTGGTGGCTCTGTTGAAAATGTGGTGTGGGCAGGGGTCCGTGGGGGCCCCTTAGGGGATTGACTTCATCGTCTTCAATGTGTCTTTAGTGGTGAGGGCTGTCCAGTTGTCGATTGCTGGCTTCAGGGTGTCGGGTTGGTTGGTGAGGGTTCAGTGTGTCGGTTGTCTACGTCAAAGTCGTTGTAGATGCTCTTGATTTTGTGGTGGAACAAGGTGCTGAGTTTGTCGCAGAGGTTGTGTGAGGGAGGGATATCGGTGGACTCGCTGGTGGGTTGGCAAACTCCTTGATGATGTTGAAGAGTTCTTTGCTGTTGTGTGCGTGAGTGGAGATTCGGTCTTCAATTGCTTTTGTCCTTGTTTTTCTGATGAGTTGGTGGTAGGCGTTGGTGGCGGCTTTGAAGTTGTTGTAGGCTTCTGTGGATTTGGTGTTCCTCCAGGCCTTTTTGAGGCGGCGGTAAGTGCGTCTGGACTCTTGAAGTTGGGTGGTAAACCATCTGGCTTTCTTGGCGTGGGTGTTGTTGTTTTTCTTCAGGGGGCCCATGGTGTTGGCGCTGTCGATGATCCATCTGTGCAGGGTTCCGGCTGTGGTGTTGGGGTCATCGTTATCTGTGATGGTTAGGGTGGAGTTGCTGAGTGATGAGGTTAGCTGGTCGTCGGTGATTCTGGTCCAGTTTCTTCGTGGGAGCAGGTGCAGGTGTCTGTGGATGGTGGGTGTTTCCAAGGGTACAATGGACGCATCGATGGTCAGTACATGGGAGTTCGGTGGTGTGGCTGAAGGTGATGGAGACACAGAGGGGGAGTGAAAGGGGGAGATTGAAATCAATAAAAAAGGAGTGAAAACGGAGGAGAGACACAGAGAGGGAGTGAAAGGGGGAGATTCAAATCAGTAAAAAACGTGAGAAAATGGAGGAAAGACACAGAAGGAGAGTAAAAGGGGAGATTGAAACCAGTAAAAAACAAGTGAAAACTGAGAGAAAGAGCGGAGCGAGAGAAAGGAGACACAGGTCCACTGGACCACCAGGGAGGAGGTGCAGGTAAAACCTGCGGGTGGAGGTGGGCCTTGAACTTCAGCACTCAAGAGTGGCGGGGCTCGGGGGAAGGTCTCACTTGACAGTGGAGCTGCGAGGGGGAGAGCAATTTCACTGACAATGAGTTAGTGGTCTTGTTCGCCTGTCCCCACAGCGACCGCCATTAAGTAGGGGTCGGGGAGGGCTGGAAAACTGGGAGGCAGGAGGGGAGCTAGATTGGGCTGGTCGCATTAATCGTGCTGGGGGAGGGGCCGCCGGGGCAGCAGAGGCAGGGAAAAACAGGCAGAAAAGGCAAAAGAGAAGAAAGAGTGGAAATGAGGCACTGAAAGGTGACAGAAAGTGGTGGAAAGACACAGAAGGAGTGTGAGAGGGGAAGTTTAAATCAGTGAGAAACATGTGAAAACGGAGGAAAGACAGAGGGGAAGTGAAAGGGGGAGATTGAAATCAGTAAAAACGATTGAAAATGGAAGAAAGACACAGAGGGGGATTGAAAGGGGAGATTTAAATCAGTAAAAACGAGTGAAAACGGAGGTGAAACACAGAGGGGGAGTGAAAGGGGGAGATTGAAAGATTGAAATTAGTAAAAAATTGAGAGAAAACAGAGGAAGGACATGCTTTGGATATGATGAAAAATTGCTCGCCAAAACTTAAAAGGTTGATCAAGAAATAAAGTCTTAAGTCTTCAGGTCCAGAGTCAAGGGAGTGGGGTCTGTGTTATCCTTTAGGTTACCTAATTGACAAGTCTGCTTTTTTCGGAATTTAAAGTTCATTTCCAGGATTACATCATTGTAATAGTACACAATTGTCACAAGGGCAGATTTTAGAATCCACTAAACTATCTATATTTAAATCTTGGGGACTCAATTTGGAAACAAATCTTAATTTCCTTCCTCCCTTTTCTTTCACCCTTCGTTGTTTTCTCCTTTTTCTCAGTTTTTACCACTTTTCTTGGAACTACTGGTGAATTGAGGGGTTTAGATTGCTCGTACACTTTCTTTTTGTTAAGAATTTGAAACAGTGCATGAGATACATACATTGAGGGCTTACTCTCCATGTTACACAAAATAGATGATTCCGAGACTATAAATAACTCACCTTGGAAAAGGGAATCTGCCATAGAAACTATCTCATGCTTCTGCAAGAACAGAAACAACAGTAACCTTTGACCAAGGGCAGCCAACCTGTATATCAACCACCAAACTTTCTCTTAGATGTACCTCATCCTTGTTTCCTCCTAACGCTACCTCTGCCTTTATGGTGGTTCTTCAAGTATTACAGACTAAATATCAAGCATGTGTTCTCAGCTAAGTGTTGTTTTCTCAAACAAATTCAGAATTGATGTAAGATGTTTTTCTAAACTATGAAGTGATTCAGAATATTAAACATATTCTTCAGGTAAATGAAAGGAGATATTCACATTAAGGGGCCTATTAGGATGGCGGACGGACGCACCCCTGAGGTGGAGGGACCGTCCGGAAGGGCAGCGGCGTTCCCTCCAAGCAAATTAGGATGTGACTGCCACCCAGGTGGTCACATCCTGTGTCTTTAACATTGCGGTGGGTGCTGCTACAAGCAGCACCCGCCACAATGTTAAAAATGCATGCATTGCATTTGCATGCACAAAGCGGCAGGCACAGCGCAGTGCCTGCCGCTTTGTGCATGCAAATGCAGGGGGGTACCATAGGTACCCCCCATGTGCACCCCCACCACCCTTCACCCTGGGGGCCCGCAAGGGCCCCCCCAAAAGCAAAGGTCCACATACTTTTCAACGGCGGAAAAACCGCAGCGGAAAAGCATGTTTACACATGCTTCCTAATTTGGCTGGTGCTGTCTTGCAGACACCGTCACCAAATAGCAGGCTACACACCGCGGATCAGAGGCGGACGGACCTGCCGCCCGCCACTGATCCTACCGCCATCCTGATCTGGCGGGTGGTGTTTAAAGGGACCGCGGCAGTGAATCTGCATCCTCCGGGCCGGTGGTGGCTTCCACCGGCCCGGAGGATGCGGATTCACCGCCATCTTAATCGACCCCAAAGTTCTGGTGATCTCGAAATATTGGAAGCTCAGGTTTAAAGTTTACTTGGAGTGCTGTTGCACCAACCTCATGCTATCCGCCTCCACTCACTGCAAATACTGGTTCCACCAAAGCGTAAAGCTCACCGCACACACCCCTTGGTAGGGCGCAAAGTTGCCCACTCTTTACGCATCGCAAAGTATGACAGAAGATGTCAACAAATAGGTGACATGAACATGCACTTAGCACATGTTTCTTACTTAATTCAATGAACTCTGAAATGTCTTCACTTAAAATTACTATTAAAGAGTGCATTTACTGTTGAATTAGAGAATCTACTCACAAATGTGTGTTTAACCATGCTTCATTAAGATGTTTTCATAAAGTTTGATTGATATAAAACCATCTTCATTTAATAAAGAATGTACTCACTATGAAGAAAAAACCCAGCTTTCCTAAAAATGTGCTATGACGTGTGATTAACACATAATGAGTAGAAAATGTGATTAAAACCATCCTCATATATGTAGAATGTGATCCTAATTGAAACGATAAGGGTTATAAAATGTGTGCATTGTTGTTACACATATATGAATTTAAATGTTAGTTCTTAGTCATACTTACATTGATTTATTTTAAGATTTACTGTACGTTACACATAGTATGAATTAAATAACCTGTATTCAAAATTTATATTCAATTATGCTTAAATGTGCACATGCATATTAAATATGCAACACTGAATTTATTTTTAACTTGTCCTAACAGTGTAGGTCTGTATTTTACCATGCTGCATTTCATAAAATACTGTTTTCCATTTTCTGCTAACGAGACATTCCTTGCAGGTATTCACATGCTTTGTTAGTTTAGAACAGTTATATTACAGCACTAGAAATAGGGAAAAGAGACTGAGAAGAAGATCTTGATGAAGGTACATGGAGTAACAGAGCGCTAAATGAATGGATTGTTTAACAAATATTACAATCCACGTGTGACTCACAAAGGTGTCGTTCCCATGTCTAGTGTAGGACAGTCCATCGATGTTGCAGTCTACAATTTAGGGATTCGACAGGGACAATGGACCTCTGATGGTGTGATAAAGGGGGTGTTGCATAGTGGACTTTGCACATTTTATTATATACTGTTTCCCTTTAGATTTTTTTGGACAGATACTTTGCAGATCTCTTCCTAACTTATGCCCCTGCATATCTCTCTTGTTGGTTCCTTGCAGACACCTTCCCTGATTCCCCATCACCTGAATGGACTTAGAGAGGTTTTATACCTCAATACTTTCACATTTGGTTCTTGCGTAATTGTGGCTTAGGCTGACTTTCATCCCTGACCCATAGAAGACTCTTGACTGAGCTTCTGAGAAGCTAGCATTTCCCTATATTTGGATTTCTTTTATCCTGACCTGACTTTCCTAATGGAAATTACCAGATTTGTGAGGCTTTTATTCTTAGCCATCATCTGGACTTTGAAATCCTAGATTGGGAGAATCTTAGACTGTTTTCTGACCAAAAGATATCAATGTTACTTTTCTACATTGCATTTACAGAACTCCTTGTTCGTTTAATGCTAGTCCGCCTCAATTTCTTCAGGCATCTGGAAATTCCAGTGGTTATTCTGTATATTCATTGCAGGATTTTGATGGTAGTGTATTTAAACTTGATTATTAATTTGTAATAAAACTTGGTTGAACTTTGCAACCGATTCCTGGTCCTCGTGTAGTCAAAGGGGTTACCCTGTTAATTGAAATTCGGTTGAATGTGAATGCTAACTTCCATCACCTCTCAGTTGCGTTAATAAGGTCCATCGTAGGACCAATGGTAAGACAATGGGCCAAGAAAACGCTGTATCATCCTCATCTGCTGATGCAGGGCCGGCTCTAGGCTCACGGAGGCCCTGAGCAGGGAGTGTAGGTAGGGGGCCCGAGGCCGCCAAATCCCTGCCAGGCGCCGCCACGCAAATATGTATCTAAGGATATATATTTGCGTGGCGGCCCCTGGGGTTTGGCGGCCCTGTGCAGGTGCACAGCTTGCACATGCCTTAGGCCAGCCCTGGCTGATGGCAGTCCTTTACTTTCTCTATGCCCTCTGCTGCTGTTGAAGCTGCCTCTTTGCTTCTTAGCCGCTCAGCTGCAGCACCACCGACTGGCTTCACATGGTGGCTTGCAAAATGAATTTGCACAGCCTCACCTCCTGCTATGCCTCGTGTTCAATGCTCTGTATCTTCCACAAGCTCCCAAGGGACAAGGGGGCATATTATCAAGCACGGGCGATAAAATTATCGCTGCTTTAGCGGCAGAAAACAACCGCTAAAGCGGCGATAAGCCCTTTATCGCCACTTTAGCGGCAGTTTTCTGCCGCTAAAGCTGCGATAATTTTATCGCCAGTGCTTGATAATATGCCCCAAGGGAACTAGAGTGAGCCATGCGGATCCGGCTCCCAGAACAGGAGCTAGTGGCTCTTCACAGCTAGGCTTGGGACGGTATTCAAGACCAGGACCTCCACAGTCCTCTGTTCCACTTCTGTGCCTCCTTCCACCTCGATTATGCAGGCCAGCGGCAGGTCACCTGGATGAACAAATGTTCGCTCTTCACTGTGAAAACCTCCTCCTCCACCACAGTGAACTTGACAGATTTTACTGTGGATTGCAAGTGTATATCGCTCCTCTTCCATTCAATCACAACATAAAGTATGCTATCAGAATAGGCATGCAAAAGGTTAATACTTTCAGAGAAGCAATCCACTTTACAAACAGGAGATGGTTTCCCTGCGTTGCCCTCTGATCATAACATAGCATTGTGTAAGTGAAGTAAACAGACCTATAGGGTTCATGTTATGATAAGTGGTTTTGTAAAGTGCAGTATATGCTGTAGCTTCAGGCTGCTAGAGTGAAAAAATGTGTCCACACAAATTAGTCAAGATACTTATGCTATACATACATAGAATAGGAAAGAAAATCAGAAATGATGCAGGAGCGCAGACATGGATGGGATTGAAAATGGAAAAGAGTTCCATTAGCTGGCAGATCCCACAGAATAAGCTCTAACCTTGAGGACCAAAATGTTACTATACAAACGAAAAAGAGTGCATAGGAGAATAGATGCGGCATTTGTTGAGTAGAAAATAAGGATCGTGGTCATGTATGCCCTAGTGCATAATCACTATTGATTTAAAACATATTTTATGTTCTTCTATGATCCAGAGAAGGAAAATAACAGCAGGGGAAATATGATCTTTGTAAGAGCAGTTAGTAATTTTGAACTAAATGCAATTTCTTAAGAAGGTTTTTTTGAAGGGCCAGATACTAGAACTAGCATAGTCTAGGTGAGCTTGAATAAATGTGCTGATTACCTGTTAGTGACAATGCTTCCATGATTAGACCCTAAGTAACCTCTTATTTGCTTAGAGGTTAAGAAAGGGGAAATGAGTGAGAAGTGAAAAAAGCAACCTAGACTCTGGAATCATATGTATTGTCTGTTCCTGGTGCTCTCTTTGTGGACTCTGAGATTAGGGCTAGCAAAGGTAGTTCTAGGGGTATCAAAGGGCACACTAATTTATATGCTCAATTCTCACTAGCAATGTGCCGTCCGCACTGTTTCACTGTATATATTGCACCTGATTGTAATTTTTATTATATGAATGTTCAAATCTGATGCAAATAGAAACATGGAGGAGGAACCGTGCCCCCAATTAGGATGCATTTTCCACAGTGGCGGGTGCATCCGCATTTTTTACATTGCGGCGGACGGTGCTTGCAGCACCGGCTGCCGCAATGCAAAAAATGCATGTTGTACATTTCAATGCACAACATGACAGGCAACGCACCATAGATACCCCCCATGTGCACCCCCACCCCCCCCTTCAGCCTCGGGGCCCGCAACAGGCCCCCAAAGCAAAGATCGTATCCCTTTCCGTGGCGGCATTGCCGCCACGGAAAGGCATTCCTCACCGGTCATCCTAATATGGCTGGCGGTGTCTGATAGACACCGCCACCATATCAGGCCTCTTCTGCCTGGCGAAAAGCGGCGGACTGTCTCCCCCTCCGCTACGGTCCCCCCCACCATCGTAATATGGCGGGGGGAAGAAAGGTGGCAGACGGGCAGGGATGGCGGACGGATCGCCACCGCCTGCATGGCGGTGGCGATCCGTCCGCCATCCTAATGGACCCCATGGTTCTGATTGATTTATTTTGCTATAATTCACTGTATGTTTGGATCAAATATGTCAAATTATATATCCCTTGGGGCACGTAACATCAGTGAGAGTCAAAGGTGAAAGATGTCACTTCTGCTTCCCTGGTATCTTGGTGAATAACTTGGATGCAAATGGGTGCACATTCCAAAAATTTCAGAAAGTTATTTTTTACTTAAAACACTGTCCAAAATCAGTCCTTTCTCTATGATGTATGCTGAGAGAAGAGTTGTATTAGATCAGACAGAAATGGGCCTCTAGCACATTCTGTTTTCTTTGTCTGTCTAACTCAAAGAAAACTGTGTTTCTATCTGATGTGTGCATCTAAAACTGCTTTTTTAGATCACAAAGACAAGCTGACCACCAGCTACTTCTGTTGTGTTTCTAGGTCTACTCCTTTAGGAACCAGTATTCTCAGTTTTTGTAAAAAAAAAAAGAACAGAATTGCTATTTTTGGAATGGTGGCTGAGACAGGTCAGTTCGAAATGGTTACATCCTACTCTTACATCAGCATTTCCACTAAAATGCTGTGGTTTGCACTTTCCTAAAAACCAAGTTATAAATCATTTATTTCACTGGAAGGCTGCACACTCTTCAGATAGAAATATAGAACGACATTCTGATGGCGTTCCCTCATGTGGTTGATACTGTTTAAAATTTTATGACCGAAAAGTTCACAAAATCAAAAATTTAAATCATCAGTTTAAGGAGATTTCCTTCTCAGCCTGAGCATAATTTAATGGGATTTTTCAATTCACAAACATTCCTAGAAGTAGGTCTAGAAAGCTACGCTAAGAGCAGATTTGCAGTCGGACATCTAGGAATGCCATGTGACTTTTCTAAATGGATCCTCTTCTGATTCTGCGATTTTCACCTTAGAAGTCTGCCCTGGGGAATGCACCATTTTTTTCTGCAGGGAAAACATCCTTACCGGGTCAGAACAGTGTGAGGCTAATACTGTAGTGGACTGTTCCTATCACGGCCAGAAGAACCTGTGCCATTGAATGCACTTACATCTGCCAAAATCGCTTTTAGAAGTATTGGGTGGCCTAAACATTTATTTTGATGCAAATTGTCAATTTGAATGTCGCCCTATGCCACTTAGATAAGTATAAGTAGACTTGTTTCTAGGCTGAACTATACCTTTGACAACCAAGCACTTTAATTTTTTTTTTTTTTTAAATCGATGTTTTTAAACAGAAGAATGGTGCTTTACTGTAAACTAATGGAATGAACGCTTGAGTGCTTCTTGTAATAGTTTATTCTAATGTATTTAATGCACATTTTGACAAAATAATATTTTGTATCACTGATATTGGAAGTAGCTTCCCTGCAATTTTTTTCATATCTATATAAGGATAAAGATATCTATATCGCTAGCTTTACCGTTGATCTAGCTGCATAGGGCAACTTTGAAAAACAAAATATTTTTATGAATGTGAAAGGTCGCCAAATAAATTTACACATGTGCAAAATATAATACGCTAATACAATTTAAGCACATGCATTTATCCAACTAACACCTTTTGTGAGTGCAGGAGAGAACAGTGGTGTGCCAAGTGCGAATGTATGTACAGGGCGGGTCGTAGGATTTGTCGGGCCCTGGGCAGAACCAGAATATGCAAGGCCCCCCTAATTTGCATAAGATGTAATATCACAGGAAGTGGTACCACAGGAAGTGACTTCAATTGACCATTCATGGCATTATAGACATAGCTTTGTAAGAAGCTACTTATCTAGTGTGGAAATCTGTAACATGGCTAATAATACATATAAAAACCCTAATAAAATAAGTACAAATATTTTAAAGCTCTGTTGTGTGGAAATACAAACATTAATTCAATTGGATGGAAAAATTAGTCCTAGGTCTCTCTAAAACTGATATTTTTACTCTGATGCACTAATTGTTTCCAGATTAGCGCATGATTAAAATTCACGATTCCTGTGGGGCAGTATGCTTTGTCAGCCCTGGCATATGTTTCCCTGGTGGACCTGTGGTATCCCCCATTACTGTTTTCTGGGGCCAGGCAGCAGGGCATGAGCTCTGATCTCTAGATGTCAAGTCTGGACATGGGCAAAAATGTTCCTACATGGAGCTAGAATTCTTAAAGAGGTCAAAAGGAATGAGTGCAAACAGAGCTGATATTCTGCAAACACATAAAGGATGGTTCAAGATCAAAAACCTTTGGAAAGGAAGACACAAATCCCAAAACTAAGCCAATTTTTTACATGGAAAATAAAGTGTCAGGGAATTGCAATTGGTGGCAGAAGGCTCAATATATGTAGCAGCATACTAGTTCAAAGAAATTTTTACCTCTCTTGCACCCTGTTACTTTTGTTTTACTGACTCTGCTACAGAAACCTACCTTCCCTCTCTTTGCTGTACTTTCCACCTGACCTCTTGCCCAGTCTATTTCCTTCTCTTGCTGGTTCGACCCCTCTTACATCCACATCAACATACATGCTCATCTCTCAACGTCTCATTTATCCACAAGCCTCTAATCTTCTCTCTCTGGTTCTGCCACTCTTAAATCCATCTTTCCCGTCCATGCTCTACCATTTACCTTTCATCATTCCACCCAGCCTTTCACCTTCTCTTTCTGGTCTTGTCCCTCTTACATCCACATCTCTGTTCCCTGCCCTACTCTTAACCTCTTTTTTATCATTACCTCTCCCCTTTATGCTTTACTCTTAATGTACTGTATTTCTCACCTCTTCTGCAGCCTCTGACCAAATGTGGATTCTGGCACTATCTTCACCTCACCACATCTCTCACCCTCCCTCTTCTTTTTCTCACTGATTCTGCCCTTCTATATTTGCATCTCACAATTCCCTCTCTCTTCTCTGCTTAAGGTCTCCTAAAAGTTCTTATATATCTATCTCTCCCATCCATGTACTGCTCATCACCTATCATCTCTCCCTCCAGCCTCTTAACTTTTATTGCCTGTCTGTCCCCTTTACATCCAGCGCTCCCCTTCGACTAGACCCAGCAAGTTATTTTGCCTTACTGTTCCTCTCTTACATCCACATCTCCCTTCCATGCTCTATACTTCCCCTCATGTCTCCTATTGTCTCTTACCTTTCTCACTGATTCTGCCTCTATTAAATCCTCCTCTCACCTCCCTGCTATACACTTCTTCTCATCTCTCGCCAGCCTCTAACCTTCTTTCGCTGAGTCTACCTCTTTAACATCTACCTTTTTCCTGCATACCTCACCCAGCCTCTTACTTGCTCTTCAAAGTCCTGCCTTCTTATATCCACCCCTCACCATTTCCCCAACTCACAATTTAAATTCTCCAGATAGTTTAACTCTCCGATCCAAGCACTGCCTTTAACCTTTCGTCATTCCACTCAGCCTCATCTTATTTTCACTGGTTCTGCCCCCTTTATGTCTGCTTCTTCCCTCCAAAATTAATCACCTAAAAAAGCATATGATCGTAGAATGAGTTGATAAATAAAGTACTGGCACTTGAGCCCAAATGGTGTGTAGATCATATGGACTTCATCTATCAGAATGCTGTGCCTGCACACGCCCACATGGGCGTTGACTTTACCAACCAATAAAATATATTCCTAATCTATCTTGGTGCCTCACTGTGCTGATTGCATGCCATTGACAAAGGGCTTACGGCTTGAAACACGTTTGGTATATTGCAAGACTGAGGAAGCGAGTGCTCGCTGTGGTTGTCGCTGCCGGTGGTGGTGTGCGGTAACCTTTCCACGTGTGATGCCTCCATGGGGACACCCTAGTTTTTCGTAAATAATGCGGCTGGTCCGGCCGCGGAGAAGTCCCACTGCTGAACTATGGCGGGCCCTGTGCTCGCTACTGTGGGCATGTTTGGGAGTGGAATGGGCCTCATCTCCGGAATACATTGGGAGCAACACGGTGAAGATCTGTCTGGACTCCACCCAATCGGGTTGACATTTTTGGTATCGAATGGCACTTAATCCACTTAGTCATTCAAGGAACGTGAGTCTAAGGCATATGGACTTCATCTACCAGAATGCTGTGCCTGCACACGCCCACATGGGCATTGACTTTACCAACCAATAAAATATATTCCTAATCTATCTTGGTGCATCACTGTGCTGATTGCATGCCATTGACAAAGGGCTTACGGCTTGAAACACGTTTGGTATATTGCAAGACTGGTGGTGTGCGGTAACCTTTCCATGTGTGATGCTTCCATGGGGACACCCTTGTTTGTCATATATATATATATATATATATATATAAATATATACTTTTTTTATTATATATATATATTTTCTGCAGTGAATATCCTACACACCATTTTGGTCTGTTCCTTTTCTGGATACTTGGGCTCAAGTATCAGTACTTTATTGATGAACTCATTCTACGATCATATGCTTTTTTAGGTGATTAATTTTGTTATCTTTAAATCATACATTTCTGTTTAGGAACTACATACAGGGTTCAGTACCTTACTTTTGTGTTATTTCATTCACAGTAACTCTATTACACGGAAGTCCCAATCCAATCAGTACAGTGTTTATCAACTGTTTTCAAGTGGAGGTAATATTATCTAACAGATTAGATAAGTATTCAAGCGTTGTTAGATCTACTTTCTACACATATGTTTTGAAACTGCCAAATCTTTTTGTCTTTTTTAGAATAGCCTACCCCTATACCTTATCAGCTTTGGCTCCAAACATAAATTTTGGTCCCATATATAGTATAGTTGAGGTAAGTTCGCCTTGTATTCTGTTGAATCCAATTCTGTTACACCATTTCATGTTCTCATTCATCACAGGTTCTTGGTAATTCTGTATTAGGATTCTCTTGTCTCCAATTTCCAGTTTTCACATACTTTTTCTGTGGTAGTAGGGTCTATACTCCCACTAGATAATTAGATGGCATGTACAAATGTTATTTTGTTCACTTTCATTCTTGACTGTTAAGTCCTTTCCTGAAATTATCTTTTCTTCTTCTCCTCTCTCTATAAATCCTACACAGAGATTATGTTGTCAATTTTTATATTTGTATGCTATATAGCAACTAACAAAATATATGTTTGTTATTCAGGTTCAGTGTACATTTATGTTTGTATTTAGTCATGTTTATTGTATTGTTTGTTTAGGAATTTCTGTGGCTGTCCTGAAGAAGGCACTTAGCAAGCCGAAAAGCGCATAGAAATTAATAATTTTCCACCATTAAACCACGATGTTTCAATATGAATACAACTTTTATATTTATGTTTGGTTTTGTATTAATGTTTGAAACATTTCTATTGAATTGTTTTATATCTGTTTGTGTAGCATATCTTTTTTTGCATTGTTTTGATGAGTACGGTATGTCCTTTTTGTCTTATAGGCCTCAGATATTTCATGTTTGACATTAACCATTTTTTTATCATGAATTTGTATTAATAAAATGAAGTTTGTAACTTAAATGTAGAGTACACTGAGTCTATGTTTACATCAATTTGCTTGTTGTAGGTCTGCATATAAGATATGGCCCAATGTTTGCCTAGGGTTGCTTCTTTCTCAAATTAACTTCAACTTTAACCATTCACCAGCTTCTTGTAAATGTGGGCATGGATTTCATTGATGAGACACTAAGGGCTGTAAATCAGCAGTAGTGAGTTACTGTGGACAAACAAAGATAGACACTTCTGTATTTTCATAGCATCACTTGCCTATGAGATAATCGGTTGATGATTACAGAAATAATTCCAAGCTCATGTTACACTTAACTAGATTTAGTGTTACCCCCAGTGTTTAATTTGTAAAACGTGCCAGGTCTCTCGTCTATAGGCCACTACTGATTGCACCACACATTGTCCCTGCAATGCAGCCAATGATAGTAACAATACAGCTCCTAACCATCACATTCCTATACTGGTGTGAAAATTCAGACCATTTCAGGCCCCCAAAGCTATAATAATGGCTTAAGCAGCAGGTATTAGTAGTTTTTAATGTATGTTGAATCAATAATTAACTGTTATTATGGTCATTCCTAAATTAGAGAGACAGCCCCACCTTGTTACTGAAATCGCAGGCGCCAGTGTTGAAATTTAAGTTCTCCTCTACACTGCCACCTAGGCATGAACTAAGTGCAGATTAAACATGTCCCAGGAAAATTCCTTTGGATTAAAGGCAGGTCCTGCTGCATGTGTTGCAACAATGTGAGCCCTAAAATCTGCACCAAATCATTTTCCACCAAGTGCACCAGGAGAATGTATAGGAAACCCCTCTGCAGAACCTACTTTGCTCGAAATGGCAACAAATTTCCCCAGAGCTTCCCACTCCTACTCCAGCAGAGCAACTCATGTCTGGAACTGGACAATCCTGGGCTCTATCCATAAATCTGCTGGTCCACACACTTAGCTGCCCAATGCACAAAAGAGTGTCCAACTATCTAAGTCACCAGCTTGCTCCTCCCAGGAACGCTCACATACCCTGCAGTGAAAAATAATGTGTTAGTAGCTGACATGCTCCCTGACTTTACACCAAAATCTCCAATTTTTGCATGTAATGCTCTCAACACCAAGACCTCCAACTGCCTATTCTCCTAATCCGATTGCACTCACATCCCAGCTGTCACTGTCCCAATCCTAAACAAGTGAGTCCCAAAGCCGGCTGGAACCCTCCCCAGTTTTCTTGAACCATGCAAAGTACTGACAGCGGTTGAAAAGCCCTGCCTTTTTGATGAAAAGTTGCCTCCTGCCTGTGCCCCGGCCATACCTGAAACTTGCTCCATTTTGTTACCGGGCACACCTCCGCTCTGCCCCCCTCCTGTAGCCACACCCACTTGCCCCTCTCTGCCTGGTCTGTCTTAGATCTCCCGAAACATATCCTCAATTTGTCCTGCTCAGAAAATATCTCACTATGCAAAACCCCAAATTCCCATGCAGACCCCATCAATTCAAACACCATGAATATGCTAAAGCACATCCATATCATACACAGTCTATAAATAGCCTCTTCAAAAAAGCCTCTTCAAACCTGTTATAACAAAATTCTGATAAATCAGCCAGATGTGTTGCAAGAATTCAAACGTTAATGCATCCCGTAATATGGACCCACGGTCACCACTCTCCTTACCACACCCTTTCAATATCTTCGTCAAAATCTCATACCTCACTGGGCCAAAACCCTAGTACAACTTTCCATAAAATTACATTTCTGCCAACTTGCACGCAACAGTAGTGGGCAATACACCTTTGACAATTAATGACAAAACAAAACTGATCACTCTCCCTTCCCCGCCACTGTGATAATGCATCCTCTACTTTTGTGTACTTCCTTCAAAATTCTCAAATTCAGTCCTTGCCAGCAGGTAGCATCTCCTCATGAATTCTGCTAAACATCTCTCCACCAGTCCAATCACTCTCACTCCCCCATGCCCAAATGCATGCCTGTACTGTCGTCTTGATGTCTTCCACTCCCAGTGCAAGGCTGCGGAAACAATGCCACTGTGAACGACATAACAAATCTCCTATATCATTGTTCAGCCTGGCCTGTGCTTTGCCCTGAAAACATAGTTCAGTCTCAGACAGCCCAATGTAAACTGCCACAACAAACGCAGCACTGTCACATCCTGTGCCTTCTGTTGGTTCACCAGGACCTTAAAGTGTCCAGGGATTTTTGCGTCCAAAGGCAGGGCTGTATTCTGGCCCCCTTTCTTTTTAATTTATACATTAACAACTTGGAGGAATTCTTAATAAATACTGGTGCGGACTATCCCTATGTTGGCCGCAAGGGTTTACCTGTTTTATTATACGTGGACGACGCGGTTCTTTTGGCCAGGACCCCAAGAGGTCTTCAAACCCTGTTGAATGCTTTTAACAGCTTCATGAATGCCCGCGACTTATCGATCAAAAATACCAAATCGTTTATAATGCAGGTGGGTCAGCATAACAAGAAGTCAGTTACATTTAGGGTTAATGAGAAGGTCCCCATTACCAGAAATTTCTCATATCTGGGAGTTCTATTTGATGACCAGCTAAAATGGGGAGCTTTACTCCAAAGGAAAAGGGGGGAGATAATCCTGTCTAATGCTGCTGTCTGCAACTTTGCCAGGAAAATGAGTAAAAGACCAATTGCCGCACTATTAAAGATTTATCAGGCTTGGAGTGTGGCAATAGGAAGCTATGGCAGTGAACTTCCGGGGTCTGTAGCTGCTAATGACATTGTGGTCGCTGAGAACAACTTTCTGAAAGAGATTTTGGGGGTTCCGAAGGGGACTCCCAATTTAATAGTGCATGAAGAAACTGGTACTCCCTACATAAGCGACACCCTTGCATTACGGCCACTAATCTACTGGTTAAAATGCTGGTTAAATAAAGATCTGACCTTAAACCATCTACTCTTGAGGGAAGCTCTATCCATGGATAATCTGATTAAAATTCCGGGGTTAAAATTCTTGAAAGATAGCTTTTCTGGCTTAGGGCGCTTAGAACTTTTTCTAAATCCTGATTCAATCACGCGCGCTGATATAGAGCTCGTGAGTAAAACTTTCCTCTTATCAAAAGAAATGCAACGCGAAGAGGTGGAATTGAATAAACCTAGCATCAGAAAGTGTGTTATATTGAAAACCACACCCCAAATGGAGCCTTATCTATCTGGGCCCATGGCGGGCTTTGATCGGTATTTGCTAACCAGGTTTAGACTGGGCTATTATCATCTTTTGTTATCAGTCCCAAGGGGCACACACCAAGGCCAAGTGTTACCTGCCTGTGGCTGCGACAATGAGTCTCCGCAGGATTTGGTGCACTTTTTATTCATTTGTCCTTTTTATGATTTACCTCGAAGGTTTTATCTAAAGCCCCTTTTAAAAAAGCTGAAATTTGACCAGGTTATTTTTATTTTATTTATTTATTTATACAATTTATATAGCGCGCAATTACCCTGGGGTGTCTCGGCGCTAAGCAGAACATATGCTGAAAGGGGGCTTTGACTTATTATTGGTTAAATAGCCAGGTTTTTAATTGTTTCTGAAATGTCATTAAAGAAGGGCTGTTTTTTATATATTGGGGGAGAGAGTTCCACAATCTGGAGACAGACACTATAAATCGTCTGTCTCCCCAGTTCACTTTTTTTGTTCGTGGGATTGGAAGCAAGTGGGCTGAGGAGGAGTGTAAAGCTCTTTTGGAGTTGTATACACGTAGAGCTTTTTTTAAGTAGTCTGGACCTATGTTATTCAAGGCCTTATAAGTGATACACAGCGCCTTAAATTTAGTATGACTCCTGAACGGGAGCCAGTGAAGTTGGCGAACAATCGGGGTGATGGAAGAGAATTTTGATGTGCAGGTCAGAATTCTAGCAGCCGCATTCTGAATTAATTGCATCTTGTTAAGGACTTGTTACTGGGCATTTAGCAGCAGAGCATTGCAATAATCGATCTTAGAAAGAACTAAGGTGCACATTAAGGTTTTGCCTGCATTAGAAGGAAGGAAAGGCAGTAATTTCTTAACCATCCTTAGAGTATAAAAGGATGCCGAGACTACTGCCTTGACATGGCTCAGAAATGACAATTTATTGTCAAATAATACTCCTAAGTTCCCGACTTTGGTGACCGGAGTTAGGGGGGCTCCTAGGTCCGAGGGCCACCATGCTGGGGACCAAGACGGGGTCAATATATCGAAGATCATGACCTCCGTCTTGTCAGAGTTTAATTTTAAGCAGTTGTGATCCATTCAGGAGCTGATAGCCATCATGCCTTCCTGAAGGTTGGCCGCAACTGCTCCTCCGTTGTTATGGATGGCCAGTACCAACTGGGTGTCGTCGGCGTATGATGTCAGCCCAATTCCGTATGATTTAATGACCCTCGCCAAGTCTGACACATAGATGTTAAAAAGTGTCGGAATTAACGAGAATCCTTGGGGGACACCACATGGTAAGGTGAAAACAGGAGAGTAGAAGCCACCTAGTTTGACGGACTGTTTACGGCCAGACAGAAAGAAAGCCAGAAGAGATTTGACTTTACCCTGAATGCCAATGTGGGCTACATGGTCGATCAAGATGTTATGATCGACCGTGTCAAAGGCCGCAGACAAGTCCAATAATATCAGGACTGCTGCGCCTCCTTGATCCATAATCAATCTGACTTCATCAGCTGCCTTTACCAGTGCTGTTTCTGACCGTGCCCTTTTCTAAACCCAAATTGGGTGTCGTCAAGGAGGTTGTCTGGTCGATATAGTCGGCCAGCTGACAATTCATGATTTTCTCAAATATTTTAGACGGAAAGGGGAGAGATGCAATCGGTCGATAACTTTTGGGTTCTAAGGGATCCAGATTTGTTTTTTTCAGTAAGGGTTTTATAATTACTTTCTTCCAGATCGACGGATAACAGCCCGAAAGAAACATGGAATTACAAATATTTGCATGAGCTGGGGCTATCAGGTTGGTCACTGGTTTTAGGATCTACGGTGGACATGGATCAAGCGGTGACCCTGATTTGATGGTTGTCATAAGTTCAACTACCTGCATTTGAGAGATTTGACTAAATTGACAAAAAACTGTTGGCATGGGGGAGTCGCTACTATTGGAGACACTACTATTAGAGCGTGTAGGTTCAGTGGTCACCTTGGCGGTAAAATTGGAAAAGATGTCATTAACCTTAAGCTTAAAAAAGTCCGCCAGGTCGTTACACAGCTTTTGGGACGGTTCTGTAGTAGTACATAATGGTGGAGTAGACAGCTTCGTGACAACTTGATAGAGTTGTTTGGTAGAATTTTTAGCTGATTCTATTGGTTCGAGATAAAATTTCTGTTTCTCTGTAGTTAGAAGCTTTCTCTATGTGGCCAATGCTTTTTTATATAAATCTTTATCGTTATTGTCATAATCTCTGCGCCAACGCCTTTCTAAATTTCTGCACCGTTGCCTTTCTAGTCTAAGGGTTTCTGAGAACCAGGGTGCAGACGTTGTGTTACGATTGGGCAGCATTTTTTTTGAGGGTGCTAACGTAGTAAAAGCATTGTTAAGCCAGACATTGTAGGTCTCGGAGGCTATGTGTGGATCTGTTGTATCCCTTGGTTGAGTGGAGGCTAAGGTAGACTGTAGGATTGCACCATCTATGATCTTCCAATCTAGAAATTGGACATAGGAGCGATTTGCAATGGGTACGTTTTTATAATTTTTAGTTATAATTGTGAACATTACTGCCGCGTGATCTGTCCACGTTAAAGGTTTTACTGAGGGTGAAATGATGTGAGGGTTATTAGTGAATAAACCATCAAGGGTATGCCCTGCCAGGTGGTTGGAGGAGGTAGTCAATAATTTAAGACCTGCTGAAGAGAGATCCGAAATAAGGGCTAAGGAATCTCTGTCATTAGTGATCTCTAGATGAAAATTAAAATCACCTAATATTGTATAGTTAGAGTTAGGTGCTATAGGTTCTAGTAAGGTATTGATAGATTCCAGGAAAGGAGATCGGAGGGTGGGTGGGCGATAGAGAAGGGTTCCTTTGACGGACTGCCAGGGAGAGAGTATAATAGTGAAAGTTAATGCTTCTGCAGACTCGATATCAACGGCTTCTATTCTTGTTTCAAGACGTTTTCTATATATAATAGCTATACCACCACCTTTTTTCCCTGGGGGTCTATCCTGCCTGACCACATGGTATCCATCCGGGGTTGCTGTACAAAAATCTGGGCCAGAAGCTTGATCCGCCCATGTTTTGGTGATAAAAAGGAGGTCTATGTTATGACTGGTTATAAATTGATAAATTTCCTCTTTATGTTTTATAAGAGAGCGTGCGTTAATAAGCGCACAATAGGTATGTTTGGCTTTTGAATCTCCTAGGGATGGGTTCTGCATTTCTTGATTACAAGGAAGAGTCAGTGTATACATACAGTTTGGGCATTGAGAAGATTGTAGGTTAAAAAGAGAGTCTGAGTTAAAATGAGGACAGCGAGAACCTCCCATAGTATTCCTTATGTCCCTTAGTTGAGTATTAGTATAGGTAATTGCCTCGTCTCCATGATGAAATCTGGGGGGGCCAGGGGACATGGCGCTGAGCGCGATCTTAGCGCGGACGGGCGCAGACGGGCACCCCTTTGGCGCGGCTTCGGTGCGCCTGCCACGCGCCGGTAGCGCGCGTCCGCTGCGCGTCCAGAAGATCATTTGCAAGATATAGTCTAGCCCCTCCTCCAGCTAGACCGCAACCTCTGGTCCTGCCGGACCAGGTTAGACCAGCTCTCTGTTATCTCCAACTTTTATACCCTGAATGTACAATATTTGTGATTGGCTTCTTAAAATCTGCCTTAAAATTTAGAAACAGTATGGAGGGTTAACTGTTTACTATTGTTGCCACTTTTATATTCACCCATATATGATTGTTACTTTTTAACACCTCCCATCCCAGAAAAGGCCAAAAGCAGGAATATCCACTGCATCAGATAAAATATGTACCTGTCAAACCATAATATCCTCCAGAAAGAATCTTTTCCCTCCATTGAAATCTGCCAGAAAAGTCCTTTAGATACAAAGATCTGCAAGCACTGCCAAAGACACACGCTCTCTGTGATGTGGTAACACCATCCCAGACATTGTCATGCCCAACCTCCAGCAAAAAACTCATTCCTCCCCTCACCACTCTACAATCAAAATTCAGAAATACCAGCAATTTCTCCACCTTCCTCAACTCCAGTCTCCTTTCTCCAATCACCTCATCCAAAAGTAGTTGTATCTCCTGCACTTTCTCACAGGGCAAGCTCACCACCAACAAGTCCATGTTCAATTCAATGTCCAGGAATGTTAACACTTTACTGGGGCCTTCTGTCTTTTACGTGAGATAAAGTAACACCAACTTCTGCAACCAAGATTTCAAATTGTCCCATAATCCTCCGACACTTTTATGAATCCCGTCTGCCTAATAATAGAAAATCATCAAGATAATGTGACACCTCTGGGTGCCCACTCCTCTTCATGAACACCCACTGGATAAGGGTAATGATAGCTTCAAACAAGGCACATGGGATGGCTCATCCCATTGGCATAACTCTGTCCATATTGATGGCACCTTCTGATAGCATTCCCAATAATGGAAATCCCTATGGATACATGGGCAACAACCAAAAAGCTGATTTGATATTGCATTTCACAAGCTCTGCCACACAGCCTCACCAAATGTATTGCATCATCTACTGACGCATCCACCACTTGTGTGTCTTCCATGGAAATGAAAGTATTCACCGAGGCTCCCTCCGGCCTCAACAAGTGGTGTATCATCCTGAAATCCCTCTCCCTCTTTTTGAGCACCATCCCCATTTGGGAGATTATTAAGTCCTCTACGGGCCAGTCATAGAAAGGGCTTGCAATCCTCCCATCCTCAACTTCCTTACCCAATTTCCTTGACTGCACCTCTGATGTTTCCTCCGCTGATTGCAAGTTGTTTGCCCACATTCATCCCCGAGATCCCTGGTAACCCATCCAAAATCCTTCTCGAAAACACCATTCCAGCTTTAATGCCGCCTCCCTGTCCAGGTTGACCA
The DNA here is from genome assembly GCF_964261635.1 of Lissotriton helveticus. Taxonomy (NCBI): domain Eukaryota; kingdom Metazoa; phylum Chordata; class Amphibia; order Caudata; family Salamandridae; genus Lissotriton; species Lissotriton helveticus. Next base: position 147,815,086 of record NC_136072.1, on the reverse strand, counting down.
TGAGCCATGGGAGCAAAGGATAAACCTTAACCGCTGTACCAGCCCTTTGGCTCAACTTGATCCTGAATTTGAATTTGAATTTAAAATATTTATATAGCGCAACATTCACCATACGGTTTCTTGGCGCTATGGAGACTAATTTAGCAGTAGGAACAAAGAAACCAGTAAGGGGAATAGAAGATAAAATCAGATTACATTAGGAAAGGCCTGGGTGAACAAAAAAGTCTTGAGATCTTTTCGGAAGAGGGAGTAATGTCTGGCCAGACGTAAGTGATCGGGGAGGGAATTCCAGAAGGATGGTGCCAAGAATGAAAAATTGGCTCCGCCCCATTTCTTACGTCTGTAGCGGGGTACCTGGAGAAGAGATTGAGTGGATGAGCGGAGCTCACGGACAGGGGTATACTCTTTTAGCAGGGAGGAAATGAAGGCAGGAGCCGTGCCCTGGCGCGCCTGGAAAACCATGCAGCCAGTTTTAAAAAGGGATCGCTCCTTAACAGGTAGCCAGTGTAATGCCTTCAGTAAGGGGGTGGAGTGATGGGAGCGGGAGAGACCATACACCAATCTGGCCGCCTGGTTTTGAACCAGCTGGAGCTTCCGCGAACTGTACACTGGGATGCCGTTGTATAGAGCGTTGGCGTAGTCCAGCCGGGAAATCACCAGAGCGGACATGATTAGTTTAAGTGCAAGGGGAGAAAAAAAGCGAGAGACAGAACGGATAGTTCGAAGAGCAAGAAAGCAAGAAGAGACAACAGAATTAATTAGTGAGTGAAGATTAAGTTGGTTATTGATTTTAATGCCCAGGGTTTTAACTGAGGGAGAAGACGTGGGAGGGGGTCCTAAAGAAGAAGGCCAGAATAGAGAGTTCCAGGGACTGGAGGAACCACCCGTAAGGACCAGTTCTGTTTTATCAGGGTTCAACTTCAGATGGTTGTGGTTCATCCAGTCCCTGATGAAAATCATAACAGTCTGAAAGTTAGAAATAGAATGAGAAGAAGGGGAAAGAGAAAAGATAAGCTGGAGGTCATCCGCATAATTATAAACGGTGACCTCCAGTTGTTGAAGTGCAAAGATCAGAGGATAAATGTAGAGATTAAACAGAAGAGGGGAGAGAGAAGAGCCCTGGGGAACACCACATGTCACCTTGAGTTGGGTGGCCGAAAAATCCCCCAGCCGAAACGCATGGGTGCGGTCCCTCAGGAAGGATGATAGCCAAACCAGGGCTGTTCCCTACCACTAGTTTCCCCCACTGTTCTGTGGGCTGGCCAGTGTGAAGCACTGTGTAAGTGGGTGCCTCGCCCCACAATTAGAACACTCAGGCTTGAACTTGCATGGTATGTGGAGCAAAAACATTTGTTAAAGTTCCAAAAGTGCCCCCACTATTGGGTCCTGGACTTTTAGGCAATATCCCACACAGTGTTGAGCTGAACGCGGCTGAAAGGGCAGTACAAGACTGAAAGGGTACTAGCCATATGAGTGGTGGCCGTTGGCTGCGTCAATGACATCCCCTGTATCCATAACTTCAAATTCACCTTCTCCTATGGCATGTCTGAATAAATACCGGACCCTGAACTCCTCATCGTAACTCAGCCATACGTGGCCCCCAAAATGCATTTACACCTTACTTGCAACATCCATATATTTGAATAGTGCAATTGACCTGTCTCAATACAGTGTGCAATAAATGTTGACTTATATTCAAAAAGCCAACATCCAGTTTTCCATGTTAATGGGCACCTGGGTCGCCTTGTCAGCTCCCACTCTTCCTCCTTAGATCCCTCTTTAGCCTGGATATACTTAAAAACAACCACCTACTCATGTTTTCAAATCCTGTTCTGCGTCTAACCAGATATGTGTGACTCCAGGGGCAGTGCCAATCCCACATATGGCAGTCTCTTTTATGTACATCGTCCTCCTTGTCCCCTAACCCCCCTGTGCCATCCGTCTCTGTCTTGTCATCTGTGTTTTTTCCATGAATTGTCCCCTTGTACATCTTTGTCCCTGTCATTCACTGCTACCTTGGGCCCAGACTGCATCTGTTCTGTCTCCTTCACCTTCTCCCCATTCACTCAATGATTCCATACATTCACTCCCACTGACTTGCAAGCCTTGAAACCTGACCTCTGTGCTTTAGGCTCCAATACCAACCACCATTCTTTATTACATGAGAATAATTTGTCAACGTCCCGCCTGTATTTGCGAAGTCCGTCGCCTGTATCGGACTTCCTTCCATTGGTGCATTTCCTGGCCCCTCTCATGGATGTCAATTCACCAAAATGCCAGAGGTAGCTGAAGTGACTTCACATGCTCCTTGACCTGCATTTTCACTCACACATACATATGCTTATACATACCCACACATTCACACAAACACACTGACACATATACACACACACTCTGCCTACACATGCACACACATTCACGGATACACACACTCTCTCTTACATAAACACGCTCAAAAGTAAAAGCATGCACACAACATAAATACATTTAAAAGCTGCCAGGGAAAGTCATATTCCTTATACTCCAATTTTTATTAAACCAATAGCGAATAATGTAATATTTTTCACTATTAGTATAATAAAAAATTTATAAAAAATGAGGTAAGTTAATCGCCCACAGACATCCTTAAGGATGAGCTGCTTCTGTTCCTGACACTGTTTTTTACCAGTGCTGAGGTTATGGGTCGCAAAGGCAGTGCCAGGGATCCCAAAAAGTCATGCTAGTGGTGACCCGTAAATGACGTCCATGTCTGCTTTTTACTTTCTGAGAGATGCCAAATGTCTTTTTTCTAGTCTCACCCCTATCATTCTTCCATGTCTCCTGCACCCTCATTCTCTCATCATCTTGCAGTTTGCCTTCCTGTCTTCATCATAATCCAGCACCAATGCATCCTGTTCTGTGACCACATCACATCCATCCCCACCCGCATTCTCATCACACTTTCTATTAGGCCTTTATCAGTCCAACATACATTAAGCTCCAAGTGTGTCTTCTGTGGCAGTGGTGGCAGCATAGGAAGGGCTGTTGCAGAACCCCCATTTCTTTTGGCCAACGTCGAGGGCTGTCATGCACCCCTTTGGCATTGCCAACTGACTGCCACCCTCACATGATGGCATCGCGATTCCAGCACCCTCCAGGCTGCACCAACATGTTGGGCCACCTGCACCATTAGCCCTTTGAGCTGCACCAGCTCCCTGTGTCCCTGACATCATTTGGTCCCCTTCCAGCACCCATAGCCAATTACCCCCCTGGACCCCTCACATTTAATCCTGGACACCCCGGCCCAGGGCAGGCTTTTAGCCTTCTTCATCATGTGCCCTTGTTCCTGCACCACTTTCCTCTCCCTACATAATCACTCCCATCTCTCTTCTCTGTCCTGCAAAATTTGCCACTGTTCTTGGACTCTGGCCTCTCAGGAGAGAGAGTAGAGGGTATGGCATAATGGCCAGAACTGCCAACATCGGACCTGGGAACCAGGTGCGAAGCTCGGCGTCGGCTCAACATCCTGCGATTCTGAGCAAGCCACCATATTCGCGCCCTATTATCCAAATTTTCCGTAGAATCTTGCTGGTTTCATGTTACTTGATGGAAGGCCATATATATTTGCACCTGCGTCAACTAATAATTTGAAAATACGCTTGCGCGCTAATGTTGGTTCATGTTACTGTGCTTACCTCTGAATTACGTTGTGCAACTTTGTGTTGTATTAGTAACGGTGCCATACTAACTCTAATATTACATTTATCTGGGACTGCCCGTTATCAGTAAAAGAAAGGAGACATATTGCAACATTTGTTAGAGTTTCACTTGGTTCCATCAATGTGTGATTTAACAAGTCTAGCGCTTGTTGGGAAATATCTAGTTGTTGGTTTAATGGTTTAGAATTGTGGACTTTAGGGCCTAATTATCTTTTACAAGGGGCATTGGAGTTACCTCGTGGCCTCTGTAAACTTACTATTACGAAACTCAGGATCAGAAACAGGTAAACTTAGTTCAATATGTTTTACATTTTCAGCATATAGGTAGAGGCAATAATCTCATGTCTGTAGCAGTACATTCTGCTGGATATACATGTGTGCTATGGAGATCATGGTTTTTAATCAATTGCCTATCGAGTCAAAAGTGGAAATCAGGTATAACATTTCCTAGGGAGGTAGACATATCATGCACCATGAATTTTGTATAAACTCTGATACATTTTGTTCTGATTTGTCCATTATGCATGAATGTGCATAAAATGTACCTGAAGCCAATTCTTTGAAAACGTCTATATGGAATGCCAATTACGTTGTGCGGTTTTTTGCTTCAGGGCACTGTTGAAAATGTATGCTAAATTTTAGCTTTGCTCTTTTAAGCTGCTGTTGGGATTACAGCATCATTGATTATGTTATTCTGTTATTTATACCAATAGATGTGTGCTTGTGTCATACCAGGTGGCACGGTGTACTTTTTGCACAGAAAAAGAAATCTATTGCTATTTAATCCTTAATATTGTTTGAATGATAAAGGATCCAGTTCGAAGGCAGAGTATGAATAGTGTAGGATACGGGTATGATGGTGCCTCAAAATAGCAATGCAAGGGAGTATCCTTGAGGGATCAGTTCAGTAATAAATTTATGATCATAATAATAATAATAATAATAATAATAGGCACATTTATAAAATGCAATGGTTACTCTATGACCAGTGTGTCCCTGCACTGCGGTAACGTTGCCCAGAATTCTACTACCCTCCTCTACTACCCTACTTATCCCGGGGGAAGAGATAGGTTTTTACATTTTTCCTAAAGCAGCTCTCCTGGACCTCTATTCGGAGGCCCACTGGGAGAGCATTCTATTGCTTGGCCGCCAGTAGGCGAAAAGACCGTCAACCCATCCAACCTATCATATGCCACAAAACACTATGCCTGTCCAAGGATAATGATACAGTTACGGTCTAATTCAAAGTGCTGCTCTTAAAGCGGGCACAAAAACTGATCATGGAAATAGAACCTATCCACAAAGGCATTTTAGAGTACGTAAAGTCATACTCCTGAATTACTCTTTTATTTACTCTTACATGCCTTTTTGAATTGGTCCCAGAACGTGTAAAAATAGCAATAAAATAAAAATGAACAGGATTTATTCATATACAATTTGTGCAAATAGAAAGGAACAGTGCCAGTCGGCATGACTCATGGGTGGCAGGGCTGGGGCAAGGAGGGTTGGGGGGGTGCGGAGCTGCACAATGCAAAAAGAGTAAAATAAAATAAAATATACACTTACCTTGCCGCTGGGACCAGCGTCTCTGCTTCTGCTCTCCTAGTGGGACTCGAAGAACAGGAAGCCATGAAGAACAGCCAGGCTCCCCTGACCAATCACAGCACTGCAATGCAGCGTTGTGATTGGTAAGCACCCAGGCTCCCCTGACCAGTGTTGTGATTGGTTTTGAGCGTTTTGGTTCGACACTCAACCAGGCATGGCGGCCTGGGCATGTCCTCCATGCGGTTGTATGATGTTACAACGTGATCTTTTAGATCGCGGTACATCACAACGCATATTTTACTACGCAAGTCGTTACCATGACTTGCGCTGTAGGGTGCTGGACTTAGGAATAGTAAGATTTACTATTCCAACTCCAGCCTACGTACAGTAGGGAAGGTGTTGGAATAGTAAATCTACTATTACTTAGTCTAGAGCGGCCTCCAGTGCAAGTTTGTAAAAGACGCATGGTAATGGCAGCACAGTGTTTTGACCGCGTTGTCATGGACGTTCCCACCTCCACGCAGGCTGCAATGCAGGCTGCATGTGAAAGGGGAAATTGTGCATGACTGGTTTGGGCGGCCTCAGAGAGCCGACATAAAAATCATTGTACACTTAGGAGTGGGCAAAACACTCCTCCCCTTGCCCAACTCCGAGAGTAGAGCAGCCCCGCGCACCTGCCCACCCGCCAAGACAGTAGTTTAGACTAATGGACACTCAATAGCTATCAAACAAAGGGATCCACCCTCATGGAAAAAGAAAGGTAGTGTTCCTCCAGACCTAGTGTGTCTCCTAAAATGATGGAGACACACAGCTTTGCTAAAATACCCCTCACTTCCAGGAAGTACTGCCTATTAAAGCATAGTACCTCCGTCCTATTCCCCAGTTTTAATAATATCAGTTCAAAGGCACATTACATTTTATTTTTCCGTAGAGCCAAGTATTTTTTAATCATACACTAGTTCCACTCACTCTTGACCCTTCCACTCACACTCCCATACCACACTCCATGGTTTGGAGTGTCTTCTCTCCCTGTATGAATTTGTCTGCCAGTTTCCTATGATCATCCCGAAGGAGGCTAAGGTCCGTGGCTACTTCTCTGAATTTGTTTTCCATGGTCACCCTTGAATGTTCGATTGCCGCAAGGACCTTGTCCAATTTGTCAGACGTGGACTCTGCTCGGGAGGGCTCCCCCTCCCAGTGGGTGATCATAGGGTCTGGGGAGGTCTGCCTTCGATTCGCCTATACTTGTGGTATCCCTGTGATGCGTTGGCGTCCCATCTTCTTTTTATATATCCGGTTGCTGTCCGCAGGGAGGCCCATGAGTTGTGCCCGGTCGGCGTGTGGTTGACTGATGGTGTGTACTTATATGCCGTCTCTCTGAGGTTTGTTGGTGCCCGTGTTGGCTGGTTGTGGCTCACTTGTCCGAGGTGGTGTTGCTGGTGTGGGTGCTCCATTGGGGCATGTTCAGCGTAGGACGTTGCATGGGGGTTGGGCACTGCTATGCGTTCCTCTATGTATGGGTGGACTCCACTGCCCCCAGAACACCACAACCCCTGTTGTGCAGTTACTTCATATTTGTTCCCAGCATCGTATCGCTTGGCTGTTTCGATATAGGGCTCAAGTGGTCCCCTCGGTCTCTCTTGACTGGTAGGTCAGTTTGACTGCGGAGCGCCCACCCCGGTCCACCGGTGCCGCGTGGCCTGGTGCCGTGTAGCTAGGGCTGGCCGAGGGGGTCTTAGGGCATCCGGGAAGGTCTGCTTCACTCTGTGGTAGTATGCCCTGTGAATGTGTGACCGCCCGTTTTCTATATTTGGCGAAACAGTTCAGAACCCAAATGGCGAGTTCCGGTTTTGCAGGGTTACCCCCCTCTACTTGATCCTCTCCCATCATCTTTGGTCCCCCGGTTTGTGCCTCGAGTCCCAGTGCGGAGATGGGGGAAGGCTGCTGTGTCTCGGGTGTGAAAGGCGAGTCGCCCCAGTGGAGTGTCCACCTCAGCTCGGCGGCAGCGCGCCTCGTGGTCTGGAGCCAGGCAGTCTGGGCCCCGGGGCTCAGGGGAAGAAGCTGAGGCTGCCAAGTTCAAATAAAGGGAGGCAGTGTCAGGAAGAGCTCTCATCGGCCTTGAACCGCGTCTCCGGAATGCATGTGGCCATCAGTTGTTTTCCGATGTTGGGGAAGAGTTAGATCTGACTTTGGGTTGCAATGCGCAGGGGAGGTTTGGTTGTCTATTCCTTCTGCAGCTGCCGGGACAGGCCGGATGCCCAAACTGTGAATCCTGGTGACTCAGGGTTGCCCTCCGCTATTGGGGTATCTTCCATTTTCCTTGACCCCCCATTCTCGCTCCTCCAGTCCCAGGGCAGTGAGGGGGGAGGCCTCTGCTTCAACATACACACCTGCCAGGCCAGGTCCTCCCTGGACCGGAAACAAGCATCCTGGGACTGTTTTCAGGTTATTTCACCCTTCTTCAGCCAGGCTAGCTGGAATTCAGTGGCACAGTGAGCAAGGGACCCACGTCTGGACATACCCATCGCACTTAGTGCAAAAAGTGTTACAGCAAACAAATGATGGACGGAATGCTGACAGTGCAAACATTCCCCCGAGTCAAAAGATCTGGGTTAAATCCATCGTTCTTTTGCCACTACGCCACCCCAGTTTGGACCCAGCCATATGCAAATCAGTCTTGACCCTGTGCCTCATCGGAACAGTGCAGACCGAACTGCCAGGCCAGGTCCTCCCTGGACCGGAAACAAGCATCCTGGGACTGGTTTCAGGGTATGTCACCCTTCTTCAGCCAGGCTAGCTTGAATCCAGTGGCACAGTGAGCAAGGGACCCACGTCTGGGCCTGGACAGCCCAGGTGACACAGTGCAGTGTATTTAAAAAGTTGCACATGTACTTTTGAGACTTTTATGTACTTAGAAACTAGAGAAAGGCCCCATCGGGTGCCAACAACGTACATTCTCCAACTAGCGGAACTAACGCTGAAGAAAAATTATTTCCGCTTTAACGATGAGTTTTTTATTCAAATCAAAGGTACGGCCATGGGATGTCCCTATGCGCCGGAAATGGCAGTACTGTATATGGCAGAATACGAACACAAATTTGTTGAAAACAACAACCCTTTCAAGAAGCATATCAAACAATGGTTGCGATACATTGATGACGTGTGGCTCCTGTGGCAGGGGAGCCACACTGAACTAATGGAATTTCACCATTGGTTGAATAATAAACATCATGATATTAAATTCTCTATTGAATCAAACAACAACAGGATGACTTTCCTTGATGTGGAAATCTCTAATGAAGGTGGCCGTTTAAAAGCGTCTCTCTTTAAAAAGAAGACGGATAAAACACGATTCTCCACCATGGAAGTGCACATCCCAGAAACCTCCGGGCTAACCTCCCTTATGGACAGCTCCTTAGAATCAGGAGGAACTGCTCTGAAGTAACTGACTATGACCGACATGCCCAAACATTTTGTGGGGAAATGATCAACAGAGGCTATCCTAAAAAGCTGCTCAAACACTCCCACAAAAGAGCTAGATACACACCGAGGGAGTGTCTGCTAACACAAGACAAGAAAAAACCTGAACCAGACAAGATGGTCTGCGTCACGACCTTTGGTCCAGACACTCATAAAGTGAGACAAATGATTCTCAAAAATTGGCATTTGTTGGAGGAATTGGAATGTCCATTTCCTAAGGCCATATTCGCCTACAAAAAGAACCAGAGTATAGGCCAACAATTGGTTCGTGCAGATGTGCGAATACAAAAACCAAAGAGTGATCTGTTGGCCAAATGGGGTCTGAAACCGACCACCGGCCACCATAGATGTGGCAACTGTGTTTCATGCGACACAACGATAGAAGGTAGCGATTTCACCCACCATAACATCAAATGGAAAAATGTTGGATTCACCAATTGTCGGTCTCGTAATGTGGTGTATGCGATTGTATGTCCTTGCGACAAAATCTATATAGGCAAGACTTGCCAACAAGTCAACACTCGCATTACACAACACAGATCAAGACTGAAAAACAGAGTGGCGAATGCACCCATGGTTCAGCATTTTACAGAGAATAACCACCGTGAAACAGAGTTTAAATGGACAGTGCTATATAGCATTAACCAAAGCAGGTGCCCGCCTGACATTGAGAAAATGCTCCTCACTAAAGAAGCGTATCTGATACTAAAATTCAATAGCACCCAAAGTGGGCTAAATACACTGTCGGAGGTCTCAAGACTTTAATCAAATTTTCATTGACTCATGTCTCGGGTCACACTGGTCTGCTACATAAATAGATTCACGATGAAATAGTGCTCTGCGCGAGTATCAGGGGGGGATGGATGTCCCTTGTAAATGGCCCTTAAAAATAGAATAACATCTTAAAAATCCCTGTCATGCCAGAACTACATGTCCCAGAATCCCTAGGTCATGTGACCAAAATATAATTCATGCCCATAGTAACATGGCGGTTGTTGCAAAACGCTAGATGCACTGAGGAGCACACAGCGCTGTGAGATCTCTTGACTTTGATTCACTCCTCGTTTTACCTAAAGGTAAGAACCAGCCGCCGCAAACCGCGTTTTTCCAAAAAGTAATGCGAGCAAAAAACATGTAGTAATGAGCCCCGTTGTCACTCAGCAGATTGAAGCTGAACGGTGTGGGCACCTGAAGAAATAGAAATATCCGCTGAGCGAGGGCCGCTCGCCCCCCACAAGGTACTTTGATTACATTTACTGCAAAAGTATGACATCATAGTATTTTGAACAGAAGTACAAACAACGCTCTCCTTTCATGCAGGGGCGCCCAGGCACGCAAACTAACAATCGCGCAGGCCGCAGACCCAAAGACTTAAAGAACAATAAGAATTTTATGCCAAGACACACGGCGCTGCTCACAGGTAGGAAACAGATATGTATCAAACAATCAGTGCAGGCACCTTCTCCAAGCCAACCCCTTGACTGGAATACTACTCTTTTTACAGAGTTTTTATCAACACAAAATAAGAAAAGGGAGCTGTTGAACCTCCTGGATCCAGCTACACTCGTGCATAAGGTACATTAGTGTCTCTGACACCGTTAGAAATGGGCAAATGGTTTTGAAAGAATAGAACACAAATAAGACGTTTTCCTCTTTTTTCCTTTTTGCACAAAAAATTCCTTTAGACCAAGGAACAAAGTGAAAACGCCCTGATGAGACCGCGTTGATTAATTTAACCGGTTGAAACGCGTCGGCAGTAAGAAGGCCCCTCTAAAAAACACAAAGAAATGATTGTGATATAATATTGATTTATTTATATCTACCAGCCTTCTTGGAGATTTTTTCAAAAGAATCACCATCTTGTTTCACTATTCGATACTTGTTATCACCATAAATAATTCTTCCTGTTTTTCACTATCTTAAGATACATTATCACTGTAAATAATGTGCAAAAAAATGTTTTTTGTATTGTATGACTTAATGTATTTGTAAATAATGTAGAATTTTCACATTTTGCTTAATGATTATTTGTGTAGTGTTTTTCTCATACATACCTAAATTCTTGATTTGAAACAACCAAAAGAAAAAAAGCAAGGGCTAAAATAAATAAGCCTACGTAATCAGAAATTGTCCTGATTATTGTTTTTCTCTAAATAACAAGCTCAAATTACAGGTGTGGGGGTCAAATTGTATGTTTATATTGTACTAGTGGGCCTTCAGCACTCATTGTACCACCCACTTAAGTAGCACTTTAAACATATCTCATACTGCCTTTGTGGCCGGTGGTGCAGTTTTAAACTCCCAGTTCGACCTGGCAAAATGAACCTTTTCCCTGGCCAAAACCAACCTTTTTAATACATATACGTCACCATCAAGGTAGGGCCTGGACAGCCCAGGTGACACAGTGCAGTGTATTTAAAAAGTTGCACATGTACTTTTGAGACTTTTATGTCTTGTTAGTAAACAACTCTAACATTCGTTTTTCACTATTGGCCTACCACTCCTATAGCATAAAATTGAGAGTTACCTTATTATCTTTTATAAGTCTAATTTCTAAATGTGATCAGGTAACCAGTTCATGTTTGGTGCCTTTGGAAATGTAATGAAACATGCTAACATGTAGTGAAGTCAGATTTTAAATTACAATATTGAAAATGCCACTTTTAGAAAGTTGGCATTTTCCTGCCTCCGCCATTTGCTGCCTGCAGCCTCTCTTGAGTCACATGACAAGGTGTAGTTGACTGTTGGGCTTAGTGCATTTTTCCTAGACAGCCACACACCATAGGGAGCTTAGGTGTGTCTTGATGGGCCATCACTGGCAGGATGGTAGGGAGGAACTATACTCAGCCTCAGTTATACTTGAATAGGCTGTGTCCTGTCTCCACACAAAGGGCTGTATATCCCGCTGTATCTAGTCTGGAGTCAGGGCAGGGAAGGCAGGGCATCTGTGCACTTTAAAAGGCCTGCCTTTAGGAGATTCTCCCCACTTCAAATGCGTAGCTGGATATTCATTCTGGACCTCAGGCGCCAGCACCTCAGTACACATCTGGAACCGTGGATACTCCCCAGTAAGAATAACTGCTGTGCTGCTGAAAAGGACTACCATTCTGCTGGACTGCTGCTCTGAATGACTGCTACTCTCGTGACCTGGTGTCTGTTGCCCTCTTGCCTGAGTGAGAAGGTCTGCAACTGTATCTCCTGAACTCAGAATCCAGAGTGACTCCAAGGGCTAGTTGGCCTCCTGATCTGAAGCCTCAGGGACACAACAGGCTTCTGACAACCCTGCATCTGGACTCTGCCATCTGTAGGTATCCTGCTAAGGGGTATCACCACAGTCCTGGACCTTTGAAAGTAGACTTAAGGTGTTCCAACAGTCTCTGTGGCTCCAGCAGGACTGACACATCTCCTCTGCTGTAGGGAGCAAGCAGAAACAATGTATTGCTGCTGCTGTTTAGATTGGACCCATCGCAAAAGATCCACATAGCCTTCGCAGCCTCATCATAACTGCCGCTGCATTATGCATCCCTGGAGCAAGTCCTCGCATTCCTTGTCAACAGCAGTCTTGACGCCAGCGACAGACTCTGCACCACAGCCTCGCAGCTCCCCGAAACATATGCATCACCTCGAATGCATGCCGCATCCTCAACACCACACTTTGTATCGCAAGCCCCTTTGATTCAATCCTCAATGAGATGCAGGCCTCTCCACATCTTGGGACTGATGCATTTCTTCGATTGGGCAAGGCTTCATTCAATGCAGATCATCGCAACACTTTGCAAATTAGGATTTAAGGTACTCTGTTCAGCTGGCCTAACTAGGTCCCCATAGCTGGCCTGACCTTCATCGTGGCCAGCTTGAACTCGTGACTTTGTCCCAGTCAGGCACGACCAGATGTCCACTCAGATCTTTAAAACTGAATATCCCCGGTTGTACTGATTGGATTTTTGTCATTTTGGTCTTGTTTCGTTTATTAAAGAAAGTTCTATTTTCTAACTTGGTGTGAGATCCTTTTTATTTGGTGTTTTTACTTTATTGATTTTTGGAGTTTTGCACAAATACTTTATACCTTGCCTCTAAATTAAGCCTGATTGTTTGTGCCAAGCTACCAGAGGTTTGAGCGCAGTTACATTTAGGGTTGGGTTGTGCCTTACCATGCAAAGAACTGTAGTTGCTGCTTGACCAGGGCTCACATTCCAGTCAACCAGCAACCACATTTATTACATGGGCTGATTTGGTTTACAGAACATAGTATTCCTATGGTTACAGTCTTTAAGTCCCACTTGCACCATACTAACAATATACAAATATGTATTGCATTAGAGTAACCAAATAAATCCAAATCTTCATGGACACAGGTCCCATTTAGATTTTAGTACACTGGGCCACATGCTTCAGATATTGGACACTCTGTGGAATAAAATATTGGACCAGCACAAATATGTGTCATAAAATATGTTTTTTGGTTGTGAGGCTCCCTCTGGTGTTAACTTAAGACAGAAGGTCTGTTCTATCCTGTGTTTTTTATTATTGTAGGCCTCTGAGCTCTACAATTTCATTGCAGATATTTCAAGTAAATATTGATCGTTTTTGGACTGATAGAGAAAGACTATGGGACAAATGTTGAGGTCCTGTTGCAGCAAATCAAATGAAATCAAATCAAATATGTCTTTATTCGGTTTTTGTCATGTTAAAAACCATAAAAGCATTTTTTCATAAAACAAGTTACATTTCACATTCTACATTGGTACAAAATACTGCCTCCTAAAATAATTCATAAAAACATGTTTGATAAATGGAACAAGCAGATTTAGTAGCTTCTGGGGGGACAATTCATCTTATTAAACACGTAATTAAAATTGTCAATTCACAGAATTATCGGATAATTTTTATATTTTCAATCGATGGCGAAAGATGCATTTCAAGAACTTAACAATGTACCTTGATGTCCACTCTTCACGCAGATATTGTATGGCTAACAGGGCCAGGCGGCATCTTCTGATGCCCATGAGTTTTAATACCGGGATTAGCCAAATCTTTCTGAACTCCCTGTAATATTTGCAGAAAAAGAAAGTATGGATGGTTGCCTGGATTGAGATATCATCACACGGGCATCGTGGTAAAACAGTGTCCCAGTTATTTCTTGTTGGAAATGCAACTAGATGGTGTAACATATTTAGTCTAAACCTGATTAGAAGGAATCTCTCAAAGGAGGTGAAATCATAAGTTAAATATGGCTGTATAATAAAAGTAGTTTGAACAGACATGCAGTGTTGGACAGATGGTTTAGAGGCTTCATTAGCAGTCCGTAGTTCTTCAAGGTGGGTAAGGGACAACGCTTGTAGTGGCTTCCTAGTTAATGACCGAATAGAGGTTGGAACCATATAGTGTTTTGCCAATACTAGGCCATTTAAAAAAGATTTTATATACGATAACCAACCTATTTTGCATGAGAGGTCTAAACCCATTCAGTCTAAGATGATTTGCTGTGTAAATATATTTTTATCTGACGACCATATGCGGTGCCATAGAAGAAGGGGTTGTATTCTGGCTAAATCCGAAATGTAGGGAATCCCAAGTTCCATATGGCACGAGAAAGTAGATGCAACATTAAAAGAAATCTCAAGAAAACATTCTCTGCCACTTGTAGATTGTTTGTATTTGCATACCCCCACACTCCAGCCCCGTATAACGCTACAGATTTACATTTTACTTTATATATTTTTAAAAGCTCCTCTGGTGGCCTCTTTCCCAGTTTTTTTGAAAAATTTACAAGGGCCTTAGTAGTTCTCATGAGATGGAATTTTCTGGACTCAATAGCTGAATTCCAGTTAAGTTTATGGTCTATGATAATTCCCAAATATGGGTATTGTGCTGTAGTTGCTAGTTTCTCCTGATTTAAGAATATATCCTTTGTCCTTTTTTTCCCAGAACCAGCTGTCATGACAAAGGTTTTTTTTAATATTAATTCGAAAATCCAGCTTACCCATAAATTCGGAATATCTATTTAGTGCCTTCTGTAACTCTAAGTGGGTGCGGGCCAATATCACGGCGCCATCCGCGTAGAGTGGAGCTGGAATCAGACGATTTTTCACTAGCGGAAGGTCCTGGCTCCCATTCAACATAGCTCTCTCCAAGCCATTGGTGTAGAGCGTAAAGAGGAAGGGAGCCAGGACACAGCCTTGTCTGACTCCTCTCTCGACCACGGAGGAAGTTTACCAAAGGTACGTCCACCCCCATGTCCAATAGCACGGACCAGAGTTTTACGTGGCAAATGCAGTCAAAGGCTGCTGACAGGTCCACATATACCATGTAAACACTGCCTGCCTTTGCACATATATTGGCGCTGGTGGGTCTCCCACGCCACTGCTCAGTTGGAGCTACTATTCAAGGGCTACACTGGCTTCGGATCGACAAGCGGATTCAGTTTAAAGTCTCTGCTTGTCGTTTAAAATCTTAAAGTCTAATAGCCCAACACTCCTCTGCGGGTTGCTGAGCCCATATGTGCCACATTGACAGCTGCGTTCCTGTGGTCAGCACCTGGCGTCTGTGCCACGTGTTATACGATCTAGGGCTGGAGGGTCCTCGTTTCGGTTTTTAGCTGCTAAGCTGTGGAATTCCTTGCCATTACGCATTCGGGCCATGGAGGACCTGCTTGTGTTTCGGAAAGCTATTAAAACTTTTCTGTTCTCTTCTCTATAGGATATGATCTAGATACTTGGCCGGTACCCTCTTGAACTTTCTGTTTCAGGTCTGACAGCGCCCGGATGCCCCTACGCTGGGGCAGCTGTGCGCTCTAAAAATCTTTTTAACATTAACATTAACATTAACATACGTATTTCCCTAATAACATTGTAAGGTTTAGAGCCTGTTCAACTGTCTCTAGGCCCTCCCGGAACCCGAACTGGATATCCGAGAGGATCCTACCATCGTACGCCCATCCCTGGAGGCGTTCTAAAATAATTCTGCCCGCCACTTTGCCCAAAGAATCCAGTAATGAGATCGGTCGATAGCAGGAAACCTCCTGACGTTCCCCCTTTTTAAAAATAGGAACCATAATAGATTTGGACCATGAGTCCATTAGTCCCACCTCACACGCTGCTTTAAGTACCCTCGTCAGAATTGGAGCCCAAAGATCTAAGTTCGATTTAAATAGATCTATTGGGACCCCGTCACTGCCAAGAGCCTTACCATTTTTGCTGGCTTTTAATGCCTGGACGACGTCGTTAATAGTGATTTAAATTTGTAATGGGTAGGGATTCACTGGAGGAGCAGAAGTTGTGGAATCTTGCCTACCCTCGTTTACTGGGCCTTTCTCAGAAATCTTAGAGAAATGCTCTACCCATGCCACTTCATCAATGGCCACCTCAATGGTGGGTGTGTCTTTCAGATCGGATAAAAATGGGGATTTGATCACGGCCCAAAAGGCTGAGCTGGTTTTATGAATGCTACTTTTGTGTAATTGATCCCATAAGGCCTGTTTCAATTCTGCTTTCCTATCCTTTATAGCTATATTGTATTCCCTCCTCAGCGTTGTTATTTCCTGAGGTACTCTGTTTGGTTTTTGCAGAGCTTTTTTTAGTTTGGAATGTGCTAATGTGCATCAATGATTAAACGATCCTACTTTTTTCAACCGGGTTTTTTTTAATTTTACGAAAAGTACATCATTGATTGTTTTTAAAACCTCCCTAAAGTTGCTTAATACTTCCTCATCGGGTATGGACAGGTCTAAGCATTTAAGGATGGAAGGATAGACCGCATTTATGACTCCTGGTGATTTCTGGAGGATCAACTTTCTCCCATTTTAAAGAATATCCATTTAATCTGTCCAGATGTAATGTATTTTGCTTCAATGCGCTAACTATGCTTTGAGTGCGGTATTCGTGAAGTGGATAAAATGTTATACTAAGAGCGCAGTGGTCACTTAAAACATTAATAAGTGTTTCGAACTCAGTAGCACGATTACCCACTGTGTTTGATATTAGAATAAAGTCAATGGTAGTATACCTATCCCTACCAATAAATGTTGCATCCGACGCTGGGTTGCAGGTTTTTTTTTATTTGCGATTAGAAGATCCAAATCAAAAAGAGTTTCATTTAAAATAGTTCCCACAGTTGAGTGGGAAAAGTGAATAATAGGATCCTCATATTCATCAGTTAGCCCGCACAAATTCCAATTACTATGTTGGCAAAGATGCTGATTAAAATCACCTCCCCAAATGATGATGGCTCCTTCAGCCAATTCCCTTGTTGATACTGATAGTTGGAGTCGCAGCTGTCGCAATACCGTCAGTAGTTCCCCATCTGGTAAATTGTTATAAAAATTTACCAGGAGAACGATCTCCCCCTTACCAAAAACGGATACTTAGTAATTGGAAATTTGCCTCTAAGGCCACAGTAGTTATTTGCACACCCCCTATCATGTTTGAAATAAAAATACTCAAACCCCCCTTTGCCCTACCAGATGCTACATGTAATGCGGGTGAGAAATACGTTTTGTAACCTACCAAGTGTATTACACTGGTGGTCCATGTCTCCTGGAGACATATTATATTAAAATTCTGGAAAAAATCCAGCCCGGTACCATTTTTTACCTTTGGGAGCAATCCAGCTATATTCCAAAAAAGAAACATTATCGGCGCACCTACTTTAACTGGGTTATTATCCACTAACACTTTGGCATGCTCTACTAATGGAACTTCCGTCGTTTCAAAGGGCACGATATTTCCACACTCATTTATGGGTGGTAACATTTCTAATAGCCTGTCATCTTTGCTAGTTAGTTCAGTGCTGACTGACACCTCTTCAATCTGATTTAATGATGCTGGCTGTATGCCGATATCCGCTAATATGGACTGTTTACCTTTAAAGCTAACCTTTTTGGTTACTAGAGTTACTGGTTGTTTTAATTCATTGTAATCCCCAGAAACCTGGTTGGAAAGTCAATCGACTCCTTCCAAACCAGAAAGCATGGAGAAGCAATTGAAAGTAGGAACGTTAAACCCAAAGGTTTCACTGTTACAGCCATATAAGGCGCGAACTCGTGGGGGATTTACCAACAGGGATTGGGGGTAGAAATAACTTAGATCCCATGTCGAGATTTCATCCCCTCCCTGCACAGTGTACCAGTCACCCATATGTCTGATTACTCTGCAGTCCCTGAAATTTATAATGATGAGATCCCCCCTTATGTCCTTCGGTCTACGACCCACCCACCCAAGTCTCCTAACATGGAGAATTTCGCCATTGATGTTTGCGGGAAGTGGCCTGTTGCGACTTAGCCAGTATATTACTTTGTTTTTAAGCTCTTGGTGGCCCTCAGTCTTCCCAGTCTCTAATTCCATGACACCCGTTAATATCACCACATAAGGTGCCGCCTCTGGTGGCAGGTCAATTATTTGCTGATTTCCCCTTAGGCAATTAGTAGTTGAAGGCATCCTGGGTGCGATTGGGTGAGATTTATCGGGTTTTCTAGCCTGTCTGATCCCTCTTTCTACCCTGGAAGCAATGTGACCCTTATCTACTACCAAGGGGGTCTCAGGAATATCATCTGACACTACTGGTGGGTCAATGCCATGTAATTTGTCACCTCGTAATAGCAGGGAAGATGTATTACACATAGTTTGAATTGTTCTTGTGTTTATAAGTTCCCTGGTCAAATCTGTATTAGTAGTAAGTGTTTTTTCTATGGTCCCCAGTTGTTCTGACATTCTTTTAACCCTCTCTACTAATGGCAATATTAGTGATTTCACTAATTGCTCCATGCCCCATTAGTTCTTTAATATATTGAGACGATAGGGGAAGATTATCTAGTGTGGTCTCCCCTATCATGTTTCATGAGTTCTTCGGTGGGCTCTGAGTTACTTTTGATGACTTTGCACTTCTTCCTGTATGACTATTCCCCCCACGCTTTCTTTTTTTAAATATCTGTGCTGGACCAGTTCTTTTTTTATACGTTTTATTACTCTGAGATCGATTAAGGGATATCGTAGATGATTGTTCATCAGAGATGATTTCAACGGGTGGTTCTAAATACGAATCATCTTTATTTCGTTCAGTTGAAGATGTTTGATCTTGTAGCTGTGGGGGGATGCTAATATCAGCGATGTGATCTCCTTCAGTAACTTGGGCAGGTGGAGTAGTCGCCAACCGGATGTTACCCACAGATCAGCGTTTCCCAGATAGGAGGTCTAAAGAGAGTCTTTTTTCTGTAAAAGCGATCTCTTTTTCCAAAACTGCTGTGGCCCTTTTGATAAAATGGTCAAGGGTGCTGGTAGCTGTCCCCCCTGTGGCCGCAAGCGTCACCTTTCTTCCCTTGCCAGAACGAAGTGCCATAATTATCAACACTAACAACAATGCTAAGCAAAGCACAAGAAATCTATACAAGTATTAAACATTAAACAGGTGAGGGGAACCCACACAATTTCATAGGTAGTAAAAATGGAATAACCTCACAGCATGGAAGTTAGATAGGGGGCCCAGCCTTGTTCTGCCTTAGACGGCCGTAGACAGCCCACCCTTTGCCCGGGCTTAGCCCGGCGCCACCCACGCACGTCCCGGAGGGAGTGCCAGTATTTTATGCGCCTCTGGGCGCGGGAATGGGCGTTGGTAGGCGGGGCTGTCTCGCAGGGGCTTCTGGAACGTATAGTCTCCCCACTCAGCCGCCGCTTGTTGTTAGAATGAGCGGCGGCGGGGGGGACTAGCAGGCAGCAAGATGGTGTTTCCCGGCGCTAGAGAAGCGCAACCCAGACAGCAAACGATAGTCCCGTTATCAAAGGAGCAAATGTAAGGCACCAGCGGCGTCAGCGGCGTCTCCCGCTCCACTCCGGGAGCGCCGGTATTTTATGCACCTCCGGGCGCGTGAATGGGCGTTGGTAGGCGGGGCTGTCCCGCGGGGGCTTCTGGGACGTGTAGTCCCCCCACTCAGCGGCCGCTTGTTGTTAGAATGAGCGGCGGCAGGGGGGACTAGCAGGCAGCAAGATGGTGTTTTCCGGCGCTAGAGAAGCGCAATCCAGACAGCAAACGATAGTTCCGTTATCAAAGGAGCAAATGTAAGGCACCAGCGGCGTCTCCCGCTCCACTCCGGGAGCGCCGGTATTTTATGCGCCTCCGGGTGCCGGAATGGGCGTTGGTAGGCGGGGCTGTCCCGCAGGGGCTTCTGGGACGTGTAGTCCCCCCACTCATCGGCCGCTTGTTGTTAGAATGAGGGGCGGCGGGGGGGACTAGCAGGCAGCAAGATGGTGTTTCCCGGCGCTAGAGAAGCGCAACCCAGACAGCAAACGGTAGTCCCGTTATCAAAGGAGCAAATGTAAGGCACCAGCGGCATCAGCGGCGTCTCCCCTGTTGCAGCAGTGTTTCAATCAAAACCACCATGATATCTGGAACGCTTGATCAGATATAACATTCTGTATAGTTTTCTCCCATGGGGTATTTGAAATAATACATTGTATGATAAGGGGGACTTAAGTATTTGGTGTCTCTGTGAACATAAGTTATCCTTTAGTTTGGGACAAGCTACCAGAATAATTCAACCAGTATTTCTAATATTTATTAAAAATCCATTTCACTATGAAATTTTATAAATATTTAGAAAGAGTATCTTTTAAACTTTAAACAAAGTTTTACTTTGTCTGCCTGAACCTCCATTAGGCTAATTGTCATTAGCGTGCCAGCGAATGGCCTCTGTAAGTGCTTCCACTTAATGAGGTTTGATAATTGCTCCCAGAGTAGAAACAATGGCTTAGGCCTTTTGGCCGCAGTAATGATTCACTGGGGTGACCTTATAGTCCTCAGAATCTGGGCTTCTAATACTGTATATACAACAATGAATCTGTTGGATTAGTTCAGGTAAGTTTTCATACTTTCAGGATTATCACAAAGTTTTCTCCTTGCATTCAATCAATGAAAAGAATATAAATACATTTATTGTTTCTCAAAAACAGGCAAAACATGTATTGTTTCAAACTAAAGCAAATGTAGAAAATGTACACATAAGCAAATATACACAAAGGTGCTCCACAAAGTTAAGAAGTGCAGTGATGCGGAGCTTTTGAAAAGTGAAATAATTGTGAAATTGAAACTATATAAAGAAACCAGGAAAGACAGGCTATGCAATAAAATATCATTGAAGTAAAGCAATCATGAATGTAATTAGTTTAACCCTATCATAATTTTCATCATGGAAGCATAAGCGCAGAGTGTTGATGTTTCGACACATTGAAGTGTAAATTGAAAAAAAACAGGAGTGGATCTGGATCAATACATTGATGCAGCCTCAAAGGTTGTGAGGCAAAAGTAAGTAGTGTTCTAAAATCACTTTGCATTTGGCAGATAATTATGAAAGATAAAGAAAAAAAAGGGAAAATATGTACCTCCTGGTAGTGGCCAATTACTGCGACATAGAGAGACCAAAAGGTGGCACAAACAGCAGCCTCCAACTAGTGTTAGAAAGGGCAAGAACCAGTTCTCGATGAAGTTTGAGAAAACTGACTATTATTGGAGTTGCAAAAACACTAACAGCAGCATATTTCTTCATTATGTTGACCCAAAAGAAGGTGACAGCAGTGCCTACTTACCATCCTGCCACAATTTGGAATAGGGACCACAAAGATACCCTAGATAGTTTGAGAAAATGAAAGTACATAGGTGTTGTGAAAAAGTAACAGCTATACTATTCTTTAATTTGTTCGGCAAAAGTGGCTGAGTTTGAAAGGACTTTGCCAAATATAAAATCCAGATTTGCCCTGCTGGAGGGTTTTGAGCTTCAAAAAAAGAGACCGAAGATAGAAATCATGACTCGAAAAAATTTTGAAAAGTATCCACCTGATGAGAGGACTTTGGCTGCCACACAATTTGAATTTTCCCGCTCTCCCCTTTTTCTGTCAAAACCAGCAGCTTTAGTGGACCTCCCCCAACAGCTCTGGACTTTGAGAGAACTTTGATGGAAAAGGCCTGCAATGCCCTACATGCAGCCACCTCCACGTTAAACACAGCAAAAAAGGGAGGTTGTCCACAAGGCGTGGCCTGTGGCCAACCTCTATAAAGGCAGCCAACCCCACACTGTGCATAGCATTCAGTCGTGCATGGGGGGGGTGGCTACAGGGTCTGGCCAATGGCCAGGCCCTGTGGCCAACCCCTGCATGCAGCCAACCCCATGTTGCGCATGGCCAAGGGCTGTGCACAGTGGGGGGAGTTGGCCACAGTGGCCAACTCCTCCAGTGGCAGCCAACCTGACAATGCACACACCCTTCAACCGTGTGCAACAGGGGTTGGCCACAGGGCCAGGTCCCTGGACCCCAAACACCAGGGTCTCTTTTGTTTTTTTTAAAGGATAGGGGGGCCGAAGGGGCTCCCCTCCCTGAACCTATTATGGCAATGGAGACCTCATTCCCAAGGGTCATATATATTTTAAAGGGTGGGTGCTCTTGACCCCCCTCCCCAAGCCTCATTAGACCCAGGGGGTGCTATTCCCCAGGGCCTTATTTTTTATTAAGGGGGAGGGGGCTGCAAGGCTCTCCATCCCAAGACTTACTAGTCCCTGGGAACCCATCCCCAGGGCCATTATTTTTAATTAAAGGGGAGAGTGGCTATGTGCTCCCCCTCCCTGAGCATTGTTACGCTCTGAGGAGCCCATCCCCCAGGGCCATTGCTAAAAATAAAGGAAAAGAGGGCCACACCGCCTCCCTTCCAGATCCATTACCAGCTTTGGGACCCCATCACTTGTGGCCCTCATCACTTACATGTGGGCACCATGGTACCCACCAAGGGCACCCACCATATTCACATTGGGGGCCCCACTTGATCCCCAAAACCCCAGCAGCGCCAGCAGACTCCCCACATGCAGCGGGATCCAGTATTGCTCCCACCCAGAGAGAGCAGCTATTTATGCTGCTCCATCCCGGGGGGAGCAATATTTCGTTCTGTTTCCCTGCCCGCATCAGTGTGCTCCCAGCATGCGGGAGCATTTTTAAAGCTCCTGTCTGCAGGGAGCAAACATGCTGTTCAAAAATACTGTCGCCACTGGGTAGTTATAGTTGGTCAATGTTTTCATAGGAATTGCCTTTACTGTTTTGCTTATAACTTTGCCACAATTTGACAAACCTTCACAAACCTTTCCAAAAAAGTGCTAGTCTGTGCATAGTTTTTGCATGAAATGCTTCGGGACGATCAGTCATGTCAGGCCGAGAAAAACAGGGAGTAGCAGGCTACAGGAGGTAGCCCATATACCACAAGGAGACTGGGGCGGTAATTAGTATCAAACAACAGTGTCTCAAAACAAGGGTATTATTTAACATACAAGTATGCGTGGTGCAATTCAATTGCAATGGATTGAATCCTAAAGAGGAAAAAGCCAGGGAGACATGTTCTTATGAAGGTAAATTGTATTTCAATCAAAGAACATGTTGGACATATTAAACTTCATATGTACAAGCACATGAGACGGTAGCACTGCGTTACATTAATTGACATGTAACCATGAAAATACTGTCCACAAGTGCTCGTGAAGTTTTGGTGACGGCACAAGTGACACGTGATGTGGTATATACAGGGAGTGTAGTGGGCGCCACAAGACCGGTGGAGTTAAAACAAATACATTACATTTGGAATACCCAAACAATAATTGTTACAAGGTTATACTGATTTGTTGCGCTGTGGAGGTCTATGGCGTTTTGGCCTCTAGAAGTATTAGGCCATCATCAGGACCAGGTTACGTGATATTGATTTATGCAGTGCTGGGGATAGAAGGATACGCATATTCCTTAAATACGCTGTACGGTGATGGACCCAGAGAAAAGGAAGTGGGAGAAAACATTGTAATTGGAGCCCACAACGAAGAAGAGAAGACAGTAAATGAGCGCAAGGACAACTAACGCGTGCCTTGGCTCACAGAAAGAAGCAGTGAGTGTGAAGCGTCTATAAGGCTACTGTGAGGACTAACTGGGAGGTCAGGGTGGCTTCAATGAGGCAGGGCACCAGAAGTCCAAGGGATCAGCTGCGAAGGTTCAGTCATCCGCGAGGAGGCTCCAAGGTACTGCCTAGGTGGGGAAGGAGAGGGATCAGAGGTGGCTGATAGGGGGATGCATCACAAAGCAAGGGGTCAAAACGCAAAATCCCCATGCATTATCCATTAACTTTTTTAATCAGGGATACCGCAAAAACTGCTGAATGGATTCACACCAAATTTTGCAGGAAGCTAGATCTTGGTTCATAATCTGTGCTTTTTTGTGATGTGGTATATCTGGACAGTTGGGTTGAGTGACTCTAGCGAGAGTCCATCAAATCTAATTTTAGAAAATAGATCCTACCGATTGGCCTGGGGAACTTTTTTCTCCTTGGTTCCCATGGGAGCAAGACTCTGATTGGCTGCCAGCAAAATTAGAAAAATGTTGCTGCAGCCATTACAATACTCCAGGACTTAGTCACCTGTTCTCATGTGTAAAAGTAAAGGGGCAGCGTACCCTACTGCATAGGCCCAACTCTGGGGACCCAGAGGGATTTCAGAAACAAAAGAAAGAGCGTTATGCTATTTTTTATAAATATTTTGGGAGGCGGGGCATGAGTGGGGCACCCCTCTAAGCCCATTTTGGGTCATGGGGACCTCATCCCCGTGATCGAAATGCGGTTGAAAGAGTAGGGTGGCCATGCAGCCTCCTCGCCAACCCTTTGCAGAATCCTTCACTCAAGGATGATTTCTTTGAAAAGAGAGGGCAGCCCCTCCAAGCCTAGGTAGGTACCAGTAACCCCATTCCCCGAAAGAAATGAAGTTTAATGGAAGCAGGGATGCGTCCCGCCTCGCTGAGCCACAAAAGGCCCCAGGGATCCCATCCCCCAGGGACGGCTCAATTACTCTGTCCCTGGAAGCCCCCCATCCTGGACAGAGTAGTTTCCCCACAAGCACTAGCAGCATTAATGATGATATATATTCTGAGCTATTTGGAACTGCTTTTAAACCTTTTATTTCATACTCCTTCACAGAGTAATGAGTACAAAAGTAACTTGAATGATGTCATCAATTATGTCATCAGTGATGCAATCAATACTGTAATTAGAGATGTCATTAGTGACGTCATAAATGATGCCATAGAACATGTCATAAGTGATGTTGTATGTGAGGTCATAAGCAGTATATGGCAGTGGAGCAAGTTATAGTTACCCCTGCTAACTATAACTCATGAATGGCTGTGGTTGTCTGAGTTCAAAACTTTGTCTTGACACTGACACATTCATCTACACCACTTTAACCTGTGGTTTTCTCAGTGAATATATGTATATATATATATATATATATATATATATATATATATATATATATATATATATATATATATTACCTACTGGCGGTCGCCAGTAGGTATATATAGTTAGGATTTTTTCCCTATGGGATTTTTGAAAATTCTATGTCTAATAACTTTGGCGTTTGTGGACGGAATTGGCTGACATTTTCAGGAAAATGGCACATTTTGTTTCTGAGCAGCCCCTGAAAATTGTGGGGGGGTTCGTCAAGGGGGGGCCGAGAAAAAAGGGGGGTCCCAAAACGCGTTTTTCCCATGTTAATTTCCATAGGGCGGTTGGCCTCACTTTTAGCCCGAACGGCTGAATGGATTTGCACGAAACTTGGCAAAATTGTAGGGACTGGTAGCCCGATGTGCCTTTTGTAGGTCTCAATATATGTGCTCCAGTGGATTTTGAGAAATTAACGTTTAAAAAAAGATATATATCTGTAACAGCGGACTGGGCAGCGCCCCAGGACGCGTACTTTTCGCGCAACGGAGCTTTGTGAAGCAAAGCTGATTGGTTCTCCGGCGTCTGTCAACATTCCAAACAGTCCGTAGCGGCCGCCATCTTGTCTCTCGGTAGGATCGAGAGACAAGAGGAGGCCAAAGCGAAGGGGCAAATGACCATAAGGGGGCATAGTACATTGTCGCTGACCCCCTAGGTTTGATGTGGAGGTTTTAAAAGGGCCCCGCGGGGCAAAAAAAAATAAAAATAATAATAATCGAACAGCTGAATGGATTTGCACGAAACTTGGCAAAATTGTAGGGACTGGTAGCCCGATGTGCCTTTGCTAGATCTCAATATATGTGCTCCAGTGGATTTTGAGAAATTAACGTTCAAAAAAAGATATATATCTGTAACAGCGCACCGCTTCGCGTACTTTTCGCGTTACGGAGCTTTGCGAAGCGAAGCTGATTGGCTCTCCGGTGTCTGTAAACATTCCTAACAGTCCGTAGCGGCCGCCATCTTGTCTCTCGGTAGGATCGAACAGCTGAATGGATTTGCACGAAACTTGGCAAAATTGTAGGGACTGGTAGCCCGATGTGCCTTTGCTAGGTCTCAATATATGTGCTTCAGTGCATTTTGAGAAATTAACGTTCAAAAACAAGATATATATCTGTAACAGCGCTCCGCTTCGCGGAGATAAAATTATATGTGTATTACCTAGCTGTTGCTAACACCAGTTAGCGACGGCTAGTAGAAGATAGCGACCATCTTGGGCCCCACTTTGCATGTGAGTGATATTTATCACTAATGACATGCAAAGTGGGCATGCCAAGATGTTAGCGACTGGAAACAGTCGCTAACATCGCTATCTCCTATTATCAACTTTTGGAAATATTCGAGATAAGCGCGAATATCTCCAAAAGCTACCACCTGCCCTGAGCAGTTCTTAGCCATGTTATCCAATGGGAGGTGGATAACATGGCTAAGAGCGTTAGCTCGGTAATGCATGAATATCGGTGAGTTTTCAGCGATATTAATGCATTGCGGTCGTTTTTTATCGTATTTCCGATAAACCTTGATAATAGCAAGGTTTATCTGCGATAATTTCTGACGGTAAAAAAATCGTTGCTAAGCATCGTTATGGATAAATATCGCTTAACTTTGGTAATATGCCCCAACGTCTGTTAACGTTCGATTCGAAGGAAATCAGGAAGTGTTGAAAAACATTGTCTGCGCCATCTTGTCTTTTTTCAAATGCCACACTTTTGTCGTGCACGGCAGCCATTTTAGATGCCTTGACCAGACCCACTCTGTGCACGCTGTCGATCCTTAGCATGGCTCCCCACCCTCGCAAGCATCTCCCCCAGGCAGTGGTCACCCCCGCTCTCTGTCTTATGCATGGGTAATAAACCTCCCCCCATCTGCGCTGCTCTTCCCTGAGAATCACACCCTGTGCCCGCCCGACACCTCCCTTTCGCCCTATTCACTACCGCACCCTCTGACACTCCTTTTCCTCTGTGTCCGATTGTCCAGGCTGGTCCTAGGGTATCAGCTAGCCCTGCAGATGTAGTTTATGGCCACAGCTGTAAAGAATCACCCCTCTTCAAAGGAGTTATAGTAGATCAAGGCCTACACTCGATGAGATCCGTCACAGCAGAAGCGTTGCTATTATCTGAAAACCATCCTGTATTGTGATTGGGGAGGGGACCGAGCCTGAAGCGGAAGATTCCAGGGATGACTCTTTGTACATCAAAGTTTTTACAATTATGTGTCACATTAAAAATATATAGCACTCCGACAAAGTAGTAAGATTATAAAACTTTAATAATTTATAAATATATACAAGAAAACAAAAATAGTAATAACATATAAACATTTTTAGGGAAAAACAACGAAGTAGCGGTCGGCTGTGCGAATAGTCCCAACGCAGCACAACGTCCAGATTTCCGGCGTGGGGCGTCGCGGGGGGGTGGGTCATCAGTAGCAAACTGTTGTGCGAATAGTTCCAAGGCAGCAGAACGTTGAAATCTAGATGACACGAAAGTGATGTCTATTAAGTTGCCACCCAGCAAATAACGGCATGGGGCGTCGCGGGGGGTGGGTCATCAGTAGCAAACTGTTGCGCGAATAGTTCCAAGGCAGCAGAACGATGGCACCAAGGTGATGTCCAGTAAGTTGCCGCACTGGTTTTGGTATCGTACAATGCTGCTCCGAATAACGGCGTGGGGCGCCCCGGGGGAGGCGGTGTGAACGGGCCTCTCCAGGTGGAGTGTCATCTGTTGTAGTGGGGCGCCCCTTTACCGTTTTAGTTGCCATTCCGTCCGTTTTTGGTCCACTGTGTCAAAAGCCGCAATTCAGCTGAGTTGCGCCCACTCTTGCGGTGCAGCGATAGGCGGCTGTCACAGGACTCTCAAAATGGCGGCAGGCTGTTTCCTTTTTGGGCCTGGTCCACTGAAATGGCCCTGGGACACCTTGGAAATCGGACGCTTGTCTGCTAGGTCTTGGACCCCATTCTCGAAAGCGTCCCCTCCGCCTTGAGAATTCATCAAAAGTTTTGGGGGCTCCGACTCCTGCAGGCTTCTGGTGGGGAGCGGCTGCCATGATTGCTCGCGGAATGACCACGACTGAGCTACGAGATGGTGGTGCTCTCATGCTGACGCCAGCTTCAGTCTGAAACATTCAGAAACAAGGTGGGGCTTTCATCGTTTGGGAAAAAAAAAAGTTTTCATCCAATGAAAAGTGTTGTTTTTAGGTCACATGATCAAGCCTTCCATCATTAGGAAACCAAAAGTAAAATGAACCAATGAAAAGTTTTATAAACAAGTCACATGACCTGTTATGCGGCATAGGGTGTAAAATGCGGAGAAAATACGTTGGCACGTGAGGCGGCGTCATTAGCGGACCGATGTGCGAATAGGCCGAAGGCAATACAACGCGCCAAGATCCGGATGGCACCGAGGTGGTGTCCAGCAAGTTGCAGCAGTGGTGTGGCCATCCTACAATGCTGAAAGTCAGCGTGGGGCGCCCCGTTGGCCTGTGAGTTTGCGTCAGTAGCGGACCGATGTGCGAATAGGCCGAAGGCAGCACAACGCGCCAAGATCCGGATGGCACCGAGGTGGTGTCTAGTAAGTTGCCGCACTGGTGTGGCCATCCAACAATGCTGAAAGTCGGCGTGGGGCGCCCCGTTGGCCTGTGAGTTTGCGTCAGTAGCGGACCGATGTGCGAATAGGCCGAAGGCAGCACAACGCGCCAAGATCCGGATGGCACCGAGGTGGTGTCTAGTAAGTTGCCGCACTGGTGTGGCCATCCTACAATGCTGAAAGTCGGCGTGGGGCGCCCCGTTGGCCTGTGAGATGGCGTCAGTAGCGGACCGATGTGTGAATGGGGCCGAAGGCAGCGCAACAATATTTTCGGAATAGAAGACACCACTAGGCGCTGAGATGCCAAGATCCGGATGGCACCGAGGTGGTGTGTAGCAAGTTGCCGCACTGGTGTGGCCATCCTACAATGCTGAAAGTCGGCGTGGGGCGCCCCGTTGGCCTGTGAGTTTGCGTCAGTAGCGGACCGATGTGCGAATAGGCCGAAGGCAGCACAACGCGCCAAGATCCGGATGGCACCGAGGTGGTGTCTAGTAAGTTGTCGCAATTCTGTGGCCATCCTACAATGTTGAAAGTCGGCGTGGGGTGCCCCGTTGGCCTGTGAGATGGCGTCAGTAGCGGACCGATGTGCGAATGGGGCCAAAGGCAGCGCAACAATATTTTCTGATTTGAAGACACCACAAGGCGCTGATATGCCAAGATCCGGATGGCACCGAGGTGGTGTCTAGCAAGTTGTGGCACTGGTGTGGCCATCGTACAATGGTAAAAGTCGGCGTGGGGCGCCCTGTTGGCCTGTGAGATGGTGTCAGTAGCGGACTGATGTGTGAATGGGGCCAAAGGCAGCGCAACAATATTTTCTACAATATTTTCGGAGTAGAAGACACCACAAGGCGCTGAGATGCCAAGATCCGGATGGCACCGAGGTGATGTCTAAGTTGCGGACCGATGTGCGAATGGGGCCAAAGGCAGCGCAACAATATTTTCTGAAGAGAATATACCACAAGGCGCTGAGATGCCAAGATCCGGATGGCACCGAGGTGATGTCTAAGTTGCGGACCGATGTGCGAATGGGGCCAAAGGTAGCGTAACAAGATTTTCTGTATGGAAGATACCACTAGGCGTTGAGATGCCAAGATTCGGATGGCACCGAGGTGATGTCTAGCAAGTTGTGCTACTGGTGTGGCCATCGTACAGTGGTAAAAGTCGGCGTGGGGCGCCCTATTGGCCTGTGAGATGGTGTCAGTAGCGGACTGATGTGCGAATGGGGCCAAAGGCAGCGCAACAATATTTTCTGACTGACACCACAAGGCGCTGAGATGCCAAGATCCGGATGGCACCGAGGTGATGTCTAAGTTGCGGACTGATGTGCGAATGGGGCCAAAGGCAGCGTAACAATATTTTCTGTATGGAAGATACCACTAGGCGTTGAGATGCCAAGATTCGGATGGCACCGAGGTGATGTCTAGCAAGTTGGTGTGGTCATCCTACAATGCTGAAACTCGGCGTGGGTCACCCCATTAGCCTGTGAGATGGCGTCAGTAGCGGACCGATGTGCGAATAGGCCGAAGGCAGCACAACGCGCCAAGATCCGGATGTCACCGTGGTGGTTTCATAGTTGAGAGGCACTTCATCTGCAGTGGGGCGCCGAGATCCGGATGGCACCGAGGTGATGTCTAGCAAGTTGCTGTACTGGTGTGGTCATCCTACAATGCTGAAATGTAGTGGGGCGCCCATTTACCGTTTCAGTTGCCATTCAGCTGAGTTTCGGCTGCTCTTGATGCTACAGCGACAGGCGGCTGCAAGAGGACTCTCAAAATGGCGGCCTGTTCTTTGGATTTGGGCCTGGTCCACTAAAATGGCCCTGGGACACCTTAGAACTCGGACGCTCGATTTTTTTTTCCTTTCCTGTACATGCAAAAAAAGGTAAATGCCCGGTACGTTACACGCTTCATCTGCCACGATGAACTCTCCAGAGGAACCGAAAAAATATATAGTTGTGGTAACTATACCATGCATCGTCATATGGAGAGGTGGCACCAATTAATTATAGTGCTGCATAAAAGAGAGATTTGGAGGAGAACCCCTGACCTGCTAGTACATTCATCAAAGAAGTGGCACTGAGAGCTTCAGAGGCAAGGGAAACGGTCCCAAATATTTAGAAGAACTTTGGAAAGATTAAAATGACATGTTTAGATTGTGGTAAATTAATTGCATGTGGACAGATGAGTGTTACTCTAATAAATACAGCATATGAACATCATCATAGTCGATGGTTGGTAGAGACATTTTGACTATATCCTGGACCTGCCCGTCCTCGCCCAAAATGGCGCCGGAATAAATGGGACTCGTAACTCCTTGAGTGTACTGGTTGCAGAACCTTGAAATCACGAGATACGTATGCAGTTTTGAAGCACATGGCGGGCGGGGACGAGAATTGATTGAATATTTCGACATCCCTATTGATATTAAGTTCTGATGTGTTATTGATTACTGTACTGTTGAAAATTCGAATTAACGTCACCCATGGTACTTGCCCGCAAATGTATATCTAGATAATTTTATTGTAACTGGCCCTGTCGTATTTTAATTATAAAATGTACGTCCACCGATTCCGTAACTGTTAGACACCTTAGTTCTTGCAACCTAATGGCCCGCCCGTTACGTTCCTCTACAGTGTAAATGTCTATTCATCATATACGATTACAGTTTGCTCCGTGGCAGGCCCACGTGGTTATAGGCTCGTATTTGTATAATGAAATTTTCACAATAAAGGTTTTTAAAAGAAAACATGGTAGTAGTATATACATTGGTAAAGTTTTTAATAATAGTCACTGTTTTAGAATCATTAAAAGGCAAATGAAATAAAGCAGACCAATTACATGAAGGGTAAAAGGTATAATACGAAGGAACGCAGTAAAGATAAATGGTCAAGGGCTGTTGTGTTTTCTATTCCTGCAACATAAAGTGATCGATAAGAATCTCATATTCAGGCGTATCGGCGACTAAGACAGCAGGTCGACCCTCTTTTGCTCAACGGCTCCGTCATGGGACGAAGAAACGCTCTTTTTCTCGAAAAAAGAATATATTTTACTTGCAGAACAGTTGTAAAATTTCCGGGAAAGTACATTAGCCTGGAACATTATAACATATATTTAAGAAAAAATAATGTTCGGAAGTAATTAAAAGCGTAATTTTTAGGTGATATGACCAAGGCTTTCATCATTAGAATAAGAAAAGTAAAATGAACCAATGAAAAGTTTTATTAACAAGTCACATGACTTGTTATGCTTACGTTACGCGCTGCGCGCCCCGGATGACTTCCGGATGCGCTAACGCGGCGCGTCATATGACGCATTACGCGACAACGCAGGTCCAGAATATAGTCAAAATGTCTCCACCAACCAGCGGTCGAAACACAACCCCTTTCAGCAGGCTAAATAGTTCTGTTAAATGACAACAGAAGGGACAGGCAACAAGAACCATCAGTCAAAGAGGGGAGGGCTAGTTCTTCTCTACCGGGTTACATTGGGGCGCTACCGGAACTGATCGAATTGGTAGTCTACAGTGTTTCTGGATGTTTCAGACTGAAGCTGGGGTTAGCATGAGAGCACCACCATTTCGTAGCTCCGTTGTGGCCATTCCGCAACCAATCATGGCAGCCGCTCTTTATCGTTATTTTGGGCGGGGTGGGTGGCGGAGCCGAGCTGTTTTGCAGCCATCATTGTGTGAAGTTCAGTTCATCTCACTAGTTTTGTATTTGTCATGAGGGGTTGTTCCTAATGTTTCTATTTTAGCGAGGTCAAAAAGAGATCCCATTAGTGGCCTACTGATTTTACTCGATTCCTTTTCTTTTTTTTTACACGATTTTTCGTTATCTGCAAAGACTAAACAGAGTATTGCGACTCTGTGTTTGTTTGTAAATAGAGAATGAACCAAAGAGAACTAATTCTAAAACAGTAAATACTTGGATAACAATCAATCAAATGGAGATAGAAGCAGGCACGACGGATTACAACCGGGGCAAAGGCCTGCGTTAACTACCTTTCACTATCTGCAAAGAGAGAGTACTCCTAATAGAAATGAGGGGGGGGGGGCACCATTCAAAGCACATCAGTGTGCATAAACACGAAAATGTTTTTACTTACCACGTACTTGACATTCGACAGCTTATGATATTTGCCATTAAAAAACCATTGAAATTCACTGAAAAAACCATAGGTTATAGACCATATATAGTTAGGAATTAGCATTTACAAAACCTTGAAAATTCACTGAAAAAACCATAGGTTATAGACCATATATAGTTAGGAATTAGCATTTACAAAACCTTGAAAATTCACTGCAAAAACCATAGGTTAGAGACCATATATAGTTAGCTGGACATTTTATTGACATAAAACCAATGAAATTCCATATATAGTTAGTTGCACTAACTATATATCGCGCACCCGCAATCCACTGCTGATGATGTCACATATTACATCATTCATGACATGGTCAGTTACATCACTGATGACATCACTGATGACATCTCAAATGACATCACTGATGACATCACTGATGACATCTCATTTGACATCAATGACCACATTACTGATGATATCATTCATGTGACAATACAATGCATCTCCTCACATTTTAATATAACCAGTGTTAAAAAGAGAGTATAATTTTTGAAACCATTGACACACCAATACTAGTTACTACATACGCACTCACTGATTGCTACGTCTACACACACCTTCACTCATTCACCCATACAATCATTCATACATACAATCACTCATCTTTACACTATCATATGCACTCATACACCTATACAGACACTCACAGTCTGCCACTCATCCATGGAGTTACTCGCACACCTAGTCAGTCCTGGAAAGAATCAATGACACTTCCATTTTCTTGTCTATACAGTTAAACATAGAGCACCTTACATTTTCAAACATATACTAACACATACTTACCTTCTTATACAATCATTGATACAAGTACAGATTGATCTGCACAGAGTCACACACCTCCCAGCTAGCCACACACACACTCAGTCTCCCATACAAATACTTGGGCAATCAATCAATAACCCATATAGTTACTCATATAGCTACTGATCAACACATGCAGCAGTTTACAGAACAACAGACATAATGATGCACAAATTAAGACAGTTTAGTCACTAACCCATGCACTCAGTGAGACACATTTAATCACTCACTCATACAGTCAGTCATGCACCTACTAAATCCTTCGTCCAGACACTTACACATCCACTCATTCTTCAATATGTAAGACATATTTAAACTTTATAGAAACAAAAAATCACTGGATGTTGTTATCAGTGATGTCATCAGTGATGTCACTGACCATGTCATGAATGATGTAATATGTGACATCATCAGCAGTGGATTGCGGGTGCGCGATATATAGTTAGTGCAACTAACTATATATGGAATTTCATTGGTTTTATGTCAATAAAATGTCCAGCTAACTATATATGGTCTCTAACCTATGGTTTTTGCAGTGAATTTTCAAGGTTTTGTAAATGCTAATTCCTAACTATATATGGTCTATAACCTATGGTTTTTTCAGTGAATATATATATATATAACCCACAATTGCAGTCTACACTGGGTAGTTGTAGGTAGGATCATGTTTCCATAGGAGTTGCATTTTATGGTTTGCTTGCAACTTTGGCACCATTTTGGCTAATCTAAAACAAAATCAGCTCTGCTCCTTCCTGGAAAGTTTTGTGGTAATCTGTCAAGTGGGGGCAGTGAAAAATGGGGGCCAAAATCAATTTCCCCATTCATTTTTCTATAGGAACTTTTGATACAGCTACAAACCACTGAACAAATGTTAAATGTTAGAGGATTTCTAAAGCGCATGGCTGCCCGGGAGCGTCCCAGCGCTGACAGAGGATCAAGCGAGGACCGGGAGGGGAAAGTTACGGGAACAGCCAAGTCTTTAGAAGCTTCCGGAAAGGCATGAGATTGTGTTGGGCACGAAGGTCAGGAGGGAGAGCGTTCCACAGTTTGGAAGCATGGTAGGAAAAGCGCCGGCCTCCAGAGCGCGCTTTCTTGATCCTGGGTGTCAGGGTTAGGTGGGCACTGGAGGATCGGAGGGTTCTAGAGGTGGTATATGGGACAGCAAGGTCCTTTAGGATAGGGGGAGCTTTTCCGTGGAGGATTTTGTGGGTTAAGCATAGGGCTTTGAACTGCACCCTTTGCAGAACGGGAAGCCAATGCAGTGCTCTAATGGCTGGTTTAGCCATGCAACGGTTCTTGGTGTCAGTGAGGATCCGGGCAGCAGCATTTTGCACAACCTGTAGCCTAGCTGTGACTTTCTTCGGCGTACCAAGATACAGGGCGTTTCCGTAGTCCAATCTGGACAGGATAAGGCCCTGTATGAGGAGCTTTCTAGACTGGAAAGGGAGCAGGGGGAGGATCTTGCGAGCGGTGCGAAGTACACCATAGCAAATTCCTGCCATTTTCCTTGCTTGGGTGTTCAGGGTGAGCTTTTGATCAAGCCAGATCCCCAGGCATTTGATGTCTGCCTTGGGGGTTGGGGGCGGGCCCATGCACGGGGGCCACAGGGACTCCGGACGGAAGTGAGACTGGTTACCCATCACCAGTATCTCCGTTTTATCGCTGTTGAGCTTTAAGTGGGATCTGTTCATCCAGCTGACTATGTCCCCCAGGCAGGAGCGCAGATCGGTGGTAGGATATTCCTGCTGACTGAGGGAGACAACCAGCTGGGTGTCGTCCGCGTAGGTCAGAAGTTTGATTCCGTGCGGGGTGACAATCTTTTCAAGGGGAGACATGTACACGTTGAAGAGCGTCGGGCTCAACGACGAGCACTGCGGCACTCCGCAACGTATAGGGGTCTCCCTGGAGATATAGTCACCCTCCGCCACCTGCAAGGAGCGATTATGGAGGAAAG
This sequence comes from Lissotriton helveticus, assembly GCF_964261635.1. Taxonomy (NCBI): domain Eukaryota; kingdom Metazoa; phylum Chordata; class Amphibia; order Caudata; family Salamandridae; genus Lissotriton; species Lissotriton helveticus. Next base: position 147,779,607 of record NC_136072.1, on the reverse strand, counting down.
ATTTAAGCCAAGACAAGGCAGACCCTGAAATACCAAGGTCTCTGAGCCGCTGAGCCAGGATATGGAAATGTATACCATATTTGGCAGAAAGTTAGATCTTGGTCCGGAAAGAGTGCTTTTTGTCCGTTCAATACTTTTTGTAGAAATTAATGCTCAAACACTTTGCATATATCATGCCGCAGATGATCCATCGACCAGACAGATCTCATTGAGAGATCTGACTGGCTGCCACCACATCACCAATGATGGCCCGGTGGTGGGGTTACCGAGGTACCAAAAACGTTTTATTTTTTATTTTGCAAACTAACAGAGTATCTGTGAATCTGTGGTAAATTCTTTTAAAAAGTGTAGGATTCAGAACGTCTGCCCGGGGTGGGCCAGGGCCAGTGCCCAGGGAGTGGCATAAAATATTTCATTTGGGAAGGCAGTTTGTGCCCCCCTCATTGAGCCTCTGTGATTCCCCAGGGACCTATTCCCTTGGGCCAATGTATAACATGAGGAGAGGGGTCTGTGGGCCCCTTCCTAAGCTTTATTAGACCCAGGAACCAATCTCCTGGGGTCGATTTTATTATGAAAGAGAAGGGGACCCCATGCAGCCGCCCATCCCAAGCCTTACCAAGCCCCTTAGACCCGTTACCCTAAGACCAAATTCAGTTTTTAAAAATGGGGGGTGGATGGCTGTGTGTTTCTCCTCCCCAAGCCTTAAAGGCCCTAGGGACCGCATTCCAGGGGCTGACTTTCCCAAAGAAGGGGAGAAAGCCATGAGGCACTCCTACCCAAACCTTAAATGGCACTGGGGCCCTGTTCCCTGAGGATGATGCATAGTCCTATGCTGATTAACGCTCTTACTTTATCCTTCATTTTTCAGTGAATATATACATGTACAGGAGCATAATTATGACGATACAAAAGGGGATGATGGACGGAGCGTTTGAGCCAATCAAACACTCACCCCCAGTCAACTGATCTGGGTTTAATCCATCACCATTCTTTAGCCCACTCAGCCACCCCAGTTCAGACATGGCCATATGCAAATCAGTCTGACCCTGTGCCTCATGGGAACAGTCCAGCCCGAACTGCCAAGCCATGTCTTCCCTGGACCGGAAACAAGCATCCTGGGACCGGTTTCTGATTCATAATCCTCATCAGCCAGGCTATCTTGAATCCAGTGGCCAAGTGAGCAAGGGACTCACGACTGAGCATACCCTGCCACACTTAGGGCGAACAAATCGATACAAAAGGGGATGATGGACGGAGCGTTTGAGCAAATCAAACACTCACCCCCAGTCAACTGATCTGGGTTTAATCCATCACCATTCTTTAGCCCAGTCAGCCACCCCAGTTCAGACATGGCCATATGCAAATCAGTCTGACCCTGTGCCTCATAGGAACAGTCCAGCCCGAACTGCCAAGCCATGTCTTCCCTGGACCTGAAACAAGCATCCTGGGACCGGTTTCGGATTCATAATCCTCATCAGCCAGGCTATCTTGAATCCAGTGGCCAAGTGAGCAAGGGACTCACATCTGAGCATACCCTGCCACACTTAGGGCGAACAAAGCGATACAAAAGGGGATGATGGACGGAGCGTTTGAGCAAATCAAACACTCACCCCCAGTCAACTGATCTGGGTTTAATCCATCACCATTCTTTAGCCCACTCAGCCACCCCAGTTCAGACATGGCCATATGCAAATCAGTCTGACCCTGTGCCTCATGGGAACAGTCCAGCCCGAACTGCCAAGCCATGTCTTCCCTGGACCGGAAACAAGCATCCTGGGACCAGTTTCGGATTCATAATCCTCATCAGCCAGGCTATCTTGAATCCAGTGGCCAAGAGAGCAAGGGACTCACGTCTGAGCATACCCTGCCACACTTATGGCGAACAAAGCGATACAAAAGGGGATGATGGACGGAGCGTTTGAGCAAATCAAACACTCACCCCCAGTCAACTGATCTGGGTTTAATCCATCACCATTCTTTAGCCCACTCAGCCACCCCAGTTCAGACATGGCCATATGCAAATCAGTCTGACCCTGTGCCTCATGGGAACAGTCCAGCCCAAACTGCCAAGCCATGTCTTCCCTGGACCGGAAACAAGCATCCTGGGACCGGTTTCGGATTCATAATCCTCATCAGCCAGGCTATCTTGAATCCAGTGGCCAAGTGAGCAAGGGACTCACGTCTGAGCATACCCTGCCACACTTAGGGCGAACAAAGCGATACAAAAGGGGATGATGGACGGAGCGTTTGAGCAAATCAAACACTCACCCCAGTCAACTGATCTGGGTTTAATCCATCACCATTATTTAGCCCACTCAGCCACCCCAGTTCAGACATGGCCATATGCAAATCAGTCTGACCCTGGGCCTCATGGGAACAGTCCAGCCCGAACTGCCAAGCCATGTCTTCCCTGGACCGGAAACAAGCATCCTGGGACCGGTTTCGGATTCATAATCCTCATCAGCCAGGCTATCTTGAATCCAGTGGCCAAGTGAGCAAGGGACTCACGTCTGAGCATACCCTGCCACACTTAGGGCGAACAAAGCGATACAAAAGGGGATGATGGACGGAGCGTTTGAGCAAATCAAACACTCACCCCCAGTCAACTGATCTGGGTTTAATCCATCACCATTCTTTAGCCCACTCAGCCACCCCAGTTCAGACATGGCCATATGCAAATCAGTCTGACCCTGTGCCTCATGGGAACAGTCCAGCCCGAACTGCCAAGCCATGTCTTCCCTGGACCGGAAACAAGCATCCTGGGACCGGTTTCGGATTCATAATCCTCATCAGCCAGGCTATCTTGAATCCAGTGGCCAAGTGAGCAAGGGACTCACGTCTGAGCATACCCTGCCACACTTAGGGCGAACAAAGCGATACAAAAGGGGATGATGGACGGAGCGTTTGAGCAAATCAAACACTCACCCCCAGTCAACTGATCTGGGTTTAATCCATCACCATTCTTTAGCCCACTCAGCCACCCCAGTTCAGACATGGCCATATGCAAATCAGTCTGACCCTGTGCCTCATGGGAACAGTCCAGCCCGAACTGCCAAGCCATGTCTTCCCTGGACCGGAAACAAGCATCCTGGGACCGGTTTCGGATTCATAATCCTCATCAGCCAGGCTATCTTGAATCCAGTGGCCAAGTGAGCAAGGGACTCACGTCTGAGCATACCCTGCCACACTTAGGGCGAACAAAGCGATACAAAAGGGGATGATGGACGGAGCGTTTGAGCAAATCAAACACTCACCCCCAGTCAACTGATCTGGGTTTAATCCATCACCATTCTTTAGCCCACTCAGCCACCCCAGTTCAGACATGGCCATATGCAAATCAGTCTGACCCTGTACCTCATGGGAACAGTCCAGCCCGAACTGCCAAGCCATGTCTTCCCTGGACCAGAAACAAGCATCCTGGGACCGGTTTCGGATTCATAATCCTCATCAGCCAGGCTATCTTGAATCCAGTGGCCAAGTGAGCAAAGGACTCACGTCTGAGCATACCCTGCCACACTTAGGGCGAACAAAGCGATACAAAAGGGGATGATGGACGGAGCGTTTGAGCAAATCAAACACTCACCCCCAGTCAACTGATCTGGGTTTAATCCATCACCATTCTTTAGCCCACTCAGCCACCCCAGTTCAGACATGGCCATATGCAAATCAGTCTGACCCTGTGCCTCATGGGAACAGTCCAGCCCGAACTGCCAAGCCATGTCTTCCCTGGACCGGAAACAAGCATCCTGGGACCGGTTTCGGATTCATAATCCTCATCAGCCAGGCTATCTTGAATCCAGTGGCCAAGTGAGCAAGGGACTCACGTCTGAGCATACCCTGCCACACTTAGGGCGAACAAAGCAATACAAAAGGGGATGATGGACGGAGCGTTTGAGCAAATCAAACACTCACCCCCAGTCAACTGATCTGGGTTTAATCCATCACCATTCTTTAGCCCACTCAGCCACCCCAGTTCAGACATGGCCATATGCAAATCAGTCTGACCCTGTGCCTCATGGGAACAGTCCAGCCCGAACTGCCAAGCCATGTCTTCCCTGGACCGGAAACAAGCATCCTGGGACCGGTTTCGGATTCATAATCCTCATCAGCCAGGCTATCTTGAATCCAGTGGCCAAGTGAGCAAGGGACTCACGTCTGAGCATACCCTGCCACACTTAGGGCGAACAAAGCGATACAAAAGGGGATGATGGACGGAGCGTTTGAGCAAATCAAACACTCACCCCAGTCAACTGATCTGGGTTTAATCCATCACCAGTCTTTAGCCCACTCAGCCACCCCAGTTCAGACATGGCCATATGCAAATCAGTCTGACCCTGTGCCTCATGGGAACAGTCCAGCCTGAACTGCCAAGCCATGTCTTCCCTGGACCGGAAACAAGCATCCTGGGACCGGTTTCGGATTCATAATCCTCATCAGCCAGGCTATCTTGAATCCAGTGGCCAAGTGAGCAAGGGACTCACGTCTGAGCATACCCTGCCACACTTAGGGCGAACAAAGCGATACAAAAGGGGATGATGGATGGAGCGTTTGAGCAAATCAAACACTCGCCCCCAGTCAACTGATCTGGGTTTAATCCATCACCATTCTTTAGCCCAGTCAGCCACCCCAGTTCAGACATGGCCATATGCAAATCAGTCTGACCCTGTGCCTCATAGGAACAGTCCAGCCCGAACTGCCAAGCCATGTCTTCCCTGGACCTGAAACAAGCATCCTGGGACCGGTTTCGGATTTATAATCCTCATCAGCCAGGCTATCTGAATCCAGTGGCCAAGTGAGCAAGGGACTCACATCTGAGCATACCCTGCCACACTTAGGGCGAACAAAGCGATACAAAAGGGGATGATGGATGGAGCGTTTGAGCAAATCAAACACTCACCCCCAGTCAACTGATCTGGGTTTAATCCATCACCATTCTTTAGCCCACTCAGCCACCCCAGTTCAGACATGGCCATATGCAAATCAGTCTGACCCTGTGCCTCATGGGAACAGTCCAGCCCGAACTGCCAAGCCATGTCTTCCCTGGACAGGAAACAAGCATCCTGGGACCAGTTTCGGATTCATAATCCTCATCAGCCAGGCTATCTTGAATCCAGTGGCCAAGAGAGCAAGGGACTCACGTCTGAGCATACCCTGCCACACTTAGGGCGAACAAAGCGATACAAAAGGGGATGATGGACGGAGCGTTTGAGCAAATCAAACACTCACCCCCAGTCAACTGATCTGGGTTTAATCCATCACCATTCTTTAGCCCACTCAGCCACCCCAGTTCAGACATGGCCATATGCAAATCAGTCTGACCCTGTGCCTCATGGGAACAGTCCAGCCCGAACTGCCCAGCCATGTCTTCCGGGGACCGGAAACAAGCATCCTGGGACCGGTTTCGGATTCATAATCCTCATCAGCCAGGCTATCTTGAATCCAGTGGCCAAGTGAGCAAGGGACTCACGTCTGAGCATACCCTGCCACACTTAGGGCGAACAAAGCGATACAAAAGGGGATGATGGACGGAGCGTTTGAGCAAATCAAACACTCACCCCCAGTCAACTGATCTGGGTTTAATCCATCACCATTCTTTAGCCCACTCAGCCACCCCAGTTCAGACATGGCCATATGCAAATCAGTCTGACCCTGTGCCTCATGGGAACAGTCCAGCCCGAACTGCCAAGCCATGTCTTCCCTGGACCGGAAACAAGCATCCTGGGACCGGTTTCGGATTCATAATCCTCATCAGCCAGGCTATCTTGAATCCAGTGGCCAAGTGAGCAAGGGACTCACGTCTGAGCATACCCTGCCACACTTAGGGCGAACAAAGCGATACAAAAGGGGATGATGGACGGAGCGTTTGAGCAAATCAAACACTCACCCCCAGTCAACTGATCTGGGTTTAATCCATCACCATTCTTTAGCCCACTCAGCCACCCCAGTTCAGACATGGCCATATGCAAATCAGTCTGACCCTGTGCCTCATGAGAACAGTCCAGCCCGAACTGCCAAGCCATGTCTTCCCTGGACCGGAAACAAGCATCCTGGGACCGGTTTCGGATTCATAATCCTCATCAGCCAGGCTATCTTGAATCTAGTGGCCAAGTGAGCAAGGGACTCACGTCTGAGCATACCCTGCCACACTTAGGGCGAACAAAGCGATACAAAAGGGGATGATGGACGGAGCGTTTGAGCAAATCAAACACTCACCCGCAGTCAACTGATCTGGGTTTAATCCATCACCATTCTTTAGCCCACTCAGCCACCCCAGTTCAGACATGGCCATATGCAAATCAGTCTGACCCTGTGCCTCATGGAAACAGTCCAGCCCGGACTGCCAAGCCATGTCTTCCCTGGACCGGAAACAAGCATCCTGGGACCGGTTTCGGATTCATAATCCTCATCAGCCAGGCTATCCTGAATCCAGTGGCCAAGTGAACAATGGACTCACGTCTGAGCATACCCTGCCACACTTAGGGCGAACAAAGCGATACAAAAGGGGATGATGGACGGAGCGTTTGAGCAAATCAAACACTCACCCCCAGTCAACTGATCTGGGTTTAATCCATCACCATTCTTTAGCCCACTCAGCCACCCCAGTTCAGACATGGCCATATGCAAATCAGTCTGACCCTGTGCCTCATGGGAACAGTCCAGCCCGAACTGCCAAGCCATGTCTTCCCTGGACCGGAAACAAGCATCCTGGGACCGGTTTTGGATTCATAATCCTCATCAGCCAGGCTATCTTGAATCCAGTGGCCAAGTGAGCAAGGGACTCACGTCTGAGCATACCCTGCCACACTTAGGGCGAACAAAGCGATACAAAAGGGGATGATGGACTGAGCGTTTGAGCAAATCAAACACTCACCCCCAGTCAACTGATCTGGGTTTAATCCATCACCATTCTTTAGGATGCTTGTTTCCGGTCCAGGGAAGACATGGCTTGGCAGTTCGGGTTGGACTGTTACCATAAGGCACAGGGTCAGACTGATTTGCATATAGCCATGTCTGAACTGGGGTGGCTGAGTGAACTAAAGAATGGTGATGGATTAAACCCAGATCAGTTGACTGGGGGTGAGTGTTTGATTTGTTCAAGCGCTCCGTCCATCATCCCCTTTTGTATCGCATAATTATGACACCTGGCAGGTAAAACATCCATCATTAGCAGGAAAACATCTGAGGAGAGCTGCTCCGCAAGGTGTCAGACAGGAGAGAGTCACGGTTAAGGTACGCCCCTACATGTTGATCCTGGCATAGAAGTGATGTTACGACATGTGAACTTAGTTACTTACATGCTGCTTTTATACATAGGTGGAGTGATCTAGAGATACACATTTTGAAAAGTAAGTTGCATTGAGGTATAATTATGGTTTAAGCTGAATTATTGACTTATGGCAGCAATTTACCTTGTCATTTTCATTAATTAGAATGCTTGAAGAATAGACCCACAGAGTGATTTCATTGGAAGTGTGTTGTTCTTCTTTTTTACAGAGTAAGTGTATCTCACTAATGCATTGCTTTTTCACTATGGTGATGGTTTCTTTCATTTCCTTTTTTGAATTCAGATAACACTTCTTCTGTGATCTATTTCACGACATTTACTGATCAGAAACAGCTTTTTGATACTAAGTATTACTGTTAGAAAGTTGGATTGCTGAAAACATTGGATTTTTGTAAACAAAGGATTGGTGTTTACGCTCATATTGTTTGCTTGATTTACAGTGTTGCCCCTGACGAAGGGACAATGATAAGTCCCGAAATGCATTGGGCCATCAACATCTGCATCACTTAAAATGAGAAGAAAATGTATATAATTGATTGTACTGAATTTTTTTGGATGTATATTGAATACCACTATAAAATCGTGTTTTTGGTTTATATAACATTGTTATCTGTAAAAAATAAGAAGAAACTGATTTAGGAGTCATTTGCAAAAATAAATTGAAACCAATGGAAAATTATGTTATAAGCTTCATGTTTAAACCTGCGAAGAGATAAGTAAATCACTAAAAGTTGTGCATGCCTGAGTCTAGTCGGCCAGTGTGCCATCTAGCCCCTACTTGCATTTACATAGAGTGTTTAGGTACACTCATTCAGACACAGCACACTGATTAAAAGATAGAACCATAACTAGGGACTAAGTTTTAAAATTTAGGAGTGTATAGACCACTACATTTTCCCTTTTCACTGTGAGACATAAATTATCTTCCTACATCAATCACTATACTGAATTATTTCCTGCAACTCACAATTAAAATATAAAAGGGAATAGGGGAAACTAAATAGAGGCAACATGTACATTTTTCAAGTGGTCGAGCCAGCGGTGAGGATGAGAGTTCACATCTTTAGGCCAAATGTCCTAGGGAAAGTAGGAAGAGGTGTATTAATAATAAGAGAGTTATTTGTTCATTTTAATTAGAATAGAACAATACTCTGAAAATAGCCTTTGGAACTAGATAGGCGAGAATGAGCTGTTCATGGCAGCAGTTGCCTCTTAGCAGAGTTCCCGAAAGTCATCAAGTCTACACTCTCAATTTTAGAGAAGACGATTTTTAATCTAATCATTTTAGGATTAGCCTTAAAAAACCCGTGTTCAGTATGGAATTAATACAAAAGGCAAATATCACGTCAGTCAGACAGAGTACCAGATGTACTGCCCAGCAGAAAATACAATGTCAAATTCCCGCACTAGTGTAGAATACTAAGCAAAGTCTTTACGTGTTTGGATTCCATCAAAGTTAATCAGAAATAATACATGCACGTCCAACACTGAAAGCTTTCATGGGCTGTCTGTACAAACATTTTTCAGAACCATTGAGTGGAATTTAAAATAATGCCTTCAGAAATGTGACTTGTAAACCAAGGACCCACCGCGTTCCATGAAAAAAAAGAAAACATGATATAATGCTTCTTATGTAGTGAGTACCCAGAAAAGCATGGCAAAAGGCTAGAAAAAAGCCAAAATATGTCCTATTAAGTTTTCATCTCATTGCATCTCAAGTGTGGTGCATCTATGAGAGAATAATATCACAATCAGGGATAGAAACAGTCAAGCAATTTCGGGGCATACTTACGAGCCCCTTCGCATTGCTCTTGCACCTTGCATTGTGGTACAAGAGCAACCAAATTTAAAATGAGAATATGATGCTACGCCCTGAATGGTTTAACAAATCTCAAGTAACGCAATGCTGCAGAAATTGCTGCGTTGCATTACCCTGAACAAGGAAGGCGTTTCCATGGGTGTTTACGTGGGTGTTCCATGCCACATCAATGGGTTTTAACGCATACCCAGATTTACCAGAAGTGGTAGACCTAGGAATGCACCACAATCCTACGCCTCACCAGGGGAGGGGGAGTGAGGAGAAATATGTTTATTTGTCCTCCTTTTTATTGCTCTTTCTGTGTGTTGAACTTTTCAGCACAAATAGTGGAAAAAACCTCAGGGGATTGTTTTTGTGCAGGAAGGTGCTCTTTCCTGTACAAAGCAATCCTTCTTAAAATGCAGGCACCCTTGCACCATGGTGCAAGGTTCCCGGAGTTGACGCTGGCTGCCAAAAGGGCACCAGCACAGAGAAAACGACAGACATGTAAAGTATTGACTTAAATACGGCACATTCCTGCCCTTTCCCTGTCATGCTGTGCTACATTGCTTGACTTGGCCATAAATATGGCCCTTAGTTTAAAATGTGCATTTAAATTGAGCATACACATGTTGGGACAATCTAAAATGCAATAGCATGCCACAGATTCTCCCTACAAGAAAACATGCTACTTTGAAAAGATAGCAATGTTCCTTCCACTGGAAGACTGCAGACACCCTTGGTGCTGATTATGATAAACCCAAAGCCTTCAAGAGTTCTGATCTCCAAACATCTGTTCAATATGTATGCCTTCATTGTGAGTGGCCCCGGATAGGAATTTGATTTCCCCCAGCCATAGAATTGTGATTCCTGTGGTATGACTAACTCCGGGTATGGATAAAATATAGAGCATTAGAAGTTGGACCCTGAGGGTCATATTTATGAAGATGTGGCAAAGCGATGTACTGCAAGTTTCCTTGTTGGGCTGCATGACAGCGAAAGGGCAGGAGTGCACCTTTATTTAACATTATACGGTGTTTTCCTGCCTTTTCCGAGCGCTGGTGCACAATGTGCTGCCCAGTGTCAATGCAGGGACTCTTGCACCATAGCGAAAGGTTGTCTGCGTTGCAAGCAGGATTGTTTTTGTGCAGGAAGGTGCACCTTCCTGCACTAAAACAATCTCCTGAGGCATTTTCCTCTTTTGATGTGTGCTGCAGAATGCAATTTCTGATTTGTGCTCTGTTGCATTATTCTGTATTTATCAAACCACTCAGGGTCACTCAAGGGGCATTGTGTGGCTTGATAAATTACATCTTGAGGGTCCTGCCACTTTTGTACCCAGTTGCATGGCGCAAAAGAGATGCAACTCATTGATAAATGTAATCCTGAGTGCCCACTAAGAAATTAGGAGTTACCAAGGTACTGTAATTTGGGTATGAATCCCATGGTAATTCTGACCTTTTCCTCATATATTCAAACAGGTTTCAGCTGTGGAAACATATATGTGAAAGTTAAGAGACCCACAGTGTTTGAGGAGATCTCATAATTCCAACAGGGCAGGCTACTGCTATTCCTGACAAAATCGGAATTATGAGACTTCTCCTAATTAGTGCTTTAGAGAGAGAAAGTGTCATATAATCTGGTTGGTGTTGTCTGTGAGGATATATTCACTTTCATTGCTTAGACTAAATAACAAGAAAGTATTCATCACATAATCTCCAGAACAGGGGCACCACAGATGATTCATTCTCAGAGGGGAACAGCCTCTCAAACAAAACAGTGTACATATGAAGCTACTGTGAAAAGGAAGGGAAGCAGGTTTTCAGCATCTACACCAGGCTTCTCCAACAAGTAGATTGTGAGCTACAAAATATATTCAAAATATATTTAAAACTGATATTTGATCGATGAATCATGTGGTAATTGGAGGGGGGGGGCTTATTGGTAATAATATTACTTTGGTGCCAGTTGAACCTATGACTGTTAAGTATTACCCATCTAAACACATTACACATTGACAAAGTCTTTTTTTATGTTACTGCTGGCAATCATACCTAGCACACTAAGGTGATCACTGCTTGTAATCTTGAACATAGTGGCCACAGGTCCGCACATTTATTTCAGTGGAACTAGGAATTACTCTACAACATCAGCACTGAAAAGCGCATGAACAAAGAGCCAATATCTAACCTCTCAATCCTGCTATAAGTTGGGAAGGAGGTAAAATATTTTTTTAAAACAAAGAATTGTGATTTGTCAATACAATACACATCAAATAAACATGGATATAAATGTCAATGTATGTTTTCTTTCCTATACATGGTTTTCCTTCAGAAAAGACTGATGAAGGTGTTGCTACTCCTAGCTCTCCACGGACCTTTATTTGTCAGCTTGTTTTGGATAAAAGAAAAGACTGTGGCCTTCTGAAGCACCAAATTCAGCAAATGGTGCTTATGTGCCATATCATGTTTGAACTATCCCTTAGCTCTTATATGATGTAAGACCCCCCCTTCCGGTTTCCCAAGTAACCCCCACCAGCACTATTACCTCTCTCTTACCAAAATTGACCTCACCTCCTATGGCTTTTTGGCAGCCTTGTGTTCTAAGAACGTTGATAAAGACTCTCAAGTCTTAAAGGGGAAGGAGAGAGAACATCACACATCTCCCTTCCATACATTTGAATAAAGGAATACAATAAGGAAATAAATAGTTAAACATATGAAAAATTGAAACTGAGCAAGTAAAGGAAAACATATGCAGGGAAGATCATGAAAACAATGATAAAGAACAGATTCAAATATAATCTTTTAAATAACAAGGAGCTCTACGAATTCTTTGACTCCTTCGGAAAGAGGACAAGGACCTGTCAAAGGAAGAGTTATGGAAAAAATGAAAATTATTACCCGAATCACTAACATGAACAGAGTCCCTTTGAGGAGCCACATTCTGATCAAGAACGACCACACGACTCTTATTCCAAATCCTCCCATCAGCAGTTTTAACAGCATTTTTTAAAATCTTGATAACTGCCCTACTGTCAGTGTATTTAGACCATGGTTTACGTCCCACCGGAGTCTTAATTTTTACAAAATCTCCCACTTTGATCTCCCTAAAACAGACATTTTTCTTTTTGTCAAAGTACGACTTTCGAGAATCCTGTTTAAGTAATTCTTTAGTTCTCCAAGAACCAATATCATTATTAACAAGACCCTTATTGAGACACATCCACCCAGGACACAACAATGTGTTGGGAACCCTCCCTTTGAACAGTTCAAATGGAGACCTGCCAGTAGAGGAATGGGGGGCAAAACGATAGGTGTTAATCCTGTCCTGAAGGGTGGACTTCCAATTCAGACCAGAAGAACGAGCAAGTTGAATTGACTCTTTCAGAGTCTTATTAACTCTCTCAATGGCACCATTAGTTTCAGGATGGTACAGTGAACATCTCTTATGTACTATCCCACACTTTTTTAGATCATCAGCAAACAACGAGGAACAGAATTGAGGGCCATTGTCAGATAACAAACTGTTAGGAAAACTTTCCTTATTGAACAAAGACTCCAAAAACTTAATGATAGCATCTGAAGTGATTTCCCTGACAGCAGAAACTTCGATCCATCTGGAGTATAAATCCATCAACACTATGAGATAAGGAGTGTCAGAGACTCCTGATAGAGGACCTAAAATGTCAATGGCAACCTCATCCCAAGGATGGCTTGGTAGAACCCTCTTGACCATTGGCATTTGTCTTGTCTTCAAAATCTTGTCGCTAGCACAACACTCAGGGCATTCTCTGACCATTCTCTCAATTTCTAGGTCCATTCCAGGCCACCAAAATTGCATGCGCAAAAACTGCTTAGTCTTTACAATGCCTAAATGTCCACTATGCGCATGTAACAACAATTTTCCTCTTAAGGTACTAGGAGGAACAAGTTTGGTCCCTCGAGTCAAAAGACCATTGTTAACAGAAAGCTCATCAGAAACCAATAACCAAGGTTTGTTCAAACGAGTGTTATTCTTCAAGGAAAGAATAACTTTAGAAATCTCTTCATCTTTTCCCAATTCTAGTTTCCATTCAGATTCATCAATTGCACCATCAGTCACCTCACACACATTTGTGAATTCTTCCCACTCACTTGAATCATCCAACTCAGAATTATCACAGTCAACCAATCTTGATAAACATTCAGCAGATTTATTAGCTATTCCAGGAATGTATTCAACCTCAAATTCAAACTCTTGTAAAGAAACAATCCATTTTCTGATCCTGGAAGATATAGCATCTAGCCCTTTTTTTGAAAACACCTCTCTCAAAGGTTTATGATCAGACAAAACACAAACTTTCGTGCCCCAGATTAAATTTTTAAACTTTCTCAAAGCCCAGAAAATCGCTAAAGATTCCTTCTCTATTACAGAGTAATTACACTCTGATCCTCTGAGACACCGAGAAGAACAACAAATCAAACAATCTTTACCATTCTTCTTCTGAACTAAAACCGCACCTAGACCCTTATCACTTGCGTCAGTAAACATAATGGTGGGAAGACCAGAAACAAAAGCATGGAGAGAAGGGGCCTTTCTTAACTCATTTTTTATACTCAAGAATTCCGCCTCACATTCACTTGTCCAGTCAAAGACCGCATTTTTTACTGTTAACCTCCTTAAATTATGTGTCTTGTCAGCAAAATTAAAAATACATTTTCCATAAAACTCCACCATGCCTAAAAACGAGAGGAGTTCATCTCTGCAAGAGGGTTCTTTCACTTTGTCAATGGCCTCAACTAACTCCTTCTTAGGAAAAACACCATTGCCGGTGATGCGATGGCCTAAATAATTAATTCCTGTACCCTGAATTTACACTTAGACCTTTTTAAAGTCATACCTGCCCCATCCAAACGTTCCAACACCATAGACACTCGCCCATCATGCTCACAAATGCTACTGCCATAGATTAACAAATCATCCTGGTAGCACTTAACACAAATCACCCCTTTTAAAATTTGCGACATGATACTTTGAAAGACAGAGGCCGCGGACACAAGACCAAAAGGCATCCTCTTAAATTTAAACGTACCCATAGGTGTTATAAAGGCAGTTAGATCTTGAGAGGAATCATCCAGCTCCACCTGATGGTAAGCGGAAGCTAGGTCAAGAGTGGTAAAATATTTAGCCCCTTCTAAAGTACAAATCATCTCATCTATGTTGGGAAGAGGAAACCTATCAACTATGATTTCTCTATTTAGTGACCTTAAATCAATGCAAAGACGAATCTCACCAGTAGGTTTCTTTGCAATAACCACTGGAGCAAGCCATTCAGTCGCTTCAACCGGTACAATTATGTTACTCTTAACAAGTTTATTTAGCTCTTCTTGAACCTATACCTGCTCCATGAGAGGGATCCTTCTGACTTTTGCTACAATGGGTAGGGCATTTTTTTTTAATTTGATGTGATGTTTATAACCACGCAAACATCCCAAGTCCTCTTTAAAAACATTTGGAAATTGTTTGGCTAAACTCAAAGATAATTTTTCATCACTCATGTTATTTACAGTATCAGATATCACATGAATCTGAACCTGAGGAGAGGCATTGGGATCAAGAGTAACACCCAATTGACGTTGATGTAACCAACCCAATAGTGCATCTCCTTTTTTTGACACATAAACCTTTCCTACAATAATGTGTGATCCAAGTTCTATCACAGCCATGAAATATCCTAACATGGAAATAGGCTTTTCACTATACCCTAAAGGCAAAATATCACATTTAAGCATCTTTACATTGCCTTTAAACAACTCATTAAAAAGTTTTTCATCAATTATAGTTATCTTGGAACACGAATCAAACTTAAAATTTACCATCGAATTTTCTACCTTAACCATGAAAGATGGATGATCGGATTTTTCATCTTTGACCTCAAAACAAATGGATCTTACTTGAGGCTGAGACCATCTCCTCCTAGAATTATCACTGCTTTGTGTTTTTGTTCTGCAAAATTTAGCATAGTGACCTTTCTTGTTACATAAATTACAGGTTACTCTTAAAGCAGGACACATGGGGGAATTAGCCAAATGACTGATTTGACCACATCTAAAACATGAAAATCTACTATTTGGTGTAATTGGTGACCTCATTTGTTTTCCTTCTAAATTCACACCATCCGCTCTCTTCACTTGACAGACAGTCTCATCAACTTTTATCTCGTCTTTCACTTCAGTAGTAGAAGGTTTATCCTTCTCTTTTTTAAGTTCTCCAACACATTTTGTCATATGTTCGACTTGTTTAGCTATTTCTAATACTTCTTCAAGAGGAGGTTCGTCTTTCAACCAAAGTTCTTTTCTAATTTCATCATGTGCACATCTTAGCACAAATTGATCTCGAATCCTCTCATCAAGGGTTTGTCCAAAGTTACAGGACGATGCCAGTTTCCTTAAAGAAGATACATAATCTTCCACTGATTCATCTTTCTTTTGTTCTCTCAAGCCAAAATGGTATCTTTCCATTATAGTGCTGAGTCGAGGTAAGTAATGTCTATCAAGTTGGAGAATCGCTATCTCATATTCATTTAGATTTCTTTGTTCTGCGGCCGACAGATCTGGTAAATGTTCAAGAATATCTTGCCCTTCTCCTCCCAGACAATGTAAGAGAAGAGAATGCTTCCTTTCAGCACTCAAGTTTGTTCCACAAACTCTCGCATAATTTGCAAAAAAATGTTTCCACTTTTTCCACTTCACGTTCGGCTCACCTGGACTCGTAAGGAAAAATGCTGGTTGAGTCACATTTTGCATCTTCCCTTTTTTTTTTTTTTTTATAATAGAAAGTAAAGAAACAGTGTTTATATTGTTTACTACCTTACAAATATACTTCCTCTTTTATTTATTTTTTTAAGCAGTGTTTTATTGTACTTTTTATTACAGTCTCCCTTTTTTTTTTTTAAAACACTCTTGGGGTGCTGCTCATTTAATAAAGTCCTTTGTTAAGCAGACTGAGATGTACTGGGAAATAATTGAATTGAATATGTTTCTTTCTTTTTTTTTTTAAACGTGGAATACTTCAACAATGAGAAAATTCCATCAAAGAACACAACGTTGAAATGCCCATCAAAGCGTTCTCTCCTGAACGTGAACGCTTTCAACAATGGAAGTGTTCTATTATTAGAATATCCTTCAAGATGCCGGATTTAATTGAAGAATGAGACGCTGGACCGCAAGCGCAGTGTTCCAACCCTTTGAAACGCCGCGTAGAGAAGATTTGAACGTCAAGCGTCTATCCGGTGACGTAGCTGCGAGCGCGAGTAGCGCGAGCACAGTGACGTGCGAGCTCAAGCAGGCCAGCCAGGGAGACAGCGCGAGCACAGTGACGCTCGCTTCACACGGAGATTAAAATCTCCTCATCAGCTTCACCATTAACTATTACAATCTGCCCCATTTATATTTCCTCCAATTATGCCTCCCGCTCTCCTCACCAGTTTATTTCAGCCGCTGTGAAGACAACGCTTCGCTTCACGAGTTGACAATCAGCCGCTGGAGGAGGGGTAAGGAAGGGTTTTTCTTGCTGAGTTGTTTAGTTGAGGTGACTCCCAATCGTCGCCAGTGTAAAATTGTCAAATAATTCAATAAATAAGGAATGAAACCTTTAGAGTGAGGAAGGTGGGTTTATTAAAACCTCATCCTAAAACAGCCAACAGCAACTGACAATATAGAGAACTTTCATGAAGTACATTCTGGATTCTAAGAACGTTGATAAAGACTCTCAAGTCTTAAAGGGGAAGGAGAGAGAACATCACACCTTGCATCCATGGGGGCTCCACTGGAGGCCCCCAGAGCTGTTTACCAATGCCTTTTTGTGCCGGTAAGGCTGGCACAAAAAGGCAGTAGGAAACTGACATTGTAATCCCTCGGCCGGAAAGAGGTGGTCAGGGGATTACTGTGGGCCTTCCAAATGGCGGACAGGCTCTCTGAGCTCGTTGTCAGCCATTCGGAACTTCCCTGTGTAATAATTTCTGACCAACACTAGAGAAATGGGTCAGTCGTAAATTATTATAAACAGGTGATTACAATGTGGTTAGGGTGGCTCTGACCGAGGGTAAGAGCCATTCCTAAATGTCTCGTAATCAGGCCCTTGCTCGGAGAGTGATGCACCAATGTACAGACCCACTCAAAGACTCATGCACCCACTTACGGACCAAGTCACTCACTCATGTATGTTCTGACAGCCCCACTGTGACTCTCATACACCCATTCACAGATCCACTGAGACACTCGTACACCCACTAAAATATCCATACAGTCACTCCCACACTCAGTCACAGACTGTCTCAGAGAATTAGGTACTGAGCCAGACACTGAGAAACTCAGAAACTCACACACCCACTCACAAACTCACTCATATATACATGCACCCACTCACTCAGCTACTCAAGGCTAATGCATCCACTCACAGACCAACCCAGACTGTCTCTTTCCCAGTCACAGACTCACCCACTCAGATACTTATGCTATCACTCACAGACCCATTGAGACACTCATACACCCTCTCACAGATCCACCCAGACACTCGTACATCAACTCACAGACCCACTCAGAGACTTATGCACCCAGTTAGTTATTCACTCAGAGACACATGTACCCACTTACAGTCGCAATCACATATCCGCTGACAGTACCACTCAGACACTCATGCTATCAGTCATGGAACCACTGAGAGACTCATGCACTCATTCACAGATCTACTAAGACACTCATGCACCGACTCACTCACCCATTCAGACACCCACTTAGACACTCATGTATCCACTCACAGATCCAGTCAGATAGTCAGATACTTACTTACAAATGCAAAAAGGCACTCATGCACCTATTCACAGACTGAGTGAGAGACTTACACAACCAATCACAAACCCATTGTGACACTGATGCTCCAACTCATAGATGTACTGAGGCAGTCACGCATTTCATCACAGAAGTATTGAAAGACTGATGAATCGTCTCACAGATCCCCTCAAATACTTATACCGGGAATGAGAGACTTACTGATTCAGTGATGCATGCAGTCATATATTAAATTGAAAAAGTAATGCACTATGTTATAGATATATTAAAGGAGTTTTACATGCTATTATTCAATCATTTCGATAGTAATGTGTTCATTGTGTTGGTTCTAATTAATTTTGCCGTTATGTTTTGAATGTGGTGGTGGCTACTGAATATCTGCTAAAGAACAACAGCCAAAGAGAAAACGGTGAACAAGGCTCTCTGTCTATTGTTTCCTGGAATTTGGCAGGGATACTAAACAAACTTGACTCGCCTGATTGGGGTCATTTATAGACATGCAAGATGTCTGTCTATTTCAGGAAACCTGGGCTAGGGAGGATTACTGGCGCACTGGTTTTGTCACATTCTCAATCCCGGCAAAATGGGGGGGGGAGGGACGCCCGTCGGGTGGACTACTCATCTGGGTGGGTTCACATTTAGGATGTAATGCAAGGTCCCTCGAGACAAATTCAGAGGATGTCCAATGTGTGTTATTGGAATGGCCAAATGCGGCTAAACTAGCACGGGTCACCGTATATTTTAGACCAACGGGCGTAACTAATGTCTCAGGAACAATTAAGGATTTATCCCTCTTTCTGGGTACTATTCCGCAAGGCACCTCATATGTGGTAGGGGGTGACTTTAATTGTCAATTCGAGCCGCTGCCATCCTTTCTGGAGGGGGCTCCCATGGAGGAGGACGATCAATGGGATATACCACCTGTGGGGGGCCCACCAGTGAAGTCCTGGACGCCGTTAGCTACCCAAATCATGGCCTTGACTCCAAATAACTCTATAGGGCTTGTAATGGGTGGGTCAGTGGGGATATTCCTCCGAAACCCACTTTCAATAAACCAGGGCAGGAGTCACGCTTGGATTACATTTTTGTGGAGATGCGTGACTGGGCTAAGGTCAGTCGTTTCAAGGTAATCCGACAAGATGAAAGCGACCATAATGCGCTGATCTTGAAATTCTCGGTGCCTGGTATTACTATTGACAACCAGATGGCCAAAGCCTCCCCGGACTCTAGAGTGATCCTATCTAACTATAGACGCAGAGTCAGATGGGCTAAAGTTATAGGGAACCCCAAAGATATCTATCGGCTTTACGCTAAGATAGTTCCGGTGTTACAAAGAGTTGAAGAACTTATTTCACTACCCCCGTCTGCGGAGAATTATAATAAACTCGGGGACCTTCATTTGAAGCTTACTAGCGCCCTAGCGGAGGTACTGAACCCACGAGTGACGAAAAAGAAAGGCAAGGGGATGAAAGCCTCATGGTACAATGCAGCCTGTAGGAAGGCCAAAGCTGATCTCCTTGAGGCTATGAAGCAAAAGGGCAATACAGCGCTGATTAGGGTTAAGAGGAATGAATACAAACACCTAATCCAAAATGCCAAGATTGAGTGGGACAATGAAAATTGGACTGAAATGGTGGGTACCCTTAATTCCAGAGATGCTCGTAAATTTTGGCAGATTGTTAAAACCGGCTCTGCGGATCCAACGCCAGCAGTAGAAGCTAATATTGCTCCTAGTGTCTGGGAGGTTCACTTCCGCACCCTATATGCACATCCAAGTATAGATCAGGTAGAGGATACAGGTAATCTAGTGGCAGACCCTATCCCTCTAGTGGACCAGGATGAATTCACTGTGGTGGAGGTTGGCGCTGCAATTTCCAAACTTGCAGCGGAGAAAGCCCCAGGCTTGGACAAACTCCCGGGAGATCTGTTCAAACATGAACCAACTGTTTGGGCCACATACTTACAGGTCCTATTTAACTCAATCCTAGGTGGGATGGCGGTCCCTAGTACTTGGCTGGGGGCAGAGATTGTACCCATTTTTAAGAAGGGCTCTCCTCTGCTCCCTGCCAACTACAGGCCTATCAGCCTCATTGACGTCCCACAAAAGATCTTCTCGAGGCTGATTCTGGATTGCCTATCAGTGTGGATGCTTGATCACTCAGTCCTGAGCCCCTATCAGGCAGGGTTCAGGAAAAAAGTTTCTACTATAGACCAAATCTTCCGCCTGGCCCTTATATATTGGAAAACGGTAAAGTTGGAGGGTGGCAGCCTCTATACCATTTTAGTAGATCTGCGGGCGGCTTTTGATCTCGTACCCCGTAGAAGATTGTGGGTCTGTCCTTTCAAATATGGGGGTACCGCACCACCTTCTAAACATAGTTGTCCGACTACACTTGTATAATTATGCACAGGTTAGATGTGGCCGGGATGGTTCCCTATTGAACAGATTCCCCGTTGACAGGGGGGTAAGACAGGGCTGTGTTCTGGCACCGACCCTGTTCTGCCTCTATGTCAACGGGGTAATTGCCCATCTAAATGGGGTTGAGGATAGTGATGCCCCCAGACTTGCTGGCAGCAGGGTGCCGGCGATTATGTTCGCGGACGACACCCTGCTGCTGTCCAAATCTCCTATGGGGATCCAACGAGTGCTTAATGGTTTCAAGGCATTCTGTGAAAAGCATGGCCTTGAGATCAATACTCTTAAAACCAAATATATGATCTTCAACCCCCCAACAAAAACACGCCCTAACCTGTGTATCGGTGCAAATAGGTTGGAAAGGGTTCGAACCTTTGAATATCTATTGGTCACTCTAAATGAGAATATGCCTCGGGGTCACCATCAAACAAAATCCCAACTTAAACTGGCCCAACTAGTGGGAGGATTCATTAGCCTTATAAACAAAATTAAATCCACTATCAAGGCGATTGGTCCCCCATTAGAGATATATAGAGTGCAGGGTAGGGGAGCGGTCATGTATGGAGGTGAACTCTGGGGCCGCATGTGTAAACGTGAGATGGTGGCAACTGAGAATAAATTTATCAGGCAGCTTCTATCACTTCCCCCTTGTACCCCCTTGCTGCAGATGAGGCTTGATCTGGGACTGAGGCCACTCGATGAAGACCTGGGTGTCAGGCCCTTAACTTTTTGGCGCAGGGTCTGGACCACGCCAGAGCTAGTGAATTATAGGTCCGAGTTACAGGAAATCCTGACTTACCCGAATGCGGGTAAAATCCCCTGGTTCCAATACATAAAAAATGAGCTTGGGCATCTGAGATTAGCTATTTTGTGGTCTGACCCCGTGATAGCTTGCCCTACGGTCTCTCGGAAGCAACTGCTTGCACTGTACCACGAAAGCAAAATCGCGGCACACAGACAAGGCACACAGTCTGGCACTCTGACTGATTCTTTTTTAAAGACTAAGGATATTTATAAGTTGGAGGGAGTCTTAGATGCCATATTTCCAACCATTTCCAGGAAATTGTACCTACAGTGGAGGTACGGAAGCCTACCAATCCGAGCCTATATTAGTAAATGGACTGAGCCCTCCCTGAGTCATTGTCCTGGGTGTAATCATGAGCAGGAAACAGAGCTGCATATATTGTTTTTTTGCCGAGCTTATGCGCAGGCAAGGAGGCACTGGATCGTACCAGCCTGTAAAAACTTGGGTTTCACCCATTGTTTGCAGGCGTATAGGTTTTTTAAAACAGATCTTTCAGGTATGATAGTGTTTGCCATAGCTAAATATTTGGACATTTTTTGGCAGAAGAGAAGTCGCTTACTAACTAGGGCTGTAGAATAAATGTTACATTTTAAAAAATTCTAACATGTAATCAACATTTTAATAATTTTATCTCTCTTGTGAACTAATTAAAACTGCACACACAATGTTATGTCCAAAGAAATTACGTTGCTGATTTAAAGAGCCCTGATTGATTGCCCATGATGTAACGCATTGTTTTATTTGTATTAAGGTGTGTTTTTATCTTTTATGGCAAATGCTGCCGAAATAAAGATTGTTGATGATGATGAATATCTGCATTCATTTGTCATACCGTGACGTATTCGCGGTAACCGCGGCTACCGATATCATTGCGACACCCGGCGTCACCAGAAAACAGAACATTGGTTTAAATGGTTCTTTATATGCAAACTCACTTCACAAATACAACTGTAAACAGTGCAGTAATAAACCTCTTGTGTCTAAAATACTGTAAAATGTGCATATATGTGTCTTGCACCCCCTAAAAAAAGGCACGATCTTCGCGTTTACCGGAGTCACAGCAACTCTCTGGGTAAACTTGAAAACGGGAAGTAGGGTTCAAACACAGATTTTAAAGAAGTTACTACAAATATATGTGTTCAAAAGTGTTTTTAAAGAATTGATGTGGTTAGTAATATGTGCATTGTAATTGTTAGAATGAATTATTTAAGTTAACATTTATTAATGTGGTAATGCTCGTTGAATGTCTGCTTTTGTTTTGAGATCATCGTGACAACATCACAGATTTAAAAATAAAATAAAAGATATTTTAAAAGAAAATGAAAAAGATTTTGGCCTCTTGAGTGGCTCTGATAAAAATAAATATTTAGGTGTATTTTTCAGAATGTGAAATAGATTTCCTGATCACAGATTCTCCACAGTAAATGCGACAATGTTGTGCCGACTCAAAAAATTCTTAAAAGTCAAACCGGTTATTAATGTACTTTCTGATAAACACATACCAGATCAAAAAATGAGTGGTATATCATATAAATATATTAAACAATTATTGAAAGAGAATACAAAAATCTTGGAGGCTAACCTAAAAAAAATGGAGATTACAATTAAGAAATAGAATGTTATAGGTAGGGTGACACATCACTCGTACACAACCAGAGACATTCAGCAGTTCTAGTTAGCTGGGTATTCAGTTAAAATATCGAGTTGGAAATGTCGACTTGCACTAATATCGAATTTTAAATATCGTGACAGAAATATCGACAGCAACAATATCGTGGTCAAGAATATTTACTTTTATGTAGGAAATATCGATTTAAAAAATATAGAAGTCATTAATATAGTTTGCAAAAATTAAAGGGGTCTATTAGAAAAGCGGGCGGATCGCCACCGCACGTATGGCAGTTGCGATCCACCCGCCATTTCTCACCGCCCACCCACCATTTCCCCCGCCATTTTACGATGGCGGGGGGACCCCAGCAGACATAAAGACCGTCTGCCAGTTTTCCGCCCGTCAACAAGTTGACTGGGCAGAAAAGGTGCTCAATATGGGCCATCCATATTAAAATGCATGCAGAGATGTTGCTTTCTATGGCGGTGTTGCCGCCATCGAAAGGCATGCAGATTCTGCATGTGGGGGCCTGTTGCAGGCCCGCGGAGTGTTGGGGGTGCACATGAGGGGTACCTATCGTATCTCCCTACATTGGTGTGGACAAGGTGGCAAGCACCGCGTGGTGCCAGTCCCCTTGTGCATGCCAATGCACAAGGTGCATCCACAGCATTGTGGCGGGCGATGCTGTGAGCACCACCTGCTGCAATGTTGTGGATGGGTGATTCCACCGTGGCGGTGGCATCCTAATTGCCGGTGCAGGACCGCCGCACCACTGGCGGCCTGTCCCAGCACCGCTAGGGAGGCGGGCGCAGTCTAAAGTCCTCCCGCCATCCTCCTAATAGACGCCATAGTTGTTTAAAATATAAATTTTTTAAAATTAGTGTTATGCATTTTAGCATATCTTTTAAATGTATGTCAAATACTTTTTTGTTTATAGGTATTTCATTTTTAGGAGTTAATAATTTAATTTAATTACATTTTGTGTTTTTTAGTTCCGCAGCAGGTTGTGGATTTATAGGGGAATAGGGTGGAAAGTAATTTAATGACAATAAATTAATGAATACATATTTATTAATTTTTTTAATTGTTTTTTTATAATGTTAATTATGTTTTTCATTTTCTTTAGTAAATTTTAGGTGTGGGTTGTGCGGTTATAGGGGTAAAGGAAAAAATTATGTTCTTTGTGTTATACATTTTAGGTAATAGTTGTGGGGTTTATAGGGGTAAAGTGTGGGAATTAATTTATTTTTAATAAGTCAATAATTAGTTATTAATAAATTATAATGAATTCATTAAGAATTAATTATGGTAATTGTGGAATTCATTTTAGGTGCGGGTTGTGGGGATTATAGGGGTAAATGGTGGGAAGTAATTTATTTTTAATTAATTGATAATTAGTTGTTAATTAATATCAATTAATTAATTGACAATTATTTATTGTAATTGTGTAATTAATTTTAGGTGCGGTTGTGTGGTATATAGGGGCAAAGGATGGGAAGTAATTTATGTTTAATTAATTGACAATTAGTTGTTAATTAATGTTAAATAATTAATTGACAATTACTTATGGTAATTGTGTGATTAATTTTAGGTTGGGTTGTGGGGGTTTTAGGGGTAAAGGTTGGAAAGTAATTTTTTAAAATTAATTAATTATTAGTTGATATTTAATATTAATGGCTTAATTCATAATACATTAGAGTCATTGTTTAATTTTTTTGTTTGGGTTTTGGGTTTATAGGGGTGGGGAGTAAATTGATTTTACCTAATTTATAATTAGTTGTTAAATACTATTGATAATTTAATTGAAAACGATTTTTAATTGTGTAATTCATTTTTTTACAGTTTAATTTTAGGTGTGGGTTGTTGGGATTATAGGTGTAAAGAGTGGGAAGTTAAGTAAATTGTATTTGTTTTAATTTGTTTTTTAATTAATAATCATTGTTTAATTGATAAAGAATTATGTTACTTATGCAAATAATTTCTTTTTATTTTTGTAAGAATTAAATAGACTACATTCATGTAATAATGTTTATTTTAATAAATAATTTCTAAGTAAAAGTATTTATTTGTTTTAAAATTATTTTATTTTATTTAATAGAATATTTGCATGTATTTGTGCTATGTATGTATCATTATATTGTGTTTTTATATTAAATATACAGTTTTTAATGTTTAACATATTCATATCTTTTTAATTTACTTGAAAACATATTTTTATTTTGTTGATGATATTTTGTTTGTTTTTAATGTTGAACTGAAGTGAGAATACTAAATGTTACCCCTCTGCAATCCAACACTTTTCCTATTGATTCACTGACTGGAGTGGGAATAGTAAATTTTGTCCCTCCGCTATCTAACAGTTTTCCTACTGATGCACTGACTGGAGTGGGAATAGTACATTTTATCCCTCCACTATCAAAAACTTTCCCTATTTATGCACTGACTGGAGTGGGAATAGTAGGTTTTATCCCTCTGCTATCCAATACTTTCCCTACTGTTGCGCTCAATCGAGTGGGCAAAAGTAATTTGTATTCCTTCGCTATCCAACACTTTCTCTATGTTGTACTCTCTGGAGTGGGAATAGTAAGTTTTACCCCTTCGCTATCCTACACTTTCCCTACTGTTACACTCATTGGAGTGGGAATAGTAATGTTTATCCCTCCGCTATCCAACACTCTCCCTACTGTTGCATTCATTGGAGTGGGAAATGTAAGTTTAAAGATGTTTATAATAGAATGTTTTTTTATTAGATTTTATATTGTTGGTACATGTATATATATATATATATATATATATATATATATATGTTTTTATTTGGCCAATTTTTATATAATTTTAAAATTATAAAATACGTTAAAATTGTTAGTTTAATAAGTGTTTTAAGGTAAATATATATTTAAATTAATGTTATTCTTTTATAGATTTATAATATATATATATATATATATATATATATACATATATATATATATATATATATATATATATTCACTGAAAAAACCATAGGTTATAGACCATATATAGTTAGGAATTAGCATTTACAAAACCTTGAAAATTCACTGAAAAAACCATAGGTTATAGACCATATATAGTTAGGAATTAGCATTTACAAAACATTATTTTACTCACACAAAACCATTGAAATTCCATATATAGTTAGTTGCACTAACTATATATCGCGCACCCGCAATCCACTGCTGATGATGTCACATATTACATCATTCATGACATGGTCAGTGACATCACTGATGACATCACTGATTACATCTCAAATGACATCACTGATGACATCACTGATGACATCACTGATGACAACATCCAGTGACTGTATGTTTCTGTAAAGTTAAAATGTGTCTTACATATTGAAGAATGAGTGGAAGTATAAGTGTCTGGACAAAGGATTTAGTAGGTGCATGACTGAATGTATGAGTGAGTGATTAAATGTGTCTCACTGAGTGCATGGGTTAGTGACTAAACTGTCTTAATTTGTGCATCATTATGTCTGTTGTTCTGTAAACTGCTGCATGTGTTGATCAGTAGCTATATGATTAACTATATGGGTTACTGATTGATTGTCCAAGTATTTGTATGGGAGACTGAGTGTGTGTGTGGCTGGCTGGGAGGTGTGTGACTCTGTGCAGATCAATGTGTACTTGTATCAATGATTGTATAATAAGGTAAGTATGTGTTAGTATATGTTTGAAAATGTAAGGTGCTCTATGTTTAACTATATAGACAAGAAAATGGAAGTGTCATTGATTCTTTACAGGACTGACTAGGTGTGTGAGTAACTCCATGGATGAGTGGCAGACTGTGAGTGTCTGTATAGGTGTATGAGTGCATATGATAGT
The DNA here is from genome assembly GCF_964261635.1 of Lissotriton helveticus. Classification (NCBI taxonomy): domain Eukaryota; kingdom Metazoa; phylum Chordata; class Amphibia; order Caudata; family Salamandridae; genus Lissotriton; species Lissotriton helveticus. The sequence continues at coordinate 147,753,012 of NC_136072.1, read as the reverse complement.
GTTGTAAAGATGAGTGATTGTATGTATGAATGATTGTATGGGTGAATGAGTGAATTTGTGTGTAGACATAGGAATCAGTGAGTGCGTATGTAGTAACTAGTATTGGTGTGTCAATGGTTTCAAAAATTATACTCTGTATTTAACACTGGGTGAAACAGAGGTTATATTAAAATGTGAGGAGATGCATTGTATTGTCACATGAATGATATCATCAGTGATGTGGTCATTGATGTCAAATGAGATGTCATCAGTGATGTCATCAGTGATGTCATTTGAGATGTCATCAGTGATGTCATCAGTGATGTCACTGACCATGTCATGAATGATGTAATATGTGACATCATCATCAGTGGATTGCGGGTGCGCGATATATAGTTAGTGCAACTAACTATATATGGAATTTCAATGGTTTTGTGTGAGTAAAATAAGGTTTTGTAAATGCTAATTCCTAACTATATATGGTCTATAACCTATGGTTTTTTCAGTGAATTTTCAAGGTTTTGTAAATGCTAATTCCTAACTATAAATGGTCTATAACCTATGGTTTTTTCAGTGAATTTCATTGGTTTTTTAACAGCTAATATCTGTAGCTGTAAAATGTATTCTTCTTTAAATCCAAAAATATATTTTATATGTTTATGAATAATTTTTTTTTAAAATATTTTTTTTCTTCGTTCCCGCTTCGCGAATCGGGAAGCTTCCCGTTAGCTGACCTTGATGCCGCGAAATAGACCGCGAGCCGGTAAACGTTTCTTTACCGCAACTGCCGCGTTAGAAAACAACATCGTGACGCCTCCCGTCCGCATGACGTTTCACGTTGTCGCGTGATACGTCATATGACGTGCTACGTTAGCGAACTGGTACGCGAAGCGAGTCGCAAAGCGCAGGTTTCTGGAAGCAACCCGGGAGGCCCTGCAAAGCGCTTAACGTAAACACAGCAGGTCATGTGACTTGGTAATAACACTTTTCATTGGTTCATTTCACTTTTGGTTTCCTAATGATGTAAGACTAGGTCATATAATCTAAAATGAACACTTTTCATTGGTTGAGAACTCTTGTTTTTCCCAAATGATGAAAATCCCTCCTTCTTTCCTCACTCTGACTTTCATCATTGTGAGATAAAGACCCTTTGTTACCAGTGAGCAATGGCTTCTTTAGTAGCTTCAGCTGGTGCTTCCCCACCACCTGCACCACATCCAAGGAAGAGTGGACCACCTGCTCAAGTTATAATTCAACAAGAAGAGGAAGAAGAGGAACAGGACGACGAGCACGAAGAGAGGCAGTTTTTGCCTGAGGAGCCCAGGACGTCTCACCGGAAAGAAAACTTCATTTGGCAATTTTTTAAAATTCCCAAAGGTCAGAAAAAAGTAAATGCAAGATACGTAACTTGCCTTATATGTCAAGATAGACTGTCCAGAGGGACCGAGAAAAAATACAGTTTCGGAAACTACACAATGCATCGCCATATGACTAGGTGGCATCCTAACAACTACAGTGCTGCACAGTTTCGGAACGACCTAGATAATCTCCCTATTATGGCCAGAAGATCTGTTGTACCGGAAGTAACGGGACCAGAGGGCAGGGAGATGGTGCCAAATATACAAATGAGATTTGGTGAAGTAAAACACGTCTGCGTACATTGCAATGGATTCATTTGCTACGGAGAAAGAAGCATCACTCTGATCAACAGAGCTATTGACTATCATATGCAAGTTTGTACGAAACGCCCAAAATAATAAATACTTTTTTTTTGTTTTGTTGCTCCTGTTGAGCCCTTTACAATGAATCGTTTTCATTGCCCCCTCCAAGAAAAACCCCCAAAAATATAAAACTGTTCAGAAAAATTCAAAAAAAGTAAAAAAATGTTCAGAAAAATAATAAAAAAAATATAAAACAACAAAAACAATAAAAAAAAAAGTTCTTTTCAGAACTACCTCCCCGTTATTAAAAAATTGGTACAATATTTGGAACTGTGCCAACCTCTATTTCTCGTAGTTCGCTTCCCAGTTCGCTCGCCGGTACGCGAACCGGAAGTGAACCAAAAATTCTTTTTTTTAAAAAAGAACAGTAAGTATAAGGGAAGGAAACAGACACTTATGTTAAAAGAAAGATAGCTATAAGGGAGTAAACTAGAGATACTATTACCCGTAATCCACTGCTGATGATGTCACATATTACATCATTCATGACATGCTCAGTGACATCATCAGCAGAGGATTGCGGGTTTTTTGGCAACGTGCCTTATCCACGGTTTAATAACGCTGCCTTTTGCTTTATATAAGTTTTCAAATTGTATGAAATATATACCAATAGGTCGTTATGAACCTTTAGGTAGTGATTTTCTTCATGAGGTCTGGTCGCTTCCATACACATACAGATGTTTCAAAGATGATCAAGAAGTTTATCTGAATGGAGAGGAATGCACTGAGACGCCACATCATTCACTAATGTGTAGGCACATACAGTTACACGGTTCATGCAACAAACACCGACCAAATATGGCTTGCGTGTTGCAAGGCACGCCAGTTCCTGCTATCATCCCCACGTTCAAGTTGTTGGAAAATGGTAGTTATTTGATGCTCAATAATGAAGATTGTTCTGGGTTAATTAAAAGTATTCCTTTTATCGTAACAGTAAGTGAACGGGTTATTTGCTGCAGAAATGTTCTATTTCCTCCCACACATGAACATAGGGAGTTTTCAATCTCGCCACAAATACCAACCTTGGGAGCAGATTTCAACGGCATGGCAAGAATAAGAGCTCTTTTGTCTCAGAGAGAGGTGGCCTTGAGTTCGGCCCGTGAAACTTTCGTGCTTCACATAGCGAACACCCGTACAGAGGTGCAGACCCTTTTCAATACAGATTTGCCTTTCCATTTCAGCAAGATGGTTCGGACTATCTTTAACGCGTCCTCCACAAAGGCCCTGGCGCACTTTTTTAAAGTTGTTACCAGTGGTCTCGTGACTTCATTTGAGAAAATCTTTGGAGTCATCCCTGCTTTCTTTCATTCTATTTTTTCCACTCTGCTTCGTGGATTCCCATTTTTACTTGCATTACCAGCGGACGCTCTTGTGCTTTTTTACATTTTTAAATATGGATGTCCCTCCTGTGCAAGCTCCCGCCCTGCAGCTGCTGACACTGTTCCGCAATCGCATGCTAGAATATTATGGCACAATGCCGTTGGCGATATTAAGCACGGCATATGGATTATCTTTTCGATTCTCCTACTTCACCTGTGTCCAGCCTGTATTTCACTGCCTGACCTGTGATTTCGATTGGGCCATTGATTTGTGTCTCTGCGGACCGGTTTCTCCTGACGTCGACTTTAATCAGCTGATGACTCCTATCATTACTCACGAGTTGGTTTGTCCTGGCAAAAGGATTATGGCTGTGGCATTGATGCATGGACTAATTGGTCCCTGGAATTTACTGGCGGCAACACAGTCTTTCTTGGAACAGAGCTTTCTTGAAAACCCACCGAGCTGTCCTCTGATGGTGATAGAGGATCCGGTGCTGGGAGAGCACGTATGTTCTTTTCCGCTTTTAAATTGGATGGCTGAACTCTTTTCAGATGAAGACGGTGACTTCCTATTGGAGGCTGTTGCAGCTTATTTTGCATACACAGTTATGTCATAGACCTTTTTCATGTTTGATATGCTGAGTACTAGCATTTCATTGACAATTCATTGACTTATTTGTCAAGTTTTTATTATTTAGCTTGCCTATTGGCTTAAGACTCGATAAAGTACTTGGCTGTTTTATTTTTCTTTAAATTTTCCTAGTTTTTAATGCTTTACCTTGCGGACCGTCCACATATAAACTTGCAATCTGCTCTCATGAGATGGCACTTCTATTATCTTATTCAGTTCGTTTCCGGATCATGGGGAGGTGTCATCTAGGTCCTGGATATCTTTACACCGTGTTAAGTTAGCATGGGCTCATTACCGGTTTAAACGCCATTTTTCCTTTTTTGCAGCTTCTGCACACGACACTTAGTTGTTGCTTTAGCTTTCAACCTAGTAGTTCATCGTGGTTTACATGATAATAATATGTTATTGCTCTACTATCTGCTTTGCTTGTTAAACTATATCTGTACAGCGAGTGCTGAAGTTTCAAGAACAACACGATACAGAATTGTTATGAGGTCTGATCTCCACGACTTCATACTCATAACATAAGTGCAACTTCTGCCAATTCTGGGCATGAGGCGGGTTTTATATTGCTTTGCCGAACACACATACACAACAGTTGATGCGGTTCACATGAAGAGAGAGCTGGTGTATGCTGATGTGATTCCTTCAAATCTAAGACACTAAAGTATGGGCACGCCCTAAACCAACACAAAGAGACCTTCTTAGCAAATAATATAATATGTGTATTAGGGAGGGTGAGATATAAGCAGCCGCGGGCCGTGGAGGGAGTTACGGTGGGGCAGGGAGGCGGGGAGGGGGAGGGGCAGGGTGGAGCCCTCTCCACCCTGCCCCTCCCCCTCCCCGCCTCCCTGCCCCACCGTAACTCCCTCCACGGCCCGCGGCTGCTTATAAGTGTTGCTAACTCTTATTCATTTACAGCATGTTAACATACTGTCACCATTCGCTTTTTATGTACTAGTAACTATGCTGGTAATTTTGCTACTGATAATATGTGTACTTGTATTATCTAAGATACTACGCCTGAGAAGACGGCATTAGTAAATAAACATTTCAAATACACATGTGTTCTTCTTAACTCCATGTTCTGGTTTCTAAGAAATATATAACGACCGACTGTTCATGAGTTCCACGTATCCTGAGGTACTATAAGTTCATATTCTGGATTGTCTAAACATTGAGAGTTTGTTATATCCAATGTGACACTGTACCTAGCTTGCTAAGGGGTTTTTGATTACTAAGGTGAGTTTTGGGACACCCTAATTCGCTGAGGTTCCAATCCTCTGTCCACAGTTCTGTGTGAGAACAGAAACCCTGCGACAGGGGCACCCCCGACCCTTGCTGGAGCTTCATCACACTTGCGATACAACTCCAGCAATGCGCCACCTTTACGGCACAGATACATCACGCATCTGTGCTGTTTTTGCCCCATGATGCGCCGCATTGTAAATGCAGCACACCATAGGTGACGGAACAGCGGCACAGAATGACTAACACATCCCTGGTGATGCGCCAGTCATCATAAATCTATCCCTATGCTTCTTATCTTGTTAGAGATGAACCGCCATATGTATCATCAAAGTTTTTTGCATTTCCTAAATAGCGAACTTTAAGGAATAAATAGCGATTCTTTACCATTCCTAGTTTGCGATGAGCTATTTGCTAATTACAAATTACCCATTCATTTCCATAGGGCGGTTGGACTCACTTTTAGCTCGAACAGCTGAATGGATTTCCACGAAACTTGGCAAAATTGTAGGGACTGGTAGCCCGATGAGCCTTTGCTATGTCTCAAGATATATGCTCCAGTGGTTTTTACGAAAATTAACTTTGAAAAATATATATTGGGCTACATTGGCCTATATATATGTTGGAGCCCAAATGTAGCCCAATGTAGCCCAATGAAGCCCAATGAAGCCCAATGTAGCCCAATGTAGCCCAAAGATGGCCGCCAGAGACAAAAAAAACAAATGTAGCCCAAATATCAGCCAGATGTAGCCCAACTATAGCCCAGTGACAGAATGACCAATCAGCTTCGCAAACCTCCGTTACGCGAAGCGGAGCGCTGTTACAGATATATATCTTTTTTTGAACGTTAATTTCTCAAAATCCACTGGAGCACATATATTGAGACCTAGCAAAGGCACATCGGGCTACCAGTCCCTAATATTTTACCAAGTTTCGTGCAAATCCATTCAGCCGTTCGATTATTATTATTATTATTTTTTTTTGCCCCGCGGGGCCCTTTTAAAACCTCCACATCAAACCTAGGGGGTCAGCGAGGATTTACTATGCCCCCTTATGGTCATTTGCCTCTTCGCTTTGGCCTCCTCTTCTCTCTCGATCCTACCGAGAGACAAGATGGCGGCCGCTACGGACTGTTTGGAATGTTTACAGACGCCGGAGAACCAATCAGCTTCGCTTCACAAAGCTCCGTTGCGCGAAAAGTACGCGTACTGGAGCGCTGCCCGGTCCGCTGTTACAGATATATATCTTTTTTTAAACGTTAATTTCTCAAAATCCACTGTAGCACATATATTGAGACCTACAAAAGGCACATCGGGCTACCAGTCCCTACAATTTTGCCAAGTTTCGTGCAAATCCATTCAGCCGTTCGGGCTAAAAGTGAGGCCAACCGCCCTATGGAAAACTCAATGTTAAAAACACGTTTTGGGACCCCCCTTTTTTCTCGGCCCCCCCTTGACGAACCCCCCCCCAAATTTTCAAGGGCTGCTCAGAAACAAAATGTGCCATTTTTCTGAAAATTTCAGCCAATTCCGTCCACAAACGCCAAAGTTATTAGACATAGAATTTTCAAAAATCCCATAGAGAAAAAATCCTAACTATATATACCTACTGGCGACCGTCAGTAGGTAATATAATGATATTTTGTACAACTATATTTATGACATAGATATTTTTTTTCTTGATTCTTTTGCACTTACCAATATGAGTATAAGTTGTAGATATTTTTTACATCGATATTTTGGTCACGATATTTTTGTATGGGGATATTTTGGGTGTAGATATTTTGTCAGTGTACCAGTTAGCTGAACTAATTATAACTCACGCCCCTGCAATGCTCTGCTTATGACCTAACATAATACATCACTCATGACATGGTCAGTGCCATCTCTCATGACATCTCTAATGACATCACTGTGTCTTTAATAAAATCCAGATTTTCTGTCCATCAAAGCTGATGAAAATCTACATTTTATGACAAGACCGGAGGCTAAGATTATTGCAAGTTCAAAGCTTCTCTAACAAACAAGAAGCTGCATTAATCACAGGTTTAAAATAAAACTTACGCAAAACATAGTCATTAGCAGGACAGAACTTCAGTTTTTTTTTAGCTGGGACTTTAAATTTACAAAGCGAACTATCACTTAACCCCCTCCCCGTGCTTCTTAGCGTGTATCTGGGGGTTTCTGTGGCTACAGCTGTATTAATGGGCTCCGCGTTTTTTCCTCCGGTGATCCCTGCCTGTGATTGAGCCTGACCTTTGCTGGTGAAGCCTGAGGGTGGGGCTGGCCCTTTCACAACTCCCCTCGCTCCCTTTACCCCAGTCAATGTCAATGTCTGGGACTCCGCTCCCCTCCCGCGACCCCCGGCACCTCTCAATGGGATCCTGGCTACCGCTCGTCGGCCTCTCCCAAGCTCCAACGCTGCTCTCCTCCAGCTGCAGCTACCTGGCTCTGCCGCGGATTCCGGCTCCTCCTCCGCACACTCCCGTAAGCTCCCAGCTGCCTCAGCTTCCATGCGTTACAAAATGCCCAAAAAAAAACGTCCGAAAGAAACCCTATACCCGCTCACAGAAATGACAAAAAGGTGAGCGACATTCAAAACTCTGCTTCACAGCCCCTTCACCAGCACCTTCTCCTCGCACCGCCGCGGCTCCTGACACCCACGACCTGCTACTAGCCGGCCGCCATGTTTTCCCCCCCAGGAGGTTTAGCAACACTCACACTTCTCATCAGTCTTTTCACCAAAACATTCTGTCCCACCGAAACTCCATTAACTAATTCATGACCAGCAGCAATGGCTGATCTATGTAGAGTGATAGTACAGTAAGGCAAACCAGAATTAAACAAGCCTGATAAATAAGTGACTACATTGACCACATCCACTGAAACGGGATCAAAATCCCTCTCCACAAACCAGTGTAACCATTTCTCCCATGCCAATCTATACACCCTCCTTGTTCCTGGAGCCCAGGATTCTCTAATAAAATGAGAAGCTTCTTCTGAAAATCCAGGCACTTCCCATACTTGCCTGAAATGTTCCATGCCATCAGTCTCAACTGATCTGATAACACCAAATCATGACGTTCTCCCAGTGGACCCTTCAAAATGTCTTGGACTGATGGGAGCAAGATTGGAAAATCTATCAACATTTCTAAAAGAATTGGATACCAGACCTGGGATTTCCAAAGTGGAGTTACCAAGACTCCTGTTCCCCTCCATTTCAAAACCATCAAGGAAACTCTTGTTATCATTACAAAAGGAGGGAATGCATAGGGACAACAGTCCCTCCAATCTTGCCTGAAAGCATCTATCCCCACTGAATCCAGGTCTGGACGCCAGCTGAAGACTTTTTTCAACTGGGTATTCCTTCTGTTCGCATACAGATCCACATAACAAGGACCCCATATTTCCATCAACCTCAAGAACACTGACCTGTGGAGACTCCAATCGCTGGAATCTTTGTAATTCCTCAAGCACCAATCTGCCTCCACATTCATCAAACCTGGAATGTGCTCTGCCTGAAACTGAATTTCCTGAGTCAAACAATATTCCCAAAAAGCTCCTGCTAGATCTGCCAGATCCTTCGATCTCAGTCCCCCTAATTTGTTCACATCGCTCACAGCAGATATATTGACCATTCTCAAGAGGACCGAACACTGTGCACTGTCCATTGTGAAGCTCTTTATTGCAAAAGACCCTGCAAGCAATTCCACACAATTTATGTGCATCTTCCTTTCTTCCATAGTCCATAATCCCCCTGTAGATAATGCACCACAGTGAGCTCCCCAGCTAGTTAAACTCGCATCTGATTCTATAATCAATTCCGGATTTACTCCAAAAATAGCTTTCTCATTCCATACCTCCATATTTCTTAGCCACCAATGCAGTTCTAACTTTGCTTCCTCTGAAAGGGTAATTTCCTCTGAATACTTCAAACCACGCCTTAAATGACTGCTCTTCAACCTCTGAAGAGTATGATAATTCAAAGGTCCTGGAAAAATAGCCTGAATAGTTGAAGACAACAAACCTATAACCCTTGCTAGCATTCTCAATGAAATCACATCCAACAACAAAATTCTCCCTATTTCCTTCCTTATTCTCTTTATTTTTTCCATAGGTAATCTCAATTGACCTTGAACCGTGTTTATTAAAAACTTCACAAAATGAGTTTCTTGACTTGGGATCAATAGTTGAAGACAACAAACCTATAACCCTTGCTGGCATTCTCAATGAAGTCACACCCAACAACAAAATTCTCCTTATTTCATTCCTTATTTTCTTTATTTTTTCAATAGGTAATCTCAATTCACCTTTATTAAAAAAAAAAACTGAGTTTCTTGACTTGGGATCAAACATGATTTTTGCCTGTTTCCAATGAATCCAAGACTCTCCAATAGCTCTATTGCTAATTTCGTATGATCTTCCACTCTCGATTTCTCTTGATCCATAATTAAAATATTGTCTAAATAAATAATTACACAAATACCTCTCTCTCTCAAAAAGGCAACAACTGGATGGAGCATTTTGGTGAAACACCAAGGGGAGACAAACAGACTTCCATAACCTTCCTCCCCATTTGAACCTTAGAAATCTCTAATGTTCTTTGCAAATAGGGATGGTTAAATACACATCTTTCAAGTCCAGACGAGTCATCCAGTCCCCTAACTGCAAAACATCCCTCAGCACATGCATTCCTTCCATCTTGAAATGATGGTATTCCACCCAATCATTTAATTTCCTCAAATCTATGACAGGTCTCATACCTTTCCCTTTTTTCTCTAACAGAAAGATTTTGCTTACAGACCCCACAGAGTGATCTAATTCTTCTGCATGGCGGTGGCGATCCACCCGACATTCTCCTCCGCCCACATCCCATTTCTCCCCACCACATTAGTATTTTCCGCAGGCCGGACAGGCGACCGGGCGGAGAATTGCTCAGATATGGTAGTGGTGCAGGGCTTTCCATGGCGGAGACACTGCCATGGAAAGCCAGGCAGAGAACCCTTGCGGGGGCCTGTAGTGGGCTCCCAGGGTATTGGGGGATGAGGATGCACATTGGGGTTACCTATGGTACCCCCCAGCAATTTGCATGTACAGCGTGGCAGGCACCGCGCTCTGCCTGCCACAATGTGCATGCAAATTCACACAGTGCAGCCACAGCATTGTGGCAGGTGGTGCTGTGTGCACTGCCCGCCACAATGTTGTGGATGGGGATGCCACCGTGGCAGTGGCATCCTAATTGCCGGTGCGTGACCGCCGCACCGCTTGGGTGGTGGGCAGTCTCCTAATAGACCCCTAAGTCTTTTACTTCTGCATCTACTAATTCTGTTAACTTTGAATTGATATCCCATAACAGTCTGAAGAACACAAGGGTCCTTTGATATAGAAACAAAAATTCTGATAAAATTGAGCAAGTCTGCCGCCCAACTTTACATGGATAACAAAAGGGTCTTGACTTACCCTCTTGACCTTCTATTTCCTCTTACATTGCCCCTCTGCCTTTGTGGGTAGAAATTCCCCGGTTGATAGCCACCTTATGACTGATGCTGGTAACCTCTAAACCCTCTTGAAAAAGAGGCCCTTGTAATTCCTTGTCCACGGCCAGGGAAACCACCTCTATTTCTCCCGGCTCCACCAAAAACATGACGGTCAAACACCTTCTTTATTTCTCTTTGTGAATTTTGTAAAGAGCTAAAAGCCCCAACATATTTTGACATCTCTTTAATAAATGTTTCACCAAACAACATTCCATTGGCCTCCAAGCCTCCTTCATTATTGGCCAATTCAGCCAACTTCGGGTCAATGTTGAAAAGGATGATTTTCCTTCTTTCCACCAAGAGAGCGGTGTTCTGCATTGCCCAGTAAGCAAACAGCCCTTTGTACCCATTCTCTCAACTCTTCCACATCCAGATCCTTTTTGCCCACGTAGGCCTCCTCGGCCATATCAAAGAATTTAGTGATTGCGCCAGTCAGATCCAGCAGCCTATCTTGGCACATTCTTAAACCTTTGTCCAAACCTTTCCTTGGATCTTTTCCTCCTTTGTTAATGAACGCCATAACTTTAGCATCCAAATCTGGAGTAATTTCTATATTTTTAGCCAGAATGGGTTGTGGACATTCAGACCGTAGTCCTAATCTCACATCCTTAGGGATCTGTTTTCTTAACCACAGTTCCACGTATTGTGCCACATGTGGAGTCGGGTTCCATTCCGGTGATAGAGGATGTTTCAACAACATAGGATCAAACATAGATTCCCCCAGGGGATCCAAGACTCCACAAGATACATCTGCCTTGTCAGTTGTGATTATTTCCAAAACCTTATCCTTCTGCGCTGCCTGATGACTCATCACAGAGAATAGTAGTATGTTTCCTACTACTATTATTCTTGGATTCTGTGACCAAATGACCTCTACAAAGGTCCCCATGTGTGTCCTCGACACTACCACGTTTTGTAGGTGTACGAAATTCTACATCTGCATGCAGAGTCTTTGTTCCCCTACCCTTAAAACCACTGTCATCTTTATTGTTCCTTTTCCTACTCACTTTGCCACTTTTAAGTACCTGCATAGGACTCTCACCTGCAGACCAAAATTGCTCTTCCTGTGAAGAAGTTGCTTTATTTTGAATAAATTCCTCAAATATCTTATCCATTTTCTTATCCAAATTTAAAGCGAATTTACTTAGCATTTCGCTAATTTTATTTTCAATGCTCTTTTCGCCAGTACCACAAACATTACTTTCAGACATTTTTCTAAAAATATAATTTATTGACAAGCTATCAAATAATATTAAACCTATTTTAAAAAATATAAAAGTTATTCACTAAACACCAAGGGGCAGATTTACAAGCCCCATGCACCACTTTTACGTCACTTTTCCCATGTTGAAAGTGATGCAAAAGTGGCGCTTGGGGCTTGTAAATCTGCCCCCAAATACTTTCCTCACAAAAACACATTAAAAAACTGCCTCAACTAATATTCACCAACAACCCCCAAGAGTAAAAGTTCACTGCTCAAAATAACCTTGTACTACCTTTCACAACTTTAATCCTTCTACACGCCCTTAAGCAAACCAGTATCCTTCATAAAAATATTCCTGTCAGATTCTCCCGATCGAGAAACTGACTCGAGTGCACGAGCACACGTCAAGTTCTACGTGAGTGTGTGCATAAACGTCAAGCTGAAGGGAAATGCCTCAGCGTATGCGTCGTGCTTAAAGAAAATACCAAATCAACCTTGCGGCAGGACTCCCTTGAACAGGACCTTCAATGTGACGTCTTGAGCCTGCTTGCGCTTGGCAACGGTGAAATCAGGTATCTTTCAAAATGAATTAGAAAATAAACATTATTTTTGTTAATAGAAATACACTTTGTTCTAGGGAAGAAAAGTGACGTTATTAACGTTTATTTTGGCGCCTGAATCAGAAAAACGTGTGAGCCTCACACGAAGGGAAAAATAGATTATGCTCTCAACTGGCTTCCAGGGAAGAGTTATACATCTTTCAGTACTGGTATTTTAACCAAAACAGAGCACATGAAAATGTTTTTCACAATCTATAAATACTTAGAGGGAACAGCTTAAAAGAATAATTGAGGTCAAGCTAACAATATTAAATTACCAAACAAAGTCATAAGTTTAACTTTTCATTTGTTTCTCACTCACACAAAAGGATGAGAAAATCTTACTATAATACCAACATACTTAAAGATTTTAAACATATAAAATGACTAATGAATTCATGCAAACATAGAGCGACAGCAGACAAGACTTTTCTGTTTGGACAGTAGCAAAAAAGAAGGAAGATGGCTGGTGATTCTGGCCCTTTGTTGATTCTTAGAACCTTGGTTAATGTTCTTGAGTTCTTTAAAGGTGCTGTTGTGGGTGATGCAATAAAGGAAGATTGCAATAATCTTAGCCTCCGGTCTTGTCATAAAACTAACCTTTATATATTAAACCGCTTGTAGACAAAAGTTAGGGGAAGCAGTTTTTATGGCTGTTAATTTACCCAAGGACTTTTGTACAATAACAACATACAGGCCCATGCTTTTATATGCTGTCACAGTAAATCTTATACAAAGTAGCACAGAGTATGACTGACCCTTCTTTATTCTAAAAATATTCCTCATGTCCAACTTGAGACTTTCAAAGACAACATCCTTACATTTTTACTTTGATTCATCAACTTCTGCTCCTACTTAAAAACCTAAAGCCTTCTTTAGAGTTTGGTGGACAGTTACCTTTCACGACTGTGATGCATATTTTGTTCAACCTATTAAAAGTGCAATAGGATATTATGCACTTGTAATTAGAGGGACAGGATAACAGTCATATTTGTGATGGTATAAGCCATCCACTAAACTCTAAATCTGGCTCCATGGCTTGTCAACTTGTTTTCCTGTTATTCCATCTCTAGAGACTTCATCTTTGATGAAGCCGATTTAACATGAAGTTCATAGCCCACCTTTTTATATACCATCAACAAATAAACAAAAGATCACCATTCCAACTGATAACATTCAATGGAAGTCACTATATGTAGGCTGATCACAGTTAGACAGGAAAACTAATTAGAATTTAGCATGGTCAAACAATACATGTGGTTATTCTGCACTTTGCAGCCATGGACTTTGACTATCGCAAAGTTTGTGTAAAGCACACACGGGCCTCCTTATTTACCCTGTTCTTCTGCACTTGTGGCTTTTCAATATTTTAATGACCCCTGATTGTCACTCATATTTTAAACTAGTATTCAGCCAATTCCATTGCATCTCCAAGAATACACAAAATAAAGTGGTCCTCATCATATTCTTCAAGTTCAGAATTCCGTGGCAGCATCCTCACAGTTTCTGTCAGACTGGTGAGCACTCAGAAGATTTCATTGCCAAAACAACAACGCTGCCTTCCACTGACTAATTATAGCACTATGAGGGGTAGATTTATACACGTTTTGCTCTGGGATAGCATCACAGAAGTGATGCTAACCAGCACAAAATGTTTTTTTCCTAATTTACTTTCCAGTGCAAAACTTGTTTTGCACTGGAAAGTACCCTGAAAGTTACACAAAGCAGCGCAAAGCATTGTTATGTGTTACTTAGTGCCAAGGGGGACTTACATGGGTGGTAAATTGGCCTTCCCATGGTACCACCCATGCGTTTTGAAGCGAAACCCTATCTACAAACAATTGTAGATGGAGTTAACGTAACACCAAAGGAGGCGTTAACAGAAGAAATATTTTGGTCTCTCCTTTCTTTTCTGACTTTGTATGTGTGACGCACCGTGCAGCACACATACAAAGTGGGGGAAAGTCTTTAAAGTTGTTCAGGCATAGTATTGTGTACAGGAAGGGTATCCTTTCTGTACAAAACCTATGCCAGACTCATTCACACACCCTGGCACTATGGCGCTAAGGTGTGTGCCTGGTGCACTGCAGCTAAAATCAGCACCTGCACTAGGGAAAGCGGAAGAGAGAGCTATATCTCTGTAGATATGACTCTCTCCTGCTCCCTCCATGTCACACAACGCAGCACAACCTCATTCGGTGCTGTGCTGCATTGCGTGTCTTTTTTGAAAATCTGGCCCTTAGTTTCATGCTATTCCTGTTAGTTTTGTATCCATTAGAACAGTGCTGCCCAAACCTTTTGGAACCGCAACCCAATTTTTAGAGGGTGGACCAACTAGCTTTGGTTGACATGAAGTGAATGTGTGTTTTTTTTATGCAATTAAAGCATCAAGTGAGAACGCACTGTCATTTACAGACAGCACATTTTCCACAGATATGGTTACTAAATTTGCATAGACATTCAATTTTAGTGGTAAAACTATATTGCACACAAATGATAATGTGTGGGAATCGGAATTCAGTGAATATTCATCATTTGTGTATCATCAAGTAAAGAGTCCTGCTTTGTTTTGATTCTATTAAAATCTTTGTTTCTATCATACTTTAGCATTAAAAAAACATGTGCATAAATTTTGCTTTCCAAACTGCTGAATGTGTACTGTTCGTTTACAGGTATTTACATTTTGTTGGGTGTCACAAAAAATTACAGCTTTTCCTGTTCCCCAGCAACACTGTCACATAACTCACTTTACTTTTCTTTCTCTGATTGCAAAGTGAGAGGAGTTTGTAAACAACTTTTCCTGTGTTAAAAAAATAAGCAACATTTTGTCAAAAGACAGAGTCTCATCTTAGATCTCTGTCTTTGAAGCACCGCAAGTGTGACTAGATAAATACAAGAAAGTGACTCAGTGCATTCCGCAAGCCATTTGTCTGCGCCGCACTGAGTCACTTTCAGAGCACAGGAATGCAACATATTTACAATGATATGCTGTATTCCTGTGCTCTGCCCTGCGCTGGCGCATAAACAGCTAACAGCTGCCATGCGCCAGTGCAGGCACCCTTGCACTATGGTGCAAGGATGCCTGCGTCATGGAGAGATTGTTCTTGTGCAGGAAGGTACCCCTTCCTGCACGGAAAAAATCACTACAGGCATTTACCTCTTCAATGTGTGCTGTAGAATGCAACACGCATTGAAAAAGAAAAAAACAAGGAGAAATTAAAACATTTCTCCTCGTTGCGCCTCCCTACATCTGCCCTGGTGAGACGTAGCATTCACACACATTTCCAGATTCATGATTCCTCGTAAATCTGGAACTGTGTTTGGTTCAATAAGTGTTGCGTGGGAATACCCACAGCAATACCCATGGAATGCCCCTTTCATGCAAAGTGCTGAGTGTAAAGGGGCCGTGTTTACAAGGACAAGAAAAGCCACTGAGGCATCTTTATTTATTACATGGACTGTCAAGACCCACCAAAAATCGGCTAGGGACAACTCACAGTTTGGAAAATGCTGCATTAGAATGTACATCTTGTAAACCTTTAAAAGGAAGCATTGTAAGCATCACTTCCCTTACAGTCATAAATTTGACGGTAGGACAGATGTTGTCACAAAGTTCTTTTAAATGTTTCTTCTTAAGATTGTTCACATTTTTCAACAAAATTTGATTTTAAGTTTAGCGTGGAACAAGAAGCCGAGGTTACCCTCGCTCGCCCCGTATCTATTGTACAATGTCATGGGATTTACAAAATCATGTAACTTTTATGCCTTTAATTTTGAATGGCCAGGCTCGTCCTCTAATAAAGATGTTCTGCTGTTGCCTTCCTAAAATCTTCACCTGAGGCAGTACCACCAGCTTTTGCTACTTAATATGTTGTTGGGAATTATTGTTAAAAACAAGTGCGCTACATTTTCGAACTGTGAACATTATGATTAACCACAGGTAGTGTTATCACATGTGTTAATCCCCAAAAATGACTTTTTATTGCTTTTTGGTTTGCTTTTGACACTGAACTTTTGCTGGAAAGGCAAGATACAATGAGGCGCTGTCCATCTGAAATACACGTTGTTCTTGCAAAAAATACGGTGTTTTCTATAAAGTGAATAATAGTCATCTTCTGCTGCCTGAAAATCAACACAATAGTGTCACAATAAGTCGAAGAAACTTACAAGGAGTACAAAGTCGAAAAATATTCATTTTATAGCATATTTCCTATTTTAGACTCTGATTTACATTTCATTGGACAGTATACTCCATCGCAAATGAGACGAACATTTTGCCTGCCGCATTCCAAGTGCATTATATAAAGGGCCACTGGAATTGTGTGACAGTAGAGGACTAAATTATGTGGCAGGGTTGAGTAAATTGTGTGGCAAGAAAACACAAGTTATGTGGCATTATGGAGCACATTTAATAATAAGATTACTTCATTATTTTGTCATTTTTACACTTGGTAACACTGCATGGGTATCGGTTGCACCTCACTAGTACCAGTTTAACACATAAATACAGCAATAAGCAACAGAAGCGTCCAGCTTTACAAAGGGTCTTCCACTGCAAAGCAACACATGCTGATGTATTTTTAGTAAGTTTTGAACCGTTTGAGCTAGAAACAAAACTTTTTTTTCTAAAATCTGCAGAATATGTGGCATATGATGAATGCGGCAAATCTATAAATATGCAAAAAGCACAGTGGCTGACATTTGCATACTTCCAGTGGCCCTGATTATATCCTTGGACAATTGTTATATGGTGGACCGGATATCCGTCATGTTTGTGACAGAGTATACTGTCTGCCAAAATATAAATCAGGTCCTTAATCTGGTAAAGGGTAATTTGATAAATGTGTATATTTTCACTCCTTTCAGTTTACTCTCTTGATGGAATAAGACTGTATTTTGTTATTAAGATTACTTCAGGAACTTTTTTTGCAGAGTTGCTAGTACACTTCATCCCTCTTTCTATTCTCCTGGGGCTGCTAGAGAATCGGTAAATTCCTAGAATTGGTCATAACCTTAACCTTGAAGTCTCAAATCTCAGGAACTATTCTAACCATGATTTACAGCACCAGTATATGGAATCTGCCTTCAGGTGATCAATGACTCTGTTGTGTGGTGTTTAATGCAGGTGAAGGAAAACTGACTATCAAGCACTTAGTTGCCCATGATGAATCCCATTATATCCTATGGGATTTATATTTTGACAAACCGGATATTCGTCACAGTTGTGACAGAGTAACTCATCCACCAAGATCTAAATTAGGTCCTTTATCTTTTACAAATATTAAAGATTTTAGTAGACTGCTAGTCTGTAGTAAAAAATGGATTCACACTTATTTTTTTTAGTTCAATAAGTTTATTAGGATTAAAGAGTATACAAGAAAATTTGAATAACATAAAGGTGATACATATGAGGAAATATATGAATTCATCATGAGTTATTACTGAGATAAAATATAATATGGAAACCAAAAAAAACGTAATCCAGATCAGAGGTATCACCAAGGGTAAAAAAGAGATTTGAGAGAGAGAAGAAAAGAGATCAGATAGAAAAAGAAAGGGAAGAAAAGAGGAAGAAATAGACGGGACGTTGAAGAGCGGGAGAGGAAGAGAGAAAGGAAAGGAGAGGAAGGAAGGGATCTTCTGGGAAGCTACACCTGTACAAAAGGACAACACTCACACAGACGAATCAAAAGGATATTGAGCAACCAAGCCCTTAGAAGCTAAATCCATATATGAATCTAAAGTTCTCCAGGCACCAGTAGAAATTGAGGGAGAGAGATGAGCGTCATCAACAGAAGTGTGTGCACCTCTCAAAAAGGAGACCCAAGCCCACCAAGTGTGATAAGAGATCGAGGAAAAAGATTTCCATTCCATAAGAATGACTTTCACCGCAATAGTTAGTAACATATCTAGTAGTTGGGAATCCAAGGAATCTAAGGGCAGTGGAGTCCGAGACGCAAGTGGACCTAACAAAATCATTGGGAAAGAGAGCTGGAACCAGAGGTTAAAAATCAATTGAAGATGTTTGTGTATTAAATCCCAAAAGGGTTTAAGAAGCGAACATTCAAAAAACATGTATAAGTAATCGCCTGTACATAGGCCACAACTCCAACAAAGATCATCATCTTTCAACTGGAGAGAGTGTAAGCGTACCGGAGTCCGGTGGAGCAAATTAATAGAGAAAAATTTAGATTGGATTAAAGAGGGAGCAACCTTATTCCGAAGAGAAAGCTTCCCGAACAAACGCCAGTCGTCCTCAGAAAGAGGGGAAATCATATCCTGCTCAAAGTGAGATACCCATTTCTGTTGGGTGACAGTACAACTGGCAGAAGAAGCGGAAGAAAGACATTTATAAATTTTGGAAGCCACATGACCCAAATGAAGCCACATGTGAATGAAATAGTTTAATGGAAGGAGAGGTTGGAGACAGACGTGTTTTCGCTAGCGCTACCTTTATTTTCAGAAAAATGTAGAAGTCTAAATTACTGAGAGAAAACAGTTGAGCTGAAGTAGAAAAAGGTAGTGGATCCCCATTGGAGTCATACAGATGACACACAAGAGTTATCCCTTTGTTAGCCCAATACAAGATCAGCAAAGGGTCAATAATAATTTTAATACAGGGATTGTGCCACAACGAGGACCCTCTCGACTTATGAATAGGAATAGCAACTCGCCTATCAACTTGTTTGATCGCTGCAATAGTATCTAGGATGATTGAACACGAAAAAGGAATAGATAAGGTAGACGTAGTTAAAAAAGATAAGGGTGGCAGGGGAGAGGCAATATTCTGTTCAATTAAGAGCCAGGAAGGAACATGGTCAGGAGCCGAGGAAAGCCAAAGAGCCCCCTGTGAGGCCAAGAAAGCAGTTTGATATTTCTCCCAATCAGGAAAGTTGCAACCACCCATATCATAAGGTTTCTTCAGATATTTATAAGCAATCCGAGCACTCTTCTCATTCCAAAGAAATTTGGAGGTAAGTGAGTCCATCGTATGAAAAAAGAAGAAGATAATTTCACAGGGAGCATGGAAGATACAAAATTAATAATAGGTATAATCATAATTTTTATAGTTTGAAACCGGCCCCACCAAGAAATATACTTAGGAGACCAAGTATCTAAAAGCTGTCGTACTTTAGTAATAGTTTGAGCCTCATTGTACGCAACAGTATCATAAAGAGTACTGCAGAACCATATCCCCAAGTATTTAAGCTGTTTAGATTGCCATTTAAATCCAGCAGAGCCCATATGAGCTGGAAAACAATAAGCGTTTAAAGGAAACATTTCCGTTTTGTCTTTATTGAGGGTATACCCAGAAACACCAGAAAAAGGGAGATAGTATCTGAAATCGCGGGAATGGCCCTTTCAATATCCTCCGAAAAAATAAGAACATCATCTGCATATGCCGCAGTTTTGATACGATGTGAGCCAAAAGTAAATCCCGTGATGTCTGGATGGATGTCAATCAAGCGAAGCAATGGATCGATAGAGAGTAAAAACAAAAGAGGGGACAAGGGACAGCCTTGTCTGGTTCCTTGGCGAAGATTGAAAAAAGAAGTGGTGCCATTGACTCTAATATTTGCCTTAGGCTGGGCATATAAGGACATAACCATATTGACAAATGAATCACCAAAGTTATGTGCACAAAGAACCGCATGTAAAAAAGGCCAAGAAACCTTGTCGAAAGCCTTGTCGGCGTCTAAGGCCAAGGGCAGCAGCTGGAAGGTGAGAGCGTTTAGCAGCACCCAGAACATGACAAAAGGTACGAATAGTATCCCTCGCCAAACGCCCCTTAACAAAACCGGTCTGAGAGGGGTGAACAAGTTTAGGAATAAAGGATTCTAAACGCTTAGCCAGAATCTTGGCAAAGATTTTCGCTTCCATATTGAGGAGAGAAATGGGACGAACATTTTTGAGGTCTGAGTGATCTTTGCCCTCCTTTGGGATTACAACAATGGTGGTATCCGCTGCCGATCCTGAGACCGACCCTTGTTGGATAAAAGAATCAAAGACAACCTTAAGGCGAGGAACAACCACAGAAAGAAAGGTTTTATAAAACATAATAGGAAAGCCGTCAAGCCCAGGAGCTTTCCCAAATCGAGTAGCTTTAATGGCAGAAATAATTTCCTCAGACGTAATCGCACCACCTAACTTCTGGCTATCTTCAGGGGATATTGATTGAAGAGGGATCGTTTTGAGAAACTCCTGGCATTGATCAAAAGAGGATTGATTGGTGGGAGTATACAATTTACTATAAAAATCTCTAAAGACATCAAGAATCTCTTTGGTCTGAAATTGTGTAACCCCAGAACCATCGGTAATTGAGGAGATTTGCACAGAATTGACATTAGAATCTTGATATTCCAACATCGCAGCCAATATTTTACCGGCACGGTTTTTCAACAGTAAGCGTTTGGATTTCTGGGCCTGAACCCCGATGTGAGCCCGTTTAGTAACAATGCTGTTGTAGGAATATTTCAGATTCTTAATGGTTTGCAAATGGCTTCTATCTTTAGAGCTACGGAAGAGAAGTTCCTGTTGTTTAATTTCATCTGCCAAAACCTTAAGGTCTCTTTTGAGTAGCATTCCTCCTAGCCATACATTGAATAATGGAACCCCGAAGAGAGCATTTAAACGTATCCCATAAAACTATCGGAGAACTAACCGACCCATCATTATCAGCAAAGAAGTTCCTAATTTCAGTCATTAAAGCCAGAACCTGGGACTCGTCATAAAGAATTTCTGTGTTTAATCTCCAAGAACTAGGACCTTTTTTCGTAACAAAGGAGGAAAGAGAGAAGGAAACAGCTGCATGATCAGAAACAAGAATAGGGTGAATGAGTGGGGAATAAGAAGCCCGAACAAGAGACGAGTGAACTAAGAGGTAGTCGATACGAGAAAAACTAGAGTCTGGAGAAGAAAAGAAAGAAAAATCACTACCAGTAGGGTTATGAAGCCGCCAAAGATCCTGAAGCTGGAGAGTAGAACACATGTTCAACATTTGTTTATGCGCTTTAGAAGAGCGAAACTGAAAGGCAGAATTCCTATCCAACAGGGGATCCATAGGTTAATTAAAATCACCACCAACAATTAAATTGCCCTGATGTGGAGTATCCACCAGCTTTTTCGTAATCGTGCGCCAGAACACCGGATCATCACAATTTGGAGCATAAATATTGAAAACATATAAGTCATTAGCACCATTAGAAAGTCTAGACAATAACCAGAGGCCCTCAGAGTCATGTTCAGCAGAGACCAACGATAAGCCAGAAGTTTTAGAGATCAATGTAATCACACCATTCTTTTTACCAGATGCATCAGAGCAAGCAACATCAAACACCTATTCTTTCCTCAGACACAAAGCCTCTTTGTGAGAAATGTTGCTTCTTGTAACAATACCAAATCAGAAGAAAGAGATTTACAATAGTCCAACATTTTTGATCTCTTTACCGGATGATTTAATCCTTTAACATTAAGGGACACAACATTCAAATCAGGAATAAGTGTGCATAAGCAAAAACTCCAGTAAAAATGGGTAATAGAGGGAGAAACAACAGAGCAAAGCAAACAGGCAAAGACCAACTTTGAAAAAGAAGAAAAGAGAGAACCAAGAGAAAGAGAAGAAAGGCAAAGAGGGGAAGAAGAAAAGAAAGAAGAGAAGACCCACCAGGGGAGGTCTAGAAGAGACCAAGATCATACCAGGGGGAACATGGGAAGGGAAGCAGGAGACCATATGGAGAATTTACATTGTAAAGCTTATAAACTCTATAGTATAGATAATATAAAGAACAAGGCAAAGAAGCATACAATAAAGTAATTAGTCAATAATTCATAAAGACATCTCATGTCAGAAATACCAGTAAGAAAAGCCTAATAGCCATTATAAGTGTCTTAAAAGTACAGAAATCATCCATAGACAATTATCATGACAAAGGTACAAAATGCAAAATAACTATATGAGAAATATAGAAAGAAAAACCCAAGTAACGATAATCAAAATTACCAATAACAACATATGTAAATGGGAATAATATCTAATAACTCGTATAATACATCAACCAGGGTAAAACTAGTAGATAAGAGAGGAGTGCAATAATAACAATAATGCAATAAATATACCACCTAAATGATTAAAGGAACATTAGAATAAACAAGAAAAATGAAAACTATACGAAGGACATAAGGATACTAACAAGAAAGAGCAATCAATAGAAGGCTACAATGCAAAGACGCAAAATATCCAAAAAGTAACAATGTACATGAAAGACAAAATAAAATCACATAACACCAATTGAAATTGAGGAAATGTCAGAGAAGTAGTGAAAGAAAACCACAAAACAATATACCAGTCAGGGAAGGGAAAAAACATCAGCCGAGTGACAAAAACAACAAGACCGAATAGGAAGACGAGAAAGACCTTGAGAAAGACCTCAAGGAATCCACCTATAAACCAGACATCACAAATAACTGCCATGGACAAAGAGAATTTTGAACAGTGAAACTGAATGCCATCACGAGGGTAGAAGGGTGAAATATCCGAATGAGCAAGTAGAGCAGACCAAATATGAGGAAAAAAGATACGTAGAGCAGAAAAACGCGTAGGACAGCTAATGACATGCAAAATAGAAGACTAAACGACAAAAACGTCCGAAACGGGCAGTAGGTAGCAAAAGACAACATATGTGTCTAAGGACCATGACACAAGGCATAGGAAACAACAACGTCTAAGATATGAAAAAACACGACACCTGAAAAGATGGGAGGAGCCAAAAACAACATGTAACACTGAAACAGTGGCACATATCGGACGGAAAGATATAAGAAATTACAGAGGCAAAACACAAAAAGAATCAAGTTCCAGAAGGACCAGGAGCAGGAGAAGAACCCATCTGCGATTGAGATTGATTATCCAAAAAATTGGAAAGATCTGAAGGTTCATCAAAAATCTTAGAGCGGCCTTGGAATGTAACACGAAATTTGGAAGGTCCAGCAAAAGCGAAATGGATGTTCATGTCTAAGAGACGGCTCCGCAGGTTAAGAAATCCCTTTCTACGAATCACAGTATCTCTGGCAAAATCTTGAGAAATAGCAATTCGATGGCCCTCCCAAGTCACGGATTTGACCTTCCTCATATGGGCCAAAATTTGCTCCGAATGTTGGTGACGTAGTGTTTTAAAAATTACCGCTCTTGGGCTTGTCGCAGATTTAGACCTGAAGGAAGGAACACGATGAGCTCTCTCAATTTCAAAGTCTCTCAAAAATGAAATCTGTAAAGTAGCAGGAAGCCATTGGGATATAAAGTCAACCATCGAGGAGGCTGACTTCTCCGCATCCTCAGGAAGACCAAAAATTCGTAAATTACTTCTTCGGTTACGATCTTCCTGCTCCGTGAGGTCTCTCTGGAGAGCAGCCATAGATCGTTCCATCTGTTGAAGAGACCGTGAATGTTGGTGGGCAACATCCTCCACACCACTAATCCGAGATTCTGCAGCATTGACCCTAACAGATAACGCCTTAAAGTCATTCCTGATAGCCGCTACTTCAACTTGTAAAAGATCAGTATTAGTCTTAGTAGATTGGGCGATATCATGAACCGCATTGAGACGCGAGAGAATGATATCCAGAGTGGTAGTAGGGTCTTTTTGAGAAGATTCTGGAGTAGGAGAATGTTGTTTGGACCTTTTGAGGGCACCTTTGGAATCCTTAAGAGTAGTAGGAGGACCCATGTTGTCAGCCATAAGAACAGCCCAATTTGAAATGCCAAAAAAACACCTGAATAATTATGCGGAGATAAAGAGAGCAAAACAGGTGTAAGAAAAATAGCAAAAATGATGATTCACAAGAGTTCTCTAGGAATACAGCTGAAGAAGCGTCAAAATAGGAACCACGGCATTATTAGTAGCATTGAAATAGCCGTCAAGACCGAGTGAGGAAAAAAGCAGATATGGAATATTCCTCAGAAAGTCATGGGAAACAAAATTCCAGGTAGCCAACAACCTCGCAATCAGGTTGAACAGACCTCATAGCAAAACAAGCACAAGGCAGAAGCAAAAGAGCAGCGGGAAACCTCTGAAGCATTACATGAAGAGCCACCAGGCAAAGAGAGTCATGGAAATATCAGCAGGTGAGGAAAATGTTGTTAAAAAATGCAGCAGCTTGAGAAAAAATTGTAAATGTTGCAAATATCACCTCAGGAGCATCAGAAGCGCAGTCTCCAGAAATGTGCCATAGTGCCGGAGATAGAAAACACGAGCGACGCCACCACAGGAAAACAAAATGGCGGCCGTTCGTGAAATCCAGTGAGTGGAGCTGTAAATCACTGGAAAGTGAGGTTTCAACCGTCGTCAGCGATGTCCGTTCCTTTCACCACATTCCCGGCATATTCCGACTTAATATGCCATGTTCAGGAGAGAAAGCGTCGCTGAAAAGGGATCCAAACTCATCCCGACAGCTGCTGCCTCCACCGAGCTCAAGCGCCGACCGCCATCACGTAGCGGCGTGCAAGCCACGCCCCCATGGATTCACACTTATTAACTAAAAATTGCTTCCAAGGACCTCTGTCACAGATTACCCTTTCCTTGCCTATTGCCCTCTCCTAGGATTGTCTTTTGGTTATAGAAGTACTCATACCAGGTTCAGCTTCTTTGTGGGTACTATGACCTTAGAATGCATCTTAACTGTGGGGGACAGATGTATCATTCTATTGCATTGCCCTTGTATCACTCATGGTGTCACAAGGGCAACTCAATACTTAAGTCAGATTTACCAAACAATGCAAGGCCACCTTGATTGGCTTTGCCTTGCTCAGTAAATCTGAAGCAACACAAGGTAGCTCAAGTGGCTGCCTTTGTGTTACTCTGCCCTGGGAAGGCATTCCATGGGTGTAGCTTGGGATGTTCCCAAGCATCCACAAATGTATTTGGAATTTCCCAAATTTATCATGACTGGTAAACCTGGGAAAACATAAAAATACTATGCCTTCACAGTGGAGAAGCAAGGAGGAGAAACATCTTTAGTTCCCCTTGTTTCCTCTTTCTAAGTGTGCTGCATTCTGCAGTATGCTTTTAGAAAGAAGAAAACGCCTCTTAGGATTGTTTTTTGCAGGAAGGTGTCCCTTCGTACACAAAAACAATCCTATCTGGAATGCAAGAACCCTTTCACCATGGCACAAGGGTGCCTGGGTCGGTTTTTAAGCAGCAAATCATGCACCAGTGCAGGCAAAGAGCAGGAATGCACAATATATTGGTAAATATGGTGCATTCCTGCCCCCTCCCGTCCACAAAGCACAGTTCATCAAGTTGTCTTGCTGCTTTGTGTTGTATTGTGTGAAATACTGATAAATGTGGCCTTGAGTATTCTCTCTCAGACAGCAGTCATTCTGCAGAATCCTTCATGTGCTCCCCGGATCTACTGCACACCTTTGACAGCACAGCAGAGTTGCCATGATCCCTAATGAGATCAAGGAATATATCCCACATCCCTGGTTTTCTAGCAGAAAAAACCCAGCTATATTTCAGATACAGTGGGCCCTTCACATCTGTGGGCACTAGTGTCACTGCTGCACCACTGATACCATCAAACCAGAACTACTTATCCAGGGTGATTGGTTCCCCTATGGCTTCAGGATTCATCTTTTTCTCTAAATGCTCCCACACTAACTTTCAGAGATAAGTGTTTTTAATTTTGTATAGTTTCTTTCTCTTGTAGTGTTTTGAAATCTCAACAGAGTTTTACATATTTCACATCCTTAGGTGGATGGTATACTTTCATGCCATCGGCCTGTTGGATCCATCCCTTCGGAATCCAAACTAATTAATTGTATTCTTTCTCAGACATGAACATCTACTCTGTCCCTCACAAGCTTGACCATGACAACATCAACAACCTCGGAGATCAAAGGCCTTTGACCCTCTCTTAATGATGCATTGCACCTTTTTCTTTAAATTATTATAATGGAAATCTCAAGTCTCCAGAAACATCAGGGCTATAGAATATTTGGCCCATATTTATGACCCAGTTTGTGCTGCTCCTGCACCACACGATGTGGTGCAAGAGCAACCAAAACCTTAAGTCATATCTTTGAATCTATGCAAAGCCAATTTGCATGGATTTGAGTGGTTCGAAAAGTATGAGTAACGCAATGCAGCCCAAATCACTGCATTGTGTTACTCTGCCCTGGGCAGACATTTCATGGGCATTGCATGGGTGTTCCTACTCAACTCCCATACTTTTTGATGCACTCCCAGATTCACAAGACCTTGTGAACCTGGAAATGCACCAAAAAGCTACACCTCCCCAGGGGAAACGTAACAAGGAGAAATATGTTTACTTCTCCTTGTTTTTTCCTCTTTCCATGCATTCTGCAGCACACATAGAAAGAGGATAAATCCTCTCAGGATTATCTTCATGCACAAAAACAATCCTGCCTACAACACAGGCACCTTGACACCATGGCGCATGCGTTCCTGTGTTGAAGCTAGGCCACCAAAACAGCACCAGCACAAGCGAAAAGGACAGGAATGTGCCGTATTGGGGAAATATGGCTCATTCCTGCCCTTTCCCTGCCTGTGATGCAGGGCAGTGCAGCATGGTGACTTGCTGTGCTGCCCTGCGCCCCTAAAGTCGTAAATGTGGCCCTTTGTTTTTAAAAGATCAGTAAAAGGATAAATCACCATGTCTGCAAATCAGTCCCCTGAAGTGATGAGCAGCACCATTGAGGTTGAAATTACTACTCCAAATGACACATCTTTATTCACTATCAGCTGACACAACAGGAAAGTCTTCTATATTCATTTTGAAGAAAAATAATCTACTGTGTAGAGCTCTAGACAAAGTCAAATATGTAAATTATATTTTTACTTCATACTTCTGTTAAACATTATTCTTTTGTGTTGAAATGTCATTGTCTACTTTGGGTTTTCTCTAAAGCACGTGAAAGACAGTTTGAAGTATCAGTTGACAGTATTGATGACTTGCACTCAAAACATGGCTAATCTAATTCCCAACAGAAGAAGTGCTTATGCACAGAAATATGCATATATGGAATTAACAGCTTAGCTAGCACCAAGCTGTAAATGTCATGACTGAATATCAGCACTGTGCTTCATCATTTCTTCTGGCTCATGTATAAATATCATTTCATTACATGAGTTTGAGACTCCAGAAGCAATAAAATGTTAAAATACCATACATTATTTCTTCTACCCTTTGCACACGCTGCAGCATTTTGATAACCAAAATGGATTCTAGAAAGCAGTTATGCATCTATTATCAATAGCCACAAACCAGTGCTTAAAATAGTTTCAGAAAGAATATGGTAAAGTCAATATATCCACTTCAATCATTTTACAGTGCTAGAACATATTGCCTCCCAGAAGGCATAAATCAGTACTTATACTGTAGATTGTGAAATAATAAAACATCTATTTATTGTTAAAAATACAATGAACCCTCAAGAGTATTGTGAGAATCTTGATGGATAAGACATATTTTCCGATTACTTAACTAAATATGTAAGAAATCCACAAAACGCCTCTGCTAGTGCGCATTCTTCGAGAAGGAAAGAGGTTCCCTGAGTAAACACACAAGGAGACTCTTAATTGTCACATTTGCGTGATGGACGGGTTTTCTACCCCACTTAGGCCTGCTCTAAGTTTTAGTTTTATGGAGGGGTTGCATATTGTAGGTAGGACTGGGGGTTGATACACCAGTTTCTGTTGGTCTTTAACACTGAAATACTGCAATGCAGAAAAGATACAAAGCCAGGTTAATAGACATTCTTTTATGCCTGACTGAACTGTGTATCAGGAAAATCATCATTGAAAAATGGTGGATATGGAAGTGCAGAATGCAGTATCTAAACTCCCCTCAGGAAAGGCAGCAGGACCAGACCAAATTCCGGCGGAATTTTACAGAATTTTCTGGGACACCCTGGGGAGTGATATGCTGGAAACCTTAAGACAAGCGCAGAGGGGGGGGAAGCACTCCACAGTCTTGGGCCGGGGCAAACATTATAGTAATCTTGAAAAAAGGCAAATCACATTTGGATCCCGGGTCATACAGACCAATAACACTCATGAATGCCGACGCAAAAATTTACTCCAAGGCGCTTTCACACAGATTAAGCAAGGTAATTGAGGCTTTAGGAGGTACAGCACAACATGGATTCATCCCCGGGAGAGGGACCACTCAACATACAAGGCAGATGGTTACCATACTGGATGCAGCGGGCGCCACAGGGGACCCTGTCGCGGCTATTTTCTTGGATGCAGAGAAGGCTTTCGACAGGGTCTCCTGGAGGTATCTGTGGAGGGTTCTGGACTGGTTTGGTATAGGAGCAGGCTACATAAAGGCTATTCAAACATTATATTTAGAACCAATGGCTAAGGTGAGAATAAATAGAGGGTATACTGCTGAAATACGTATAAGACGTGGTACACGACAGGGCTGCCCGTCTTCACCACTATTGTTCGCGCTATATATTGATCCCCTCCTGCGCAAGCTGGAAGGGAATGCTAATATTCCCCCGACAAAATTACATGGTTTTGAATATAAAACACTCGCCTATGCAGACGATGTGGCGGTGGTCACTCCGGAACCGGAGCTAGCCATCATAGAAATAGAACAGGAGGCAGCTGTTTTTGGGATAGTTTCGGGCTATTCATTGAATAAAGGAAAGACGCAAATTATACAAAATAGATGGGTAAACTATCAGGACATAAGAGTAGCTTCTGAAGTTATGTACCTAGGTGTTAAAATTACAGCTGACCTAGATAAGCTAGTAGAAATTAATATGACTCCACTGTTGGCAAAAGTAAAAGCAAATACGGAAAGATTGAATAATCTGCATTTGACCTTGATGGGACGGATTAATGTAATAAAAATGATAACGTTCCCTAAATTTTTGTATTTGTTTATGTCTATTCCGTTATTTTTTGACAGCATGTGGTTTAATCAATTAGAAGCAATCTTGAACAAATTTATTTGGGCCAAAGGAAAGACAAGGAGAGCCTACAGACACCTAACAGTATCTAGAGAAAAAGGCGGTTGGGGGCGCCAGACTTTAGGCTCTATTACTGGGCTGCCGTATTACAGTACTGCCAGGGACTGCTAGGTGGGGGAGGCACAGACTATACAGCGGAAGACAACCCAGGATGTACTAATGTCTACACTACATTACTGGGGGATGGGGCAGTAAATGGCTTCCTAAATACAATCGACTTTAGTTATTTTAAACATACACGGTTTAAAACATTAAAGGCGGCCTATAGGGTCTGGAAAGGGGTTTCAAAAAAATTTGGCTTAGGAAGATATAATAATTACACACGACTATACACAAACTGCTCATTACCAAGGGACATTTTCGGAGATACTACTATGAGGGATTGGCATAACAAGGGTATAGTGAAAATAGGAAACTTGCTCGATAGCCAGGGGAATATGTTACAGTTTGGGGGGCTACAAGCAAAGTTCGGGCTAGAACACCACAGCTTCTACAAATATCTCCAAATCAGAAGCTTCCTAATGC
Organism: Lissotriton helveticus; assembly: GCF_964261635.1. Lineage (NCBI taxonomy): Eukaryota > Metazoa > Chordata > Amphibia > Caudata > Salamandridae > Lissotriton > Lissotriton helveticus. The sequence goes on along the minus strand of NC_136072.1, from coordinate 147,723,251 downwards.
AAAAACAAGGCGGCCTGGCGGGGTTGGGTCAATGCAGAGTCATGGATTATATTGAATTAGCTAACAAATGCACAATAAGACAGCTATACACGGAACTGAAAGACATTAAAACTGATGAAAGGGGGAAATATGCACAAAAATGGACAGAAAACCTGGGGTCAGGGGTAGAAAGTTTTCAGTTATCTCTGGATCTGGGTAGAAGAGTGCTATGCTCAGCTACTTTGCAATCACAACACGTTAAGACTGTGTTCTCACTATATCATACCCCAGCTAGAATCGCCCAGTGGGGTGGAATAACTGGAATAACATGCCCCCGCTGTGACTCAAACGAAGCAGACATTGTACATATGTTTTCACAATGCCCTCAATTGTTTACCCTGAAAAAGGCTATTGAAGAGTTTTTCGAGGAATCACTTAAGGTTAAGATAAAGCTTACAGACGAATTAATTATGCTGGGAGTGGGGGATACGCCAGGCAGTTTTCCAGAAGAATTTATGTTTGTCGCAATGGCGGTGTTTCGCATTTGTATAGCAAGAACCTGGATAGACAAGGTTACCCCCCCGTTCCAAGTATGGATCTCAAGACTTCTTTCTATATATAATCTGGAAAAGGCAATCTATGATAGGAAAGGAAGGAGAGCTAAGCTGTTAGGTAAAAGGATATGGTAGCCCATCACAAACTGGAAAAACAGTAGATTAAACCTAGGATAATTGAGGGATGGTTAATATTCATTCTCTCTCTTCTCTCTCTTCTTGTCTTACTTTGTTACCTATGTTTCCATGCACCAGAATAATAATTGTAAAAAGTGTAACATATGCATAACCACTTGTGAAATTGCTGTATGCTGTAACATATATAGGAATATATGGAAAAAAAATTCAAAATGTTTAATAAAAAAAAAAAATAATAAAAAAAGAAAAATGGTGGATATCTGGTCTCCCATATTACAAGTGGCAAAGTTTATAACACCCGTTGTAATACGGCAGACAGGACATTGATCGTGTTTGTGACGGAGTATTCCATCTACCAAACTCTAAAAAAGGCCATTAGGGTCTGATTTAAGGTTTGGCAGCTGTAGGAGTGCTGGGTAACCCATATGCTCTATGTAGGTTGCCTAAACATATATTGGAATTTAAATAATACAGACTGGCCATCTACTGCTTTTTGGAAGATGACCCACATATGCCAAACTCTAAATCATGCTCATAATCTCTGACAGCAGAGCCTTCACTGGCTCTGTTGTCAGATACCTTTAGCCACTGCCCTATGCACCACACAGACATTGGCATCTCAGATTTGGAAGCTCTGTTATATTTAGGGAAGATCTTGTGAGCATATTTTTTATGTTCAGAGCTGCTATGGGAGACGCAATTGTTGCAAAGAGTAAGCAAACACCATGAAATCTCAATGGTGGAAGAAAATTTCAACCATCTTAGGCTCCTTGCCATTTTGTTTTTTGACAAACAAACCCCAGATTCCATGTTTGTGTCTAGAAAACAAAGTCATGGATGAATTGGCGGCCATGACAGGATGATTCACCAAGCTACACTCTTTTGTTGAGAGTGCACCACCCTTCTGAGAAAAAATGGCACCTGGATAAAAGGGAATTTCACAACACAGTGGTCACAAAGCTGAGTGCCTGTAAGAGGTGGGGATTCCACCACCACCTGTTTTGGCAGAAGCCTGGAAATAGTTGTACTGTTTTTTTCCAGGGAATTTCACAAAATGATCAGAAAAGTTGTACAGATAAGTGAAAGTAAGTGTAATAAACTTGTGATGTCATGTTTTAAAAAATGGAAGCAAGAAGATACATTGCTAAAAAAAGGTCTTTAGATATTGTTTGAGGCACAATGTTTGTGAGTGGCCAATTGAGGACTAGGACATGGCACTTCTCACTCCAGTCTACTCCTGTTTACCTTCTTAACCCTATCATTCTGATCCTACTCTGTGTTGCACTGGGTTCTGCCCCAGCAGTAAGCCTAGATTTCTTTTCTTTTCTGATTACCCGTTTTTTGGACTTTTTGCTTTGGGTGAGCCTCACTACCCCTGTCTCACCCAAGGTAAACATATGGTAAACGGACTGCACGTTTTTACCATCAGTGTCTGCCATTTAATGTAAGGCTGTTGTGATGCAGCAAGAGTAAGGGGCACTTGCTGGTTGCACGGGAGCACGTGTGTACATGCATGTGCACCCGTGAGTGGACTGCGCATGTTAGACTACTGTTGTGCACACCCCGGTACCAAAGCACAGGTAGCCTGGCACAATCAGGATATTAACCTGGGATAGGCCTCATGAGGGTAGTGTACACTATTATGGAAAGCCATTGTGAATTCCTGTTCAACTATAGTGATACTCTTTTATCCACATAGGTAGGAAAATGCCTTAGAATTAAGTTCCACTTCCCCTTGGCCTAAAGAGACCCTGGATGTCTTGAATTAGAGTGCAAACTGTGAGCAAAAATCACATTTGTAGCTTTCAAAATTATAACTGTACATCTTGTGAGTCATTCAGAGTATCACATTTTGAACTCAACTCAGGATCAGAGCCCAGGCCTTGTACACCCTGCTGTGCCCAGTAATAGTATTTTTCCAGCAGCAGGAATCAAGCCTGCCCCTACACAAAATGAGCAATATGCAGTACTTCTCTCAGCACTTGAGAACAAAAGGAGTGGGGTGGAATTATCTGCATCAATTGATCAGCTGTCACATTGCACCAGGGAAGTACTTGCCCAAGCACAATGAACAAAGGAGAGTGCCCAGACAACTGGAGCCAACCCAGAAGGGGGCCCGTTTAACATTCTAGTGCGCAAGTCCTTGGCAGTGATGCCAGCAAGGGGTGTAGCTTAGACTCCAAGAGCTGATGCCCAGTGGCTCCTCAATGACACCATGTTGGATTATCCCAGCATACTGTGCAGGAGGGTTGGGGCAAGAGCAGAGAGGTAATGTGTCACCCCAGGATTGGTTAGAGGTGCCTGTCTTCTGGAAGCTTCATCTTCCCTTTATAAACTCATGCACAAGGAGAAGACTCTCTCTTGCCTGTGAATTTTGTACCCGCTTCGCTGCTGAATCCTGGGACTACCATGGAGAACTGGAAGGAGAAACCCCCTGACCCCTTCACTTAGGACCCAGGACTCTGTCCAGTTGACCCCAGGACTAGTGCGTCTCCCCAAAAGCCAGTGTGGCTGGCACCCTTACCACCCTGAGGACCAGCTGGGAAAAGCCTTGGACTTTTCTGGCCCACCAACAAAGCCACATAGGAGAACTGGCGCAGGGAACCAGGAAGACCCGCTTTTGAGTACTGCACTGCTCTAGATGTAAAGAGGGTTGCTGCAATGGCCTTTGTTGGATAGAGCTCGTCCCAGGGGTAAAACGAGGTCTAGATTGTTCAGATTGGCCTAACGGGGCTGATTTTTGGTTAATGTTTGGCAACCATTGACCTTTCCTTGCACGGAGCACATTGAGCTCTGCTGCCATCTGATCGAATTCCCCCAGGATGGACCAAGGCCTGAAGCAAGGGAGCTTTGGCATCTGATAAAGGGGGAGGGTGTGTGTGGGCCCCCCTCCCTGTTGTTCCATTTTGCCTGGGACCCCATCCCCCAGGCAGACTTATGTTAAAGGGGGCCTGGACTTCATCCCCGGACCCTGTTTGCTCATTGGTGCGGGGAAGCGCCGTTACGCTTCTCCAGGATTCAGAAGAGAGAGCATGGGAATGCCATCACACACCCACATGGTCCCCTCTCCCTGTGCCCGTGTTTGGGGAAGCAGGAGGCAACCTCAACAACCCCTCCTTGCGCGCTGGAGTGGCCAACACAAAGAAGGACTGCCAGCTTCCTATGTAGCATCTGATCATGCTGACGGAGCGGGGAGCCGGTGAGAACAGCCAGGCGTGGTCTCACTGAGCTGCCCTCGAATGGTGGGAATTTCGGGAGTGCCTTAGTGGGACTGGGCACTCCCATCAAGAAGCCGAGAAACACGGCGCAGGCCTGCCTTCTTGGGAGAAACAAGTTGAAAACATTACTGCAGCTCTTCCCAGCTCAGAGTGAGAGTCGCTGCTATAATTTGCACTGCTTCACGGTGACTTACTCCGTAATGATTTGCAGGGCCTTTTATTTAAAACACATTTTTGTCCATAAATCAGCCTGTGAATGGTCCTAGGACAATGGGACCACAATCAAAATGTTCAGCACGACATGCTCTTCCAACTTGCATCATCTTCTAGGTCCTCACCTTAGGTTGGGTGACCTTTTCAATTTTTTCAGGTGTTTTGAAGCTCTCTCATGGCTGGGGATTTTGCTCTTCAGCTGGGAGTTATTTGTTTTCTAAGGGCTTTGTCTATGGTAATCCTTTGGAAGGTTTGAAAGGCCTTGAAAATGTGTAATACACTGTTCAGATGGTGATATTCTCTAGGGGTTGATTGTACGGTTATACTGCAATGCTTAGTCATTATGTTGTTATATTGTAGCACTCTCTAGAGGTGAAAGGTGGTAATTGCACTTGTGTTTATTTACAACATAGAAGTTTCATGGGAGCTATACTTGAAGAGCATTATTTGATCCTGAATGGTCTAAAAGTGTATGCTGCTATATTTTCGTAGTGATGTAATTATGACAGTGATGCCCATTAGGGGCTATGGTTAAGTTGCGCCAAACATAGTTATACATTTTACTTGTACCTGTTTACGTGAATAGTGAGGCTGATAGCCGCTCCTGATCAATATTTGCATGCTTGATTGCCAGTAGTAAATGTTCTCACCCACAGTTACTCAAGTATTGCAGCTGCATACAAGTGAATGTTTTTGACATGTGATTTGTTGGTGTACATCTCCCTTTGGGAGCAACAAGAATGATTACACAATGTCATCAATACTATGTTCCATCTGTCAATGTATATTTGCAAACTACTACACGGTATTTAGTAATAGGTGCGTAATAAATGTACTTCTCCTTTTTCTTTAGTAGGCCTTAGACTGCTCCGCCTCCCTGCCCTGTGAGGGTCAAGTACTACAATGGGGTGTTTGGTTCCTACTGAGAACAATTGAGAAACTATTACTTGTGCTGGCCACACAACTAATAACCCAATGTCCGGCACTCCAGATTTTCCCTTTTATGTGCAATCTGTTATTTTGTCCCTTCGTTTTTACTTTCTGTCCTGTTGATGTGCTTTTATTTTTCATTTTTCTTGGTTTTAATGTCTATCTTATATTATCCTCCATCCCTTATCATGGCTGGCAAAGAAGATGACTGCTACTCCCATCTGTATCGTGTGGGTCTTATGCCACCCAAACATCATTTGCTAGGAACTGAAAGCAGATCTTATTTTTCAAATACTAAGCCATCATGTTTATGGCACTCTAGGCAAGAGTTACACCTGCTAGACCACCATCTCCACTGGAGGCAAGTCAAATACTGCATGCACCACAGATCTTGCATCACATGCTCCCAATAGCAGGCACATTACTGCTGGGCAGATATCTTGGAAAGAGAGCAGGACCTACTGGAACTGCTTGGCATTGAGGTGATGGTGACAAGCAAGTGAGATTTGAGGCTTTTTCAATTTTATTTTTAGGAGTTATTTCATGAAAGGTAATTATATATATCCATTTAATATAATAATATTTTTGCCTTCAAATATTGGCAAGTGTAGCTATATTTATTTTTTATATTCCTTAGCTTCTTTATACAGTTTTATGTATGTTATCCCATCATTCTTCCTTTTTTTTCCTTTTTCAGTCCTTTCTTTTCTTTACCTTCTTTTCTGCTTTATTCTTAGTTATTTTTTGCTTTCCTCTAATCAAATTTTCCTTACGGGGCAACCTCTTCCAACCGCGTCTTTATGACTTCTCTTTTCTATCCCTTATTCGGATTCACTTTTTCATTATTTTCCTCTTTTTTTCTTTCACACAGTTTTCCAATTATGATTTTGTTGAATGTTTAACTATTTCAATTATTAATATATAGAAGTACAATTTTTAACATGATATTTTGCTTAGTAATACATTTAAATACTTTGATATTAAGTTTTATATGTGTTATGGTTATTAAAGATATAACAAAATGAGGGCCTTTTATTCTAGGGTTAACACAGTAAGATGATCCCTCAGGAGGAACCAGCTGACAGGAAGTGGAAAATGGGGCATGTGGAAAATCAGGTTTCTGTTTTAATGACATCTGTGGCATGGTACTCAATCCTTTATCTAAATCCTGGTCCTCAACCCTTATTTACCACCTTAATAAGGTTGTGTCTCTGCCTTCCTGTTTTTTAATGGGTAGAATGATGCAATACATGCCCATTCCATCTCTCATCGCATCAGATGCCATACCTCTCCTATAGCTTCTTCCTACTTTTTTTCTTTGCCATTGCTTGACAGCACTAGGCTTGAATCCTACTGGAGCGATGCACTCTTTCTTCTCTCACCACAACCACTATTGATCAACACATATTATTGTTATTATCATAATTGCACACTCCCAACTGGAGCGGCACCGCCAGACACCAGAACTGCTGGATCTCTGCTTACAGAGGTTCCACGTTCTCTAGACACTGGGAGATCCTCTTCAAATGGCATACAAGTACAGCCTAGGCCCAACCTGATGTTCCCTTAAGAAACCATCCAGGCCCTGAGACTGGGTTTCGAGCACCTTGGGACAGAACCCACACTCACTCCTTCTCCTCTGAGATAGGACGTGAGCCCCTATACCACTCCCACTACACTGGGACCTAGCTGGGCTACACTGAACCTCTTCCAACACACAGGACTGGAAGATACCTGAGCCACTCATGTTGGAATCACTCTCCAATGCAAGCTCCTTATTTCAGAGAACTCACACCCAATCATCCAGCAAGCGTCTTATTTCAGAGAACTCGCATCCAATCGTCCAGTGCAACACATCACTCATCCACACTCCCCCTACAAGACTGGTGAGACAACTTCTCACTGCCCCTGAATCTTAACCTGTCCCTCTCTTAAAAGGGAACCAGGTACCACCCTCTGAGAACTGGGATGGGACTTCATGCACTGGACACACTTCTGCTGCCACCAATGGATCCCACCCTTACTCATGAATCCAGACAACTCACACTGCACTTAGGGGATAATCCACCCTCCCGAGCTAGTTACTCCATACCAATTAAGTCCCCACTGTAGGCCAAACCAAGAACTAGCAGACAGCACAGGGGCAGCCACTCCTTCAGCTTCAGGCCAACCCAATAGCAGTCTGCACAAGGGCAGTCTCTCCTCCACATTCTCTGGTTTCTGTCCTTGGCAGGACACCCAGCTCATAGTGCAAAAGAAACACATTTTCAAAGAAATTACATTTAAAACAAATTTAGACACAATAATCCATTTCCATGTGACTATTTAAAATGCAGAGTTTTGTAGTGCAGACAGTTGTCGCTGTTGTACTGTGCAAATGCAAGTCCTATCCTCACTGTTGACAACCAATGTTAGAAATGGGATTTCTTGTTGGGTAAGGTTTGCGCCAAACAGGCATAAACCACCACTCTAGTCAGGGCAAGGAATGTACACGCCAAAGATAACCCCTGCTCACCCCCTTGGTAGCTTGGTCAGGCTTATCCCAGAGGCCATGCATAAAGCATTTGAGCACGCACACAGCAACAACATCCCAGGCACACTACAAAAGGAACTTCACACAAGGTTATATCCCAAAATAGCCTTTGTATTCTCATAACACATTAGAATAGTAAAAACATAACATACATGGTGCCACTTGGCACTGGGTCATATCTACAAGGGATTATATACACCTGACAGGGCCCACTGGACCACTGTCAGAACCATCACAAAGCAAACGTAGTAAAAGTAAAACATGTCATAAACGTACAACCAGTAACCACTGGTAATCACTGTAATTAGCATCAGCCTGTCACATAAACTACATTATGCACAGTATCACATCAGGCGCGAATTACATTCTGGGCCAATCTCACCAGCATAAACACATTATGCAACCTTCTCATAAATCTAAATGCATTAGACCCTAACCTCCGAAGCATAACTTACATTAGGATCATAATCTCAGTGGAACATAATCTCACTAGCATAAACCATATTATGCAAAACAACCTCATACATAAAACCACATTTAGAGGTATAGAACACGGTGCGTAAGTCATACTACATACATTACATTTCCTAGCACCACATAATCACATTAGGGCCTGGTGCCCTACAAACCTCCCACTCCCCCTGGCCAACTGGCAATCTCAAAAGGGGCTTGAATGCCCTACGTCCCAAGAGTCAGGGCGCGCTGCCAAGGCAGCAGAAGTCAAGGGTGCGTACTCTGTGCAGACCTAAACGTTGCAGCTGCCCACTCACTGTGCCCTGTAGACAAATATGCCAAACATTGGAACCACATGGGCTCTAAAAGAATCATGCGCCAACAAAAAGAACTTGCGGAGCCGCTTAAGGAAGAGGCACTGGCACCAAACAACATGCCCCCCAAAGCGTTGCAGCTGCCTCCAAGCAAGCGGGGCAGCTGTGAATGAAAAAAATAGGGGCGCGGCACTACGGTGCCCTCTGGACCCCACGGGGCTTGAAAATAACCATTCCCTATGTTGGAGCAGCCCCCTAGCAGGCGGGGGCTGCTCAGCACATAGGCAGTGACTCTTTGCCTTTTCAAGGCACCAACAACAAAAGGAAAAGAGGACGGCCTTGGCCCCACTCACCAGAGCTGGGGTCGGGCTCCTCCGGTCTCTGCAGTGCTCCGATGGTCTCCTCTTCACCCGGTCCCCCATCTGGGACTGGGACTTCACCAGGGCTGCATACGCCGGGCTCGCTCTCCGCTTAGAAGAGCCCCGCCTGGAATCTGGCATCTTGGTGCGGCACTCAGGGCTCCCTCTTCACAACGGGGCCCCCTTTGGGGCAATGGCCGGTCTTCTGGGTCACCTTCCCCTCGTGAGGGGAAGGCGGAAGTGACGCTGGCGGGCCCCGCCTACAATCAGGCAACTTTGCCTGTCTTCCGGGTCGCGCTGGAAGCGGCCTGGAAAAGTGCAAAAAGCGAGTCGGGCCGTGGCGGTGGAACGTGGGGTGCGCACCCACAGGTAAAAATAAAGATATCAGCAGGGTGGGCACCCACAAAATCTCCACAAGAGTGCAGGGTGGGCACCCGCCCTAGTTACAACAAAAAAACGGCAATGAGGGGTAGGCTCCCTCATAATTAAGATTAATAAGTGGTGTGGCCCCCCACTCGGCAGGCTAAATGTGGGGTGGGCACCCGCCATGAAAAACAACATGCATAAGTGGGGTGTGCACCCGCGAAGCAGGCTAACTGCGGGGTGTGCACCCGCTCCTCAGGTGTCAAGGGGGAATCCCTACACTGGGGAGTCTCTCCCTCTCTCTCCAGGCAGCACAGTGCTGCAAAGCCCACAGGCACTTCCTTCCTGGAAGAATTAAAATCAAAAGCGCTTACAGGGCGCTAGGTGCACAAAGGTCCTGAGGAATCCAAGACAGAGAAGGTCCCAACAACAAAGTGCTTTAGCCATCAAGGAGGCAATGCAGGCCCTGGGAGGCCAGCACACAGGGCTTCCCAGCAGAGAGGCAGCCCCCATGGCGGTTCCTCCTGAGCCCCAGCGGCAGCAAGCCCGCTCCGTCAGGAACAAGAAGTGAACATTTTTCTGGGGTCACATCCCCTATAATTATATTAGGAAATCCCTTTGTGTAAAGGTGCAGGGTATGGGGGAACCAGATGCAACTGGTTCAGGGGAGCTTTGTAGCACGTTCTTTTGCTCAGCTCCTCTCTCCTTTGTCAGGTGGGGGCTCAGGGATTAGACGCATCACATGGGGCGGAGACAGCATTGTGGAGGGAAGGCACAGTCCTATTTAAGTCCCAGGTGCAACGCTTCCCTCCCATCTACATGCTGGTCTCCCTATTCACCACAGCATTTATCCTCACGTGTTCATACACACTAAACTCACCCCTGCACTCCTCTCATAACAGGAATTACCATGGACACACATATCCCCCATGCATTCCTATGGGAGGGCAGGCCAATCTCACCACACGCATTCTGAGAGCGCACACACTTTACACTGGGCCACAGTGCTAAAGTGCGCAGAGGCCAAAAATCACTACCACTATGTCAGAGCTTAAGGCAAAAAGTTCAGGGGTGAACCTGCCAAAAGGGCCAAGTCCAACAATTATGATATGCAAGATATAGTAGAAAGGGGAAAGGGGAGTTGGATAAGAGTGAAAACAGTAACACTGGATACCCTTACTGCTTCATCATTCTACAGGGCACAAACAGTTGCTGATTGAAATATATATCCATAATCAAATTAAGAATGATTTAGTAATTAGCTATTAACCTCAACTATCTAACTTAAAAAGTGAAAGAATGTGCCTTTTACATTTTTTATATCTATTAACATGAAGCCAACTGCTCCTGACAATTAAATACACAGGATATATGTGACCAATGTATTGCCAACACAACTCAATTTCAAGCACTAAGATAATTTCCTCCAATTCATACGTATGCACCTTCTATAATTCCCTGTTTTTGTCTGACTTCATTAATACTAGTGGAAAGTAATTAAATGCTGGCTAAATCTTTGCACATCCCTACCTTGGTAACACATTTTTGATTTACTAAATATCACTGATAACGAAGCTCCCCATTACCTAAGCATAATAAGATCAATTGTTGACAACTAATTCTTATTGTTGCTTCACAAAAGAGCCCACGTTGCAAAAGGCTGCCATATTTCCAAGAGACGTTTTCATTAATGTCAAAGCAAAACAGTTAAAGAGTTCAATTCTGTGAACAAGCCTAGTTCAAGTTTTCCTAAACACGTTGACTTCCAGAATATTCTCTGTAACTTAGTTATTCTCTGAAAACTCACCAGCAGGTACATTCTGGAAACACAAATCACAAAACAGCCACAAATACATGGTCCTGTCCACAGAAACATATCAAGGTGGTTGCCTAGCAATGGCGCTATCACATATGAAGAAACATATACCCAGTAATAGGGAAATCAAGAATTCTGGAACTTGTAGTTTACATGCAAGGTGCCATGGCACAGTGCACTTTCCAAGAATGCATAGCAATCTGTGAGGTGGAGTTAATAATCCACATGTTACACTACCTTTTCATTAACTGCAGAAATCTGACCACAAGTAAGCTTTGAGAACACCATCCCTGAGTCCACTGGTACATAAACAGCAAGTCCTGCTTCTTGATATACTTTCCAATGTCTTTTCAATAGACCGACTTCTGCTTTCCTTTAAGCAAATCCAAAAATACTCAAATCAAAAACTAGCCCAAGCCATAATCTTAACTTGACTATAGAAAACTGCCCCTTTTGTGTGGTCACCCCTATTTTCTTTGGTAGATTTTGTCACTGGTTTTCAGACTCTGCATTTTGTGACTCTACTTTGCCAGTGTTCAGGTCATGTGCTCTTTCTCAAAATCATGTCAAATTGGGTAAATCCCTGATTGGCATATTTAACTTACCTACAAGTCCCTCGTATATGGTACAAAGTGTACCCAGGCCCTGTAAGTTAAATGCCACAAGTGGACTGCAGCACACATTGTGCCACCGCTACATAGGCAATGCAAAATATGACTGCAGCCACCAGTGAGCCACCAGTAAGCAGACTATCCAGGTTTTAACAGCACATTCAACCTGTCAAAATACCCTTTTTCCAGGCCTAAACCTTCCGTTTTAATATAACTAATTCACTCCTAAGTAGGCCTTAATGCTAATTAAGGAAGGGTGCATGATATGCAAAAGTTGGACATGTAGTACATGTAGGAATTTAATATTAAGCATGTTCTTACAGTGACAATGCCATAAAAGCTATTTTCATTGGAGTAGTTGGAAAGCACTGGGATACTTTATTAAAATTAAAAACTTTATCCCCACCTAGTAACCAGATGGAAAGTTCATTCTTGGACTTTCTAAATTGCTTGTTACAAATACAATTCATTGGTAAAGTTTGATTTGTAACAAATGTTTAACAAAAGGTATTTTTTAAATGTTACCTTTAGCCTTCCTAAAGCCTCTAGAAGCTCATTATCCATGTTTCAAAGTGTCACCCGGGAGCTGCGTAGGTCCTTGATTAGCTGCAAATTGGCTCCCACGGATGAGACAAAGGCCTTAGGTGTGGGGAGAAATAGACATTCCTCTGACAAGATGGTCTGGGGGCTGTTCCCTGATACTTGCATTTCTTTTAAAGGAAGCATACACTGTCACTGGAAGCTGTCGCTCCCACTTGGGCCTGCCTCAATTTTGCCCAACTAGCCAGCCAGGCACCAATTCCAATGAGAGAGGAGTTGCTCGCTGAAAATGTTTTGAGTGGTGACTGGGGAAAGTTTGCTCATTCTTCTGACCACACCTCTAGGAACAAAAGCTCTGCAAAAAGTAGCAAAGGTTCTGTCAACTTAGTTTTAGCAAGGGAGGGGCACTGTGTGATTGTTTGCAGTAGGGCACAGGGGAACTGATGCAAAGGTGAGTGTAACATTTCCTCATTGGTTAGGATGGGGACAGGGATCATCCTCATCCAAAGGCTAGTGCCAGAAATAAATGTGTCACCCCTGGGCAGTCTCATCAGAACAGTACTGAAACTGTGGAAGCCAAATAATGGACTTCATCTGCTATCATGACCTGCTCTCTCTTCTACCCGGGATAAAGAAGTTGATTCCAAGGGTCAGAAACCCAAAAGAGGCAAGAAGAACACTTTCCTGAAAGAGCCCAGCTGATCACTTTCAACTGAACCTGTCCTGCAACCTGGTGTGGAGTGACTCTTGACCCCAAGACCTTTTCCTGAGGTCAGGGAATCTTTGGCTGGTGTCAAAGTTTACCCCACCTCACTAACCCTAAAACCCGGGACTTAAAAACTTTCCAGAACTGGTTGTCTGAAGAGCAGAAGACACCTACCAAGACAAAGGTGGATTGCTGCTGGTCAAATGGTTCAAATTGCTCCCTCTCAAAGATTTTGAGCAGCAGTAAATCTGTTTCATTGGGATGTCGCGAGAAGGTTCCAGGCCCCATTAAGCGCTGCTAAGCTACAGCTTGTAGCCTTTCCTTCCTGGGGGAATACAAGCTCCAAAATAGTGACCAAATGTAGACATCTTTACCATAAAAACTTGGCAAAAATATTCGTCTGGTAAAGGACCTTCTTTGTATGCTGTGAGATTTCCTGCCAAAAGTCAAAGGCTTCACCAGGACTTCGTCTGACTGCTATCTGGTTTCATGGAACTCATCTTGGCAACAGCCTGCTGCCTTGCCCTGCAAGGATTTGTGACTTTCATTTCCAAGATTAAGTCAGAAGGGAAAACGTCTGACTGGGACAAACCTGGTCTCTGTATCTGACCTGTGCTACATCGCAGGCGACCGTATAACATACATTTGTCCTGGTCTAGTGTGACCAGTTGACTGCAGTTGGTGCTTTGCGCTTTTCTACCTAATTTCGTTTAAAACTTAAGAAACTCATATCTCCAGCAACCCTTATTTGATTTTTATCATTTTGCTTTTATTTTGTTCATTAACATGTTTTCTATGTTTGTAAATAGGAAGTGTTTTTTTATTGCGGTGTGTTTTCAACTGTTTTTTAAACTGTTATGCTACTGCTAAATGCTTTACACATTTTCTTCAATTAAGCCTGTTTGCTCTGTACCATAGCTGCTATGGGATATGCCCAGGTTTAAATTAGTCAAACCTTTACTGCACCTAACAAGAATAGGGACATTACTACTTGTGGTTGACTTCCATTCACCTCCACTATTAATTCCCTCCCTCACACCTACATCTTAGTAACTTGCTTATCAACCAAGGAACACTATGGGTCCGATTACGACTTTGGCACAGTTGTGCAGGCTGTCCGCCGGGACGGCTACGCCAAAGCAGTGTGAAGACCGTCCATAATATAATAGCTTTTTTATTCCTGCCAAGTGTTAGATTTGGGGGTCTCTAGTTTGCACAGGTAGGCACTTGTGACAAATTGGGACCCTTGCCTCTAGTCAGGGTAAGGGGGTACACTCCTAAAATAACCCCTGCTCACCCCCTTGGTAGCTTGGCACGAGCAGACAGGCTTACCTCAGAGGCAGTGTGTAAAGCATTTGTGACCACATAGAGTAACCCAGTGACAACACTAAAAATGGACACCACACAAGGCTTATATCAAAAATAAATATTCTTTATATAGACTTAACACAAGACCACAAACGACAAAAATCCACAATACTATACTTAAGATGGTAGTTTTAGCTTAGTTCTGTTTAGTTCTTAAGATGCAACACTTTGCGTCAATGTACCTTACGATGCGTTGCGCTTCCACAACAGAAATGTTGCAGCATTGGAAATGCGGCAAACGTTCAAGTGCAAAGAAATAAAGATGGCACTTTCTCCTTGATGCAACACTCTTCCCGGTGATGCGGCAGCGTCTGCTGCGACGTCGGTCCTCTTCTCTGGCGATGCGAGATACTTTACACGATGTGAGCCGCGACAGGCCCTGCAACAAGCTTCCCAATGTTGTGGCGGCATCTGCGGCGATGTCAATCCTCTCTCCTGGCGATGCGAATTGCTTTCACAACGATGCGAGCCGCGACAGGCCCAGTGACAATCTTCCCGGTCATGCGGTAGTGTCTGCTGCGACGTCGATCCTCTTCTCCGGCGATGAGCCGCGACAGGCCCTGCGGCACACTTCTCAGAGATGCGGCGGCATCTGATGTGACGTTGATCCTTCTCTCCTGTGACACGCTTCTCAGTAATGCGTCGGCATCTGCTGCATTGTCGATTCTCTTCTCTGGTGATGCAGGGCGCTTCGTGTTGTGATGCGGCAGAAGCAGTTCGGCGACACGCTTCTTGATCTTGAGTCGCGCTTCCAGCTCCTTGCGACACCCAAATCCCCCACAAAGTCCAGCACAGCTGCAAGCACTTCAGGAAGACTTTTGGGGAGCTGGTGGGTGAAGTCTGTTGTCCCCGAGACTTCAGCAGGAGGCAAGCTCTGTTCCAAGCCATTGGATATCCTTCACAAGTTGAAAATAAAGCACACAAAGTTCTTTCTCCTTTCTTTGGCAGTCAGGCAACCACTGCAGGCCAATTGCCCAAGCAGCACTTCAGCTTAGGGATAGTCTCTCCTCAGTTTCTTCAGGTTCCTCTCCTCAGCAGAGGTTTCTTCTTGTAGTCCTAAAGTGACCTAATTTCTTGGGATCAGGGTCCCAATATTTATACCCCAAAATCCTTTGTCCTCTGGGGGCAGAGGGGCCTTAGCCCAGTCTAAACCAGTTCTGGAGAGCTCTGTTGATATGACTCCTTCTTTCCTTTCACAGTGCAGGGCAGAAACATCAGACACCCCATAGGAGGTGGAGCTCGCATTGGGGAGGGAAAGCAAAGCCCCAGAGCACTTTGTTGACAGCATTCTTTCTCTTCTTTCATGGTGCAGGGCAGAGACAACAGCCACACCCCAGGAGGTGGAGCCAGCATTGTGGAAGGTAGGCACAGCCCTATTCAAGGTTCAGGTGCACTTGTGCCATCCATCTAGATGCAGATCTCTCTATTCACCACTGGGCTGACTCTTCCTGTCTCTTGGAATCCCCTAGCCCTGGCACTCAAATACACCAGATAAAGGAATACACAACCTAGCAGAGGCAGGCTTGAAAGGTTAGGCAAGAATATACCTACTTTCTAAAAGTGGTATTTTCAAACACAGAATGTTAAAATCAACTTCAATAAAAGATGTATTTTATGATTCTGAGTTCAGGCATACTAAACTCGAATTTCCACCGTGTTCTCTGAGTCAGTTAGGATTATAGAATGTAATAACCTAACAGCCCATTCTGGCCTATGGATAACAAGTAGCCTTGTAATAGTGAAACTGAAAATGGCTGTAATTCAATATTAGGACATGCCACACACACCAGGGCATGTCCTACCTTATACTTACAATGCACCCTGCCCTTGGGCCTACCATAGGGGTGTCTGATATGAAGAAAAGGAAAGGTTTAGGGACTGGCAAGTGGGTGCACTTGCCCAGTCAGCATGACAGTACCAGACTGCACGCAGGCTCCGCAATGGCAAACCTTGGACACATTTTACAAGGCTGCTTCTGTGGATGGCACAACCAGTGCTGCAAGCCCACCAGCAGCATTTGGATTTACAAGCCCCGGGCACACTCAGTGCACTGTACTAGGGTCTGACAAGTAAACCAAACAAGCCAATCATGGAATCATTAATCCATACATCAATTTACAGTAGGGATCACTTGCACTGTGGCACTGGACAGCAGTGGCACAGTGCCCAAAGCATTTAACACCAGCAAAAACACATGAGGCAACAGTAAAAATGGAAGGGAGGCCCACGCCAATGGTGCCATGTCTACCACCAAGCATACAGATACCTCTGGACCGCCACTGCCACTGCCACCTCCACAGAATGGTGGTTCCCTGGCGGTGTCAGCGGTCCCAACGCAGCATGCCCACTAGGGTCGTGATGTGGCAGTCATAAGACCGCCATTGCAGTGCCACCACAAGTCTGGTGGTCCTCAGACCGCCAGACTCATAATCAGACCTTATATGTTGTACTGATGAATTAGGGGAGGGTGTGGTGTGAGGTGAGTTTAGGTATGAAATAACCGGGACCATGGTATTATTACGCAGCAATAATTGACCAAAATCATGTGGCCAGGTTAGCAAAATAATCATGTTGCATGATAAATGGAAGTAAATTGTACTGCCTAAATTAATGTTCTGCATTTTTGTTAACATCCCAGGTCACACCCAATGTGAGTCCTCAACCTTTCTTTAACTAGGGTTGGAAATCTTACCATACTCAAATTTACAATTCTCTCTTCTGACTTGTTTTGTAACGTGCACCCTATTTAATACCCTCCTTTAATGATCGCTTTATACTCCAGTCCCCTCTGATAGGTAATGCTAGAAAAACGATGCATACATGCTATGCATTTGTCTTGTGGAAGGAAAACGTATGTAAATCATACCTATCATGATTATGAATGAAATCGTTTTTATTCTTAAATTAATTTTGTGAAGTTAAAAACATTGTGTGTATTTGTTAAGTTACAAGCATTATGCATACTGGATGAACTTGGGAGATACACAAAGATCCCAATTCTGATTCATTCTAATATTTAACACTAAAAGCAATTCATTATGTGCTTATCTGTTGATAATAATGATTGGCAGAAAACCCATTGAAGAAAGAGCATGAAAGTAGCAAATTGAATAGCTTAATAATGTATTTACAAGTATAAATAATATGCAGAGCACTTACTCAAACAGGAGAAGTATAAAGTTGGAATTAAGGCTTTCTATTTGATAATTAATTAATCTCTGATATAAGACATTCAGTTTAAATATTGTAATTATACGTGCAATTAATTGGATTGTAAAGGCAGATGTGACCACTCCTAGATGACAGATTTTAAAACACAAAGGGCAATACACATGTTAATCTGGTGTTTATGCTTAGGATACCACACGATGTATGATAAAAACAAACTATAACCTTTTGGGGTATTGTGATCAAAGCTGTAAATGGGTTAAGGCACTATACTGTGCCTTGTGAGGCTCCACCAAACAATCTTTTTTAAACATCTTTAATTAGTAATATTTCAATGGGGGTTATATAAAGTCCATGTCTCCATTATTGTCTATGGGAGTTTATGGCAGAACATGTGTGTGTTGTGAAAGGGGGATGCTGCTCCTCCAGGAGAAAGAAATGATGTAAAGCTGTCACTCAGGACTAAGGATCTAATCAGAGGGACTTTGTCCAAAAAGTGTTCATGAGTAAAAAATCTACTCAAAATTAATTTCTCTCAATATTCATCAGGTGAATAAAATCTGGTTGATAAATGAAATCCTGTTAATTCTATGGAGTATAATGGCAAAATATGGGCATTTGACCTTAAAAGTACTCCATACCTAATGTTATGCAGGAATATGCAATGTACTAGGTTTATTTATTAACCCTCCTGCCACACTCTAAATGAGCCTTTAATCTGTCATTTCAGGGGATAATTAGACAAGGGAAAAACAAGACTTAGTGGTTTTACCTCTTTTTTCCCAGGCTGTAGGAAGGATAATTTCTGGAGTCAGTTCTGCAGAATATTGCAAGTGCATGCAATGCATATTTCCAACCTGTTTTCTCCACGTAAATGTCTCACCATAATAACGTGAGAAATTTGCACAGAAAGATTCAGCAGCATTTCTGCTAAATTTAGAACCTGAAAGCAGACACAAACATCTGTGTGACCAACTAAGAGAATCCGGCAGGTCCTCTTTACAACTAGATATCCTTTCCTTTGTCATCACCTCCCAAATCCAGGGTTTTCTCAACCGTCTCTCCCTTGTGTAAGGGTTTTTGAGAGGGTGATAACTTCCAGATGTCAGACACCACTGGCAAATCGAAGGATAGTAGACATTCCCTCCCCCCACTACCCCAGTTCCAATCCTCCTGCATAGTACTCTGGGTAATCTAACCTGAAGACTTGAAGTTTTCCTGGAAAGAGCTCCTCGAGGGCCTTAGCTCTTCCCCTAGCTGACATCACTGCCACATCCATTCCCACTAATGCTTCAAAGGAAAGTCCCTCCTCTGCTTGCTCCAGAGGTCTGGGCTTCCTCCTTTTTTCAGAAGACTGGGCTGACCCAGCCTCAGTGAAGTGTGATAAGTTTACTATCAGATGCAGATTTCCCTCCACACTCTTTCCTCTCCCAGGAAGTGTCAATAACTTAAAATTGCCACATTTTTGTAGGGAGGCATTTGTCTCTGCTGGGTAGCAGAGTAATTATCTTGGCCCCATAGGGAGGGAAAAATAGCTGGAATCTGATTATGAGCTGAGCCAAGGAATTATGATAAAGCCTGAAGTCCCAAAAGATGTGTGTTTATGTGTTGGTAACTGAAACATCAAACTCAGCATGTTTTGCCCCAGTTTGACACCTTGCTGGACTGGGTAGGCTGAAATATAATGAAACTGAATGTTGGACCAGATTTCGCCTATATGTATAATACAGTGAAAGCAGTACGGATTTTTCTGTAAATCCTACTGACCTATCAATGAATGGGTACTAGCACTATAAGGCTTACCTTAGGTCAGCACAAATTGATGCAGAGTCCCTTCTGGGCCAGTCTACCTGTGCAAAAATACCGATTGCACCTAGTGGTAGTCTCACATGAGCAGCCCACACATGTGTGCACATGAGCGTGCACATGTGTTCATGTGTATCAAGTCCAGAGACTCTTAACCTAGCTGCACAGCAGCAGGCGTAACTTAAAAGGCAAACACTGGCAATAAAGATGCCACAAATACAACACTTTACTGAGTGAGACTCAGGTAGTGAGACCATGAGCAGGTCTACCTTGAGAGCGGACGAGTGTCGTCCTGCTAACAAAATGCCCGGAGCAGCTAAAAAATAAAATGGTAATAAAGTTTATTTATTACCATCCTGAACCTTGTGTCCGGACGGGGCAGGGCAATTTCAGCTTAGTGGCAGCAGGGAGCTGTGCATGTATTTCTAAAGTGTGTTTGTCCCTTTGGCCGCCCATCTTGCGATGGCCAGCCAGACACATGCTTCTCTAACTTTGCTGTCTTAGACAGCTGGGGTTTAGAATGCACAGGCCTTCGGCACTCTTAAGAATGCTGAGAGAGGCCACTCTGTCCAATCCTGGTGCTTCTATCATGCTGCGATTGGGTAGTGCAGCTTCCTGTGTCCAGAGTTTGCAGGAGAGAAGACACCCTCGGAGGATGACGTTGCTTGGCAAGAGAGAAAACTAACTGGCTTTTTAAAAATATTTTCATATCACCCATATTTTTGCCTGCTCCACCACTGTAATTACATGCCAGCTGCCACTGAGTGAGACTCACTCACAGTAAAGGTCCAAAAACTGGACAGCTATTCACAAAAATTCTACATTAGCATATATACTGTATTAACTAAAAAGGTATACATTGCTAAAATTATTTTCCAATTTAAAAAAACTATCAGACAAAAAAGCCCACAGCTGATACAACTAGTATCCACCTTGCATTCCGAAATTATTTTGTGGACTTATATACTTCCAAGAGAGACAGTAAATTAAAATTCAATCAATATTTCTTCAATGATTTTGATTTGGCAAAGTCGTCAAGCTGTTTCTATGTAAGCAGCAATTAACTATCAATATTTAAGAGATACAGTGAGAAATATAAAGTTGGGTAAATATCTGAAATCACATGGATAACCTGTCTACTTTTACAAAGAATGTGAGTATGAAATCCTCTATACATTATGACTTGTTGTCATAAGCCACTTTTCTCTCGCTTTCTTACTTTATCAATCAGAAAGTCTTTGTATACATGAATGCCAAAAGAAGAAAACATTCATCTCAATGTCAAAACTACCAAGCTATATTGCATGCAAGAACTTTAGACAGAGCCAGTTCTGACCTGTCCAGTAAGTATTTCATGCATTAACCTACACATTATATGTATGAATTTTAGACACCTCAAATATACAAAAAAGGTGCTCTGCTCTTAGCTGAGCCAGTACAACTCTTTATGATAAGGATCCTGGTTTATAGCATGTAGACACGAAAGTGACAATTTAGCGTTCAGAATGAATTTGATACATTTGGCATGAACAAATGGCAATGAAAGCAGCAATGGTAACACAAGAGTGTCAGCAGTTATATACCTTTATGTGAAAAAATAACCTTTGAGTGAGTTGATTGGCTTTAGTTGTGGAGTGTTGAGACACTTTGGAGTCTCTGAAGAGTACTCCACAATGTAAATTACTCCACACACTAATATGATGTTGTGCATACAAATACCATCTTCTCATCCCTTTAAAACTGGAAAATGTGCAAGGCCTTGATGTTATTTAACTCTACGTCTGATAGAAATTAGAATGAACCTCTTGTGGAAGTTATTAGGCAAAGCTAAAAGATAAAAGGAATACATTATAAGATATATGTGGATGATATGTTAATATTCCACTTCCAGACATACAAGTTTCGTTTTTACTAGAATGTATCGCTAAATTTAGTGTTTGCCAAGATACAAGTAGTATGCTGATAAAAGTGGAGAAAGTGTTTAGGTGGCCCAATCACAAAAGATGTAAGGATATTAATTTGACTGAAGAAATGCAATTAAACATAGGCAGATGAGGATGTCAGAATTTATTTATAAGGGTAAGTTTAATACATTCAAAATTATGGATTTACCTAAGCTTTACATATGCTTAGATAACTTCCCATATGTGTAGATGATGTTCATTTGAAAGAAGTGTTAAACTGTTCAATAGATTATAGGGCGAAAAGAGACACAAAATATTTATTCTAAAGAAAATGTTAATGATTACAGATAAGGGAGTCTTTTTATTACCTAACCATACTATTTATTGTAGAGTGTCATTTCTTCATCAATCGGCTTTTTTTTTCAAATTCATTAACACAGAACAGCATCAATGGATTGAATTTAGAGAAAAGTTACTGAGACACTTCCATTTATGTTGACTTTTTATCTAATTATGATGAAAAGAGTTGAATATTTTCATGATCTTGAAAATCTTTGTTCAAATATATCTTATCTTTGAAACATAATAACTTTCTATACCAGAGGCTTTTAGACCAAAATACACTGTGGGGGGATCTAAGTAAAGTGAGTAGCTACACAAATTAAACAAATATGGGCCCAATGTATGGTTTCAATTCTTTAGTTAAGAAGGATTCTTGGTTTATCAGAATAGGAAAAGAACACATTTAATCAGATGAGTCATGTTTAACTAGTACACTCTCAAGAGCCTGCATTATTTTAATGTGGATTGATGTCACTATTAATACTTTGTACACTGCACATCCAGCAGCATATAAATCAGTGGTTTGTATACATGTTTGCAGAACATGGAAGATATTCTATGTTAAAATTGAATGTAGCTTGGACAGGAAAAATGCTCTCTTGAGATCTCAATCTAAAAACAATACATAATATCGATTTGCACTAGACTCCAGTAAGAAAGTATAAAACAAGACTTGATAACTTAAGTTGAAATTGTGCAAATACAATTGAAAATTGAGCATATCTGTTATGAGATTTGAGAAGAATTTTGGATAGATATTTTACAGCAGCTGGAGCTTTTGACCCAAGCTCACTTTCTAGAAAGGTATAACACATTGATTGCAGTTTTTCTTTTTTTTAGAAGATTATGACGTCAATTTGGCAAGATTAGCACTAATGTTATGTGGTATAACAAGTGCTAAAAGAAATACTTTATAAAAACCATTTCAGTCTAAACGATGAATGGCTTCAAGAACTTGGGATATAACCTGATCTGGAACGAATATCTTTTAAGAATTAGAACAATCTAAAGAAATGTAAGAACATTTACAATCCCTTTTTAGTAATGCATAGTAATTGATTGTTTAATTACACATTCACCATCCCCATTGTGTACTTATGGGTCAGCTGCCCATTCAACAGAAAAACGCATGTTTTTGACTTGCCTATAACATTTGACTCTCTGAACCGATTAGTACAAAATATATCCAATCACTAGCTTAATCAGTCAGGGTACTACAAGCCAATTTTCCTGCCTGCAGAGGTATATGGGGTGGGAGTGAGGTTGAGCAGTAATTTTCCATTTATCTTATAAAGAAAATTTGCTTACAGCTGTCGTCCAAACCACTGAATGGATTTACACCCAAACCTAGAATCCCTGGATTTAAGCACCCACCAGCTTATTATAGACCTAAGGACAGAAGTAGGGTCCTTAAGAGCAATGATTGATGGACTTGCTGCACTAGTTAATACCATATTACATATTGGTTTTCCATCTGCATCTTCGGCCACACACAAGTTGGGAGCCCTAGTGCATTCGGTAACACAAGGCTTAAGCAGTCACGCTCAGCTCTATCAGTCAAACATCAGGTTAAGGGAAAATCCAAAACAACACAATAGGAGTCAAAGGGGGAGAAAAAAGTAAGGCCGCCCCCCACTCACAATATTATAAACGACAACGGGCCTCACCTATACTACACCCAATCCTAAAGGTACCAAAATTCAAAGGGTTTTCAATCTTCTTCTCAATTCCCTAGAGTGTGATTACTTTCACTGTTCTAATTGTCACGGTGTAACAATCACTGTTTTAAAACCCATCCAGGCTAAGGTCCACCGCAAATAATGAATATGTGAAAAAAAGTGTGAGGAAAGAGAGAGAGTACCTCACGGTCATGAAGTCAGAGGCATAATGAGCCTTCAGAACGGTGAGGACCCCATGCTATAGTCAGTATACTACCTCATTCAACCGTCCACCACGGAGCCGCGGAGGAGATGCTCGAATGAGGTAGTATCCTGACTGATAGTGCAAATAGCATGGGGTCCCCAACGTTCAGAAGTCTCATGATGCCTCTGACTTCTGGATAACAAATTCAATTTAAATTATTTTTATTCCTCACATGCTAGGTATTTTTTAACACTCTCACATTCATCCACACCTGACCCTACCACTCACCCCCTCGCACACTACACAGAGAGGTTCCATCAGTGCTCCCGCGTAGTCGCTGGTTAATAGCTCGCTGCGTCCCTCACCAGGCTGGATTCAGATTATGCACTATTACAGTAGTTCAAGTCTGCAGACTTTTGTGCATCATCTGGAAATATGTCAAGATAAAGGATGGCCATATCTATGCAGCATTTGTTGACTTGAGGGCGGCTTTCGACCTTGTACCCAGATGTTTACAATGGGACTCATTAAAAAAACACAAAGATCCCGCCAGCCTATTAACACAGATAAAAAGGTTGCACAATAAAAACTATTCTAGAGTCCATTGGGGCATGAATGGGGAACTCTCAGAACCAATCTCAATAGATAGAGGAGTGAGACTCGGATGTGTACTTGCTCCCACCCTGTTCTCACTCTACATCAAGAACGTGGTAAACTATCTACGAAAAACTAGAAGTGACAGTCTCAAAGTGAATGGGAACTTGGTGCCGGAGCTGCGGTTTGCAGACAATCCCATCCTGATTTTGCAGGCTCCAAAGGGATTACAAATTTGATGGATGATTTTAACAGATATTGCAACACAAATGGCCTAGAAATAAGCACTAGCAAAACCAAGTATAGTAATTAGAGAATGGAACATGCCACTAATTTTACTTATTTGGGCATACTACTCGACTCCAAATTAGCATGGAAATAGCAAGTCAATCATTCAGTACTACAGTTAGCCCAAGGGGTAGGGGCAGTCCTTAAGAAGTATAGTTTGTCCGCAAGTAAACCTGTGACACCATTGCTCGAGCTATACAAATGCAAGGTCCAGGCGGCAGCACTGTATGGATTAGAGCTATGGGGTATTAGTGACACTAAACAACTAACAATTGGGGAGAACAAGTTTGTGAGGAGATTACTGGGGCTGCCCTTACCAGCACCACTTATTCCAATGATCCCTGATTTAAATATGAGGTATATAGGGCATATTACAACCTTACAACCACTGCTTTATTGGATACGTTTGTGGATGACACCAGAACTAGTAGCATACAGAGAAGGTGCATGGGAACTGTTGGCCATTGACACATGCCTCACCTTCCCTTGGCTAAGATTTGTGAGAAATTGGCTCAAAGAGCTAGGTCTTACAACATATTGGACCGAGCTGCATAGTTTAACATCTATTTGCAAAGATACACTAAAGAGAACTTATTGGCAACACATACTGAGCGCACTCCACAGTGACCCAAGACTAGGGACGTTAAGAACTCAATTCCTTACCATTAAACCAAACCCGAGTTGTGAAGAACTTCCTGACAATGTACAGCCATACCTAGCAAGAGCTCTGTACCTAAAA
Organism: Lissotriton helveticus; assembly: GCF_964261635.1. Classification (NCBI taxonomy): domain Eukaryota; kingdom Metazoa; phylum Chordata; class Amphibia; order Caudata; family Salamandridae; genus Lissotriton; species Lissotriton helveticus. Next base: position 147,698,452 of record NC_136072.1, on the reverse strand, counting down.
TTAAGGTACAACATCTTACAGACTATTAACCACACAGCAAACTGGGGGGTTAAGGGAGACCGCTCCCACACTTTATGCACTACACGCACTTTAGGGTCTGTAGAAAACACAGCACATATCCTATTCTTTTGCCTGGCTTATGACAATGCAAGGAAGACATTGATCTGGCCATTATGCAGTTCCTTGGGATTCAGAAAGTACAAAGAGGCACTGAGGGTGTTGACAACTAGCACTGCACCACATCATATTTACCCTATCCCGATATCTTTTGATAGTGGGACTGATAAGAAGCAAAGTGGGGCTAAATCTGTGATGTCCCAAGGACCAACGCACCTATGACTGTGAACGTATCCTGAACTCTATAGAACAACCAGTCATCTCTCTTCTTTTATTGCATTACATAACGTTTTTATTTACTTTTAAAAGAAAAGATATTGGGGTTGTAACAATTGAATGTTAAGTGATTGACTTAAATTGTTTTATTTGAAATTGATGACTATTTCGTTGAGAGAACTTTTATATACTGTTTAATGCATTTTAGATTGTATTGTGAATGATTGTAGTACCTTTATGGCCTTTGGCCGAAATAAAGTATTTACTACTACTATTTACACTCTAATTGGCATAAATTGGGCTTTACTCGGAAAGCATGCTTTTATTGATTTGGCAACACCATCTTCAGTACTTTTTGAGATATTAGCATTTGCAAAAAGTTGCGGAGTGGGCTTTAAAGAGTTAAACCTTTTGTAAATCTCTGTCATGTTAACTCTAGTCATGACTTGCAATTCCTGTTAGACACATTTTAATTTTATAAGAAATGTGATTAGCTGGATAAGGGCTTAGAAATGTTTAGACATTCTCAAGATAGCAGTGGCTTGTCGGTCTCACACTGTGTAAAAAACTATTTTGAAAGCCATGGGGAACAATCCTCTGAGGTGTATGACCCAATACAGATCCTTAACCTTTTTGAGATTTTGTGAATTACTTAGGTGCAAAACTGTCAAAGGGCCGAAATGCACCCAATGTAGTCATAATTGTCAACAAAAAAAGAAATTGTCTCCCTTTGGGATTTGATTTTTTTTATAGTTTTTTGAAGATATTGTTAGGCTATTGGCTCTGCATACCACATATAACAAGCATTAGAAATGCAATCAGGCTCGGATTTATTTGAGTTTGAGCTAATGGCATTGTAAATGCCAATGTATTGTTGCTATGTGTTATGGAGTGTGTTCATGTGGTGTGTACTGCCAGTGATCTCCTTGTGAGTGTGAGAATATTGCACCGTTACTGCCTGTGATGTCCTTCTTGTGAGTGTGAGAAGCTTGCACCTCTGCTGCCTGTGGTCTCCTTGTGAGTGTAAGAAGCTTGCACTGCTGCTGCCTGTGATGTCCTTCTTGTGAGTGTAAGAAGCTTGCACTGCTGCTGCCTGTGATGTCGTTCTTGTGAGTGTGAGAAGCTTGCACTGCTGCTGCTTGTGATGTCCTTCTTGTGAGTGGGAGAAGCTTGCACCTCAGCTGCCTGTGGTATCCTTGTGAGTGTAAGAAGCTTGCACAGCTGCTGCCTGTGATGTCCTTCGTGTGAGTTCGAGAAGCTTGCACCGCTGCTGCCTGGGAGTATGAGAAGATTGCATTGTGCATCTCTGTGCTGTGCCTGTTCTTTGTAAGGGACTCTTGCTCTGTTGCTGCTGCTGCCTTGGCACAGTACCTGCTGTGAGTGTGTAAGGGCAGCTTGCACCACTGCTGCTTGTGATGTCGTTCTTGCGAGTGTGAGAAGCTTGCACCTCTGCTGCCTGTCGTCTCCTTGTGAGTGTAAGAAGCTTGCACTGCTGCTGCCTGTGATGTCGTTCTTGTGAGTGTGAGAAGCTTGCACCGCTGCTGCTTGTGATGTCCTTCTTGTGAGTGGGAGAAGCTTGCACCTCAGCTGCCTGTGGTCTCCTTGTGAGTGTAAGAAGCTTGCACAGCTGCTGCCTGTGATTTCCTTCTTGTGAGTGTGAGAAGCTTGCACCGCTACTGCCTGTGGTCTCCTTGTGAGTGTAAGAAGCTTGCACTGCTGCTGCCTGTGATGTCGTTCTTGTGAGTGTGAGAAGCTTGCACCGCTGCTGTTTGTGATGTCCTTCTTGTGAGTGTGAGAAGCTTGCACCGCTGCTGTTTGTGATGTCCTTCTTGTGAGTGGGAGAAGCTTGCAACTCAGCTGCCTGTGGTCTCCTTGTGAGTGTAAGAAGCTTGCACAGCTGCTGCCTGTGATGTCCTACTCACTACTCTACTCTACTCACTACTCACTACTCTGCACTCACTACTCACTACTCTACTCACTACTCTGCTCACTACTCACTATTACACTCACTACTCACTACTCTACTCACTACTCTACTCACTACTCACTACTCTACTCACTACTCTACTCACTACTCTACTCACTACTCACTACTCTACTCACTACTCACTACTCTACTCACTACTCTACTCACTACTCTGCACTCACTACTCACCACTCTACTCACTACTCTACTCACTACTCACTACTCTGCACTCACTACTCTACTCACTACTCTACTCACTACTCTACTCACTACTCACTACTCTACTCACTACTCTGTCTGGGTTAAGGGACACCCTCGAGGCCCTGGTGTCACTGCACCTGCTGCACCCTCACAGCCACTGGTAGTAAAATACAGGACTGTCTGGGTTAAGGGAGACCCTCGAGGCCCCGGTGTCACTGCACCTGCTGCACCCCTGGACACCCACAGCCACTGGTAGTAAAATACAGCACTGCCGGGGTTAAGGGAGACCCTCGAGGCCCCGGTGTCACTGCACCTGCTGCACCCTCACAGCCACTGGTAGTAAAATACAGCACTGTCTGGATTAAGTGAGACCCTCGAGGCCCCGGTGTCACTGCACCCGCTGCACCCCTGGACTTCCACCGCCACTCGTAGTAAAATACAGCACTGTCTGGGTTAAGGGAGACCCTCGAGGCCCCGGTGTCACTGCACCTGCTGCACCCCTGGACACCCACAGCCACTGGTAGTAAAATACAGCACTGTCAGGGTTAAGTGAGGCCCTCGAGGCCCCGGTGTCACTGCACCTGCTGCACCCCTGGACGCCTACAGCCACTGGTAGTAAAATACAGCACTGTCAGGGTTAAGGGAGACCCTCGAGGCCCCGGTGTCACTGCACCTGCTGCACCCTCACAGCCACTGGTATCAAAATACAGCACTGTCAGGGTAAAGTGAGGCCTGCTGCACCCCTGGACTTCCACCGCCACTCGTAGTAAAATACAGCACTGTCTGGGTTAAGGGAGACCCTTGAGGCCCCGGTGTCACTGCACCTGCTGCACCCCCGGACACCCACAGCCACTGGTAGTAAAATACAGCACTGTCAGGGTTAAGTGAGGCCCTCGAGGCCCCGGTGTCACTGCACCTGCTGCACCCCTGGACACCCACAGCCACTGGTAGTAAAATACAGCACTGTCAGGGTTAAGGGAGACCCTTGAGGCCCCAGTGTCACTGCACCTGCTGCACCCTCCCAGCCACTGGTAGTAAAATACAGCACTGTCTGGGTTAAGGAAGACCCTCGAGGCCCTGGTGTCACTGCACCTGCTGCACCCTCACAGCCACTGGTAGCAAAATACAGCCCTGTCAGGGTAAAGTGAGGCCATCGAGGCCCCGGTGTCACTGCACCTGCTGCACCCCTGGACACCCACAGCCACTGCTAGTAAAATACAGCACTGTCAGGGTTAAGGGAGACCCTCGAGGCCCCGGTGTCACTGCACCTGCTGCACCCTCACAGCCACTGGTAGTAAAATACAGCACTGTCTGGGTTAAGGGAGACCCTCGAGGCCCTGGTGTCACTGCACCTGCTGCACCCTCACAGCCACTGGTAGTAAAATACAGCACTGTCTGGGTTAAAGGAGACCCTCGAGGCCCCGGTGTCACTGCACCTGCTGCACCCCTGGACACCCACAGCCACTCGCTTTTAAACTTTTTTTTTTTTTTAAGTTTTACACTTTGCTTTGATGCGGACGCTTTCTTACACTGTGGCATGGAGTCATCCTGCTCAGCTCTCGGCCTGGTTTCAATTATCTCCGCCGTGATGGCGAGATAATTGAAGATATATGGCCTTCTCTTATGACAATGCCTTTCAAGTCTGCCCTACACGGAAAGAAAACACAGGAAAAGCACGAACGCCGCCATTCCCAGCAGACTGGTGAACGCGCCCACAACATCTGCATTACATTATTGCGGCACCCTGACAGCTCATAATTGAAATTAATGGACTCCTGTGCGCGTAACCACTGAGAAAATGCCAAGATGACGCACGCTAAATTACAGATAGCCTATCATGTCAAGGCTACTAAAAACACCGCACAGCGAAGACGAATGAACATGCACATGCCATAAAAAAAGCGCGTGCACTAAGGAATGTAGCTGTCCGGACCCCTAAAGACACTTTTTTTTTTCTTTTACTATAGAGCTCGGAGCTCCGCCCCACTTCGTGGTGACGTAGGCCCGAGCCCTAAAAAAAGTGCTAGTGTGTTCCCCAGTACAGTCTGGAGTAATTTTCTGGCAATAACAAATCAAGGAAGCAACTAAACACCATGGCGAATTTATTAACGTTTTAACTTCTGCAGTACAGAACAGTTTCTGGTCACCCTGCTGTGCATGATCAACTACACTGCCCTTGGAAAAAGGAGTCTGAGTAAAGCCACCTACTGATCAGCAAATGAGTTATTTCTACACCCCCGCCATCCCTCTTGTGGCAATTGCATTGGAAAAAAGCCAGACATGTTATCTGTGCAGTGTTCAAAGTGTACAAAACATATGGTAACTGTGATCATGTGTACAATAGGGGTAGGGTAAGTGAATGCAGGATCAGATATATAACTAAAACAACAAAACAATCTCCTACTATTTTGTTGTCCTTTCACCTACAAGTGACCACATATAAAATGTAATTTGTATACATATATAAACATTAAGTGCATGTTGAGCTTGCCAATGGAAATGCATTTTGTGGTAGGAGAGCTAATTTGTTTTTAATGCAAGCACTTCAGATGCCCGTTTGTGCAATCATAGGGCCACTGATATGAATCCAGATTGGTGCATTTGAGAATAGTGATTCTGTCAATGATTAACCAATTACACATCTTCATTTCCTTCAGGTTGCTGGTACCCTGGAGGAAAAACTTATTTTTCTTTAGCTGTCTGTCACTTCTCTTGATTCATATTGCCGGAGACCTCCTACTCCCCTTCCAGCAGGAGGCACATCAAGGTAAATATTAACAGTTCAGGAATTGTTGTCTTTTTAACAAAAAGACATCCTTACCTTGGGAATATCATTCCTAGTATATCCCTCCATTTCAACCTCCCTATCTACGAAGTATATCACAGTCACTCGTTGATATGAGCTATGCACAAAACAGATCAAGATAGGTCTTTTCTGACTTGCAATGTTTTCGAGCCAATCTTTTTTCACTGATGAAACAATCCCCAACAAAATTGGCTTGGATGATCACAGCAAAGTTACTTAATTCCAATTGAATCTGCAATTGCAATAATCTGCTTGAAGTTTGGGACAATACTCCCATTCTGTGTTGCTTATGTCATATTTCTAAATAACGTGCGTCCCTCAGGTGCCATATGTTTTTGTAACCGAACTTGCTCATTACAGAGATAAAAGTTGATTGGCCGGCCACCCCCTCTCCTTAGCTGTCTCAATGTAGCATGACCCAGAGACTAACACTCAGGGATTGTTATTCCCTTTGGGCCAGATGTACGATGCTTGCATTTAGCGAGTTGCAAATTGCTTCAAATTGCTTCTCGCAATTTGCGACTCGCCAAATGCAGTGTGCAACAATGTCTCAGAAACTGATTGCGTTTCCCAAGGGGTCGAAAATTGCATGCCTCAGGGTCATGAGGCAAGCACAAAACGCGACCCCATTGGGAATGTCCAGCCCTCACAGAGATGGTGGCCGGCTGGGGTCAGCAGACTAGCGTGTCTGTGACTGCTTTTTCAATAAAGCAGTTTTTTTAAAATGCAGTCCGTTTTCCTTATAGGTAAACGGAATGCATTTAAAAAAGAAAAATTAAACTTTTCAGTTTCATTTTTTTAAGGGCAGGCAGTGGTCCCAGGGACCACTGCCTGCTCGTACATTATTTTTCACATCCATTCACAAAGGGTGAAGGGGTTACCACCCTTTTGAAAAGGGTGGTACACTGTGAGTATTTGCAACAGCAAATCAATTGTATATGCCGTATGCACTTGCTATTGGGAAGGGACGCCCTTGGCATGCCCCTTCCTAATAGCAAATCGCAAACCATATTTTGCGAGTCGCTAATAGGTTAGCGAGTTGCAAAATATGGTTTGAACATGGGGCTGACCTTTTTTGCTGTTGCATATGTGCCGAATTCCTGTTTGCAACCGCAAAAAAACAGTTGTGCTTCTGCCCCTTTATTACTACTAAGCACAAATCACAAGACATAACTATAAACAAAGAAACAGCAGGGAATGTAATGTCACAACATCACAAATATGTGCCAAAGAATTTACATTTTGGTGTTGCTAAATTTCCTAATCCATGCTGCAATATCCTGAGGTGTGGAAATCTCATGACGCACATTGAAAAACCCCATAAGAGCCAAATGACTATTGGCAAAATATTTGAAATACAAAAGATATGAAAATCATTCAAAAGGGCATTATAGGTGGCTCAATTGACTGAAATTCTCAAATCCCGTACGATTTCACAGTTTCATGGTGTTCTAAAAATAAAAGCAAAGGCAAGGGAAAACACAAGTCTCTAACAACAAGTAAAAACAACTTCTGCTCATGCCCAAATGCACAGTGGGGATATTTGACAGCAGGAGATAGGTTAGAGGGCCTTGTTACATTTCAAGCCATGTGCCAAATTTCTAATACATACACCCAAAGGGAGGGACCAGGGAATGAGGCTGTAAAAAGCGACATACTACTAAATGGGAGGAACTTGGGGATGAATAAGGAGGGGTTTAGGAAGGTTTACGGAGGAGCAAAAGGAGGGACATGCACCCACCCACAAAAGTGCAAACCCATTGTTATACAAAATCTGCACTTCTATATTCATAACAGCTAAAAAGTAAACAAAACATTAGTATATGTACATCCGCTCAGAGCTGGGTTATGTTCAACCCCACAGATAGCCAGCCACTGGTACTGCAATACCGTCCCAATGAAAATAATGGAGGTAAGGATTTCAAACAAAATCCTGTAAGAGCAAATGGTAAATTAAATTACATGTTTTAATACTAAAATAATCTAAAAATAGAACATATTTAATTTAATAAGATTTGCTTTAATTTTAAAAGGAATGTAACTTATTTTTATTTAAAGAGAATGTTATGGCTGTTAATATTTCCGTATATCACTTATAATAATTGTAATGACTAATGAACTGCATTTATTTTACTTTAGGTGAGATATTTTTGTTTAATGTAATCTTCAAAAAATATTTTAAGTTATTCTAATATATTAAAAATTATTAAAACTTTAATAAAAATTGAGTTAATAGTTCACAAGGACTTTCTTTCAGTCTACATTCAAAACTAATATATACAAGTAATTAACATGAATAGGTAAAGTAAATATATTTTTATTATTTCTTTGGAGTTTGGTATATATTTTTTCACTTGTATTTGTATTCAACCATTGGGAGTTAACCGTCATCGACAAACCTCGGTACCTGGTGTTACACCAGAGAATAGAGTTTTGAGTATCCTGCTACCAAAATATCACAACAAAATTAGCGATGATCAAAATATTAACTAGATAAGGGTATGCAGGTATGTGTAGGTTTACTATCCTTAATGCCGCTTATGCATATATTAAAAATACATCTATCTTCAAAGTACATAGATACAGAGTTGAGAAAAGTAAATCTAAACATACCTATTTATACCTTATTTGTAAGTACTTTTGTTGTCAATATTTTACTACTAAATTTTGATAGCACATTATTTAAAACCTGATACTCCGACATGTAACCCTATCTCTGGGGAGTGCTGAAAGCTATGTGGACACAGGTTGAAGCTGCTGTGGGGGAACTACAGGAGCCAGTTGTAACTGGTATTTTTCATGTGGACCTGGACTAAAGTTGTGCGGGGCCTTACTGAAGTTGGACCCATGGACCAATGGTTTTGAATTCTTTCCGACATTTTCTGTGTAGTGTATCCAGACATGTGGAGCCCAGCTTGGCTATTGATTTGAATCTTCAACTAGGAGCATTATTCAGTCTCCAGAAAGCCAGAAGCTAAATGTTTGGTTTTGCCACCACCAGCTCCCAGTCATGACTCGGAAAGGTGCCTAAGAGTCAATGTTAGTAGATGTTAAGCATTCTTCCTGCTAAGACTACTCTAACTGAGAACTTTGCAATTTGAATACTTTGTATGTACTTATAAGATCAGGACATTTGCTGTCCACTCACACATGGGGCTCATGACACAAGCTACTGTTCATTTAGGGGGGCGCTAGGTGGCGCACTAGCTGAATGGCCGCACTTCTGTGAGGCTCCAGCTGCCTGGCTACAGAAATCCTGCAATTATCCTGTTAACCTGCTGACACCCGTCCCAAACTTGGCTCGAATGCATACAAAGGTGGGAGGAAGACTCGGTGAAAGTTTGGTGCCGCTGCGCTGAAATACGGCGGACCTGGAGCTGTTTGAAGTTTGGCCGTGTCCTACTGCTGGAGCTTGCTGCTGAGCCCGGCCGGACGGCTCTCCACGCGAGGCCGGGGCGCGCCACGAGGGAGAAGGCCAGGAAGACGCCCGAGGTGTTGCGGAACGGCGGCGGCCGCCCGGAGAGCAGCGGACCGCGGAAAGGTACGGCGCACTCCCCCCCCCACCCCCCCCTCTATCGGTGCCCGCACTACCAGCACCCGCCGCCCTGGCGGGGGGGAGGAACCACTATCTACGCCTCCTGGGGGGGAGGACAGGCGGACTGCTCTAGGACCCTCGGGGCCTCTGTTTTTGCCGGTCGCCAAGGCGGGAGACCGATCCTGGAGGAGTGACCCACGCTTCCCTTCACGGGCAGAGTATCCTGGGGACATGTAAGGCTGCAAATCTGACTCTGCTTGCAGAGATTGCGGTGATTATTGGAGGGCCACGTCGTGGGGCAGTGCTGGCTGCCTTACCCTGCCTATAACTGGGCGCGAACAGGTGGAGGCAGGCCTCTTGGACATTACTCCTCACTGCATTGGGACCAGTGTAGCCTGAAATGGGATGTGGCATATAGGTGCGACTGGCACAATGGACCATTCATAATTGTGGGACACGGTGAGGCTATTTGAGGAAGGGGACTGAGGGCCGCTGCGGACCGCTATCATCTGGTGTGGGAAGTGACATCGGACAGACGCGCCCACGGCGCCGGAGATCCTGTGAGGACCCCTCCCCCCCCCTCCCCCGGGGCGCTGCCTGTTGCCCGGTTTGAGAGACTGAGGGGGACGCGCTGGCCTCCCGTGCCTGAGGCCCGTTGGACAATATTGGCCTGCTACACGCTTCGCTACTCTCGGGCCCCCGAGGAACTCCCTGGCTGCATATATCCCTCGCTCTAAGTGATAGGAGAAGGGTGTTGAACCTGTGTGAAGACGCCAAGGTCACTGTGTGCGTGCCTCTTTGCCTCCCATACCGCTAGCCAGAGTGTGAGTGGCACTGCAGCTCCCCCCCATTGCCTGGCGACCATGGGGAAGCCGGATACTAGACAGCCCAAGCTGCAGTTTGAACCTGCGCTGCAAAAGAAAGTGACCAAACACGTAGGTGACACCGGACAACCTCGGAGCCCAGCAGGGGAGGTTTCCACCCAGGCCCACACAGCCCCTGACATTGCCTTGATGATGCAGGAGATCCGCCAGGGCTTTGCTACTGTTGTGGACAAGGTGGACAGGCTGTCCGCCAGAATGGATAGCATAGTCCAGAAAATGGATGTCCATGAAGAGCGCATAGTGGAGGCAGAGCGCCGGATATCTGAACATGATGACACCGCGGCGGCACATACTTCTCGACTCTCCAGAATGGATAATCTATTAAGAGTAATTGCCGCCAAGAATGAAGAATTGGAAGCGAGAAGTAGACGGAACAACGAACGCGTCACGGGTATTCCGGAATCGACCAACACGGGGAAAATGGAGCTCTACGTTGAGAAGCTACTAACAGCAGCAGTGGGGGCGGAGGCTCTCTCGAACCAGTTTATTGTGGAACGCGCCCACCGTTCGCTAGGTCCCCAGCCCAAGCCTGGCGCACCTCCACAGCCCATTATTGCACGCCTGGTCAACTATCGAGATCGAGATGCGGCACTACGAGCAGCCAGGACGAACCAGAACCTCACTTATGATGGAGTGCCCTTCTCTATATATCCTGATTTTACCCCGGTGGTCCAGGAACAACGGCGGAAGTTCCTTCCGGTTAAGAGAAAACTTCGGGATCTGAACATTGACTATGCCCTTTTATACCCGGCCAAACTGCGAATAACCCATCAAGGCACACAGCATTTTTTTCTTAACCCTCAGCAAGTTGAAGACTATATTAAAACTTTGCCTAAACGTGGTAGGCGCCCTGCGGATGCTGACAGACACCAGGACTCCGGTCCTGAATGAATGGGCGAGGGCCCTGTACTGATCTGAGACACCGGTCTTCTGCATTGCCATTGCTGGCTTGTTGTGAAGCAAAGGGCATCGCGGTGTGCGGTGGTTCGAATTACTTCTGAGGTACAGTGGACGGGTGCCGGACAACAGGTAGTAATGTATGCCAGGCCCCCACCCCCAAACTCCCTCTCCCTCCCGGAGAAGGAAGATGAGGGTGGACATGCACGGAGCGGGAGGAACAGGGGTGGGTGACCGTGCGCCTCTGATGGCCCCTATTGGGTGTGCCCCAAGGACCTTGACTTTTGCTCTTATATTGTTTACCTGTTCTGGTTAATATGTGGGTGGGGGGTGGGCAAGGGATGCTGGTGAGTTGGGGACGCTTCAGTGGGAGGAGGTTGGAGGGGGGGGGACCTTGCATGGTATGACTGCTGATGATACAGGGTGGCTTACTTTAGCAGCGCTGGGTGGGTGGAGACTCTTCGGTGGATTGCTGAATGCTGCTGTTCAATCTGCATGCCTGGTACTATTGTTGGAGGGTGTTGGGGGGGGAGGGGGAGGTATTGTGTAGGGAGATGTGTTTGCTTTTGTTGTTGGTCCGTAACATGGAGGTCCAGTGACGGAAAACTGCTTCTACATATGGGTGGGAGGTGGGTAGGGGTTTACTTAGCGACACCTGTTTGGTTTTGGTTTAGAACATGTGCACTAGTTCTCGTAAAATGGCTTCGAAGTCACGTTTGGAGATGGCTAGCTGGTGGCCGGGAGAAGGATGGGTCTACTTTGTTATGTGTGCAAAATGAGGGGCTGAGACGCAGTACTGCAGCTAAGGGAGGAGCTCCTGGGCGACGATTTCCATTCCCTCCGGGTAACACTGTCTTGAGGGGCGATCTGAGGGTTGTAAGTCTCCCTGATTGTGTCTACGCCTTGTTGGATGCCTTGATTCCTACTGTATGTATCCATTTACACCTATGGGGGACACACACCTGAATGTACTCACTTGGAATGTGAGGGGGCTGGGGGATCACAGAAAGAGGAGACAGATACTGGGATATCTAGATCGCCATAAATACACATTGCTTTTTTACAGGAAACGCACTTTGCACCTAATGGACCACACACCTATGGCAGCAGGTGGGCCTCATGCACTGCCTTCTCTTCATATTCATCATATGCACGTGGTACGGCTATACTTGTCAAATGGAATACACCCTTCTTTCTGGCAGGCTCAAGGACAGACCCACAGGGGAGATACTGCTTAATGTGGGGCAGGTTGGGGCGTATATCAGTGACGCTGGCCTGTTGTTATGGACCTAACGTAGATGATTCGCAGTACTTCACTGCCTTATGGGCAGAGATAGTTGAGACGGGGTCCCAACACATTATATGGGGGGGTGATTTTAACGTAGCCTTGAACCCCACTTTGGACAGATCACATCCCGCCCCGCATCACTACACTAAAGGGAGGGAGGTCATTTGTGCGACTATTGATGACAACCATCTTATAGATGCATGGCGTTCACATTGTGGGGCGCTGGAGGAAGGTACTCACTTTACCGCACAGGCGAAATCGTGGGCTAGACTTGACTACATATTCCTAACGTCCCATCTCTACACAGCACTGGTACACGCAACACACCTCCCCAGAACGTATTTGGACCACTCTCCGGTTCGGATCACATTGAAAGGTGCCGAAATGGGGCCCCCTGTCACGGCATGGCGCATGCAGCCCTCGATGCTCCTAGATATGGTATTCCAGGAGGAGCTTCGCGAGGAATGTTTAGACTTCTTTCAACGTAATAAGGACTCAGTTAGGGATGTTGAAACTATCTGGGATGCATTTAAAGTCACGCTTAGAGGCATTTGCATCTCAAAGGGCTCGGGGGTCCTAAAGAGCATACTGGATAGATTGAGATCCCTGGAAGCTGACTTAGGGCGAGCTGAAAGGGAACTTAGAGCAACCCCTGGGGGGCGAAGCGCTCGCTGTGATACGGGAAAAGCTATCGGAATACACCGATGAGGCTGCCCGCGAGGTGAAATTCAGGAACAAATACTGGGTGGCGCGACGATATGGAGAGGGCGAGAGGCCTGGGAAAGCTCTGGCTACTACGGTTCGGCTTATGCGTTCGCCCACCATCATACTGGAATTAGAAACTGCTGGAGGGGTGTTTCTTAGGGATACCACACAAATACTGAATGAATTTGTAAGTCATTATAGTGCGCTTTACACCTCCACCAGAACGGGGGAACTGACCCTTGAGGACTACCTGGCGGATGTCTCCTTGGGATGGCTGAGCGACTCACAAAGGGCCTTTTTAAGTGCCCCGTTTGAACTTGATGAAGTCAGGGAAGCTATCATGCACATGAAATCGGGCAAAGCCACTGGGCATGATGGCATCCCCATAGAGTTTTACAAGACATACATCGACTTCATGGCACCGGTCCTGCGGGAGGTGTACGAAGATGCACTAGAGGTTGGGTACCTCGCCGCTTCCATGAGAACTGCCCTTATCACATCCCTGCTGAAGCCTGGGAAGCCTGCTTCACGCTGCGATTCCTATAGGCCCCTCTCCTTACTTACTTGTGACGTGAAGATACTCGCCAAACTAATTGCGACGCGCATTAGTCTCCTACTGCCAAACCTTATACTTCCTGATCAGGCTGGGTTTGTCCCCGGCAGGGCGACCTCGCACAATCTTCGCACCTTTTTCTCAGTAAATGATTCTATCCATGAGGACTTGCCAATGGCGGCCATTTTTTTAGACGCCACCAAAGCGTTTGACTCGCTTGAGTGGGATTATGTATTCCAGGTGCTTGAGCGGATGGGCTTCCCTGCTATTTTTATATCCTGGATCAAGCTGCTGTATACGCGTCCTGTGGCTAGAGTACTCATTAACGGGCAGTTGTCCTCGGAATTCCCTGTCTCACGGGGGACTAGGCAGGGATGCCCCTTGTCCCCGCTCCTGTTCGCCATAGCCACTGAACCCCTTGCAGCTAAATTACGTCAACATCATCGGGATAGTGCGCTGAGGTGCTATCAAAGGCAACTCCTCATCTCCATGTACGCAGACGATATTACACTCTATGTACGCCACCCCGGCGAGAATCTGCACCCCATACTTAGGGAGTTCGTCCGTTTTGGAGTTCTCTCAGGTGTGCAAATTAACTGGAGCAAGTCCTGCATCTTTCCACTTACTGCCTCGACACTTGAGTTTCAGCTGGAATATCCCCTTGCCTGGTGCGAGGGAGATTTCAAATACCTGGGTATTCATATAGAAAAGGATAGGGAGGCCCTTATGCGTGCCAATTATGGGACGGTGATGAACAAAATCAGTGACAATGTTTCCAGGTGGATAACCCTCCCCTTGTCCATGGCGGGGAGAGCTTCGCTGGTTAAGATGGTGATACTCCCCCAGCTCCTGTACTTATTTATGAACATACCATTTGATCCCGGGACATATTTTTTTAAACAGCTGCGCTCAGAATTACTCAGATTGGTCTGGGGAGGGAAGACGGCCAGACTTAAATGGGAGATACTGGTTAGGCCGTACTCGCAGGGGGGTTTTGGGGTCCCGGATTTCGAACTCTATTACCAGACTGCCCAAGCCCACTTCGCCTATATTTGGATACGGCAGCCTCGATACATGCCCCAATTGGCGGCCGAACATTGGCTAGCACACCCAACACCGATCGAAGGAGCACTCTACTCCCCAGTTGAAGGTAGAGATAAAACCCCAAACACGGTCCTCAGCACAGTGACGGCATGGAATCGTATTACTTCGAAACTGGACCTACAACTGATGTATGCCCCACTACTCCCTTTGACATATCACCCGCAGCTGCCGCTCCTACAGGAGGCTGGCTTTCGTAGATTATTGACAAAACTTCATGTTCAAACGTGGGGAGATTTGTATAAAGATGGCACTTTTCAAACTAAAGACCAACTATATGCCGGGATACAGCCGACGCCACTGGAGATATTTTACTATATCAGGCTTAGGCACGGTCTGCAGGCGGTTACACCTGATTTCCCGCGCGAACCTCCTGTGCTTCTCCCTCTGCAGCATATGCTTCAACTTGATAGCCCCAGCAAACTGGTGTCCACGTTATATAGGTCGGTGCGTGTTAATATGGAATACACAGAGGTGCCTGCTAGGGAGAAATGGAACCAGGAATTAGCCGTAGCCCTTACTGATAAACAATGGACATTTTGCCTACAGCAAACAGAACGCATTTCATCCAGCAGCAGATATAGAATCATTCACTATAAATTCATTCACAGATTATACTATACACCTGCGCGACTACACAGATTCCAACTAAGGCCTAGTGACGCGTGTGACAGATGCGGGGCCCCGGGGGCTGACTTCCTGCACCTTGCATGGGAATGCGCTCAGGTATACCACTATTGGGAACAGATCTTCCAGGCACTTTCCAAAATGATTGATGAGCCGGTAGCGCCCACTCCATTATTGGCACTATTAGGCTACGTTGAACCTCTCCAAGCTGCTCACCGCAAGTATGTGGCGATGGCCATGTTATTAGCTAAGCGCAGAGTAGCCTGCAAGTGGGGAAGGGGGAGGGCACCTAAATTTAAGGAGTGGATGCGAGACATGGTGTACTGCCAAGAACAATTGCACACTTACACTGAACTGCTACCTCCCGCTTCCAGACCCGCTGATATTTGGGCCCCGCTGCACTGCTATTTAATCACAGATTCTCCAGTAGATGCCGAGGATTGAGGTTGGTATACTGGGAATATGATTTGCTACCCCCTTACACTTGGAGGATGTGGGGACGTGTTAAGATGCTGTAAGGTCTCATACCACCTTTGAATGTAGACATGCCATCACACCGGGACACATGCCTCTCCATCTTCGTGACTGAGTTATCGCACATGTTAAAGTTACTTACAATATTTACAGAAAATGTAAGACGAATTGATATGTCTAAGTTACGTTTGTACTTGTCACTGAATTGATGCGCTCATTATGCAATACTACATATGCCGACTGTTGACTTTCACTTTTCATCCTGATGGTCTCCACTAATGGCGGCCGGCCTCCGGGTTGTAGGCATGACACTGTGTAACCCTGACAGTACTCAATAAACATTTTACACAAAAAAAAAAAAGCTACTGTTCATTTGACTTAAAGGAACAATTAATAAACAGTTAAGAGAAAAAAAAACTTTTCTTTAGCGATCAACTCTTACCAAGTAGTTCCACCATTATCGTAGCCCAAGCCATAATTCTTCAGTCTTTTACACAAATAGCACATTGCTTTTCCTTAAATTTGTTTTCACCAACAAACCTCAGGCTTGTACAGTACATTTTGTCTACTGTGCCATGATCCTAATGTCCTATTCAGTGGTTGAAAAATATTTATCTCAACAGGCTTAGTATTACTATCTTGATATTTTAGGGCCCATAGGGGTCATTTTGAAAAGAAATAATCCTTGACCCCAGAAACAGAATGTGGTCTGTGAAAATCCAATAAGAAGCACAGGATGTGTGGCCTCTGTGTGCCTTCTGTTTTTGGCACCTCTAAACAAGGAAAGGCCAAAGGAAGAGGAATGTTTTGAATTATAACAATATGACCCCTTCAAACATATCACCTGTACTACATATGATGTTGTTCTCCATCTCTAGCTCCACAACTATTATGGGGCCCTACAAAAAACACACTTTTGTCATTTCCTCTGTGGAGCCTTGCTTTGTATGAGAAGTTCTATTTTAAACTTGGCAGGTGTCCTCCTCCATGTGTGTTTCATGGTTTCCACTATGGTATGGCTTTGTTGACCTTTAATTCTGTGGTGTAAATTGGATTGTCTCATTTTTGTGCCATATATTACAGAGCACATTAGGGGCAATTACACAGATTATGAGTGGGATCCTAAGAGTTTCCTCAGAAGTTAGAAATATTGGCAGACTCTCGAGTACAGTACCACATTTCCCACGTTATACCTCATCCCTCTCCAATGTTTCGCATAGCCTTTTCAGCTGCATCCAGCACCTCAACACTCAAGGTGAAAAGCATGCGCTCTTTGATGTTTCCGTGGATCTCATATTAAGGATTTTGGAAACCGCATTTCTCCAGCTGCCAGAGCACAATTTATGTTGTCACCCAAGTGCTTTGTTCACCCTACAGAATACATGTGGCTATTACTACCTTTCACTCTACAGAACACCTACCTTATTATTAGCATTCCTAGCAATGGGATAAACTCAAACTCTTATGCCTTCTTTCCACAGTGTCTATATAGGCTACTTCAAATAGACCAGCTTTGTGTGCACTATTAAAATGCTTATTAAATATCAAAATATTTTAATCTTGCAACTGCTGTGTGATCAGATATGAAGAAATGCAAGTTTCTGGCCTAGACTGCTGTTCTTGCACACGTGTCAGCATTTACACTTGTTAGAGCTGGAGCCATTGCGTGGGTCTCCACTGCATTTTTTGCTTTTGCCTTCTGTGTTTTTGCTGTGCCTTGTACTCCGTTTTGCTGGTCTAGATGTTTGGGCACTTTGCCACTGCTGCCAAAGTGCAAGTGCTCCCTTTGTAAAGTGTTGTTATGGATTGATGTTTCCATGTTTGTCTGATTTGATTTACTAGTCAGTCACTATTCCAGTGCACTGTGTGTGCCCAGGGCCTGTAAATCAAATGCTGCTTGTGGGCTGCAGCCCTGATTGTGCCACCCACTTGAGTAACCTCTAAATGTAACTCTGGTCTGCCATTGCAGAGCCTGTGCGCAGTCTAGTACTGCCATGCCGACTTGACATGGTACCCACTTGCCAGGCCCTAACCTTCCCTTTTCGTACATGTTAGTCACCCCTAAGGTAGGCCCATTGTACCCCTGTGGGCAGGGTGTAGTGTATGGGAAAGGTAGGATATGCCCTGGTGTGTGTGGCATGTCCTGATTGTGAATTACTGCCGATTTCATTTTCACTATTGCAATGCTACCTGTTCCCATAGGATAGAATGAGGAATTTGTTTATAGCATAACTACCCCTGGGAACAAGGTAGGAAAATACAGTTTAGTATAACTGAACTCAGCATCTTTTAGTGAGGGTGGTTTTTACATTCTGTGTTTGACAGTACCACTTTTAGAAGTAGGAATTTTCTTGGTTAGCCATCCAGTGTACCTCTGCTAGGTTTGTGTATTGCCTGTCAGGCTTTTAGATGTTAGGGGCTGGGAAGGAGCAGTGGCTCCAGAGAGCCTGATAAGTCAGGGCTGGGCTGAATAGACCTGGGCTGCATTTAGAGTAGGGGAGGAGATTTCCTTTCACATTAATGGGCCTGATCTGCCAAGGACAATGCTGTTTCCACCTCCTGCGAGGAAGCTACACCAGAGAGGTGACCAATCACAGGGCTTCTCTGCCACAGAGAACAAAGGATTATCAAGTATACATATTGAGGCCCAGACCCCAGAACTTCAGATCACTTCTGGGAAGCAAGAGTAACCTTTGCCAGGGAGAAGAGCTGGAGAAGCTGAGAAGTAACACTGCCCCTGTGATATTTGGTGTCTGTGGTTAGCCTGCAGTGGCTACTTGCTGCAAAGGAAAGGAGAAATTACTTTGCTGTTTGCTGTGTCCCCTGCTTGAGGAAGATATCCAAGGGCTTGAAACTGAGCTTACCTCCTGTTCTGAAGTCTCAAGGACACAAAGACTTCACCACCAGCTCCCCTGAACTTCTTTGCTGGGAGTTCTGACCTGCAAAAGGCTTCCTCCTGTTCTTTTTGACTTTTAGAGGCTGTTTTCCACTGGGAGCTGGCAAAATCAACGCAACTCTGAGAAATGGAATGCATCTGTACCTATTTCTGATGCATCACCGAAGAAACCGTCGCAGTGCCTGTCGCGGCTCAAGAAATCGCCGCACGGCTCAGTGAGTGCAATGATTTCCGACGTCCGAGATCACTGCACTGATTCCGAGGCACGCTCTGCTGTGCGGCTGCAAGAAAACACGATCATACCGGATCGTCACATCGTATTGAGGCACCAAGTCTGTCGCAACAGTGGGGGACACAGCGAGAAACCGACGCATCACCTCCCCACGCAGTAAGAAACCGACTCATCACCTCCTCTTTGGTAAGTAAATGACGCACCACCTCCCCTGCGCAGGAGTAAAGAACTGACGCATCATCTCCCCCAGAGCAAGGAAGTGATGCATCACCTTCCCTGAGTGTAAGGAACTGACGCATCACCTTTCCTGCGGCCCGTATTGTTTGTGTGACGCATCCAAGGTACTTTGTGTGAAAAGTGTGGAATCTGCAATTTGCTTTGAACTGAACTATTTCTACCATCTGAAAGTCATATTTTTATTACTGTATTGTGGATTTTTGCTGTTTGGTCTTGTTTTGGTTTAGTAAAGATTACTTATTTTTCTAAACTGGTGTGGTGTTCATTTGTAGTGTTTTTCACTGTATTACCGTATTTGTTCACAAATGCTTTACACACTGCCCCTGAGATAAGCCTGTCTGCTCATGCCAAGCTACCAAGGGGGTGAGCAGGGGTTATTTTAGAAGTGTATCCCCTTATACTGACTAGAAGCAAGGGTCCCTATTTGGACAAAGGTACTGACCTCTTCCAACTAGAGAACCCCATTTCTAACACTACTCCATTCATTCATGTTTTTCAAAGAGGCACTGGTGACATGTTGGCGTAAACGCAATAATTAGTTCATTTAGATAAACAGCTCACAAAAAAGATGGTTTGCAAATGCAATATTGCTTTTGTTTATGTACAAAAGCCCTTTCATGAATTGAGAGATTCTTTTTCACTCCTAAATTGGCTTTTGCGATCCTTTCTTGAATACCAAAATGGACTGGGGGCGACTTTGGATTTGGAAAGGAATGTACTATGAATAGTTCACAGCTGCAGTTGTAAACCATTGATTAGCTACTGTCCCCAGACTATTGAGGGGAGCCCTTCTCTCTGGGGAATCATGTAGGTGGCTCGGGGGAGTCAAGAATGTCCCCTCTTAAATCTTACCGAAATGTTTTCTTTTTAAAGCCTTGGCTTTAGCATCAGCTAGGCACCTAGGGATGTCAAATGTGGTGTGCGTTGTGTGGATTCCATGAGGCTTTCTTTCTCACAAAGTCTTGTACATCTAACACTATGCCTAAAATATTTTATATTCCTCAAATTTCAATGATCTACATTTTTGGAATCAGGGTGGATCCACAGAAATCAAACCACCTATTCCCACACTCCTCCCACTTGATTGGAAGGGCATATTGCCCAAGACATGAACTAATCAAACCAAGTATCATGCAAACTTTGCACGGGCAATGTTTGATCTGTTCCTGTTATGGGTAGTCTGGCTTGGAGCCACATCATAGCACCAGCCACTTTACGGTTCATTCACATGTCTTTCATTCATGCCACTTAAACCATTCACACCCCTAGGCACAGACCCAACACACACAATACTAACATCAGCAAACCAGCCCATTCAAGGGCCCATTACATTTATAGGTCCACAGGACTAAAACATCAATCACACCACCACACAAATAGCTAAATAGGTAGCTGATGACTCAACCTGTCAGTCAACTTACAAACACAACTCCACCAAACCAATACACACATACCCCTGGTCACCAGCCAAACATACCACCAGTCAAGAGCTGCACATTCCACCAGCCAGCAGTCAAACAATCCACACTACACAGATACCTTTAGGAAATGTTTGGGGTTAGAGACTTGAGTTTCATTTTTACCTTCACCACCTCTACCTGTCTCACTTATTAGTTTTCTAATACTGCAAGAGTGCCAGGTGCACCTTTACTAACATTTCACTATGGCAGCCTACCTAGACTAAGAAAGCCTTGTCTTGTTCCTTTACCACACTTGCAGCACTAAATCCAAATCCTTCCAGTGTGTAGAAGTAAGTTGGGAGAGTCCAAGACTGCCTATTGGCCTATTCTTCAGACAGTGTGAGCATAGCTACAGGGTAATACTGGGGAAACCATGCACGGGAGACTCTCCTAAGATCCCTGAAGACCACTTCTAGAGACACTAGGGGTCTTTGTGGTAGTTGAACACAGTAGTCTGTCAATGTGTGGCATATGCTTTGTACTCTGATATGTGTAGTGAATTGACTGTAATGCACTTGTGATACTGTGGACAAAATATCCACAATTCTGATGGAGGATGAAGGTGGCAAACATAATACAAAACAAGAAAAATGTGTTTATATATACTGGAATCAGTAAAGACTCAGCGATCTAATTTAGGAAGAAAAATAGTTTTGGATTGTGTTACTACTATATTGGAGAATTAATGGAGAACAATGAGTTCCACTGGAGGGACACAAACATCTGTGATTACAGTGTTAATGGACCCAAGGCTTGTGTGAAAGTGTGCTTTACAAATACATGTGATGTTATGCAAAGATTTTCAAAGCTGCTTTAAATGGCTGTTTGGCTAGTCAAATAGTGTCCCATTTCACTCTTTCTGTGCTGGGGCAAGCTACTAGAAAGTCTAATCAATCAACAACTAACGTATTATCTGGAAGTAAACAAAATCTTGGACTCCTTACAATCAGGTTTTAGTGCAGGGTATAGCACTGAATCTGCACTAGTGGCCATGACAGCCATCATCAGGTGCTCGTTAGATGTGGGTATGCCTACTATGCTCGTGCTCTTAGACCTATCCAAAGCACTTGACACTGTGACCCATGTTAAGCTACCCGAGATGTCGGGATTGAAGGGCCTGTCCTGGCCTGGTTCTAGGACTTCCTGAAAGACAGAATGCAGTGTGTCTCACTGGGAGCCTTCACAGCCGAAGCTAGGAAGGCAGATAAAGTGGTCCCTAATGGGCCATGCTTGAGCCACACACTCTTTAAAATGTATGTGGCTCCCCTCACCAAAGTTATCAAAGCATATGGCTTTGAGATCCTGTCATACACAGAAGATACACAGCAGGCCTTGTCCTTTGACAAGGACTTTGACAAACTAAAGCGACACTTCGTGGAGGGCATGAAAGTGATTGTAAAGTGGATGTCAGATAACTTTCTACAGCTTAACCCTGAGAAAATAGTGATTACTCTCTTTGGGAAACTCAAGCCCTGCGGACCCCAAACAAGTGGCTGCCAGAATTAGGCAAGGCCCCTATCCCTAGCGAGGTAGTGAAACCCTTGGAAACAAGTTAGGTCAGGAACTCTACAAGAAAGATAAAGTCCAATCTACAATGGGCATGTGTTTCTACACGCAGCATGTATTAAAGAAAGTCTTTCAATTTCTTCAATTATCTGCTAGGAAGACACTGGTACATGTCATAAGTTGGCTAGATTATGGCAACACATTACTCGCCTCTGCAAATTAATCTCTTATGTCGAAACTACAAGCCATCCAAATACAGCAACACAGTTGATCTGTAATCAACCACCTAGATCAATGTCTGCTTCCCTCCTAAAATCTCCTAATTGGCTGCCAGTAAAAAACAGGCTAATGTTCAAAATGTGCTGTTTAACTTATAAAGCACAGCTGGGCAAGGGCCCGAGTTTCTTTGTCAGAGGTTTCTAAGAATTCACCCTGCCAGGAACCTAGGTTCCAGTTAGAATGAACTACTGGTATTCCTCAGCATTCGACGATCCAGATGGGGTGGGAGGTCTTTCTCATACCTGAATGGACCCTTTGGAAGAAGCTGCCATTTCATGTCAGACACAGCCCTGAGACTATAATAAGTTCAGGAAAGCACTAATACAATGCTATTTTTACTCAATTTCAACTAGTTGTACCGACCCCTGTGGGGGTGATTCGGTACGATATCAAATAACTCATTTAGTTATTCATTCATGGAAGGTCTGCATTCATGCATAGCTATTTAAAGGAAAATATTAGCAGTTTGACAGCTCTACTTCAGTCAATTTCTGAAAACTTCACTTTTGTATAGCACAAAGTGAAGCACGCTGGCCTGACTGTGACTGAGATGGGAACTGGGGACAGTACGGCTGACTCTCCTGCCTCTTTCCATGTCTCTAGTAAACTCAACAGCAACAATATGGTTACTCTTTTTATATATTGCAGGAGTGGGGTTATAAAAGTGCCAATACTTCAGCCTTCACATATGAAGTAAAGGCTACTGTTTCAACATCATTAATACTTTCAAGTATGGTAAACTGAAAGTCAAAGAAAGTTAGCAGTTTCTTTGTGGTAGTTTGACAGTAAACAACATACACATTGTATGTTACCAAATGGATAAGGTGAGTAGCCAACTACCTAAACCACATGCAAGTTTTATTAATCACTTTATATGTTTTAAGAGCCTAGTAATTTTTACCCTCTTCACCCATGTACTTGTTGTAATCACATATACACTTGGACCCCAACAGCAGAAGAGGTCTCATCATGGATAGCCATGACACATGTACTTCCAAGCTATATAAAAGGTTGACTGTGAACAGGTCATTAGAGGGCAATGTAGTGAGTGCAAAGGTATTCTTGAAGCTTCTTATAAACAAGCTCCTGGGCGAATTCTTTGTGGTGTATTCAAATTTTTCAACAAGATGCAGTGCCAGCTTTGTACAGCTCACTGAACAGCTGGACTCCCATATACAAGTTGTCCATAAAGGTTATAACCTTTATGAAAGATTGATTGGACAACAATCTTTCCACTAATACATAGTGTGAAATGGCAACCAGAAGGATTTATAGCATAGTCCTTCCTAGGATATATACTTGGATGATGCATGCAAACAATGGAGCTCTTGCATAACAAGTACTTCTTGGGGCCATAAAAAACTCTTCTGCTTGGTATGTCCACACTAAACAGCAGTTTTCCTTTGTACAGAATCAATGACTCATCGGCTGTTATATGTTTACCAGGAGTATAAATCTATGAAATATTGGCAGACATATGTTACATGATTGTCTACATTTGGAACAACCTATCATTGTATGGATGGAACCAGGACACTGTTGCAGAATTAACACTAAAATGCAGCATGCGCCACAAAATCAAAAAAATGAGTTAAATGGATAGCTGAGAGGTTGCCCAAATGTTTGAGTATGACTGTTGGCTTGTGCACTACTCCTATGTTGATAGCAAGGTCTGCAGTAGCCTTCAATAACACCATAGGGTTCCTCCAGACTACCTCAGTAACTGTTCTGCATGTAAACATGTTTAGAGCACAGTTTCCTCAAAATGCTTTCATCCCAAAAGAATTGGAAGTAGTCAATAGGCACAATATTTGCAGTATAGACTTCATTGCCATTGCTGGCAGTGAGTGGGGACATTTATAATTGAACTGAATGGAGGCTGACAAAAAACACTCTACCTGTACTTAGCATGGAACATGTCTACCTTTTGAATTGGCTTTCCCTGTCACTGTCTCTCCACTGAACTGATTGTGCTGAAGGGACATTATATCTCCCATGACAATGTTCATTTGAATCACTAATGACAAGTCATTGGATGGAACTCCATTGACTGAAAAATCCCTTCCAGATTCTGCTTTGTCCTAGATAGAATGCAGAGGAGCTCATAGAAGTAAATGGTGTGTGTCTGTGTGATATGAGTTGAAATAAAGTGAAAGTGAAAATGAAATGAAATAAATGACTAAGAATTAGTTAAGTAAAATGGAAAAGGCACTTATCTCACTCTTCTCTGTGATTCAAATAAATTATCCAAAGGAGCTCAAAAAGATTTTTAAAAAAATACTTTTTCAACTTGTAAAACATGCATCACCACAATTTACATAATGGGGCAATGTGTCAGCCCACTCAATCCAATGATCAACTACTGTGTCATCATCATCATCATCATCAAACTTTATTCGGTTTTACAAATAAAAAACATAAACGTCATATAAATATCAATAAAAACTTCACCACAAACACAAGTTCACAATACAGTACATCCAGGTAATCGAATTTGGGTATGCCTACTATGCTCGTGACACCCGATGCCAAGATTAGTCACAGCTTGACGTAAGCCTAGCAGCAACACGTAAAAAATTAATTGTATACAAAATGGTGTCATTGGAGAGGAGATGTAAAAAGATAAGAGCTGGTCTGACCCTCCTAAAACAAGCCTTTTTAGGAATGGGGATAATAAATAACTTTCTGGGAGCAGCTTAAAAACCACAAAACATTAAAAAGTGCATCATGCCTTCTATGTGCACCACGTGGTTGTACCAGGTGACAATGAAAAAGATCAAGACGGAATCTAGTCAATAAAAAGCGATCATGAATGCTTTTAAGCCCTAAAGGATATAGTTTGGTGGTTGATAAACTTTTTAACGCAATGTACCTACACGCGCTGGGCTTACACAGCTCTATTTCCTCTCTCTCAGAGCAGCTCCTTCTAAAAAACTGTCTTCAGCCAAGGCAAAGTCTCTCTTGCATATAAGCTCGGGCTTATCATATAATTCTGCCCTACCTAGCCTAGAAAATCCTGCTCTTATATACTGGAGCCATCGGAAGCGCTTGATGTGGTCACGGGAGAGATAATCCTTTAAAATGGCTTTACTAAGTGCATGTTCTTGCTTAGCCCAGATCTTTGACCACAATGCTAATGGGCGAAAATCCTGTTCATCTGGGAGAAAGACCATCCCCATCTCTTCATGCACAAAGTAGGATGGGGTACGTTGCGGGACTGAAAGAGCTCGTCTCAGAAAGGTATTTTTAGCAATTTGCCGACCCTCCAAACCAATGTGACCTCCTATCTCACTCCCATAATTGACCTTTGAAATGCATTTCACTTTATAAATCTTTAAAAGGGCTCCTATTGGTTCCCTCTCCTACTCTGGAAGCAAAGTTAAAAACAGCTGCAGTCACTTTAGCTAGGTCCCCTTTCGTACGAGTGAGTAAGGGGCCCCAGCTCAGGGTGTCGCCAAACACTACTCCCAGATAGGAGAAGACGTTTATCATAAGTATTGACAAAGTTCCTAACTTAAAAGAGGCCTGCTTAGCTTTGCGGGATCCCACCTTCATGACAAAGGATTTGGTGTCATTTACATTTAGCTTCAGACTCCTCAAAAAGACCACTACACCCCTTTGCCTACATTTTTATTACTCAGCCCCCTAGTTCACTACCAACCATTAAATAAGTTTTTATGCTGCCTGGAGTTGGGGAATAATGTTCCCGACAGCTGTGGCATGCAACAAAATAGCTGCCATGTTTTCCGTTTACTGGGTGGGTGGGGTGATCACACTGGGGAGCCAAAATGAACAAAAACATACAAAAGCCCTGCAGATAGTGAGTTGCTGCTTGTGGATCATCGATATGTGAGCAGGAATGAGATTGAGAGAGGCATTGCTGTAAATGTGAGACTCTCCCTTACCATGTGGAACCATTGTTGATGGCATCACTATGGAGAGGTAGTGTGGATGTCAGCCGTGGTCCAATGGCTGCATTAAAGGAGTTAAGAAATATAGGCTCTTTTAAAAAAATTATATTTGCATTTTGGAATACAACTACAGATATGGTGGTCTGCTGTTGAAGGCTACCTTCCCCTGACTGCAGCCAGTCACAGACACTGAACTGCCAAATATGTAATAAGTAGAAAGGTCAATCTATGATCCTGTGCAAGTTGGCATTTTGTAAACATTCCTAATAGAACATTGGTTGGTTCAAAAAGTACCATTCCATTGGCAAACCAGAAGTTTTTGACACAGGGCAGTGAAGTAAATCACTTTGCTGTGCTGTCCTGCATCTGCTGCATCAAAAGAAAAGGGCCGGAATGTATAGTATTTATGCTGTATGATGCATTCCTGTCCTTTCCCACTGTGCTGGTGCCATTTTGGCTGTCTTGCGTCAACATAGGCACCCTTGCACAATGGTACAATGGTGTCTGCCATGCAGGAATGATTGTTTTTGTACAGAAAAGGACACCTTCCTCCACAAAAACAATCGATGGAGGTGTTCTCTTCTTCAATGTGTGCTGGGGAATGCAGCACACATAGAAGGAGGAAGCAATGAGAAGAATTAAAGCTATTTCTCCAAGTCCTTGTAAATCTGTGAAGAGATCAAATTCCATGGGTGTTGCATGGGGACACCCCCCACAAGGCCCATGGAATCAATCTTTGACAGAGAGTAGGGCAAGGCAGTGACTTGAGCTGCCTTGCCTTTCTCCATATCTACGAGGCCATGAACAGCCAGGCCAAGTGGCTTTGCGTGGCCTCCTAGATATGAGTCTGCACTCTGAGTAACCGGTGCGTCACAAAAAAACGATGCACCGGCGGCTCATTGGTCTTGTAAAAAAGAACCTCGGAGGCAAATTTATAAGCCCCTTTCAACACCAGAATGTCAAATATTTGACATTGTGGAGGTGATACAGGCTTCGCCTTATTTACAGGGCAGTGTTAAGCCACTTAATGTGGCTTAATGCTGCCTTGTAAATAAGGCACCATTTCAAACTATACTTATCGTGAAAAGGGTGGGCAATGGGTTTTGCATTGGGTGCCCTGCCGTAACAACAATCAATTTTGAAGCTGCCCCAAGAGTGGTGTAAATATGCAGCAGCGACAAAATTAAGACCAGGGAAAACCTAGGGGCCCATTAGTATGGCGGGCGGACATCCTGACGTAAAACGGGACCACCCGCCATAAGGGCGGCGGTCCCGTGGGGGCCATTAGGATGCGCCCACCACACTAGCGGGCGCATCCCGCATTTTTAACATTGCGACAGGTGGTGCTGAAAGCACCGCCCGCTGCAATGCTGAAAATGCACATTGTGCACTTCAATGCACAACGTGACAGGCACCGTGCGGTGCCTGTCACATTGTACAGTGAAATGCAGGGGAGTACCATAGGTACCCCCCATGTGCGCCCACCCGCAACGGGCCCCGACAGGACATACCCGCATGCCTTTCATGTCATACCCACAGGACATACCTGATTGCCTTTCATGTCCCCGCCTTCACCCTAATACACCGCCACCATATGAAACCCTTTTCCGCCCTGTCAACTCCTTGACTGAGTGGAAAAGCGGCAGACAGTCATTCTGTCTGATGCGGTCCCCCCGCCATAGTAAAATGGCTGGGGGAAATGGGTGGAGAGGCGGGGAAGGATGTCGGGTGGATCGCCACCGCCCGAATGGCGGTAGCGATCCACCCAACATCCTAATGGGCCCCCAAGTCTTAACAGGGCCCAACGAGGAGATAGGCTTTATTTCCCCTTGTTTTTGCTATTTTTATCTGTGCTGCATTGTGCAGCACACACAGAAACAGCCATGCAGGATTGTTTGTGTGCAGGAAGGTGTCTCTTTCTGCACATAAACAATCATTTTAAAAATGACAAGTTGCAACTTCTATGTGTGCTGCACAAAGCAGCACACATGGAAGTTACAAATCGCCATTTAAGATTGTTTATGTGCAGGAAGGAACAACTTTCTGCACAAACAATCATCCCCCACAATGCAAGCACTATGGTGCAAGGGTGTTTGCGTTGGCCTTAAGCAGCTAAATTTAGCACCAGCACAGGGGGAAATGCAAGGCTGCAACGTATTGTTGTAAATACAGTGTAGCCCTGAGTTTCACAAGTGGTGGAGCGCAGCATTAAGCCAAGAAGGTTAATGCAGTGCTCCATAACTGCTTTGTAAACATGCCCCTCAGTGTGCAATTTGCCACCACTTTTTTGCGGATGAAATAATAGTACATCAGGCTTTTAGCTAGCAGTGATTCAGATGATGCTAAAATACTCTTCAGAAATTACTTGTTTTTAACTCTGTAATAACCACACCAAATCTGATCAATGTTGCTTTTGAAAAAAAATTCACTCACACAATAAATGTAAAAAACAGAGAAATAGAAAATGCACCACCGTATTGAAGGGTTCCATAAAGCATTTCTCTGACATTATTGAAGAGCAAAGGATACCAAGGTACTGTGCGTGAGACATAACACCATCCTTCTAGCATGCACCCTGATTGGAGAGATATTTTCTTGTACATCATCAATACACCAAAGACTGGATTGCACAAAGCATGTGTGTATTTGACCAATCTGTCCGATACAACATGTTGTTACAGAGCCGAGGCATTGAATACATCTACAATAGATCCACATGTCAGATGCGGCTGATTCTGTCGAGCTCTGGAAGGGAACACAGATTAAAGGGAATGATTGATGGCGCAAGAAGCTCAAAGGATCACAAAAGGGCAGCATTCCAAAAAAGACTAATTCTAAGAAGCACGCGCTTTCTTTCAATGGAGAACTGGAAATAGCTGTTCGCAAAGCATCGATAGAAATGTGAGCTGGCATTCTATACATTGGGAACTGCCTCTCTTGCAATAATTTTAAAGGTGGCGCATTGAACGCAAAGAGAAGGCGGAACACTGCGCCCACTTCTCTGCAGCTGAGAAAAGAAGAAAAGAAAGTCTGCCACATTAATCAAGTATATATTTTGACAATATTTTTCAATTAACGACAGTGAGAAGTAATTGTCCCTTATTTTCTCCTTAACTTGGCTGACAATGAACAATGGATTCTCTCCTCAAAATGTAAGGCAACAAGAGAAAGATGCTAGATGCTCTAATTGCGTCCTCATGGCCTCATGCATCATAGAGGACATTAGAAGAGCTACAGTAAATGTTGCTTTAAATTTTACTAGAGCACCTTACACAATCAAACCACACAATAGGTGAGACATTTAACACATTTAAAAAAAAAATAGTGGGTTGTTTTCACGAGTGTCACTTGGAAAAGTGAAAAATGTATTCCTGTATGTTAAAGCCCGATTTTTAAGTACATTTTCCATTTTTTGGGGGATTTTCAAAAACTTCCAGGAGTATCCCTGGAAACTCATATCTGCTTTTGTAATTTGTCTTTCTTGCTTGAGTTGTAAGGGTAGACCGGATCACTGATGCAGTATCGAAACCAAGAATATTGTGATACAGAAATATATTGCTAAAAAAAATCATTAAAAAAAGATAGGGGCATATTATCGACAACTAGCGATATTTATCGCTAAATGAGCTTAGCGACATTTTTTTTATCGCCGCGCATCGCTGGATTTTATCTCAGAAATAACGTGCTATTAGCAACGTTTATTTCCAATGCGATAAAATATCCAGCGATAGCGGCGAAATGCGTGAATATTGCTGGAAATACAGCGATATTCACACATTATCGCTAATAGGGACTTCATCTGAATATCCACTTCCCTTTGGATATACGGGCTAAGAAGTGGTCTGAGCAGGCGTTAGTTTTTGGTGATATTCGCGCTTAGCTTCTGTCGCTAACAGGTTGGGTACGCTAACTTTGCATGTCATTAGCGATAAATATCGCTAACATGCAAAGCGGGCCCCAAACTGCTAACTATCGCCTACAAGCTGTCGCTAACTGCTTTTAGCGACAGCTTGCTAATAGGGCCATAAAATGATCGCCTCTTTGCGGCCGAAAACGGACGCTACAGCAGCGATAATCTCATTTCGCCCGCCTTGATAATATGCCCCATAGTTTTTCTATACATATAATGGTAGGTACAAATCATATTGAAAAAACTATATAATTTAAGACTCATATTGAAAAAATATACACAATAATATATAGTTAAAAAGAGTAAATATTAGTTATTTTAACAAATAACATCAATATAATATAAACCAAATAGTTTCAGTAATACTTAAACATATATATATAAATACTGTGTGCACTTTTCCAGTGTTACTGTGGTACACTGTTTATGCTTGTGATGCCTACTGCGTAATGGGATTATGCTTAGGAGGTTTATGCACAATGTGTTTTTTGCCTAATTGTCATGCAGACATAATGGGTTTATGTTACCCATGCTAATACTGAGTCCAGCATTCTGCCAGTAGTTACTGGTTGTGTTTTACATGTATTACTAGTGCTTCTAAAGGTTCTGACAATGGCCCAATTGACCCTGTGCTGTGTAAATAATTCCTTGTAAATATTGCCTAGTGACAGTTGGCACAGTGTATATGTGTGATTATGAGTCTAATGTGTTTTGTATAATACAAAGGCTACTTTTTATATAACCTTGGGTGGAGTTTCTTTTGTGGTGTGCCTAGTGTGTTGCTGCTGTGTGTATGTGTTGCACACATGCTTTACACATTGCCTCTAGGATAATCCTGACTGCTCGTGCCAAGCTATCAAGGGGGTGAGCAGGGGTTATCTTCTGCGTGTAACTCCCTTGCTCTGACTTGATTGGTCATTTCTGAAGGGGGGTGGGAGCACTCTGCTTCACCTCCCAGCACAGTTCCCCCTTTTGCATCCTGGTAAATGCAGTTCAATTTAAAAGCTTACTTGAAAGTTTGCAGAGTGTTTCACCAAAGTTGGTGCAGGTTAGTGCTGTTAATCTCTAGACACATGTGTTTCTGGATTTTATCCTTCATCGGTAGAGATAAAACAAAATTCATCTGGGGTTTGCTGAGAAAGCTGCAACAATCCTCTCAGGTCTCTGTACCTCTCCCTGGTGCACAGGTGCATCTCCATGAGCTCGTCAGCTCAGTGGCTCCAGGGAGCCTTTTTAAACAGAAGGGGGATGGGAGCACACTGCTTCACCTCCCATCACAGTTCGCCCCTTTGCATCCTGGTAAATGCAGTTCAATTGAAATGCTTACTTGAAAGTTTGCAGAGTGTTACACCAAAGTTGGTGCACGTTAGAGCTGTTAATCTCTAGACACGTGTTTCTGGATTTTATTCTTCATCAGTAGAGATAACACGAAATTCATCTGGGGTTTGCTGAGAAAGCTGCCTCAATCCTCTCAGGTCTCTGTACCACTCCCTGGCGCACAGGTGAATCTCCAAGAGCTCGTCAGCTCAGTGACTCAAGGGAGCATTTTTAAACAGAAGGGGGATGGGAGCACACTGCTTCACCTCCCAGCATAGTTCGCTCCTTTGCATCCTGGTAAATGCAGTTAAATTTAAATGCTTACTTGAAAGTTTGCAGAGTGTTTCACCAAAGTTGGTGCAGGTTAGTGCTGTTAATCTCTAGACACATGTGTTTCTGGATTTTATCCTTCATCAGTAGAGATAAAACGAAATACTTCAGGGGTTTGCTGAGAAAGCTGCCACAATCCTCTCAGGTCTCTATACCTCTCCCTGGCACACAGGTGCATCTCCAAGAGCTCGTCAGCTCAGTGGCTCAAGGGAGCCTTTTTAAACAGAAGGGGGATGGGAGCACACTGCTTCACCTCCCAGCACTGTTTGCCCCTTTGCATTCTGGTCAATGCTGTTCAATTTAAATGCTTACTTGAACGTTTGCAGAGTGTTACACTTAAGTTGTTGCAAGTTAGTGTTGATAATCTCTAGACACATGTGTTTCTGGATTTTATCCTTCATCAGTAGAGATAACACGAAATTAATCTGGGGTTTGCTGAGAAAACTGCCACAATCCTCTCAGGTCTCTGTACCTCTCCCTGGCTCACAGGTGCATCTCCAAGAGCTCGTCAGCTCAGTGACTCAAGGGAGCCTTTTTAAACAGAAGGGGGATGGGAGCACACTGCTTCACCTCCCAGCACAGTTCGCCCCTTTGCATCCTGGTAAATGCAGTTCAATTTAAATGCTTACTTGAAAGTTTGAAGAATGTTTCACCAAAGTTGGTGCAGGTTAGTGCCGTTAATCTCTAGACACATTTGTTTCTGGATTTTATCCTTCATCAGTAGAGATAAAACCAAATTCATCTGGGGTTTGCTGAGAAAGCTGCAACAATCCTCTCAGGTCTCTGTACCTCTCCCTGGTGCACAGGTGCATCTCCATGAGCTCGTCAGCTCAGTGGCTCCAGGGAGCCTTTTTAAACAGAAGGGGGATGGGAGCACACTGCTTCACCTCCCATCACAGTTCGCCCCTTTGCATCCTGGTAAATGCAGTTCAATTGAAATGCTTACTTGAAAGTTTGCAGAGTGTTACACCAAAGTTGGTGCACGTTAGAGCTGTTAATCTCTAGACACGTGTTTCTGGATTTTATTCTTCATCAGTAGAGATAACACGAAATTCATCTGGGGTTTGCTGAGAAAGCTGCCTCAATCCTCTCAGGTCTCTGTACCACTCCCTGGCGCACAGGTGAATCTCCAAGAGCTCGTCAGCTCAGTGACTCAAGGGAGCATTTTTAAACAGAAGGGGGATGGGAGCACACTGCTTCACCTCCCAGCATAGTTCGCTCCTTTGCATCCTGGTAAATGCAGTTAAATTTAAATGCTTACTTGAAAGTTTGCAGAGTGTTTCACCAAAGTTGGTGCAGGTTAGTGCTGTTAATCTCTAGACACATGTGTTTCTGGATTTTATCCTTCATCAGTAGAGATAAAACGAAATACTTCAGGGGTTTGCTGAGAAAGCTGCCACAATCCTCTCAGGTCTCTGTACCTCTCCCTGGCACACAGGTGCATCTCCAAGAGCTCGTCAGCTCAGTGGCTCAAGGGAGCCTTTTTAAACAGAAGGGGGATGGGAGCACACTGCTTCACCTCCCAGCACAGTTTGCCCCTTTGCATTCTGGTCAATGCTGTTCAATTTAAATGCTTACTTGAACGTTTGCAGAGTGTTACACTTAAGTTGTTGCAAGTTAGTGTTGATAATCTCTAGACACATGTGTTTCTGGATTTTATCCTTCATCAGTAGAGATAACACGAAATTAATCTGGGGTTTGCTGAGAAAACTGCCACAATCCTCTCAGGTCTCTGTACCTCTCCCTGGCTCACAGGTGCATCTCCAAGAGCTCGTCAGCTCAGTGACTCAAGGGAGCCTTTTTAAACAGAAGGGGGATGGGAGCACACTGCTTCACCTCCCAGCACAGTTCGCCCCTTTGCATCCTGGTAAATGCAGTTCAATTTAAATGCTTACTTGAAAGTTTGAAGAATGTTTCACCAAAGTTGGTGCAGGTTAGTGCCGTTAATCTCTAGACACATTTGTTTCTGGATTTTATCCTTCATCAGTAGAGATAAAACCAAATTCATCTGGGGTTTGCTGAGAAAGCTGCCACAATCATCTCATGTCTCTTTACCTCTCCCTGGCGCACAGGTGCATCTCCAAGAGCTTGGCAGCTCAGTGGCTCAAGGGAGCCTTTTTTATCAGAAGGGGGATGGGAGCACACTGCTTCACCTTCCAGC
Organism: Lissotriton helveticus; assembly: GCF_964261635.1. Lineage (NCBI taxonomy): Eukaryota > Metazoa > Chordata > Amphibia > Caudata > Salamandridae > Lissotriton > Lissotriton helveticus. The sequence continues at coordinate 147,664,843 of NC_136072.1, read as the reverse complement.
ACAGTTCGCCCCTTTGCATCCTGGTAAATGCAGTTCATTTTAAATTTGAGTGGTGGTATCTTCCTGGCTGAGGTGCAAGCCCTAACCAAACAGAATTCCCATTTCTAACAGTGGCTAAGGAATTTGGCCATGCCAATCAATCACGGAAATTGTAAGCATGCTACTAACCCGTGAGGGTCTCAAGGCGCTGAGTGGGGATGGTCTGTAGATCTGTTTAGCCGAAGAGCCAGGTCTTGAGGGTCTTCCTGAAGGTGTTCAGGGAGGGGGCGTGTTTGATGTCTGCTGGTAGCTTGTTCCAGGTCCTGGCTGCAATGTGAGATAAGGATCTTCCGGCTGCTCTGACTCTGTGGATGCATGGGGTTTCGGCCAGTGCGAGGTTGGAAGATCGGAGGTTTCTTTTGGATACGTGGAAGTTGATTCTGTCGTTGAGGTATTTGGGTCCACTGTTGTGTAGGCATTTGTAGGTGTGAGTGAGGTTTTTGAAGGTGACTATTTTCTCCACGGGGAGCCAGTGGAGGCTTCATAGGTGTTGGCTAATGTGTTCGTGCCGGGGGATGCTTAGGACTAATCTGGGGGCGGTGTGTTGTATAGTCTGGAGTTTGAGGTTTAGGGACTTGTTGATGCCGGCGTAGAGCGTGTTTCCTTAGTCCAGTCTTCTGGTGATGAGTGTGTCGGTGAGTGCCTTCCTTGCCTCAGGGGGGATCCATTTGAAGGTCTTGCGGAGGATGCGGAGAGTGTTAAAAAAACTGGAGGCGACGGAGTAGACCTGTTGGTGCATGGTGAGTGATGAGTTGAGTATGATGCCGAGGTGTTTGGTGTGGTCTGAGGGGGTAGGTGGGCTTCCAAGGGCAGTCGGCCACCAGGTGTTGTCGCATGCTGAAGGGGTGGTTCCAAGGATGAGGACTTTTGTCTTTTGTGGTGTTGAGTTTCAGGCAGCTATTGGTCATCCAGAGTGTGACGTCTTGCATTCCTTTCTGGAGGTTGAGTTTGGTGGTGATGGGGTCTTTGGTGAGGAGGAGGGTGAGCTGGGTGTCGTCAGCTTAGGATACGATGTTGAGGCTGTTTTGTCGGATAATGGCTGTAAGGGGGGCATGTAGATATTGAAGAGTGTCGGGCTCAGTGATGACCCCTGTGGGACTCCACAAGTGATTTTTCTGGGATCGGAGACGAAGGGTGGTAGTCCTAATCCTTTGGCTACTTCCAGTGAGGAATGATCGGATCCAGTCTGGTGCTGTTCCTTGTATGCCGGCGTCGTCTAGTCTGGTGACTAGTGTGCAGTGGGAGATGGTTTCGGAGGCTGCTGATAGGTCGAGTAGGATGAGGGCTGTGGAATGGCCTTGGTCCAGGAGGGTGCGGATGTTGTCTGTGTGGCGAGTAGGGTGGTCTCGGTGCTGTGGTTGCTTCAGAATCCAGATTGGGGTGGGTCGAGAATGGCGTTTTGTTCGATGAATCATGTCAGTTCTCTGTTGACTGTTTTCTCTGCAACTTTGGCTGCGAAGGGGAGTGTATTGTATTGTATTGTATATTGGATTTGTATAGCGCCTTATCACCCAGGGGTCTCTAAGCGCTAGCAGAGAGTGAGCACCATGCTACAAGGGGAGAAGTTAGACATTACCCCAAGCCTCCTGAAACAGCACCGTTTTTAGCTTTTTTCTGAAAGATAAAAGATTTGTTTCTTTGCACAGGCTCTCTGGCAGTTTGTTCCATGCACTGGGAATTGTATGGGAGAAAGTGCGCCCGCCAAAGGAGGATAGTTTAAAACATGGACAAATCAGCAGAGCAGCATCTGCTGATCGTAAATTCCTGCTTGGGGCGTATGGAACTAAACGTTTCTTGATATATTTTGGAGCTTGTCCATACAGGGCTTTATGCGTAATGTATAGGCCCTTGAATTTGGCCCGCTATTTCACTGGCAGCCAATGGAGTTTATGGAGGAGGGGGGTAGCCTGAGTCCTTCTAGGTTTGTTGAAGATCAGTCTGGCGGCGTCGTTCATGACTATCTGAAGTCTGCTCAACAATTTCTGAGGGATATTGTCATACAAGACGTTGCCGTAATCCAGACGTGCCAGGATCAGTGCTGATACTGCTCTTCTGAGCGTGTCTACCGTCAGGATAGGGGATAAATTGCGTAGTTGTCTCATTAGCCCCACACATGTGCCCACTACGGCTGAGACCTGTGCAGACATAGTGAGGCTGGCATCAATGATCAGGCCCAAGCTTTTCACTGCTTCAGCTGGTATTGGGGATGGCCCTAATTCGGTAGGCCAGAGGAGATCGTTCCAGGGGCTGGATGCAGTTGTGATCGCCAACACCTCGGTCTTATCGGGATTTATTTTTAATGAGTTGGTCGTCATCCAGTTCACGGTGAATTTTAAGATATTCTGCATTCTCTGGTATGCCATTGGACAATTGTCGATTTGAATAATAATCTGCGTATCGTCGGCATAGTTGTATATACTGCAGTCCGTCTGGTTTAATGTTGAGATGAGGGGTTGCAGGTAGGCATTGAACAGTACAGGTGATAATGCCGAGCCCTGAGGGACTCCGCATGTAATGCCTGCTGCCTCCGATACCAGGTTAGCCAATTGCACTCTCTGGACCCGTGACTCAAGGAAGGATGTCCGCCAGGCATGGGCAGTGCCCTGAATACCGAGATCCCACATCCGCGACAACAATAGGTTATGCTTGACCGTATCGAATGCCGCGGAGAGGTCTAACAGCACCAGGGCACATGGGTTTTTCCTATCCGCTCTAAGTCTCAGGTCATCCAGCACGGAAAGCATGACCAATTCCGTGCTATGGTGGGCCCTGAACCCAGCTTGGTTGGGCTCTAATAGGGAATTATTTTCTAAATGTTGAGAGAGGGTGGGCAGTACGTGTTGTTCCAAGATTTTTGCTAGGAACGGTAGTTGTGAGATGGGCCTGTAATTTTTTAAGATCTTGGTATCAGCCCCTGCCTTTTTCAAAAGGGGTATCAGGCGGGCCTCTTTAAAGTTGGATGGGACCTGTCCAGTTGTAAGTGAACTATTCAGGAGTGATAGTATGTCGTCCTCCAGCCCCAACCATGCTTGTTTAAAAACCCTTGGAGGACATGGGTCCGCCGGTGAACCGGATTTAACTCGGCCCATCACTATTCTAACAGTTTCCTTAGTAAGTAAGGGTATTGAGATAAGGGGCTGGGTGACTGTTGGGGTAGTTTTTATCGGAATATCGGGACAGTCCAGTCTGGGGGTCGTCTTAATTTCGGATAAAAGATCAGATATCTTAGTAGTAAAAAAAGACTGAAATTTTTGGCAGTCTTCTTGTGAGAAGGAGGGGGGCTGTTCCTTCTTTTTCCTCAATTCCGACAGGACCTTAAAAATTTCTTTCTGGGGATTGGAAGAGGTTGCGATTCTGTCTTCATAAAACTCAGCTTTCCTAGCCCTAATAGCTTGTTTATATATAGTTAGCTCTTTGGCATATAAGGTTTGACTGTCGGAATCATACCCCTTGCGCCAGGCTCTCTCTGTCCGACGCAGGGAGCGTTTCAAGAGCCTTAGTGCCTCATTGAACCATGGTGCACTTTTCTCCTTATCTCCAATTTTGACCCTTCGTGCAGATGCCACCACCTCAATGACGCTTTCTAATTTTCGTGATAGTTTGAGACTGACTGTCTCAGTGTCATCCTCTGGTTGTCTATTAAGGTGAGGTGGTAGTCTCTCTAAAGTGGAGATAAGTGTGTCAGTGTTGATTGTTTTCCACCTTCTCACGACCTGCCACTCAGGGGTGTGTGGTACGCTTTGCCCTGGAAATACTATTCTACCCTGCAACAGGTGGTGATCCGACCATATGCATGGCGATATAGTAATGGGGCCTAGCATTGGGACTGACGTCCAGATCAGGTCCAGTGTATGACCTTTCTCATGAGTTGGACCAGTCACCCTCTGGATTAGGTCTAACGAAGTCAAGGCCTCATCTAGCTGTTTTGACAGAGCGTCTTTAGGGGATTCCTCACAATGAAGGTTAAAATCTCCCATGACCATGAGACCCTCATACCTAGTTCGTAGGTCATGTACCAGTCCCAGAAAAGGCTCCATAAAAGATGGGGAAGTCCTAGGGGGGCGGTAAACAAGGAGTATCACCAAGCAGTTGGTAGTAGAGCAGAGCTTGACTCCCAGAATATCCACACCTTCCAGACTTTCTGCACAGATAATCTCGGATTTGAATGATTTTTTATAAAGAAGGGCAACTCCCCCCCCTTTCTACCATCTTTCCTATTATGAATGGTGGCATTGAAGTTGGGGGGTAGTGCTGCCACCAAGTCGGGCATGGACGAGTCTTCTAGCCAGTTTTCCGTAACCCCCAAGACATCTAGGTTATCATCTTGGAGCAGGGAGAACACTTCCAGAATGTGTTTTTGGAGGGAACGTGTATTAAGCAGAGCAATGCTCTGTGATGTTACTTTTCCAGATTCCCTCCTCAAGTTAGTCTTGTTTGTAGGTGGCTTAGCTGTATTTTTCAGCAGTCTTTCCTGCTTCAGTGTGTCCAATATGCGTGGGCATAGAAGACTGGTGTTCTTATTTAGTGCGAGCAGGGATTCCCTGGAATATTGAAGGCCTGGGCCAGGGATTGTGGCCCCTGGACCCGGCCGGACGTGGACGGGCGTAGACGGGCCTGACTCTGGCGCAACTCCGGCGCGAGTCAGGCGCGTCCGCTGTGCTCGTTCGCTGCGCGAAGGCATGTCCATCCCCTTTTATGTGCGACTAGAGCGCACTCAATCCTACCCCACACACAAGATGGCCGCCGCTAATTTAATGCTCGGGACTGGCTCCACAGCGTCAATACTCGGCTGGGAGTGGTCCTGGGCTGCGGTAAAGAGGGGGTGCAAGGTAGTCGGCTAACGCTTATTAAGTCAAGCTATTTTGCTACAATTACAGTGCAAAGGGTAAAACGCCGATTTTGGCTGCAAGTACAAATTAAAAAAACAAGATTAAATAGTACACAGCGCAAAATGTGCAGAATCATACAACAGCCTCCCGGCTTTCCGCCTCAGGAGGTGCTCAACAGACAAGCAATCAGGTGCTGGGTATTCTGGGACCCCTTTTATGCGCGACTGGAGCGCACTCGATCCTACCCCACACACAAGATGGCCGCCGCTAATTTAATGCTCGGGACCGGCTCCACAGCGTCAATACTCGGCTGGGAGTGGTCCTGGGCTGCGGTAAAGAGGGGGAGCAAGGTAGTCGGCTAACGCTTATTAAGTCAAGCTATTTTGCTACAATTACAGTGCAAAGGGTCAAACGCCGATTTCGGCTGCAAGTACAATTTAAAAAAACAAGATTAAAAAGTACACAGCGCAAAATGTGCAGAATCATACAACAGCCTCCGGCTTTCCGCCTCAGGAGGTGCTCAACAGACAAGCAATCAGGTGCTGGGTATTCTGGGACCCCTTTTATGCGCGACTAGAGCGCGCTCGATCCTACCCCACACACAAGATGGCCGCCGCTAATTTAATGCTCGGGACCGGTGAGTGAGATGGGCTGGTAGTTCTTGAGGTCGGTGGAGTCAGCTGTGGGCTTCTTGAGGAAGGGGCCTGACTTCTGCTGGCTTCCAGTCATCTGGGAAGGTGTTTGTTTAGAAGGTGGTGTTGATGGTCCATTGTAATTCGGGTACGATGGCGGACGCGGGCCTGTGGTAGATGTGAGGAGGGCAGGGGTTGGTGGGGGACCCTGAGTGGATGCCTTTCATAGTCGAGGCAGTGTCCAGTTGTCAATGGTGGGCTGGCTGGTATCTCTGGGGGGGGCAAGGCGGCTCTGGCATCTGATGGATGGTCGACGAAGTTGTCGTAGAGGTTTTTGATTTTGAGATGGAAGTAGGTTCCAAGCTTGTCGCAGAGATCTTGGAACGGGGTGATGTCTTTGGCTTCGTTGTGTGGGTTGGTGAATTCCTGAATGACACTGAAGAGTTCCTTGGAGTTGGCGAGGATTTGTTGTGGATGAAGTTCCTCTTGGTGGTTCTAATTTGGTTGTGGTAGTCCGTCATGGTGTCCTTGTAGGTAGAGTAGTTTTCGATAGTCTTGGTGTTTCTCCAGTTCTTCTCCAGGCGTCAGCAGGTGTACCTGGCTTCTTGGGATCAGTGGTGAACCAGGCGGCCTTCCTGGTGCTTTGTTTGTCGGGTTTGCGTTGCGGGGCAAGATCGTCTGCGCAGTTGGAGATCCAAGTATTGAGTTCACTGGCTGCGATATTTGCGTTGTGTGCCGAGTTGTGGTTGTCTTGGGTGAGGGTGAAGTTAAGTTACTCGTCGGTGACCTTGCTCAAGTTCCTTCATGGTGGGCGTGGGGCTGGTTTCGGTGCATTGGGTTTGTCGACGGCAAAGTGTACGCAGTGGTGGTCGATCAAAGGCGGTTGCATAGTGTGGCTGAAGTGAACGCTGTTTCCTGCAGCGAAGATGAGGTCGAGGGTGTGTCCTGCTCTGTGGGTCAGTGAGGTGACGAGGTGCTTGAGTCCGATTTTGGTGAGGTTGTCAAGCAGGATGGTCGAGTTGGGGTCACTGGTGTTGTTGAGGTGGACGTTCAGGTCTCCAGTCAGTATGTTGGTCATTGAGGCAATGGCGTGGGTTGCAGTGAAGTCAGTGATGGTGGTGGCGAAGGGTGTCCAGGGGCTGGGGGGTCTGTAGATGAAGTTTCCTCATAGTGTGGCATTGGGGCTAGTCTGGATCTGGAAGTGCAGGTGTTCGGCAGAGGGGAAGGTTTCGCTGGAGGTTGGTAGGTGGAGGGTGCTCTCTTGGGTGCTGGCGAGGCCCCCTCCCGGGTTGTTGGAGTGGTCCTTCCTCTGGATCTTGTATCCATCCAGGATGGCAGTGTTGATGTCAGGGGTGGAGCAAGTGTTGGTCCAGGTCTCCATGAAGAAGGTGACATCAGGCGAGAGAGAGTCAAGTTTCCATGGCGTGTTTGTGCATGGAGCGCACGTTGAGAAGTTGTTGTCGGTGTTGGCGTCGATGGTGATGGAGGCCAGGGTCATGGTGAAGGTCTCTGCAGCATTGGAGACAGGAGAACTGGCCTTAGGTTGTGTTCGGCGAGGCCTGTTGGCAGTCGCTGAGTCTTCCGGGGTTGAATGCGAGGAGGGTGGTAGTGTTGTAGCGATGGCCCAAGGCCACATGCAAAGAGGGTTCTGGAGTCGGACCTGAGAATGCGCAGGGCAGCCCGATGGTCCTGTGTGCCTAATTGTCGGCATATTGGTTTTAGCCACTTAGACCTCCGACGATTGTATGCGGAACAAGCAAACATAACATGTGTAACACTTTCCTTCGGGACCCTGCAGCATCGACAATTGTTAGATGTCTGTTCTGGGGAGTGCCATTTTGCAGTTGTCACACAGACAGGAAGTGTGCCAAACCTAAAATGAATGTACAAAATTATGTCCCACGGGATCTGAATTATATCTAAATAAAGGCTCTAGGCATCTAGTCTGCTTATGTAAATAAAATTCTGCTGTCAAACTGCCGACATTAGGTTGGCAGTGTCCACCCAATCACAATACAGATGTTTAAGCTCCTCTTTGCTTGATGATTCTTGCCTGTCCCAGTAAGCTTGAAGCCCCAAAGCTGACGTTTTCCTAATGTTTGAAATCTATCCTATTTTACAGCCTTCGTCAATTTGTGTGACCTCAGTAAGGGCTTCAGCATACTTATAGAGCTCAGGGTTCTGCCTTCTGTGAACCCAGAAGAGCAGTGGGCGCAGCCTTGCAGTATCCCCAATCGACCGCCTGCCTATGTTGATCATTAGAGGTATGAGTGGAATGTTATGGGGCAGCATCACCAAGTCCCTAAGGAATTTATGTTCAGATCAACAAAGTTCGTCAACATTGTCAAATCCCCATAGCTCAACTCCATAGAGAGCTGTGCTGATTGCTTTGGCATCATAAACCATGAGGGCCGGAGCAACTGGCCTGATGTATGAGAGGCGATGTTCTTTTCCTAATCTTCCGGCCACTCGTTTATTCCCCATAACCATCTTTGCTAGGTGGGGCCTCCATGGCATTTTGTCGGAGGGTCAGACACCAAGAAAGTCAAAGCTGCTGACTCTTTCTAGGAGTGTGTCACCCAGCAGAAGATTACTTCTAAATGAACTGTGGGGGTTAACTGCCATGAACTTAGTTTTAGAGGTATTGATGACCAGCCCTATGGAGTCACAAAAGAGCTGCAAATTGTTGAGTTGTCTTTTAAGCCCTGTTGGGGTCTTAGACACCAGCAGGGTATTGTCAGCAAACAAGAGGGTTGGTACTTTGTCGCCCGCCAGGGTAGGTCTGTCTGCTGGATCTTCTTGCAAGAGTTTAACCACCCCGTTCATATATAGAGAGAACAGCGTGGGAGCCATGACGCAACCCTGTTGGACTCCCCTGTTGACAAGGATCCTCTCTGTCAGTTGACCTTGTTCCCCCATCTTACTTGTGCGTAATTACCCTCATGGAGCTGAACCAGCACGCTGAGGATGAGGGGGTGGGATGCCCAAATCTCTAAGCGCATGCCACAGCTTGGTCCTGGGAATCAGGTTGAAGGCAGTCTTTAATTCAATAAACGTGAGATAAAGACTGCCCTTACTGATTACCACTACTTTCCAATAGATAAGAAGCAGCCTGAATACCTGATCAATCATTCCGGTGCTTGTCTGGAACCCAGCCTGATATTGGGAAAGGATGGCTTCATCTTCTGCCTATAATTGTATTCTCTGCAACAAAACTCTGCCAAAGACCTTCTGCAGTACATCTTTCTTATTGGTCTATAGTTTGAGGGGTCTTCTTTGATGCCCTTTTTATAGATGGGGACCACCTCAACGCCTTTCCAAGACCCCGGTGCTGGGGCTCCACTGGCTATGGAGTTGGCAAGAAGGAGGATGTAGCATGCCCAGTTTGGAATGTCTGCACGGAATAAATCACCAGGCAGACCATCTGGTCCCGCTGCTTTGGCGGGCACTATTTTCCCTAATGCAGCCTCAATCTCGGCCAGATCAAACACCTCACTGTCAACCTTGGGAAGGCCATAGGAATTGCATGGCTCTGCAAGTGATGTATCCTCAGGTGCAGAGTAAAGCTTCCAAAAGTGATCGTGCCATTCCTGGCCTGTGATAAAATTAGGAGGAGATCGTGTGCCTCTCTTATCTACCAAGGTCACTAGGGTCCAAAATAAGTTAGTATCCTTAGCTGTGCTTGCTTCCTTCAGTTGTTGCCGACGGGATTCCTCCCATGTATCTTTGCTTTGTGCAAGGCTGCTATATAACTCTTCCTTGCAGCTTTAATCTAGGGGCAGTTCTTATCTTTGATTGCTGCAGCTAAAAGCAATGGCTTACGCCTGCAATCTTTCGTGTAACACGAGTAGGGCCCTCTTGGAGGTAAGCTGGGCTTGGTGCTCGGATTGGGAGCCAATCCCCGTGAGACTTAGGCTACAACCTGAAGTTCTAATGTACTTGAAGCCAGGACTTGTCGTATACCGGTGATCTTAGATTCTTGCAGGGCTACCTTGCGCCATTTAAAGAATCTATTGCAATTTGAGGGACCAATCTCTCTGGTGATGGTTAAGGGCAAGGTGCTCTCAGATTGGTGAGAGGCTTCACTTAGAGGTTTCAAAATTGCTCAAAGTGGGTTATGGTCTCTGTCTGTGGAGGAGCCCAGGTTCATATCTACCAAATCTACCCAGAGCCTTACATCTAATCAGATATAGTCGATACGTGACGGGCAGCTAACTCTGTTATAAGTGTCTGCACCCTGTCTATTTGGTGGTGTTCTTACGTTGGCTGCCCTTTATTGAACTCTATGGTAAGGGCATTAAGTTAGAGCGCCAGCTGTGACCATCTTTTAACTCGTGGTAGGTTTAGTGGAGGGTCGGCCCATTTGTTATAATCGCCCTCGACTCCTAATAAGTCCTCTGTATCCAGGGGTTCAAAGGTGCAGTTAAAGTCTCCTGCCAGCACAACTCTAGAATGAGATGAACGGCTTGATAGGATATTCCTTCAACATACCTTCTAGATCCCTCGCTTTGCACTCCTTTAATTTAAGCTCCTCCTTAATCAAGCAGCGGCGGCCAGACATGGAATGGAGGTTGGGGGCGGGGGCAGGAAGGGGAAGGACGCAGACGGAATCAGGAATACATTTTTTTAAATAAAACCATACCATCTCTCCGCTACCGCGTCTCCACAGTCCTCTCTCGCTCAGCCTCAACAGGAAGCAAACCCAAGCTTTCAGTCTGCCAATCACAATGCTTTCTTAGCAGCTTTGTGATTGGTCTGAATGCTGTGTTTAGGGCTCAGACACTAACTGGGAGCCTGGGCTTGTTCTCCACCTAGACTGTAATGCAGCCTGCATGGAGAACATGTGAAGTGCGTAAGACTGTTTTGGGTGGCCCGAGAGGGTCGGCCAATCAGTCCCTGCGCACTTAGGAGGGTGCTAACACTCCTCCCCTGTCCCCCTCATGCAAAACTGCGGGTGGAAGTAGGAGAAAAAAAATTATAATGTGAGGTATTGTCATTTTATTTTCCCTTTCTTTCACTGCGAAAAAGCAGTGGGGGACGTTCCTCCACCTTAGCGGAGGAGCCGCCACTGTTATCAAGGCTAAACTTTAAAAAAGGGGGGGTGAATAAAGCAGAGTCACTGGGATTGCATTTTGATTGACTGCTGGTAGTCAGTGGAGAGAAGAGATGGATGGTGTGATAAAGACACTTGTGACGGCTACCTCTGGCAACCTTATTGGAGTAGTGTGCAATAGTCATTACAGGTGTTGTGTGCCACATAATTTCTCAATGCAAGTAAAATTAACATCTCGATTTAAAGAATTGAGGCATGGAGCCTTCTCCATAAGGTTTTTCTCTGTTGGCCTGTATTTGCAAACTTTATTTATATACCCATATAAACGTTAAACACTCGCTGAAGGGTTTACTTCTGTGAGAATAATTCACCAGTTGTTCACACTGTATCATATGTAAGAGCATACTAGAAATGTACCATTCTGTTGTAACTATACATTTAAAGATAGTTTCTTCTTGCTGTTACACGGTTGAAAGGTGTTATTTAGGAAAACTATCTCCGGATGAAGAATGTCTGGAGAAATCGGTTTAATTGTGTGTTACTTTGGTTTAGCTAAGTAGGAGAGGCACAGTTTAACAAATGACGCTAAAGAATGACGTGGCAACCCTTTACCGAAGTATACTTGCTCCTCCAATTACTAAAATCAACAACCCAGCATGCTGCACTCCGTGAAGCAGAAACGCATTAGCATGTATAGTATTCAGAAAGTATATTTGACATCCCCTGTGACTTTAGCGGTGCTGAATTTGTGCTGGATTGCTGCTCGGAGTAAATATAAAGAACTTCATGAATGCAAATCTCTTCGTGGGGAAATTCATAGAAACAATAAACAGCTCCGCTCCTCCAACGCAGTGAATCATTTTGTTTACATAGTTAGCCTTTCTTCATTTCAGCTCTGTCTCTTTTTAAATTGCCTTTTTGGTCGTGTTAGCTACCGAAATCCTTGCAAATCAAAAAAATAACATTAGCGAGGGTATTTTTTTGTTTTGTGTTTATATTCTTATTAAAAAACAAAGCTATAAAGTTATTCAGTATGAGGGCATTAGTAATCTGGACTGGGGCATTCTATTCTTTAAAAGATGTCCAGGTGCTCAGAGGCTAAGCTATTTTCGCTGCCACGTATTGCAAGTGGGCTATATGTTATTAAAATAATAAAAATGTTTGTCAGTGTTGTGGGGTTATTTTTATTGAGTTGTTCACTGCCTCAGGCTGACATATCAAAGTAGGTGTTGTTTTCTTTCTTGAAGGTAGTGTGGGCCTTATTTATGAAGGTCTTGTGCTGGCGGTGCGTCACTTTTAAAATGGGAAAAAGTGACGTACTAGTGCCGCAAGGCCTTCATAAATGATGCCCTATATGTTTATACATTTCTCTCGGAACTGGTGCAGTTAGGGGCAGTGCTTAATTTGTAAAAAAAAAATATATTTATAAGTTCCAGGGCCTTTCTTCGGAGACCACTGCAGCTTACAACACCTATTACCATACCAGATCTGCCAATGACAGTACCAACACAACAGCTAGCCACCACACTTCTACAAATGTGGCAATTTAGATGATTTGAGGCTACCCAAAGGTATAAAAATGGTGAAAGCACAAGATATTATTCATTTTAATGTATATTGATTGACTAAACAACTGTTGTGCTCGTTTCAGAATTCGACAAACAGCGCCACCATCTGGCAGGCTGTCATAAGAGCCAGTGCTGAGAATTAGGTGCTTGCGGCAAGCAACACAAACCACCGGCACAATTTAAACATTGGGAAGGGGAATTTGTTTTTTCTCTCACCACATGCTCACACCTTTCTGTCTTGCTCCAAGCCATCCTTATTTCTGTTCGCACAAGCAAGAATTGAGTGGGGATATGGCGAGACAAAAGTGTGTATCAGGAGTTTACCAGAAACAAATATTTGCACTTAAATACCGAACATTCCAGGATAATAATTGTGGTTAAGGTAAAATGGGTTTAAGATCAACGTAGTCAGGAGGAGGTAGTCACACTAATTTCTCAATACATACAAAAAACAAGTGTTGACAAATTGAATGATCTAGCCATGTCATTATGGTGTGATGGCTATTTATTTATTTATTTTGCAAGAGTATGTCACAAAAGTAAAAAAAGACATGCTGCCACCAAAACAAGTTGGTCAAATGATTGCAATAGCATAACAAATTCAAATTTAGAAAACATGACCATTGCATATAAGTTAAATACAACTGTACGGGTTATAATAAATTGATCACGGGATTTAAACAGAAAGTGAAATTTTAATACAATTAAAAAAAATTAGATTGGAAAGAAAAACATTGAAAAGCAAAAGTATTGGCCCAACAGCCATGACAATAAACTGCACTTCTTTCTAACCAAATGAACGCATATATTACATTGCCATCTCTTTGTAAGCAGGGGCCGAGAAAAAAGGGGGTCTCTAAACGCATTTTCCCAATGTCTGGTGCTTCTTTTTCCTGAAGCTGCCAGGTGTGCCAAATCCGGGGGGGGGGGGGGGGTTTAGAATAATGCCCATGCGACCACCACCTCCTTGGGGCAAACATAAGTAAACTGATGCGGGGACCCACACGGCATCCCCGCAGAACCAGAGACCGCCACTTCCCCAGGGCTATTTCTTACAGGTATTGCATGGGAGGCCCTTATGGCCTCCCCCGCAGCCCCAATGAGTGCCACCTCCCCTGATCTTTTTACTTTCCACTTTGGGACCTCAAGGACCCCCCCCCACGCCCCAGGAACCACCACCCTGGGGCCAAACTCCTTTTTAATTTTAGAAATGGGAAAGGGCCGTGTGGCCCCCATCCTGGGCGGTTCTCGGCCTCAAGGATAGCCACGTTCCTGGGCCAGGCCCTTAGTCAAGAAAGGAAGGGGGTTGTGTGGCCACCTCCTCCAGGACGCGACCCCCCTCCTGGAGCCATACCTGGCCCTGGGGACCACCACCCAGAGTGCTGGCTCCTGACATAGATACTTGCTATGGCTCGCAGGAGCTTTACAGCTCCCACAAAGTCATAGTAGACTGTGCTCCGCTTTGACCAACCGAGAGAATTTAGCCTTGAGACTTCCCTTGCAGTCCACTACGATCCTAAGTGTATGCCCTTGTGGAACCAGGCACCCACACTAGAGGCCAGGGCCGGGGGTTGGAGTCCCGAGGCCAAAATTGGCCAGGGAGGGCTCCTCTACCCTTATCTTTTATTTTTTTAAATGCAAAGGCTGGGCCCCCTGGGGATGGGGTCCCCAGGGTTCAAATCAGCCTGGGAGGGGAGCCCCCTTAGCTCCCCTGACTTTAATTATTAGTAATATATTTTTTTTTAAAGACGGACCATGGGACATGGGTTCCCCATGGCCAAAAGCCCCCTCTTCACAAAAAAATAAACACATCTAAAAAAAGAAAAAGGCCAGCAAGAAGCCTGAGGCCCCACCCCCTTGCTTCACCACTCTGTCAAAATGCCTTTGAGGCACTGCTGGTTTGGGGATTAACGTCCCCTTATATCCAGATGGTCCTTGGGGTCCATCAGTCTGTCCTGTAACCACCAGTAAGTCCCACACAGTGGGATTGCTGAGAGGGTTATTGAGGCCAGGCCCCTTTCTCCACCACTCTGCAAACACACACCCTGGCACACTGATGGGGATGTGTGATGTTACAACGCATGATTTTACCACGCATGCTGTTACAACGCAGGTTTTACTACGCATACCATTACAACGCATATCGCTTTGGGGTGTTGGATAGTGAATAGTTTAATTTATTATTCCAACTCCAGTCCCCGTGGACACTAGGGAAGGTGTTGGATATTAAATTAAATCTATTCCCTATCCTAGAGCGCCCCCCAGCGCAATGCGTTGTAATGGTTTTTGTTGTAAAACCTGCGTTGTAATAGCACTGCGTGGTAAAAGTTGCGTTGTAAAGGATGTTTCCCCACTTATGGTTAGAGGATGAAATACCCTTGGCTTCTTGGGGTCCTTGTGGCCAACAAGCCCCCCTGTTACCACCAGTAAGACCCACACTGTGGGATGGCTGAGAGGTCTTCGGAGGTCGCACCCCCTTTCTCCACCACTCTGTAAATGCACTTCCTGGTGCACTGCTGGTGGGGGGATAAAGTCGCAATGGCCTCAGAGGGTCCTTGAGGGTCAACTACCACTTCTGTTATCTCCTGCATGCTCCACAAAGTGCGATTGGTGTGAGGACTTTGGAGAGCACGTGCCCTTTCTCCACCACTCTGCAAACATGCCTCCTGCTACAATACTGGTTGGTAGACCTAGCCCTCTTGGATGATGAGGGACCCTGTGGGCCAAGAAGTCCTCTGGTTACCTCCTGTGAGTCCCTTACAGCAAGATTCCTGAGAGCTGGTCAGAGGCCCCACCCCCTTACTTCACCACTCTGCAAACACAGCTACTGGTAAAACAAATATAGAAATCCACTTAAAAATACAAAGGTTACAGGGATGTTGTAGTTAGGAAATAGAATTAAGAAAACCTCAGAAATTCACTGGAAAAAAAGGTTACAGGGACGATATAGTTAGGCTCAGATGACCCTCGTACAAAACCAGTGAGATTCAACAGTTATAGTTACCTGAGCTAACTATAACTTACACAGTAATATTTGAGGTTATAAGCGGGGCATTGCGGGACTGTAAATTATAGTTAGCTCTTGTAACTATAAGTGCTGACTTTCACTGGTTTTGTATGCTGGGAATCCCATCCTAACTATAACGTACCTTCAATCTTTGTTTTTTTCAGTGAATATGTGTATACAAATACATATATATACACATACATTTATATATAATTATATATCTATAGACATATATACACACACACGTATATATTTATATGTATATATATATATATATTCACTGAAAAAAAAAATGGTTTCAGGCACGTTATAGTTAGGAATTAGTATTTAAAAAACTTTAGAAAGTCACTAAAAAAAACATAGGTTTCAGGGACGTTATAGTTAGTTGATTATTTGACTCATAAAAACCCAGAAAAATTCACCTGTTATAGTTAGTTGAGCTAACTATAACTTGCGCGCCCGCAATGCACTGTTAATGATGTCACATATTACATCACTCATGACATGGTCAGTGATATCACTGATGACATCACTGATGACATCTCAAATGACATCACTGATGACATCATTCATGACTTCATCCAGTGAATGTGTGTTTCTGTAAGGGTTAAATATGTTTTATATATATATGCCAAGCTGTATTGAAGAATGAATGCATTTACAAGTGCCTAAAGGAATTATTTCGTATGTGCGTGACTGACTGTTTAAGTGAGTGATGGAACGTGTCTTACTGAATGCATGGGTCAGTGACTAAACTGTGTACAAGTCTGCATTAGTCTCTCCGTTGGTGTGTAAGCAACTGCATGGGTCACTGAATAGCCACATGCACTGAGTGTCTGTGTGGGTGGGTGCGTGGGGGGGTGTATGAGTCTATGCATAGATGTCTGAGTGGGTGATTCAGTGGTTGTATGGATTTAAAAAGTGCATCTGCAAAGGGTTGTATGGGTGGATTAGGGTGTCTATGGGTGTGTTGGTGAGTAAATACATGTCTCAGTGGTATATCTGTGAGTAACTCCATATGTTTTAAGGCAGTAGATGTGAGTGTTTGAGTATATTAATGACTATACATGAGAGTAAGTTATTTTAAGAGTGGGTGTTTAAATAAGTGTCTGCTTCTATCTGTGATTGTATAAGACAGTAAATATGTGTTAGAATCTGTATGTGGTATGTCTAAAAATAACGAAGTTGGGGTGTATAACTGTATACATGACTAAATGGGTATGTGATTGATTGTTTGCTTTACTGACTAGGTGTGTGAGTAACTCTATGGATGAGTGGCAGAGTGTGACTGCATGTATAGATGTATGAGTGCATATTATAGTCCTTTATTGATGAGTAACTACAAGTACAAGTGACTGGATGTGCGTGTAGACCTAGGAAATAATGAGTGCTATGTAGTATATGGCATTCTTCTGTGTATGGTTTCAAAAATAGTAGTCAGCATTTTAGAATGGGTGTATCAACGTTTATATTAGAGCATCAGTATGTGCATCAGATTGTCACATGCATGATGTCATCAGTGATGTCATTTGAGATGTCATCAGTGATGTCACTGACCATGTCATGAGTGATGTAATATGTGACATCATCACAGCAGTGCATTGCGGACGCGCAAGTTATAGTTAGCTCAACTAACTATAACAGGAGAATTTCTCTGGTTTTATCTGCGGCAAATGTTCAACTAACTATAACGTCCCTGAAACCTATGTTTTTTTTAGTGAATTTCTAAGGTTTGTTAAATGCTAATTCCTAACTATAACGTGCCTGAAACCTATGGTTTTTTCAATGAATTTCTAAGGTTTTTTAAATGTTAATTTCATATCTTAATGTTTCTAAAACCTATATTTTTTCAAATATTTTTATACTTCTTTTTTTTAACTTAAAAAAATTATGTAATGTTGTATATCTTCCCCAAAAATGTATATTTATTTGTTATTTTTTTTCGGAGAAAACTGCACTCCCATACCGGTAGTGTACTAAGCTCCATAACCACGCGAATCCTATCCGCCACATTGCTAAACTTGTAAAGGATGCGCATTTCGTATCCGACTACTTTGTGGCACTGCATCCTGCGTAACATCATATACGCAAGAAGTCACCCCAGCTGCTACTTTGGTATCCGACGAGTACACAGTACCAAGCCACGCCTTACAGCATGTACGTATTGGGTCGCGCCCGCTGCGCGTTGCGTATGTGACAAGAACACGGTGCCAGGCCCTGTGTTACCTCACAGACATATAGTGTCACGCCGGGTATGCCATTCCCTCGTTTTTTATTGTCTCAAAGGTGTATCTAAATAACTTTAAACAGTATATGAGAGCAAGCCATAGTCTAAAATATTTCAAACATTTATATATTTCTAACTGTATTAAACTTATAATATGATAAATATATTTTGTCGAAATCGCATTGGTGGGGCCTCCTTGCGCACTCGGTGCGTGCTTGCCATGTGACCTTAAAGAAAGCATTTGATTGCTTCATAACATTTCCCATTGTAACAGTTGGACAACCCCACCCATTTTACTCATTCTCTCTACAGTGTTTGATGAGAGACACCTCTTCTGCTTATAGAGCTTTTTGAAAAGTTTTTTTGCTCTGTACACATATCTTATACTACACACAACATGCAACAATCATCTTGATTAATATTCATGGTCTGTACATTAGCCTTCCACATGTGATCGCCATGCATCTCAAATGTTCCATCAAAAAACAAATATGTGTTACACGATGCCCCTGGTGTGTGTGTGCACATTATTGTGCTCGATTTCGGCCTGGGTATTCGGGGCTCTAAAAAGTATCAGGAGCCATGGGCAGAGTGCACATCCTAGATCACATGTGACAAACAGTAAACAGCAATGTGTAGATTTCTTTTGCTGTACGCTCTGTTGACAGGCTTTACCAATATACTGGTGTGTTATATGTGCAACTTTCATATTCACATTTGACATGTATTCCTTGACTGCAATGAGTGTTATCACTGTGTATGACGTAGCCTCACTGCTGATCCTTTCTCCATCCGACCACATTCACATGTGTACGCTTCGCGATAGCAACACTTTCAACAATACCGCACACCATTGACATGCGTGTCTGCGCATATCCACAACCTTGACAATGACATGTGATGTTCAGCATTCAATCTTTTCAAACACCATCTCATTAACGATAGTTGCCGCCCTTCCAACACATACTTCACTAATGTAAATTGCACACTCTGCGAAGTCAAAACTACAAAAGAAACACAAATTAGTACACTTCCTGGCCAGGCAGGAACTGAACAACGCCCAGGTCCCTGAAATAATTATTCACACCCCTACGCTGGCGTACGCAAGCCCAGCCCACTTTGCGCACGTATAAATAGGATAACCATGATGACACACGTCCCCCTTCTTCCACACTGCCTCAGGTGAAATGGACACATCTACCTCGCATATCACAATGCGCAATAAAAAAATGGATCCATGAGGTGTACACCATCCTGGCAATCAACACGGTCTCTAAATTGTGAGCCCTACTGCCCGTCGTCTACGAAAGGGATCCATGGGGTGTCCACCATTCTGAAATCATCACTCCAGCTGAACTGTGAGCACTGCTGCTCGTAGTGTTTGCTCACACAATAATGACAGCAGGTAAGCAGAGCGGCCTGGGTGCACAGGGCCTCCAATTGAGCTTGGTGCAGCGGGACGGGTGGGGTGCATCAGCCTGGCTGCACATGTGCGAACAAACAATGATGCAGTGCATAATGATGTGATCTCTGACCTGATTCAGACTCATCTCTGTCTCATTTTAAAGACCGGCTGGACCGTACTGCAGGCCTGAGCCAGCGGGCAGCGCTGCCCTACAGGCACCTGTTGAGCGTGATGCTATGGGAGGGGTATGGGTACATCACCCTGAATGCGCACGTGTGAAAAAGCGATGTTGCCATGCGTAATGATGTGATTTCTGACCTCATTCAGTCACATCTGTCTCATTTTAAAGACCTGCTGTACCATACTGTAGGCCTGAGCCAGCGGGCAGCGCTGCCCTACAGACACGTGGCGTTGGCTTTTAAGGCACTGCAGTGAGCTCGTTACTAAGTGTACTTGCACACAGCCTTCCACCACTGCGTTACACACGCACATTATGTGCTCTGTTCCTTTATATATGAACCTTCGTATAACGTTTTATTATTTAACCTTGTGAATTCTCGAGCACTCCAACTCCTCTTTGAACCACGATACCACCAACAGTTGGTAGATCATACTTCAAAAACGATGGATGCACTCAACTCTTGTTTCTATCAAGCTTGAAATAAACCTTCATTTACCTCCAGACGTTTCCACCATTACATTATTTCTCCCTTTTCAGACATTCAATTGATTATCTCAAGAAGGGCGGAGCGGGAGCTCACCCCACAATGATGCCCTGGGAATTCTGGCACCTTCCATCGTGGTATCAAGACACAGTCCCCGTCCGGCGACCTGGCCTCCTACCGTACAAACGTACCAAGACTCGGAGCTTGCACCAACACGTCGTGGGACACACCGGTGGGGCAGGTGAGCAGTGAAGCCTCAGTGTGCAGGACCTACTATTGACCACAGTGCAGGGGAAGTGGCTGTGATGCAGCACCCTGGGTGCACAGGTGCAGGCAAACTATTTTTCCGTAGCTAATAATGTAGGACCATATTATCAAAGAACGGCGATAACATTATTGTCCCTTTAGCAGCAGGAAACTGCCACTAAAACGGTGACAATGGGCTTGATAATATGCCCATGTGAATTTCCATACAAGCCAGGTTCACACCAGAACCTGGGCTTCTAAGGGAATTAACAAGGGCATAGTATCATACCCTTATCGCCGCTTTAGCTGCAGTTTCCTGCCGCTAAAGCGGCGATATTGTTATTATGGCCCCTAATCTCTGGCCTCATGTGTTTCACTTTAAGGACTTGCTGAACCACCCTCTTTCTCGCGGACCCCATTGTCCTAGACAAACAGCTAAAGGGAGGGTAAATACTAAGGCCTGGGTGCAGTAGGCTGACGCTCTGTCTCCTCTTCCCTCTCTTATTTTGACTTTCCCTCCCCTTCTCCCTTCCACCCACTCACCCTCCCTCCCATTCTCACTATCATCCTTTCATTTGGACTACCTTTCTTTACCTCTTCCACATAGCACACATACTTATGTTTCATTTTTGTCTTTTTTGTCTTGCAGGTTTCCTACGCTACTTCCACTGGAGTCGAACCCACGTTTTATATATTATACTGTTTGTTCTATTAAACTTACATTTCTATTTATTTGTGTTTTAATAAAGGTTACTTTTTTTCAAATAGTATATAGGTCTTCTTTTTCTGACAACACCGGTCTATTATTTATTGTGAAAATCATCTGTTTATAGGAGATTATGCGGGCAAACCTTTCTAATATTACAGTGCACCCACCAAACATAATCTAACTGACTATTACACAAATGAAGCCTGGGTAATTCTACAACTGCAAGAGTTCTATGAGTGTATTACTTTATAACACCATGAGTACTCCCTGTGTGATTACAGAACCAATAAGGCACTGCCTAGGACCACTGAGGCTTCAGGGACTGCCGAGGCCCACCCTGCATATTTAAATAAATCCCTGGAGTGTGGCAATCCCTGGAGTTCAGTTGGCCTCGAACCCCCCGAACAATTAGTAAACAATACCCGCGAAGGTGGCGGTCCCCTAGGCTGCAAAACGTCTCTGTGCCCTTCCGCGCCTAATTTACATGTGACATTAAGATCCCCAGTCCTACAGAGACCCCACAATATAATAATTGGATTGGCCACAGAACATTACCCACCAGGGGCCTCATTTAAATGAACGGGTGAGACCCAGCTTTTTTCTTGTTGTTTCTTTTTTCTCTATATTTGTACCATCCACATCCCCTCTATTAAAACGATACGAGGTTTTTCTCCTCTCGCTTCAAGTAGTCAAACAAGGATTTGCTATCACAGGGTGGAAGCCATTTACCAGCCCTCTAATAGCAAACACAAATGTCCCTGGAATGCACACCAGGAGACATTGTATGAGCTGCACCTGAGAGGTCGCCCTCCCTAGGACCATGATGCATTTGTTAGTATGAACGCATATTAACACTACTTACACACGTGTAGTACAGCGACCAGAATGTAGTGAAGAAGCAGAGGAAGCTCAAAATCAAAAAATATAAATCCTACCAGAAGTCGGATGACATAGTTCAATGAGCCGATGACCCTGGCATGAGTAGAAACAGCTACACGAAGAAAACGTATCTTCAGCACAACGCAAGCAATTTTGGAATATTGGTGAATGGTGCCTTCTTTTTACCTTCTTCCACTCATTGCCAAATTTATGTAGTGAAGAGGCAGACAGCTGTGGATCCAATAAGTGGATTTATTACAGGAAAATAAGACAACTGAAATGGCCACCAACAGGAGCAGACAGCAAAGCAACCGTCTTCTCCAGCACCGTGTACAAACTCCGCAAGGTTCCCCTCATGAAACCCCTACATTCTAACATTACATACTTAGATTCTAGTAGAATTACATACTAACATTCTACTATGACTTACATTTGAATACTACACAGAGCACATGACTTTACAACAATGAGCTCATGATTTCATCCACGAGTCTTGAGACCGGTAGGGGTAAGTAGTTCGCTTTCCACTCCCTATATTGTATAAACGCAAACTAACACTACTTCCAGACGACCAGAGCACATCACTTTACAGCAATAAACTCACAATTTAGGCTCACGTTTTAATCCCCGAGTCCTCACACCAGTAGGGGTGAGTAGTTTGCTTCCCACTCCCTATATACTATAAACGCATACTAACTCTACTGACACACGTATACTACAGCGGCTATTATCCTACAGCATCCAGAGCCCATCACTTTAAAGGAATCAGTTTGGTTTGATCCCTGAGTCTTCACACCGATAGGCGTGAGTACTTCGCTCCCACTTCCGATATAGTATAAACGCATGGTACCGGTCAGTAGTTCGCTTCCCACTCCCTGTATGGTATAAACACCTACTAACACTACATGCACACGTATACTACAGCGCCCAGAATCCATCCCTTTACAGCAATCACCTCGGTTTCATCCCCAAGTCTTCACACCTGTAGGCGTAAGTACTTCACTTCCCGCTTCCGGTATACTACAAAAGCACATTATCGGTCAGTAGTTCGCTTCCCACTTCCGGTATGGTATAAACACCTACTTACACTACTTGCATATGTATGCTACAAACACCAGACCACACCACTTTACAGCAATGACCTCACGGTTTAGGCTCTCGGTTTCATACCCGAGTGTAGCACCATTTCAAATCAGCACCATGTCACTCTGAGCAACATAGCACTTACAGACCGGTAACAGTGACTACTTCGCTTTGCACTCCCCCACAAAGCTTACAGTGCTCCTACCCTCCTTCTCCACTTTTTCCGCCCTTTTTTCCCCTTACTCGCTTAAACGGAATCCCAAAATGGGGGGCAACACTTCCTAGTTTCAACAGCATCGCAGCCAATAAGCAGCAAGCTCCTGCTCGTAACGCCTCAGCCAATCAGATGGCAGAATTCCCAAATATCGATATTTCTCAAAAACTACTGTACAGATTTACACCAAATAAACAAAAGCTTGCTTTCTACAACAAAACCCTTCTCCCTACCAAATTTGGGGTAATTCCGTTCACCCGTTCAACCTGTAGCCTTGTCTCAACTTTCCTGTGGAAATTAACATGGAGAAAACATGTTTTGGGACCCCCTTTATCACGGCCCCCCACTTGAGGAATCACCCCCAAACTTTTAACATAGGAGCTGATATGAAAAAATAATCAGTTTTTAAAATTTCATGAAGATTCATCGAATGACCCTAAAGTTATAAGCAAAACAAAAAATGCTCTTCCTATGGAAACTTGGTCCTAACTCTATAACTACCTACTGGCAGCCGCCAGTAGGCAATAAAGAACAAATTAGAATAGATCCTTGATTCTTTTAGCTTTCAAAACTTCTCTCTATGACTGTCTTTCTAGTTTTCCATATAAACAATTTTATTAATATTCAAGTACACATAATAGTCAGAAATGCAATGTATTCTATGAACACACTTTCTAGAACATTCTACAACACGTGGAGGTTAAAAGTTCATAATTTTTTTTCAACTAATGGTAAATTTTTGAAACATTTTCTCGGACATTTAACAGCACGTGCAGGTTAAAAGTTCACAATTGTTTTACGTTTGTCCACTGCATTCCAAATGCAAGTAGCAGGCGTGGTTGAGTTGATCAAAATGTATCCTATAATATGTATACTACGTTCAAACTGCTTTTTCTTAACCAATCACAAAGATGCTTTTCCACAAAACGAATGTGCACCCTACTTTTACAAAACAATGCTTTTCATCTCCCAATCAGATACGGATTAAATATGTGAAAATAAACTAGCTCTCCATCTTTAAACATATCTCTTATTCTATGAAGGAACTGCATGAGCTACATACATCTTTCCACACCTTCCAGCCATACCTTCAAGATGCTAGTGTGGATCATAGGACATAGCTATGTTTTCTGGTGCAAGAGGTATGCAGAACGGAGATGTATTGACTTAGACCTCGGTTTACAAAATGTGGACATTAAATGGTTTGGACAGAGAGGATTGAAGTGGTACCAATAGTTGCCTTTAGTTAAAACCTGTGTGCATCTCCAACGGGAAACGTCCTTTACAACGCAACTTTTACCGCGCAGTGCCTTTACGACGCAACTTTTACAATGCAAACCATTACTACGCATTGCGCTGGGGGGCGCTCCAGGATAGGGAATAGGTTTAATGTATTATCCAACACCTTCCCTACTATCCACGGGGACTGGAGTTGGAATAGTAAATTAAACTTTTCACTATCCAGCGCCCCAAAGCACTATGCGTTGTAATGGTATGCGTTATAAAACTTGCGATGTAAAAGCATGCGTGGTAAAAGCATGCGTTGTAATGTCGTACATCCATCTCCAACTGTCTGACCTCGTGACTGTGCACTGTGGTGGAAACGACCTGGGCACATTGACTGGGATAGGTTTGGAAATGCTTATGAAGGACACCTTTGAACAATTGATGTTACTTTTGCCTCAAACTCTCTTTGTATATTCCAATATATGCCAAAGACAGAAGTGGAAGTGGTACAAACAATTTTGTCCTCAGATTGAAAAATCTTGGAAGAAAGTCAACAAAACTGTGTCTGCTTACCTCAGAGACCACAAAATGGGCTCCATCTACAACAACAACATACGTTTTGATATGGCGGATATCTACAGAAGTGATTGAGTGCACTTCAAAGATCAGGGAAACCGAGTTTTCCTGAATAACTTGAAGCTGTGCATCCGCACTTATATGTAGCTTAAACTAATAAACACAAGGACTCTTTTGAGAGCCACCTTATAACTTACAACTTAGGCCCGCTATTTTAGGGCCAGATAACGGCAACTTCAGCACCCTCGCCATAATGTATTCTCCACACAGCTGTGGCGAAGCTGCCAGACCATCTCACTTTGCAGCGCAGACCTCTCGCTTTGATCCCTGGCTCTTCTCACCCATAGGCGTGAATAGTTTGTACTTTACAAATACCGTATTGATTTACCTTCGCACTCCCTCTACAACACCACCTAAGCACCATATACAAGTTGAACACGTGTGGCACAGTGCCCAGAGCACTTGACTTCACAGCATAGCACACACAGTTTAGGCTCAGGGTTTCATTCCTTAGTCCAGCAGCAGCTCAATTTGGCAGGGTATGCCCAGACATGGGTCCCTTGCTCAATTTGCCACTGGATTCAAGATAGCCTGGCTGGGAAGGTTATGAACCCGAAACCGGTCCCAGGATGCTTGTTTCAGGTCCAGGGAAGACATGGCTTGGCAGTTTGGGCTGGACTTTTCCCATGAGGCACAGGGTCAGACTGATTTGCATATGGCCATGTCTGAACTGGGGTTGTGGAGTGAGCTAAAGAATGATGATGGATTAAACCCAGATCAGTTGACTGGGGGTGAGTGTTTGATTTGCTCACGCGCTCCGTCCATCACCCCCTTTGGTATCGCTCAATTAAACAGCATGACACTCTACGCAATACCTCACTTAATTTCCGTACCCGGCACTTTCAGACCGGTAGGGGTCAGTAGTTCAAAGGCTTTACCCTGAGTCCATCAACAGCTCAGCTTACGCCCCCAGCGCCATCAGACCCGTAGGAGTGAGTAGTTAGCACTTTACAAATACTGACTTAAATTGATACACGTAAATTTACCTTCACACTCCCTCTATAATACCCCCTAAGCACCATACACAAGCTACAATGTTCGAAACAAAAGTTCATCCAAGTAGCTATAACTACATGTTCATACTACTTGGACAGGTATGGCACAGCGCCTGGAGTACATGACTTCACATCATAGCACACACAGTTTAGGCTCACGCTATCATCCCCGAGTCTGGCAGCAGCTCAGCTTAGCACCATGAGACTCTAGACAATACCTCACACATTTTCCGTAACCCAGGACTTTCAGACCAGAACGGGTCAGTAGTTCATCCTAGTAGGTATAAACACATGCTGACACTACTTCCACAGGTTTAGTGCAGCGGCCACGGCTCATGACTTCACAGCATAAGACACACAATTTGAGCTCACGCTTTAATCCCCGAGTCCCGCACCAGCTCACCTTAGCAGCAACAGACTCTAGGTAATACCTCACTTAATTTCCGTAACCCACCACTTTCACTCTGATAGGGGTGAATACTTCGCTTCGTACCCCCTCTACCCCACAGAGGTTACAGCGCTCCTACCCTCCTATTTCCCACTTTTTTCCCCTTACTCGCTTCAATAGAATCACAAAATGGCGGCCAACACTTCCCAGTTGTAACCGCTTGCACCGCTCACAGCCAATAAGCAGCAAGCTCGTGCTCATAACGCCTCAGCAAATCAGATGGCAGAATTCCCAAATATCGATCTCTGTAACTTTAGATATTTCTCAAAAACTACTGAACTGATTTACAACAAATAAACAAAAGCGTGCTTTCTAGACCAAGACCCTTCTCCCAGCCAGATTTAGGGTAATTCAGTTCACCCGTTCGACCTGTAGCCTTGTCTAAAGTTTCCTATGGAAATTAATATGGAGAAAACACATTTTGGGACCCCCCTTTTCTCTCAGCCCCCCTTGACGAATCACCCCCAAACTTCTAACATAGGAGCTGAAATCAACAAATAATTCGTTTTGAAAATAACGCGATGATTCGTCAATCGGTGCCAAAGTTATTGGGAGTAGAATGTTGCAATTTTCCTTTGGTAACTAGGTCCTAACTATAAAAACCTACTGGCAACCACCAGTAGGTAATGTATATATATTTATTAACTGGAAAGGGACTGAGGTTGAGGCAAAAGCTTTTGTTGACCTCATTAATGTGAATGAGCTCAACTTGAAATTCACATCTCATATTGATTCCCTTTCCACTACCTTTTTGGATATTAAGGTTGAAGTACACAATGAGGAAATTGAAACTAGTCTATATAGAAAACCAACAGCGGGCAATACACTTTTGCATGCCTCTACCTTTCACCCACATCACACAATTGCTAGTTTGCCGTATGGGGAGTTCTTAAGAATTCGCAGGGCGTGTAGCTCGGAGATGGCTTTGAAGGAGGCACAGGCCACTGCCAAAAATAGATTGTTAGAGAGGGGTTATAATTCTCACAAACTGGACCTTGCAATTAAAAAGGCTAACAAAAAAGGCAGGTCTGAGCTGATACAAGAAACATCTAAAAATGTGGCTGGCACCCGCACATTGACTGTCAACACAGAAGTTCATGAAAGACCATCTGTGAATTCTTGTAGATTTATTTCTACATACAGTAGACAGTCACAGACTATCAGGAAAATTATCAACACCCAATGGCCAATAGTTTTAACTGATGTTGTTCTACAAGGAGTTTTACCTAATAAACCAAATCTTACTTACCATAAGGCACACTCCATGTGAAGTGATCTAGTGAAAACTAGCCCCAAGCTCTATAACAAAAACAATTGGCTTTTCCCTAGAAAGGCTTTTTCAGATGCAGTACATGTCGGGCCTGCAAGTTTGGAGTGAACACCAATGCCCATTTTAATGCTTTTTCAGAGGTTCCGATTAAAATCGGTGGGCATTATACTTGCAGACGGACTATGCTGTTTATGATTTGAGATGCATTTGTGGACTGCAGTATGTGGGAAGCAGAAAGCTTCAAGTACATGCTCGAATTCTACAACATCTGAGGGCCACTGTTAATTCAGATCCATCTTACCCTGTTGCCAGACATGTCAAAGCAGAACATAGTAACAATCTTAATGTTCTACAGTATTTTGTCATTGACAGTGTCCCACAAAATAAAAGAGGTGGCAATAGGGAGAGGACCCTCAGACAACTTGAAA
Organism: Lissotriton helveticus; assembly: GCF_964261635.1. Lineage (NCBI taxonomy): Eukaryota > Metazoa > Chordata > Amphibia > Caudata > Salamandridae > Lissotriton > Lissotriton helveticus. The sequence continues at coordinate 147,637,283 of NC_136072.1, read as the reverse complement.
CTAAATATAATATTGAGCTCGATACAAAAAATCCAAGGTGGCTCAATATTTGTGAGGATTTGCACTACTACCTCTAGACCTTCAGGCTGATTATGTATAGAAAACAGGAATTGCTTTATGGTATAGTGGTTTTAAGGTTTTTATCTGGTTTATAATGTCATTAAATTATGTTCTTAATGGTTTTTACATGAATTGTTTTTAGGTCTTTTCTGGTGCCTAGTTAATATGAATTTATATTTTTTATGAATGAGTGGTTTCATGCTATTTATTGGTGCACTTGCACGGATCTATTGACTTTTTTTGTATTGACAGTTACTATCTACATATTTAATGGGGGGTGAGTATTGGTCTAAACTTGGATTGAATATCTGCAATTTGTCTATGGAGTACCTTCCCTATAGCTCAAATATTTTGGGAAAAAAAGAAAAAATGAAGTTTATAGTCTGTTGTCAACAACCGATAAAATTGAAGCTAGCTGATTTTTCAAATCAGGTTAAAATATTTATATTTGAAATTGCTTACGAGGCATTCTCTCCTCCCAACACCTCAATTTGTGTACATAGATCCCGGACAGGATCTCAAGTAAACCTAAGAGAATTTATTGTAAATATTGTATATAGATATTGTTCTATTTATCAGCACTTTAGCAAATGCACTTTTTTGGATGTCTTCCTTAGCAGCTGGGTGATCAGTATTTGGAAAAAATTGTTGGGTATAGAATTAATGGGGCAATGGTTGTTTTGAGACAATATGCAACAGAAAAGAACACATGTGTTGACTAATTTAATTGCAAGGAGAAAAAGTGAACCTGTATTATGCAGTGATTATTATCCTTGTATTATATCTATATATTTTTGCAGTTTATTTTCTACAAGAAATGTTGCTGTTGTGCTTTTATACGAAAGAAATTCATGTATTTGTACAGTTAATAATTGCCAAACCATGCGATGTCGAATATTTGATTAATTATTCCGATCAATTATTTTTCTGGAATTATGTACTTTAAAAATATGTAATTGTGATTACCATTGAAAGCTTATGCATGGTTTATAGAGTCTTTCTACTATGTCTATTCAAAATGTCAGGTGACGTCCAAACACATGATTGGTTCTGGGTGTTTTAAAATTGTTGGGGCACATTTCACTTCTGTCCTGTGAGCAAGGCGACCGAGTTCGCCGAAACGCGTCTGGTTATCGCACTTTGCAGTTCACTCTGAAAATTTTAAATAAAGAAATACCTGCTACTGAAGAGGAAAGAAAGTGTCAGTTTCTCAGTTTTTTGCTACAAGCATCTGGGAGTTGTTAACAGGATATATATATATATCCGCACATGCAAACATATTGATATATATCCACACATATATAAATAAACACATACATACACACACATACACATATGTATATATAAACACATTTGTATTTACTTTTAGCATTATTACATGAGGCTGGCAAAACAAGAGACCAAAAAAAGGTAAGACCAAACCAATTTGCAACAACAAGGACTTTTGATGGGGCCCGCGTCCCAAGTTCGCCAAAGCACACAAAGTGATTTCTAGAGAACATATCTTTTGATTTGAAGTGTGACTTATTCCAAACTGTTTTACGATTGGTTGTCAAAGCTTTCATAATTTGTAAGCACCTGGAAGAGTGCATTGAATTCTGCATGTCACCTTACTTCTGAAGACTTGATGCAGATAAAACAGGCCTTTTGTGAGGCCTGGAGATACTATGGAATTGGAAAGACACTGTGTGTGCAACTGAAAAGAGACAAGGGTCTTTCTCCAAGAACAATAATTTGGAGAACATTTTCTGAAACAGGAAAACAACAACGCTCAACACCACTTTGAGAAAGTGCCTCTTTTTGCAAGGTCACCCGCATTCATTTATGGACTGATCCTGCTAGTTCTTGATCTCTTTAGAGTGGGTCACTGCTATAGAGTCCCTAATGTATGTACTCGGACCCCTACAATATATTAAAATTAGCTAACTCCTAAAATATTTAATTTCCCGGAAAGGCCATTGTATATAGTGTAGGAAATAGATCAACGACATTGAAAAGTTACATGTAATCTGTATACAACAGCAAATATTGTGCCATCCACTATGCTGACACAGGAAACATATGTAGGCTGACTCCTGCAGTGTTTAAACCCGGATTTGAACCTGTCAATTTAACCCTTGAGTAATTAAAAGTAATTTAGGGCATATATCTTACCACAGGAACAACAAACTAAGGGGATATCTACAAGGAAGAGGTGGAGAGAGGCGTTAGTTAGCCTTCCTGGCTTAACTCCTCTCCCTGGCACTTCTGATATGCAAGGCTGCACCATATTTACAACGATATGGTACAGCCTTGCGTTTCTTCCTGCAATGGTGATACACTTAGCAGTGTAGCACCAAAGGACATGGACTGCATCTATTCTCCCTCAGTGGAACCCAATAGTCAGTTTTATGGTAGGAGGTAACTGTCTCTGTCAATGCATTGGGGCAGCAGATATAACCCTTGGGGACTTTAAGAAAAAAATTCAAGAGGAGAGAAGGTGGGTGAATGGGAAGTTCTCTCGGATTCAACTGGCTCAAGTTCTCCATGGAAAACTAACTGGAACCCATCTCCTTCTCTCCTCCCTTGACAAGGACGTCCTATCCACAATGCACCCTAGCAGGTATATTGGCTGCCACTTCAGGATAACACTAATATGATGCCCGGCAATATCATTAGCCACCCACACCCCTTACTTTCCAGAGCTAGCACTAGCAAGGTTTCAATGTCCATATATGACTAGATAAGCCACTTCTATTTTTTGGTTTGAATTATGAACTTGAGTTGCTGCATTTATATAGAGTTACATAAGACAATAAATGTAGCTTTTAGGTACAAAAACTGTTACTGGCCTTCTTAGTTAAGTATTGACCTTGAAAACCTAGCAACCATCTCTGTCTCAATAAAAGCAAACCTACAAGCACTCATCCATATCTGTCCTACACTCATACATACACTTATACCCCCCTAAACACCTTGAAACACAAGCCCTAAAATGTATACATGTTATATGAATGTTTATTCAATCACTCTTCATAGAGCTGGATTGATTCTCCAGCTGTAGCAGAAGTATGTTCAAATGTAGCAGGGAAGTACACAGTTTGTGTCTTATCTCACAAACCACCTACACAGATAGGTATGTCCCTTTGTCCCTATGCTAACAAGCTTCCATATGCTAACAATATTACTAACATATAGATGATTGTTCTCATTTTTTTATCTCAATTAGAAATGTCAATTTTTATTTTGCCATGTCTTTTAACTGCAGCTAAATCTCTCCTTCTCATGAATACTGGTCCCTTAATCTATAGTCTATAATGTATTTTGTAAGTTTAACGCCATATATTGTTGTGTTATCCACCATCTGCCACAACGTCGACTTCTGCTCCAATTGCTGTGTGGTGCCGGAACTGGCACCACACAGCATTCAGGTGGTACACAAAGGTAAATTCAATCTCTGCTTTTTCCCCTAGGAGCTAGTGTATTTAGTTATTCCTGACAGGGCACGTGTATGTCTATTCTCACACATCCCTGTTGGGACCATGCTGAATATGCCAACCTTTTCTTTCACATCTTACAGCTCCTGGTGTCAATCTTCAAAATATCCTAAACTCGGACATTAGGGGACTTCCTGGTAGCAGACATTCTGACTCCTACCGTCTGTCTGTCAGGTAAATCTGGTAACCTTTGGTTCTATCTTTTATATATCATAATTTATAGCTTCCAAAAATCTTTTTTTCTGTTTTGTTAGTATAATAAATGTTGAAAGATGTATTTCATGGTAGACAATAAGCTCCTGTATGTCTCTCTAAAGTACCTGCATTTTTGGTTATAATGATTTCTATAGACTGACAATATCAATTGAACATACATTGTATCTCTGTTGCTTCTGGATATGGGCATACTTTGGAAAAGCCATCCACAAGAACCCAGGTTCAGCAACTAACGTCACACGGGATCACCAAAACAGTCATCTCTGTGGCTGTAGCCGGCGAGTTTACAATGTGGAGATATAATAATTTCATCTGTGGCTCAGCCTTTAATAGCAGATGATGTCTAAGGCTTGCATTGTACTGATTTTATACTTTATTAGTAGAATAATATTTATTACAGTACTGTATTCAGAATGTGGCACAAATGTTGATGTCATTTACTTCACCTCTTGAAATGTTCTTTTTTCAGGTACTGGGGAGATTGAGTCAGTCAATGATGCTGATCTTTCTACAAGTGGATAATGGCTGAAAGCAATCTTAGTAGAGAATCCGATTTGACTCCAAGGACCAATATCCACAGTCCACTCTGCTCACCAAGCGGAGGAGGACAAGGAGTTGGTCAAGTAGGCATAGGAGGAGGACTTGGAAGAAGAGCTCCCACAAATGAAACCTTTAAAAAAGACCACTTCACGCCCTGGCACCAGTTCCCCCTAGAACCTTTCTGAGGATTGACGTTACCCAGCCATTAGCCAAATACTCAGATGCTATGTTTGCTTTTGCAGCAGTCACCTACACAAAACTCTCGCATCACAGATCTTCCTTTAAATTATCTTATACGCTCTTCCATGAAGGAGCATCTCTTATCTTTTCTCAATCATTTAAGGGAGATTGCACCACTGGTGAGGAGAAAGCATCCACCATTCATAAATCTCCTTTCCACAGCCTTCTAGGTGCCACCTCTCTCAAAGTTGGTCAACTTGATGACAATGTGAGAGAGCCAAACATGCAGGGAGGAGCTGGCATGGACTAGTGCTAGATCAGTTTTACCAGCAACAGAGTGATGTGCATCACAGTATTTGGTGTTGCTCTGTGTGAGACTGCAGACTAACTTAAAGAACTCCATCAGAAGATTGACAGGCAGAAATGTGCCTTGGGTAATGTTGCAAACATTTTATGAAAACATGACCATGATGAACCAAAAACAACTAAGGACGTTTAGGGAATAGAATGCAAGACTCCATCACTTTGCCATGAAGATGATAGAGCTGATCAGCCAAAAAATACCAATTTTCATCTTCATGGCAAATGCATGGAAGTGATTATACGCAGACACCTGAACCACCACCACCAACAACAACTCTTGCAAATGCACCCCTTCCACCAGCTCTACCACCTGACAACTGCATAATGCCCAAGAACACAAGGGTAATCTCAAACATTAGCATCAGTAGCATTGTTTAGGCACAGCAGAATAACCCCGTAGTTAGTGTGTTTACTCTGTATCTTGAACGCATTCAATGTTACAATTTTTTGCTTGGTAAAAATATGAACATGTTTTTCAACACAAACCTGTGTCAACTTTTCATTTCTGTTGAATCTTTTATGTTGCATTTACCACATATGATATTGGTATGTATGTTATCTTGTTTGTTCATTTTCATAGTGTAAGATATTTGAAATTGCATTGTGATAGTGAGAGCATCATTTACGTAACCAAAGATTTCCTTTGCCTCAGTTACGCTGCATCATACAGTATGATTTATAGATGCGAGGAAGATATTTATTTTCTTTCAATTAGAAATATTTATATATGTAGCTCATAAACCACAGAAAACATATATCTTAGTGTAAAGAAAACTGCCTTTGGGAAGAGGCCAAAAGGAGCAAAAATGTATTCTTGACTCAGAAGGGTGACAATCATTGATAAAAACCTTACTCACAACTTCTTGTACACCTGCTTGTCCGGTGTCACGGGATCCGAGCAGCTATTGCACCGAACAATGATCAATGTACCTGCCAACATGCACCACATACAAAGTCCTGGTTCAGCAACCGAGTTCAAGCTGGAAATGAAGGGCATCATCGTGCCTGTCATGCCACACAATGTTACTGGCAACATTGATTTTCTACTTCTATGTGTGGCACATTGCCATTCTTTAATGATTGTTTATGTTTATGTGCAGGAAGGTGTCCCTTCCTGCACATAAACAAATAATAATGGCCTTTTGCTCTTTCTTATTGCGCTGGATATGTGACACAGCTACATCACCGGTACCCAGGTTACACCACTTTCCGTCCCGAAGAAGACCCGCAGACCAAGGTCCCAATTACCCTTGAGCCCATAAGGGTCGAAACGTCGACGCCATTTTCACCTTGTGCCTGGACCATCCATTGTTCATTCTACTTACCAACTTGTGTCTTAGGAATTAAGTTCTAGTTTTTACAACTGTAAATCAATGAGATTGAATTGATATTACAATTACTTGTGACCAGTCTTTCATAAGCCATTGAAACACTTACTCTATGTCACCAATTTGATGTTTTCACTTCACCCTTTCTTAACACCCAAGCACGCTCCCTTCTTGCAAGTTCTTGGACACACTACATTACTTTGTACCGATATTTGTTAAAAATTCAGAAAGTAAAACATACAACTGAGGTAATACGATGGAGTGACTTATTAAACTCCATCTCCAAAAACTTGTTATGTCCTTTTTTGGTCGGTTGTTGCATAATCTAATACTAGGTGGTGGATTGATACGGCATGAGCCTATTGTCTAAAGGTTCCAAAAATGTAAATAATGATTGCAAGTATATATTTATTTCATGTATGATCGTTAGTATTGGACCAATTGTTTTTGATGCCATATAGAACCCAGGTCCATGACCAGATAATGGGTCATCCCATTTTTGATAATGACTTTGTACATATGGTGCAGGGCATTGCACCACTAAATCATTGATAAAAGTGGCATTCCAGTGGCACAATCCCCTTGTGAATATGCCCCAAACACTCTCCGCTGGCTACTAAGGACTTTCCATGTTCTGGCACCCGCCATTTGCCACCTCCACCGCTCCCCTTAGATGCCAGTTGCGTCTGTCAAAGCATGTAATGCACAATTCAGGTGGAAAAAACACGTAACCTGTAATCAGGCCCTAGTTGTACCTACTAATCTCTCTCATAGTCAGTGAACAGATTTGGAAAATTGCACCTTTGGCACGAAAAGTCACCAAAAGTCACCTTAGAGTCCATTTTAAATCATAAGCGCTCATATGATCAACCTTACCTCTAGCACTCTGAAAATCTAAAGGTGTACGCATGCCCTTTCGATATCTGCATAAAAACTAAAAAAAATCTTTAGGGAAACGAATGCGCATCACCACTGGGAATCAGCCACGCCAAGCATCAGTTAAAGCCAAAATAGCAGTATCTGATGTGCTTGCAGATATAGTGATGCCCTGTTAATAAGAATGCAAACTATCTTTACTCCCATTTGGATTCCAAAGGATCAAACTTTGAAAAAAGACAAGCTGTGTTATATATCCACTTTTAATCAGATGCATAAATTTGCTAAATAATTCCATTAGAATCTTCAAGTAGGCTGCAGGCTCATTAGGTTTGTTTACTGGTCGCCTAGCTAATTTTGCAAAGTCAATAGATATTTAAAACATCATCAATTCAGATGCATGATCTAAAAAATAAATATTAAGCAAAATAAATAGCCTGATATGCAAGGTTGATGATATCAAATTTTGATTGGTGACAAAAAACGATGACTGTAGTCATTTGTAATAACCCCACTGCCGGATGCCCAAACTACTGGTGTATTCAATATGGGATGTTAGGAGCAGTTAACATATGGAAACACGTGTATTATTTTAGATGCATCATTTGTAACCCTTAAAAAAAATATGCAAGTAGTAACTTGTGCTATGACATTGTGAAAAACACCAAATCTTTTGCGTGAAGGGAAATATTAAAATGTATATAGATGACAGCGTCGCAGGTACAGAGATATCAATCCATTAAAGAACTTGCAAGGAAAAAGACAATCAACAAGTATTGTTGTTATAGTTAACTTGCCTTTAATATTGACAATCATAAATACCAAAACGTACATACGAATTACCAGGTTATTACACTTATGCCACAATAGGACACATGATAGTGCATGTTGCCAAACTTAGAGTCCTGCATCACTTTTGCACCACGTAAAGTGGTACATGCATGGCGCAGGGCTCTCATAAAGATTTATGAAGCCACCGAAAGCCACCCTGCGTGGCTTTGAGTGGCTTCATAAACGATGAGTAAGGCGACTCAGTGCAAATCGCTGCGTCGCCTTATCCTGTGCCTGGGATGCATTCCATGGGCTTTGCGATGGGTTTACCCAAGCAATACCCATGGAATTTGATGCTGCCCCAGATTTACAATGTGATGTAAACCTGGGGAAGTGTAAAATCTGTACGCCTCCTGGAGTGAGGCGTAATGAGGAGAAATATATTTATTTCTCCTCGTTTTTTCCTCTTTCCATGTGTGCTGCATTCTGCCGCATTTCTGCCCTTTCCCCCTGTGCTGGCTCATAATGGGCTGCCTAGCGGCAACATGGGTACCCTTGCACAATGGTGCAAGGGTGCCTGCGTTTTATGCAGGATTGTTTTTGTGCAGGAAGGGGCACCTTAATGCACAAAAATAATCTTTAGAGGCAAACACGTCTATGTGTGTTGCAGAATGCAACATACATAGAAAGAGAAGTAACAAGTAGAAATAAAAATATGTCTCCTCGTTACACCCCTCCTGGGGAGATGTATCTTTTTGATGCATTCACAGGTTTACCAGTTTGGATAAATCTGGGAATGAATACAAAAAAATGGACGCTGAAGTCAGAAGGAACAGGGCTGTTGGTGTATGGATTTTGTTCAGCGGTAGGTAAGATTGTCTGGCAAAATGAGTAGCACCCCTAATAAAATGTCACCTGTGGAAAATAGTCACCCTATTTTTGCACATTTGATCAGTTGGGTGGAATTCCATGATTTTTGGCAGGATTCAGATTTTTTTGAACCCCTTCCTCGTTTCCTCACATGAACCCATGAACCTCTGCAAACCCACAATCCAGACGCAATTTTTGGCAGATGTAGAAAAAATGTTTGTCTCATTTTATCACTAACTTTTTACACTTCTTCACTCATCAAAAACAAAAATCTCACTTTTTCCATACCACAGTACAGAAAAACGTTGGGATAAAGGGAGGAGACTCTGTGCTTTTCCACTGTTCGGCCACCCTAGTTAAGCTCTCGACAAGAAAACATTCTGCAATGTAGATAAGGAGCACAGTGGCGTTTCAGCTTCCGTATAAGCAGACTAAGCCTGCAGAGCAGAAATCCACAGGGACCTCTTTTTGTGAGGGAAAACACACATAAAAGCATGTAATAATTTGCTGCAAAAAGGATATTACCAGCAGAGAAATGTTTGTCAGACTGAAAGAATGCTGTTATTCAGAATGTATAGAATCCTGAGGAGATTCTACGTGTCTGAATTGACCTATTGCTTCCAGAAAAAAAACTTTTTGATATAAACATCTCCTTTCTGTTTATCACTGTTCATTTTAAAACACCAACAAGAAAAATTAAAAGCCACTTGTGAGTTCTCTTGTTTATACTGCTGCTGTAATTGTGCTTCGTGACCTGCCTTCCACCTTGACTGTTGACTGTTGCAGGAGCCATTTTTACATTCAAACTCAACTTTATGATGTTATGTTATTACAATTGAGTAGATATGTCATTTCATTATTACTGGTTGCTAGAGATGTCACAACTAACATGCAATATGGAAATGAGAGACAGGATATTATACAGGGATTGCAGGCTCCCATTGTGAGAAATTGAGTTGTTGGTTGAATGGGGGTTTACCCCCGTTCAAACATCAGCTACAGTCCCTGTCATGGTCAACCACAAAAGTCACCTGTACTTAATACTGGGTGCTTGGCACAAAAAGCACACACAAGCAGTCAGGCTGAACTTAGTTGTCACCTGTAAATATTTGAGCTGCTGTAATTGTGCTTCGTGACCTGCCTTCCACCTTGACTGTTGACTGTTGCAGGAGACTTTTTACATTCTAACTAGGGGTGGGCGGAATTTGCGTAATCGCGTTATGCAAATCTCCGCGAAACGGTGAAAAATCTCTGTGAACATGCAGAAATTCCGCAATCACGCGGAATTGCTTGTTTGCGATGCTTTTTTCCTGTCTGCAATTGCTGTTTGCATGCTCGGGGGGAAATATCTCACAAACATGCATTTTGAGAACGCAAATGAGCAAAAAATTCTGCGAAGTTGCGGAACGCAGAATTTTGAAAAATTTTGCGTTCTCCGAAGAACGTGAAATTACCCAAATTCCGCAAATTCCGCAAGCGGAACGGAATTTACCGCCCAGGCCTAATTCTAGCTCAACTTTATTATGTTATTACAGTTGAGAAGCTATGTCATTTCATTATTACTGCTTGCTAGAGATGTCACAACTAACATGTAATATGGAAATGAGAGACAGAATTTTATACAGGGATTACAGGCTCCCATTGTGAGAAATTGGTTTGTTGGTTGAATGAGGGTTTACCAGGAACCTCCAATATGCGCCAGGGGGCTGCATTGCAGAGAGGTGTAAAAAGGGTTGTGGCCTCATTACACCTTTCTGCAACGCAGCCCCCTGGCACGTTTCCAGAGTGGGAACTAAATCACCTTGAATACTGGGGGTCCCTGGGGCCAATTAGCCCACCAGGAACCTACAGTGTGCGCCAGGGGGATGCGTTGCAGAGAGGTGTAAAAAGGAGCGTGACCTCATTACACCTCTCTGCAACGCATCCCCCTGGTGCTCTTCCAGAGGGGGAACCAAATTCCCTTGAATACTGGGGGTCTCTGGGCGCCAACTAGCCCACCAGGAACCTCCAGTATGCGCCAGGAGACTGCATTGCAGAGAGGTGTAAAAAGGGGCGTGGCCTCATTACACCTTTCTGCAATGCAGCCCCATACGTGTATCCTCCCGAGCATGAGCTTTATGGTAATTGGCTGTCAACACTCCAAACCAGGAAGTGTTGGCAGCAATCTTGTGCCTCGGTAGAACCGAGGCACAAGAAAACAGAAAAACAAGTGCGCAAAAGATGCAAAGGGGCATGGTAGAAACACCCTGACCCCCTAGGCCTGCTTAAGGGGCCCCACAAGGACCCACAAGATGTTTTTTTTTTAAATCGCGGGATGCCACTTCTCTGCAAATGCGCCCCCTGGCGCGTTTCCAGAGGGGGAACTAAATCCCCTTGAATACTGGGGGTCCCTGGGTGCCACCTAGCCCACCAGGAACCTCTAGTAGGCGCCAGGGGGCTGTGTGGCAGAGAGGTATAAACAGGGGCGTGGCCTCTTTACACCCCCTGGCGCGTTTCCACAGTGGGAACTAAATCTCCTTGAATACTGGGGGTCCCTGGGGGCCAGGTAGCCCACCAGGAACCTCCAGTATGCACCAGGGGGCTGCGTTGCAGAGAAACACAAAAAAAGATGGATTTAGGCCCAGATCTCAGTACTGGCGTGAATGTATGACATTGTCCTGCATTCTGTACATCACCTGTTGTTTTTGCATTTGTCACCCCGAGTGGGACGGGTATGCTCAGACGTGAGTCCTGTGCTCTCCATGCCACTGGAATCAAGCTATCCAGGCTGATGAGGGCTGAAAGCCTGAAACCGGTCCTTGGATGCTTGTTTCCAGTCCAGGGAGGACCTGGCTTGTCAGTTAGGGCTGGACTCTTCCCATGGGGCACAGGGTCAAGACTGATTTGCATATGGCTGGGTCCAAACTGGAATGGCATGGTGAGCAAAAAAACGATGGATTTAGGCCCGGATCTCTGTACTGGGGTGAATGTATGACATTGTTCTGCATTCTGTCCATCACTTGTTGTTTTTGCATTTGTCACCCCGAGTGGGATGGGTATGCTCAGACGTGAGTCCCGTGCTCTCCATGCCACTGGAATCAAGCTATCCAGGCTGATGAGGGCTGAAAGCCCGAAACCGGTCCTTGGATGCTTGTTTCCAGTCCAGGGAGGACCTGGCTTGGCATTTCTGGATGGACTGTTCCCATGGGGCACAGGGTCAAGACTGATTTGCATATGGCTGGGTCCAGACTGGAATGGAATGGTGAAAAAAAACGATTGATTTAGGCCCAGATCTCTGTACTGGGTGAATGTATGACATTGTTCTGCATTCTGTCCATCACCTGTTGTTTTTGCATTGAACACAATAAAAGCATTGAAAGTTGCGAGGTTGAAAAAATGGATGGCCAACTGCTTATATCAAACATAAGCCTTCCGAATAGCAGTGTAAGGTTCCAACCTCTGATCTACTCTGTCAACACCACCCATGTACTTATTGTAGTCCAGAATGCACACAGGTTTGTGCACTTCAGCAACCTGACCCCAAACTGGCAGAGGTGAAGTCATCTCTTCATGGTACTCAGCATGTACACATCCCTCCTGTCCACAAATTTCAAAGCTAGTAGTTCGCCACAACGTAAGGAACTGCACTGACCCCTCTGAAGTTTCTTGCAAACAAGTTCTTTTGGAAAACCTTTGCGGTTAGAGCGGATTGTGCCACATGCAAAAGTGTCCACTTTAAACAATTCCTTAAACAATTGCACAGCAGTGTAGATGTTATCAAGGTACAAATGATGGCCTCTGTTCAACAGTCTTCTAGCAAGATCCCGCACAATTTTCTCTGACACTCCAAAAGTGGACGGACAACCAGGGGGGTCAATAGTGGAATCTCTACCAGTGTACACACGAAAATCAAAAACATACCCTGTCTTACTCTCAGACAACATATACAGTTTAATTCCATAGCGTGCCCTCTTGCTAGGGATGTACTGCCTAAAAACCAAACGACCCTTGAACAAAACCAAAGACTCATCAATAGAAATTTCTTTCCCAGGAATGTAAATCTCTGAAAAACGATCAACAAAGTGATCAAGAACAGGCCAAATCTTAAAAAGACGGTCACAGTCAGGGTGACTACATGGCAACGCCTCAGAATTATCCACAAAATGCAACATGCGTAGCAAAAGTAAATAATGATCACGAGTCATAACAGCTGGAAATATGGCTGTTGCCATCAAAGGACTGGTAGACCAATATGAAGCCAGGTTCGGCTTCTTTAACAAACCCATCAATAAAGTCAATCCCAAAAACTTCTTCAGCTCTTCCAGATTTGTGGGTGTCCACCGGGTAACTCTAGAGTGGGGCCTAAGTTTGTCACTGTTGACCCTCAAAAACTGTTCAGCATACCAATTAGTCTGCTCAACAATCTCACCCAAAAACACATCATCCATAAATAGCCGAAAATACTGTATAGGCAATATGTTTTCACAATCCACTCTACACCCTGCATCACCGCTATAGGCAGGCAACACCGGCTGCACCATGTTAGGATCAACCCAGAGTCCAACACTTCCAGTAGGAAGACTAGCAGCCTCAGGCTGCAATCCAGCTGCCTCTTGCACCATCGGCACAGCAGTGTCCTCCTCTAACACAGACCCTTCATCTGCACTGAGAGTACCTTCATCATCCGATGATTCCATGTGGAGAGAAAACTCACTGCCAGAATCTTCCCCTCCCTCCTCTCCCTCAGACGCACTGTCAGTGTCATAATCCGGCTCAGAGGAAGACTCAAGAAGCATACCAACCACCTGCTGAGCAGTCATTCTACGGCTAGCCATAATGATTACTAATAAAAGAAAATTGTCACTCAAGTCAACAACAACAATCACTATGTAAAATAAACAATGAACAAAATTCACCTTTATCAAAAATACCTATACACTGCAAAACAAAACCACTCACTTGCCTGAAGCAGCTAAACTCAACACCATGTACTCTGCACAGACACAGTATGGATCCACAATATCCCACTAAAAAAGAAAGAGAAAACAAAAATACACATAAGACAATGCAAAACACATCACAAAGAATTTCATGCTCAAAACAGTAACTAAATGCCACTATGACACCACTTACAAAAAAAATTACATACATTACAATATAACTCATTTGGAGTACATACAACCCAAAAAAAAATTCTTACCTAAAAAATGCAACTACACAAAACTGCAGAACAACCACTGTCAAAACCGCAAACAGGAAGCAAAGCTTTACACAAAATTTAAAAAGAAGAAAAACAAATTAGATTCACAAATTCAAATAAAGCACCAGTCCACCTGCCAAGCTAAGGGGTAGGTGGGCCTAACAGTATAAAATCAAAAGGGGAGCAACCCTTGCCCATGAGGCCACCCCCCACCAAAACAAAAATTTAAAAAAATGCTGGTGTCCAGTGGCTTCTGCCCCCCTTGGGGACAGATGGGACTAAACACATTCTGCTACTCTACCACTCAAAGAGGCAGTAAAGGCCACAATCATCCTCCCATAAAGGGGGAACGACCCATGTCCAAGGGGCAGATCCCCAGCATAAAAATAAACCCTGGTGCCCTAGTGACCCATAAAAAACCCAGCAAAACTGCCCTTCAAGACAACACCAAAAGGGGGATGATGGACGGAGCCCTTGAGCAAATGTAACACTCACCCCCAGTCAACTGATCTTGGTTTAATCCATCATCATTATTTAGCTCAATTCACCAGCCAAGGTTAGACATGGCCAAATGCAAATCAGACTGACCCTTGGCACTTTGATTGCCCTAAGTTGGCAGAGGTGGGTCCCTTGCTCACTTTGCCACTGGACTCAAGCTAACCTGGCTTATAACGGCTGACAAGCCAGTAACCAGTCCCATTATGGATGATTCCGGGCCAGGTAAGATATGGCTTGGCAGTTCAGGCTGGACTGCTGCCATGAAGCATAGGGTCAGAATAATTTGCATATGGCCATGTCTGAACTGGGGAGCTGGAGTGAGCTACACCAGCTAAAACCTAACATCATGGGCAAAGTATATGCACCAAAAAAGGGGAGTGACCCTTGCCCAAGGGGCCACTCCCCACTAGATTTACTCAATTGGCACAGTCTGCCATATACATTGAAAAAAAATTAAATCTGCCCCCTAGGGGGGGCAAACAAAGCAAAAAGGATGGCCCCAAAAGGGTAGCGACCCTTACCTAAGAGGTCACTACCCAAAACAAAAAAACAAAAAATGTGGGTGTCCTAAAATGGCCCCCAAGGGGAGAAACCCTTGCCCAAGGGGCCACTCCTCAGCATATCCTAAAATTTAAAATAAATTTGACCCCCCCAGGGGGGCATACAAGGCCTTCATAATTGCCCCCAAAAGGGGAATGACCCTTGTCCAAGGGGTCACTCCCCAAAAAAAAAAAAACATGTGGTCTTCCTAAAATGGCCCCCTAAGGGAGTGACCCTTGCCAAAGGGGGCACTCCCCAGCACATCCTAAAATAAAATTTAATCCCCCCCCCTTGGGGCCAGGCAAAGCCTTTTACTTGCCCCCAAAAGGGGAGCGACCCTTGTCCAAAGGGTCACTCCCCAAAACAAAAATGAAAAATGTGGGCTTCCTAAAATGGCCCCCAAGGGGAGCGAACCTTGCCAAAGAGGCCACTCCCCAGCACATCCTAAAGTAAAATTAAATTTGGCCCCCCAGGGGCCAGGCAAAGCATTTTTACATGCCCCCAAAAGTGGAGCGACCCTTGTCCAAGGGGTCACTTCCCAAAACAAACAAAACATAACTGGGCTCGCAAAATGGCCCCCAAATGAGAGTGACCCTTGCCCAAGGGGCCACTCCCCTACGCATTGCCAAAATTGGACTCAAAATAATTTTAAATAATAATCTGCACCCCCCCCAGGGGGGCAGACAAAGCCAAATTAAGTGCCCTCAAAAGGGGGAGCGACCCTTGCCCAAGGGGCCGCTCCCCCAGCAAACAATCCTTGGATAAACAAAAAAAAAATCCCTGGTGTCTAGTGGGCATTCCTGCGACACGATCGCACGATCGTGCAGCAGGAATGCAGAAAGAGACATTGAGGGAAAGGAAAACCCTTTCCTTTCCCCCAATGCCTCTTTCGTTTCAATCCCCCCCTCCCCAGCCCCAAAACTCACCTCTTTCTCCTCCGACACGCAGGAAGCAAATGGCTTCTGTGCGCGTCGGAGGAGAAAGGGAACCTCCAATGATGTCAGCGCGCCTCGCGCGCTGACGTCATTGATGACGCGGGTGGGGGGGGCGGGGGGAGGCAGGGGAAGGTCTATCCCTTCCTCCCCCGTACAAAAAAAATAGATCGGGCACTCACGGGGGGGAGCGCTGGCGCTCCCCCCGCGGTTGTGGCTCATGACGAGCTTAGCTCGTCATGAGCACCCGAGCACTGTATGCTATGACGAGCTCAGCTCGTCAGGAGCATACAAGGGGTTAAATGATCATCAGTTGTATCCAAAATGGGTTTCACTTATTTACATCAAGGAGAACACTACTGCACCCAAACGTCATACACACATAGTTAAAGGATCAGGGTATTGAAGGTTGACAACGTTTCGATCCGTGATTAATGCAGGATCAGCATCAGGACTTCAAAATGCATGCCTGAATACATTTATTGGTGTGCAAATAATACAAGTCATCTTATGTATAAATTACAACACCTGTGGAGGAAATTGGAAAGAAGAAAAGGGTGAAAATAGAAATCAGACGTATTTACCTCTTGAGCAAAAGATTACAATTGCACCAAAGTAAAGCGTGACATATGGGATAAACATGCCTATAATGGTGTAATTGACCTATAGGCAGTGAAAACGCCAATTAACTGCTCCAAAACCAAACAAGAAGGAGAGTGGACCAAGTCCTAGGAATGCCGAAATTAGTATTCTATCATGCACCATGCAAAGAGCGACTGATAATACTGTGGAATAGGAAAATTAGATATCCACGCACCTATCATAGCGTTGGAAGAAAGACATGGCGTAGTTTAATACATGTGGCCAAGCAGAGGTACTCATTCTGAATCCAAAATAGAAAAGCCAAATTACGCACTGTAACAATTGGACAATTTACTACTAACCCGGTCGTAAGTATTAAAACGTACCAAGGTAATATTTGCATAGGCAAATATAAGCACAATCCACAATGCAGAGAAGTATGTCGCCTTCATGGGAAAGGTCCCATGGGGAGCAAGCCTCAATCCCAGGGTCGGTAAATCTACAGGAGGAGGCACAAGGCTTAGAAAGGGGGAACAAACAATCTCCTCACTAACCCGGGTAACGAGTGACACTTACCAAAGGGAAACAATGCCATGATGCGATTAGGGGAACCTCCGACCTCAACAGTGAGTCGATCAGAGTAGTGAATGAAATTGGCTTATATGTGTGAGAGCAGAGGAGGAACTAAGTCAGGAACGGTGTTGGCCATTTTAGAATACTGATTATGGCTGCGAGAATAGAGAAAGGACTAGATCGGCAATGGTGTTGGCCATATTAAGCAGTGGAGGGGTCATAATGGTATGTGACTATATGACCTTCCAATGACAAGGAAAGAAAATACGGAGGAAATTAAGCATAGATTTATGTAATTTCCTCAGGAAAACTTGTGGTCAAGTTACCCTCTTAATTCATATCGGAAAGTGAAGCAATATATATATATATATTTTTAAATTGTACGCAAGATGAATAAAACCACTGCAGAAGCCAAGGCATGGTGAATTACCAGAAAACATATATCCTCTCAAAGAAAATAAAAATCATACGGTAAGGAATAATTTGCATTTATTAGATCTGGCAAGCTGCTCATATCTACCAGACAAAAGTGGTTCATAGTATAAATCCTAAATCAAATCGGTCCAGTCATCCGTTCTGTTCATTCCTTTGTTGAAGATGTCCATTAAAAAAATCTATTTAAGCTCCACTTTGTTCAGAATTCTGGTGATGTCACCTCCTCAATCAGGAAATTTCACAAAGCCGAGCACTTTCCACCTGATGTCATTTTCACTCTGTGTCCTGCTGTTTTGGAACATTCAACCAAATGTGGCTGTGGTATTGGCAAATCCTTATCTGTATTTTCTAATTGGTTTGGCTAATATATATCAAACTACATGACAAGTGATAGCATAAATTACATTAGAGGTATTGCAGATGGAGAAATCTTTAATAGCAATCTTTATTGTATTATAGATAAGTTCTTTTGATTCAATTCTGTAGTCACATACATGCAATCACCACATTTGTAATGCCCTACCAGTGGTGTGGTTACCCAGAAGTCATGTAGGGTGGGGTGAGATCTTAATGATGGTAGGCATGCTTTGACCAGGTGGTCTTTAATGCTTTGGCCCATTAGAAGGCAAAAAGGGGGCATTCTAATGTCAAGCCACCCGTGTTTAGGGTGTGCCAATGTCGGACTACTATTTTCTTTAAAATATTGGAAATAGGTGAGAATGTGGTAACACAGACTATTTAGTTTGTCTTCTCCTTGGGTTTAGAGGAGAGTAATGCCTCACTGGACTGTACCATGCCCTCTAAAGGGACCTGATAATATGTTTCCAGGGATTCCCCCTTGCCATCAATTTAGATTTCAATGTTTCAGCTTCTCTTAAAACTTTTTTTTTGTAAAACAGTTTCTCCTAATCCTCAGAAATTGAGACTATAGTAATGAGTCCCGAATTGCACTGGGGTGGTGGCTGGAGTAGGCCAGAAGTGTGCTGTGTTCTGTGGGATTGCCAAACAGTGTTGTATAAAGTTGACCCTCTTCATTCTTGATCACCAAGTCTAAAAAGGAAACTTACTCTGAACTAAAGTGTGAAGTGAACTTGAGTCCCTGGCAGTTGTTATTGAGCCATATTACAAAGCTGTGGCTCTAATGGTCTGAAGGTCAGTGACATCGTGTCTACAACATGTATGGCACTCCCCTCCTCACTCCAGGCTGAGTAACCCAAATAGTCTCTTACCCCTTTCTTCCTAGAGTAGGCCTCGATAGACCTCCAGCTTGCAGGCATATTCATTAGAATTGAGTTAGGCCACGGTCATGGCACATGTCAAAACCTCTCATGCTGGGAATAAATGGGCTGCTCATTCAGACCTTAGGGGCAGTGGCAGCAATGGCTGGCTTCTGGTAATGGCTCTATTCTGGTCCTTGGTAGCAGATGAACCTTGCATTCTTGGCAGTGTGTATAGCTCCACTTTGGAGAGTCACAATTATGGCATAGCTGGGGCCTACCTAGGCTGCAGAGTGGTAGTACTCTCGTTTAGGTGCGGTGCTGTAGGGGCGTTGTCACAGCTTCAAGGTGCTGTATGAATTGGTGAAGTTCTAATCAGGTGTTTGGAGCTTCAGCACAACAGTTGCCTGGTGATACTTTAACTCAGGTGTCTCAAGACTACAGCCTCATTCTGCTGAGTGGCAAGGTCTGTTAGACACACTTGGGGGATAGCGCTGGGCTAGCCACTCAGGCAGGGCAGTGGAGATATTCTGGTTTGGACACAACAGCTTTGCAGGCTTCTTTTTGGGAGTGATAAGGACCTCACAGGAATAGCTTCAGTAAAGCTGAATTCATGCTAACATCGATCATGGGCACACAGTGAGTATCAGTGAGCAATGCCACCCCGGCTTTAGTTGGACTTGCCAGTCAGGCACAGTTTGACAAGTGCTTTGGCTGGAACAACAGAAGTCTGCTGTGGCATTATTGCACTGGATTCTGCACCTGCTGTATGCCTGGATTTTTTGCTTTTCTTGATCATCTGGGTTTTGGACTTTTTACTGTGGGGGAGTCTCACAACGGATTTCTCACCCACGATAATCACATGCAGATGGACTGCGGGTGTTTACCACCAGTGTCCACCTTTAAAGATAAAGCCGCTGCAACGCAGAAAGGGTAAAGGAGTACTTGGATGGTTACATGTGAACACGTGTGCACATACATTTGCACATGTGTGCGGGCTGCACATCGGAGACTATTGTTGCACACAGCCCGGTAACAGCGTACAGGTAGCATCTTACAATAGGGACTCTGCAGATTAGGTATTCACCTAGAATAGGTCTCATGAGGGTAGTGTACACTAATAAGGAAAGTCCGAGTGCTTTACTGTTTTATCCATATCGCTAGCCCATTATTCTTATGCTCTTAGGGATGGAATGGCCTCAGAGTGTAGCTTCACTTCTCCTTGGCCTACAGAGGCCATAGATGTCTTGAATTGGATAGTAACCTGTGTGAAAAAAACAAAAATGTAATATCCAAATTGATGAATGTACATCCTATGAGTCATTCAGAGTGTTCATATTTCTATGGCTCAGCTCAAGATCAGAGCCCAGGTCCTGTGTCACCCTGCTGTGCCTAGTTAATTACATTTTCTCCAGCAGCAGGAACAAAGGCCACCCCACACAAAAGGCACAATTAACAGCACTTCTCCTAGCTACTGAGGAGGAAAAGGGTGGGGCAAAATAATCAATCAGTTGTCACACTGTACCAGGGATGGGCCTCCCAAGTCCACTGTACAAAGGAGACTGCCTAGACAACTGCAGCCAACCCAGAGGGAGGCCCTCTTTGAAATTCAAGTGTGCAAGTCCCTGGCAGTGATGTCAGTGAGGGGTGGATCTGAGACCCCACGAGCTGATGTGCTTGGTGGCTCCTGGATGACGCCATTTTTGACTGTCCCAGCATGCTGTGCAGGATGATTGATACCAGGGATGAGGTGGTGGGGCCGGTTAAGTGGGATTTCCAGGGGCGATGCCGATGGAAATGTAATTCTTTATTTAATTTCCCCTCTACATCATCCCTCGAAATCACCTCTTACCTAGCCCCACCACCCCACTGCTGTTACCTGCACGGACCGCGGCTGATTGAGACAGGGGTGTAGAGGTGATTTGGCCCCCTAGGATTGGCCAGGGGTACCTGTCTTCTGTAATATTTCTCTCCTCTTTATAAATTCTTGCACAGGCGAGAGGCTTCTTCTTGCCTGTGGATTTTTCTACGCTTTGCCGCTGGATCCTGGGACCACAATATAGAACTGTAAGGAGGAACCCACTGACCCCTCCACTCAGGAATAAAGACTCTGCCTAGTTGACCCCAGGACCAGTGAGTCTCCCCAAGGGCCTGTGAGGCAGGCCCCCTTACACTCCCTGAGGCCCAGTTGGGGGAAAGCATGGACTTTTCTGCACCCACCAACAAGAAAACAATAGATAGATTTAAACACCAGGAGTAAAATTAGCTCAGGTTCATTCAAACTGGTCTAATGTGGCCCACGTTTTGGGACTTTAAAGTTTGCCAACTGTTGAATTACTTTCCTGCCTCAGAGCGCATGGGGCTCCTCCATATGTCTGGCAAATTCTCCCTGGGTGGGCCAGGGCTCGAGGGGCAGTGCAAAGAAGCAGTTTTAAGTTTTTTTGCTCATGAAAGGGCATGCATGGGGCCCTTCCCCATTCTTTCATCCCACCCGGGGACCCTATCCCCCGGGCAGATTCCTGATTAAGGGGTCAGGGACCCCATCCAGTACCCCCGAATACTCTATGATGTGGGGAAGTGCCGGTGTGTATCTCCAAAGTCCTGGAGATATGGGGAGCACCATTGTGCTCCCCCTAGGTGCTCCCCTTCAGGAGGTGGGAGGAGCCCAGGGCACCATCCCTGGGTCCTGAGATGAGGAAGGACCAGGGGGAGTGTCACCATACTCCTCAGCATGGCTTGCTGCCCCTGCTCTCCCTGCCTGTGTCTGGGGGCTGTGGGAAGGCCAGCCACAAGTGCTGCACCTGTTCCCCAGAGTAGGCACGCCCAAAGACTCCTGTCAGCTCCCACGGTCACACGCAAAAGTGCTGACTCATGGGGATCCAGCTTGGGGCAGTCTGGGATGGGCACCTAGGGTTCCCCCACATCCATTTACCATGCGGGGTCCGGGGTGGGACTGAGCACCCCAAATGAAGAGGAAGCTCCAGTGGCACGATTCTGCATGGCCCCAACAAAGGGGCCAGAGTATACAACCAACACAAAGGAAGTCCTACTAAACTCTCCCCAGGGCAATGGGAGAGCTGCTGCTATAATATGCACTGCTTCTCAGAGACTCACCCAAAATGCCTGGCAGGAGCGACCTCTCACTTGGAAAGCATTTTTGCCCGCATCTCTGCTTGATTTGGTCCCAGGGCGGTGGGACCACAACCAAGTTACTAAGTGCAATACAGGCTTTTTCCCCAGGATACTTCCTTACTCGTCATACTAAATTGGGATGGCCACCACAATTATCAACTTCCCTGGGTTACAATGTTGTGTCAAACACTTCCATGACTGGAGCTTTTGCTCTACAACTGGGAGTACTTTGCCCTCTTTGGGGTCTGGTGTATGGTAATGTCCATGAAGGCCTGAAAATGCATAAATGCAATATTTATGATTATGCGTTGTAAGGGCTGCCTGTATGGTTCCAATGCAATGCTTTTTTACTATGATGTCCTCTAGAGGCTGCTAATACCAATACAGTTTGATGCCTAGCATATGAAACAAGTACACAAATACAAGGATTTTATACATGTTTTATTGCCCTTATTATAATGATTGCACATGTTTTATTGTTTAATCATTATTGCACTAAAGACAATGACTCATACAAAGTAATGTGTGTATTAACAAACAAATGTCTTAACTCACTTGATACAGTTTGAGTGACACAATGTCAATTATAAAATACCATCTATGATATGTTCCATCTGCCATTGTATATATGTGGAAACTATTGTGTAGTATATGTGTAATAAATGTACTCCTTTTTCTAAAGAAACTGACTGAAAATCTTTTTTTTTTGTTATTGTTGCATGCCAGTGATTGGTGATTACTAGCCCACACCACCTGTCTTGAGTAGGCCTTAGACTGTTCTGATTCACTTCCCTGTGAGAGTGAAGCGCTACAAATGGGTGTTTGGTTCCCGGTGAGGACAATTGTGGACCTATAACTTGTGATGGCCACACAACTAATAGCCCATTTCCAAAAGGCATGCATAAGGAGTGCCATAGTTCTTTTGAGGAATTCAAGAACGGGGTCTCTGGTGAATGGACCCCACCAGAGACTCAAAATATTTCAGCAGTTTTTTGTCTATACCAACAGTCAGCTCCTCCTGCAGGGTTGGCTCACTCCTTCCATCGTACTCGGGCAAGACTTCTTGGGTTCCCAGGTCGAGTCAGGCAGTTCTTTATCCAGATGGTACTCAGCTGATTTTACTTTCATTTCTGGGAAACTGGCTGTCAGGCAGATGCCTTCCCTTACTGTGCTGTAGTCCTCTGCGAACTTCGATGTGCACACCCTTCTTGGTCAAAAAGAACTTGCAAGTAGGACAATATGTGGGTTAGCAGCACCCACCCTTATGTAGGAATGGGAGACAGGGGATGTGTCTTTTCATGTGTCCTTCTGAACCTGTCTTCCATGATCAGCCCTGAGCAAAACTGTTCACAGCAATGTCATTTCCAAACAGTGTTAGAACTGATACGTAATTTTGCTATATTACTCGTATTTTACCTGATAATACGCAAGCATTCATATAGCTAAAACATTATATTTGCATTTTGTGTGTCGACGCAAATAGTAGATGCAGATGTTGTGTTAGTTAGGTTGACATCTGTGCCACCATTTTAGTTCTTGAAGATGCCATTTTGTATCACAAACAAAAGTGTTACTTGCTCATTTACGAGAAATGGTCCTTGGTAAATTTAGTTTCTGCACTGTTGAAACTTGCTCATTAAGCATGCCTTTTCTGTTACATAAAGGCCTTCTCCCACCTGTCTAGAGGGGAGGATAGGCCAGACGACCTTGGATAGTAAATACCTTGTGCCTGGCTGTGGAATCGAAACCTGTGTTCTGTAAACCCCTTGTATTACCACAGCTACCAGTATTTTTTCATTGTAGGTGGGTCTATGTGGGCTCTACAACATACATAATGTAACTTTATGCTTGTTAGAGCCAGTGCCTTGTCAGACATCATAGAAGGCTGGTCAGGCTGGACTCCACTGCAGTGTACTTTGTGAATAAACTAGTTTGCTTGCATTCTCTACTTTGTCATACACTCTTCATTCTTGGAAGGCTAGAGAAGGTCGAGAGTTACCTGGGTGGCCCTAGTTGTGTCACTTCCTTCAACAGGAGTATCCGCAGTAGAGACAAAATGAGGTGTGAGCAGTCTTCACCTGGTATCAACCGCCACCTCTGACAGTTATTAGGAAGAGAGACAAAGGGCTGTTCCCCTTCTAAAAGATCATGTCACCCTACAACAGAAACCGCTCTCCTACCCTTCTCCCCTGCCATGCACCAAATAGCAGTATCAGGGAAAATAATTAGCAACCCTCTCTATCTACAAACAGTACATAGGCAGCACCAAATTGCCAGTGCATAAGCAAGTGTTGCAACACTTAAGAGCTATTACCAACCAGGATAATACCTATCATGTGGCGTGTCACTTCAGGGAACATCATGAATCCAACAATTCAATCCTAAAGTAATTGAAGCAGTTCCCCCCAGCAGAAGAGGAGGTGATCGAGAAAATAAATTAAGAAAGCTGGAAACTCGTTATATATTGAAGCTAGATTCCAAATTTCCTGGGAGGCTAAATGCACACTTGATTAACATAAAAAATCTGATACAGGTTTTTGGACTTGATGGGCATGCTTTACAGCTATTTCAGAATTTTATCTTTTAACTTTTTGATACACAGTTTTACGAGTTCATTTATCAATGGCAATTTTAGTTGACTTTAATTTTAGGGTCAGGAGAATTGGAATATGTATATATTTATATAATTATTTTTATATTGATCAACAGATATCAAATGGTTTTAACAGCCTTTTTATCTGTTTTGAGATATTTATGTATTTATACATACAAGCACAGCTTTGCACATTTTTCCTTTCTCCTCTAAATAGAAACACTGAAGTGCCAGGTTACAAGATTCTGCAAACTGTTGTAAAGAGGGTAAAATGTCAATAATTGAGATTATATAGTAATTGATGCAGGTTTTAACGAATACCGAAATAACCTCTGGAATGTGACTTGATGAACTGTAAAAAATGCAAAAAATGAAACCTGGCCAGTACAAACCACCATTTGGGTTGTTCCAGATAATATATAAAATCTTTTTTGAGGTTTTTAAAACACATGCACTTATGCACTTTCATAGCACAATGCACTTTGGGTTGAGATATCACATATTTCATTTTTATGTTGATTAACATGAACAGAAGATTAAATTGTTACACAATAGGGATTGATCCCGGTATCATTTACTTCATCAATAGAGAGTAGTTTGAAGTGCAGATATTATATGGTATTATACCGATATTTAATGGATTTGTAATCAGGAGCAAAACTGCTATTAAAAACGTTAGGCATTTTATTGTGAACATGATTTTAATCATGATGATCTGCGATATAGTGATAAGTAACTTCCTGAATAGGTTGTGCTTGGGACATTAGATCGAGCAGATATTGATTACATGCATGATTTGATTTGGTTCAGTACTTTTTCTATGTTCACAACGAAAAACAACACGTGGTACTCCTTGTATTAGGCACTGTCACTTTAAATATTGCACTTCCTTTACTAGCCACTGTCATCTGATCAAGCATCAGGAGAGCCGAAATGCGTAATTGCGACTGGTGAGGAATAAAACATCTCGGCACCAAATCTGGGTCCGTGTCCGTTCTTGGATGTATCCTACTGTTTAACGGAAGAAACCTGTAAAATATATATATATATATATATATATATATATATATATATATATATATATATATATATATATATATATATATCCAACTAGAATGGCCCGGCAAGGGGCTTCCGAGTGCTCTCTTGGCGGTGCAAGGGAAATCGCAGCAGGGCCCTGCTGCCAATAAATCCGTCCGGTTTCTGCAAAAGCAGAGGTTTTTCCCGCACTCCCGGTTTCAAGTACGACTAGAAGGCAAATTTAGTCGTTTCGATTTTCATTTATTTAACAGCTCGTTACCAGCATACTCCTCGACGCGTTTCGCGGCACCACGCCGCTTTCTCACGAGGCAAATTTACCTCGTGAGAAAGCGGCGTGGTGCCGCGAAACGCGTCGAGGAGTATGCTGGTAACGAGCTGTTAAATAAATGAAAATCGAAACGACTAAATTTGCCTTATAGTCGTACTTGAAACCGGGAGTGCGGGAAAAACCTCTGCTTTTGCAGAAACCGGATATATATATATATATATATATATATATATATATATATATATATATATATATATATATATATATATATATATATATATGTATATTCACTGAAAAAACCATAGGTTATAGACCATATATAGTTAGGAATTAGCATTTAAAAAACGTTATTTTACTCACACAAAACCATTGAAATTCCATATATAGTTAGTTGCACTAACTATATATCGCGCACCCGCAATCCACTGCTGATCATGTCACATGTTACATCATTCATGACATGGTCAGTGACATCACTGATGACATCACTGATGACATCTCAAATGACATCACTGATGACGTCACTGATGACAACATCCAGTGAATGTATGTTTCTGTAAAGTTAAAATATGTCTTACATATTGAAGAATGAGTGGATGTATAAGTGTCTGGATGAAGGATTTAGTAGGTGCGTGACTGACTGTATGAGTGAGTGATTAAATGTGTCTCACTGAATGCATGGGTTAGTGACTAAACTGTCTTAATTTGTGCATCATTATGTCTGTTGTGATGTAAACTGCTGCATGTGTTGATCATTAGCTATACGAGAGGCTATATGTGTTATTAATTGGTTGCCCAAGTATTTCTATGGGAGATTGAGTTTGTGTGGGGGTGGCTGGAAGGTGTGTGACTCTATGCATAGATGTGTGAGCAGTTTATTCACTAGGTGTATGAGTTCAAGACTGCATGTGGAAACAGCTACATGGGCAGTTGACTGTGTGCATGAGTGTATTGATGAGTGAATGGATATCTCAATGCTACATGTCATAGTAAGTACATATGTTAAACACAGTACATGTGAGAGTTGGCATATATAAATAACTGTGCATGAGAGCCACTGAATGAGTGAGTGGTTGTATCGATCATTGTGAACTTGTATCAGGGATTGTATAAGAGAGTAAATATGTGTTAGTATATGTTTCAATAAGTAAGGTGTGTTTAACTGTATAGTTGAAGAAATGGAGGTGAGATTGTTTCTTTGCATGACTGACTGGGTGTGTGAGTAACTCCATGGATGAGTGGCAGTGTGTGAGTGTCTGTATACACTGAGTGTATCTAAGGTTATATTAGAGTCTGAAGAGGTTTATCGTATTAGCACAAGAATGATGTCAAATGAGATGTCATCAGTGATGTCATCAGTGATGTCATTTGAGATGTCATCAGTGATGTCATCAGTGATGTCACTGACCATGTCATGAATGATGTAATATGTGACATGATCAGCAGTGGATTGCGGGTGCGCGATATATAGTTAGTGCAACTAACTATATATGGAATTTCAATGGTTTTGTGTGAGTAAAATAAGGTTTTTTAAATGCTAATTCCTAACTATATATGGTCTATAACCTATGGTTTTTTCAGTGAATTTCAATGGTTTTTTAATAGCAAATATCATAAGCTGTCGAATGTCAAGTACGTGGTAAGTAAAAACATTTTCGTGTTTATGCACACTGATCTGCTTTGAATGCTGCCCCCCACCCCTCATTTCTATTAGGAGTACTCTCTCTTTGCAGATAGTGAAGGGTAGTTAACGCAGGCCTTTGCCCCCGTTGCCCCCGTTGTAATCCGTCGTGCCTGCTTCTCTCTCCATTTGATTGATTGTTCTCTTTGGTTCATTCTCTATTTACAAACAAGCACAGAGTCGCAATACTCTGTTTAGTCTTTGCAGATAGCGAAAAATCGTGTAAAAAACAAAAGGAATCGAGCAAAATCAGTAGGCCACTAATGGGATCTCTTTTTGACCTCCCTAAAATAGAAACATTAGGAACAACCTGTTGATAATACCAATGTGTATGTACATAAGCGGCGTTCATTTGTGTTCACAGTACCCCTTGTTGATTGTTTGAATCGAGCATTGAATTGTTCGAAGTTGATTCTTTTAAGAATCTTCTCTGCCTGCAAACGAGGAAGAATAGGAATATTCTCTCTCCCTTTGCAGATAGTGAAGGGTAGGTAACGCAAACCTTTAACACGTCGTGCCTATTTCGTTCCTCATTGATTGATTGTTTCCCCAAACATTGACTGTTTGGGAATTGGTTCTTTTTGGAGGTATTCCCTGTTTGCA
Organism: Lissotriton helveticus; assembly: GCF_964261635.1. Classification (NCBI taxonomy): domain Eukaryota; kingdom Metazoa; phylum Chordata; class Amphibia; order Caudata; family Salamandridae; genus Lissotriton; species Lissotriton helveticus. The sequence goes on along the minus strand of NC_136072.1, from coordinate 147,609,329 downwards.
AATATACGTAGGAAAATCTTTGCAAATAGTGAAAGAGTACGTAATGCGGACCTTTCTCCCCCGTTGTAATCTGTCATGCCTATCTACTCCCCACTGATTGATGCACCTGTTTCACCCGGACCATTTACTAGAGATACGTCATCTGGCCCGACCAGAGAGCACCCCTAGTGAAAAGGACATATGCAATAATAACGAAGTGATCACTGTATCCTGTTAACAGAAACTTTAGCATGAAACAACCTGGAAAGAAAAGAATAGGAAAACGAAAATCAGTAGGCCACTGATGAACATGAACTTTTATTAAACAACGAACAAAGAAACGATAACATAACGTAATGATAAAACCTATTAATGTCCTAGAAACAAGAAAACGTTAAAATATGCCAGTGGTGAGAGACCAGAAAAACAGTAAGAGAAACCAAATCACCCCTCGCTGTCCCACCGCCTGCCACGCCAAAAAAATCGATAGACTAGGGAAAATACAAGTCAGTAGAACATCCGCCCCCACTCTGGAAACTTCCAAGGTGGGGCAGGGTTGCGGCTACGCCCAGCCGGGAGCAGCCCATATAAGGCGGGTCCTGCTGCCACGCCTCGGCCAGGAGATCCTAACGTAGGGTGTAGCCGGAGGAGAGGCCGAGGCCAGCGGGACCCGGCCAGGGGATTGCCTTTACAACGCTGAACAGTTGCAGGGGGGGGGAATGTCTCCTCGACCCTCCCCTCTCTCTCCCAGTCCGGCCGCGGTGGCCCTTGAGAGTTGCAGGTAGTCCCGCCACATGCTCTTCCGGTCCGGCCACCAACGGTCGGGGGGCCGAGGCCGACGGGATCCGGCTGCAGCCGATAAACCAAGAAACCCGTTCATGGGGCCAGAGTCAGGGGCGTCCGGCCGACATCTACCGGAAGGCCGGCCCGAAGACGGACGGGACACTTCTTCTTTCTTGAATAATGGCTGCGACAACACTGGGGGGGGATGTCTTGCACATGCCTCCGACCCCCCCCCACCCTCGTCCTCATCGCCTGGTCCGGCCATAACAAATCTCAAGCGAGACGCCGTGGGGTGCACTGGGAGGGAGAGACGGTGCGAACAGGCCTCTCCCGCCTCCCCAGGTGGAGGCTTCCCAGCTGCACCCTCAGCGCTCCAGGCGCCCGGAAAAGGGTTCTTCCACTGTGGCCATGCTGCAACGTCTCGCCCGGCAGGGTGGAGCCGTCCGCTCATTTGACCCCTCGATCGCCAGTAGCTACCGAACTCTCAAAATGGCGGTCGACCTGGCAAGAGCGGGCCCAGCATAAAGAAATGGCCCGGTCACTGGTTGACTCCACCACCGTAGTCCTCCACGACCTTGAAGATTCTAGAGGAGCCGCGGGAGTCTCCGACCCCCGATGGGGAATGACTGCCATGATCGCCCGTGGAGTGACGAAACTGTATCCGCGGGACGTCGGCGCTCCCATGCTGGCGCCAGCCTCACTTTGAATTACTAGAATCCTGCAGACCTCAGTTCCGGTGAAAGCACAGTGTGACCCGGTAGGAAAAATTGTTGCACCCCCTCCCCTTTTTGACTGATAGTTCAAACCACCGATCCTTTCCTTTGCCCTTTTAACGGAACTTTGGACTGCCTCCCCCTCTTTTACATTTTCTAGAGAAAACAAAACATTAACCACTACATTAGCATAGCAGTTGACACCAGAACTGTTTTCAAATTGAAAACCAACAACATCTTCAACAGAATCCTTTTTGTTTCTGCTGTGACCCTGCTACAGCACAGGCATTGTCCCCAGCAGTAATTCTGCAATGCCGGTAAGAATAGCTGTGGTGCCTACTGGACTCACTCACCCCCGCGGCGCCCCACGCCGTTATTTGCTGGGCGGCAACTTACTAGACATCACTTTCGTGCCATCTAGATTTCAGCGCGTTCTGCTGCCTTGGAACTATTCGCACAACAGACTGCTACTGACGACCCACCCCCAGGCAACATCTTCTGAATTTTCATAATTTGAAAGAACTAGTAACATGTCCTCATCAGGAATTCAAAAGAAATTGCCACGGTCTCTTCGTTGTTTAAATGTTTTTACTGTTTTTGTTTTGTTGTATATATTTATATGTTATTAAAGTTTTATATTCCTACTACTTTGTTGGAGTGCTATATATTTTTAATGTGACACATAATTGTAAAAACTTTGATGTACAAAGAGTCATTCCTGGAATCTTCCGCTTCAGGCTCGGTCCCCTCCCCAATCACAATACAGGATGGTTTTCAGATAGTAGGAACACGTGTGGTGTGACGGATCTCATCGGGTGTGGGCCTTGATCTACTATAACTCCTTTGAAGAGGGGTGATTCTTTACAGCTGGGGCCATAAACTACATCTGCAGGGCTAGGTGATAGCCTGGACAATCGGACACAGAGGAAGAGGAGTGTCAGAGGGTGCGGTAGTGAATAGGGCGAAAGGGAGGTGTCGGGCGGGCACAGAGTGTGATTTTCAGGGAAGAGCAGCGCAGATGGGGGGAGGTTTATTGCCGATGCATAAGACAGAGAGCGGGGGTGACCAGTGCCTGGGGAAGATGCTTGCGAGGGTGGGGAGCCATGCTACGAATCAACAGCGTGCAGAGAGTGGGTCTGGTCAAGGCATCTAAAATGGCTGCCGTGCACGACAAAAGTGTGGCATTTCAAAAAAGGCAAGATGGCGCAGACAATGTTTTTCAACACTTCCTCATTTCCTTCGAATCGAACGTTAACAGACGTTGGTGCATATTACCAAAGTTAAGCGATATTTATCGCTAACGATGCTTACCAACGAATTTTTTACCGCTAAGCATCGTCAGAAATTATCGAAGATAAACCTTGCTATTATCAAGGTTTATCGCAAATGCGATAATAAACGGCCGCAATGCATGAATATCGCTAAAAAGTCAGCGATATTCATGCATTACCGAGCTAATGCTCTTAGCCATGTTATCCACCTCCCATTGGATAACATGGCTAAGAACTGCTCAGGGCAGGTGTTACTTTTTGGAGATATTCGCGCTTAGCGCGAATATCTCCAAAAGTTGGTAATAGGAGATAGATATCTTGCATGTTGTAATGCAAATTATTGTGGTATATGGAACTCATACCATAATCTCTCAGGAAAGCAGAAACTGATCCTTTTGGGACCGCCTAAAAAGGCCTAGGGGGTGAGGGGTACTCTACTTTGCCCCCTTTTCACGTTCCGAACTATTTTATTTTACTCTCTTCTGTAATTACACAAAATAGCAGCGATAAGATGCATCGGAGACACACAGTGAGAGAAAGGAGGCCGGAGATGAAGAAGAGATGTCAAATACACATTGGAGATAATATAGTGGCAGAAGGGAAGTAAATATGAGTAAACTTACCATGTAACATAAAAATGTTGCACTCTATACTATAAGTCTCATTTTATACTACAATCACTTCGCTACAACCTCATAAATTAAAAATAAAAATGAATAATGTCTCAAACAATTTTTGATTTCTAAATATAAATTTATTCTTCAGAATTTTCTAAATTTGAAAGAACTAGTAACATGTCCTCATCAGCAATTTCCTCATGAAAAGTCTGCAATGATGATTCTTGTAACTCTATGGTCTCCAAACATTCGATAAATTCGCCATCAACAGATTGATCAAAAAAATCATTCAAGTCATCTCCTCCTTGTGACAATATTTCATTATTGGTGCTGTCAATTTCAATCAATGTAGTGGAATCATTCAAGTCATCTCCTCGTGACAATATTTCATTATTGGTGCTCTCAATTTCAATCAATGTAGTGGAATCATTCAAGTCATCTCCTCCTTGTGACAATATTTCATTATTGGTGCTGTCCATTTCAATCAATCTAATGGAATCATACAAGTCATCTCCTCCTTGTGACAATATTTCATTATTAGTGCTCTCAATTTCAATCAATGTAGTGGAATCATTCAAGTCATCTCCTTGTGACAATATTTCATTATTGGTGCTGTCCATTTCAATCAATCTAATGGAATCATACAAGTCATCTCCTCCTTGTGACAATATTTCATTATTGGTGCTCTCAATTTCAATCAATGTAGTGGACAATTCAAAAGAAATTGCCCCGGTCTCTTCATTGTGAGCCATTTTATTTTGAAATTGCTTGCTGTAAATTGCAGAAAAAAATAATCACTTTCATTTATCGTTTTTAGTAATACATAATATAAAACTAACCTTATCAAGTATTTAGTATAACAGAAGGACTGCAAATAAATAACAGAAAACATTTTTCAAATTATCTTCAAGTGTACAACATAGTTCCCCTTACAAAGAAATTGCCACGGTCTCTTCATTGTGAGCCATTTATTTTGAAATTGCTTGCTGTAAATTGCAGAAAAAAATAATCACTTTCATTTATCGTTTTTAGTAATACATAATATAAAACTAACTTTATCAAGTATTTAGTATAACAGAAGGACTGCAAATAAATAACAGAAAACATTTTTCAAATTATCTTCAAGTGTACAACATAGTTCCCCTTACAAATTAACAACTCACCTTTTTAAAAGTAGGAGAAGTGTTAGTACTGTGTAAATCAAACACCAGAAATTCACCACCAAAAATTCCTCACAAATGTACCTCAGACAGTAGTATCACAAAATGGCTGTGGTTTCCTCTCATTTGACATATATACATAACCAATTAACTTTCATCACACACAAATACAAAACCAAAGTAACATTTTAATTGGTTCTAAATTTCAACACTTTCAAATGTGTTTTCCCCATGCAATTTTCCATAGGACATTTACATACGTCTACAGCCTGAATGGCTGAACGGAATTACACCAAACTTGGCAAAATGGTACATCAAACCTAAGAGGTCAGGAAGGATCTACTATGCCCCCTTATGGTCATTTCCCCCTTCGCTTTGGCCTCCTCTTGTCTCTCAATCCTACCGAGAGACAAGATGGCGGCCGCTACGGACTGTTTGGAATGTTGACAGACGCCGGAGAACCAATCAGCTTCGCAAAGCTCCGTAACGCGAAAAGTACGCGAAGCGGAGCGCTGTTACAGATATATATCTTTTTTTGAACGTTAATTTCTCAAAATCCACTGGAGCACATATATTGAGACCTAGCAAAGGCACATCGGGCTACCAGTCCCTAATATTTTGCCAAGTTTCGTGCAAATCCATTCAGCCGTTCGAATATTATTATTATATTTTTTTTTGCCCCGCGGGGCCCTTTTAAAACCTCCACATCAAACCTAGGGGGTCAGCGGGGATCTACTATGCTCCCTTATGGTCATTTGCCCCTTCGCTTTGGCCTCCTCTTGTCTCTCGATCCTACCGAAAGACAAGATGGCGGCCGCTACGGACTGTTTGGAATGTTTACAGACGCCGGAGAACCAATCAGCTTCGCTTCACAAAGCTCCGTTGCGTGAAAAGTACGCGAACTGGAGCGCTGCCCGGTCCGCTGTTACAGATATATATCTTTTTTTGAACGTTAATTTCTCAAAATCCACTGAAGCACATATATTGAGACCTACAAAAGGCACATCGGGCTACCAGTCCCTACAATTTTGCCAAGTTTCGTGCAAATCCATTCAGCCCTTCGAGCTAAAAGTGAGGCCAACCGCCCTATGGAAAACTCAATGTTAAAAACACGTTTTGGGACCCCCCTTTTTTCTCGGCCCCCCCTTGACGAACCCCCCCCAAATTTTCAAGGGCTGCTCAGAAACAAAATGTGCCATTTTCGTGAAAATTTCAGCCAATTCCGTCCACAAACGCCAAAGTTATTAGACATAGAATTTTCAAAAATCCCATAGAGAAAAAATCCTAACTATATATACCTACTGGCGACCGCCAGTAGGTAATATATATATATATATATATATATATATATATATATATATATATATATATATGTCCTAACAATAATATATGCCGCACTCTTCCTGATTAGTTTCAAAAAGCAGGTTTATTGATCCATTACATCTCGCACTCCTACGCGTTTCGAACTTAACAGTTCCTGTTCACGGTAGCTTTGCAAGTCCCTTATTGCTTTTTAGTTATTTATACTGAGACTCCACTTATACCTTTCTGATGCATTGTGGGCTCTGTAGTTAACTTTCACAATTGTCTGCGGCATTGCCTGTCGTTTTACGCTTTTTCCTCCCCTTCGTCACTTATTTGATACCTGAGTGGTATAATAGCTGAAATGCATGTTACTACAATGATTTACATTTTTTATATAAATGATTTCAGCTAAATTCTATGAGTAATATGGCTGAGTGCCTGTAATCCTTGGTTAAACCGGATTGTATTTGGTTTCTATGAGACAAGTGCACATTTGTGTGCATCAGGGTATGTACTTGGTGTAAATGCTTTCAGGCATGTGCCACAGACACTAATAAAAACAAGCATTGGAAATGCAATAGGTCTCGCATTATTAAAGTTTGAGCAGTTGGCATTGAAAATGGCAATGTTGTTAGTGCTAGTTATGGAATTGCAATTATACTGAAATACAATCACATGTAATGCGTAGGTGAATTTAAAAGTTAAATGATAGATAATGGTGTTGTAGAAGTAGTTAATAAATATTGATGTATGTATTTTGCATCTTTAAAAAAAAATCTTAGTTATGCAATGGATATGTACGTAAAATATGTGTTTGTGACTGATTTACAGCTTGCGAAAAAGAAAACACATTTTGCAAGTAAAAGATGTTTGTGTGTGGCGTGCAGCAGCAGTGTGAGGCGTGCAGCAGCAGTGTGGGGCGTGCAGCAGCAGTGTGAGGCGTGCAGCAGCAGTGTGAGGCGTGCAGCATCAGTGTGAGGCGTGCAGCAGCAGTGTGAGGCGTGCAGCAGCAGTGTGAGGCGTGCAGCGGTGTGAGTAATGCAGCAGCGTGCAGCAGTGTGAGACGTGCAGCCGTGTGAGGCGTGCAGCAGTGTGAGGCGTGCAGCAGTGTGAGGCGTGCATCAGTGTGAGGCGTGCAGCAGTGTGAGGCTTGCAGCAGTGTGAGGCGTGCAGCAGTGTGTGGCGTGCAGCAGTGTGTGGCGTGCAGCAGTGTGTGGCGTGCAGCAGTGTGTGGCATGCAGCAGTGTGAGGCGTGCAGCAGTGTGAGGCGTGCAGCAGTGTGAGGCGTGCAGCAGTGTGAGGCGTGCAGCAGTGTGTGGCGTGCATGTTTTGTTATGCTTTGCTATGTTTTGTTGTGTTTTATTATGCTATGCTTTGGTATGCTATGTTTTGCTATGCTATGCTTTGTTATGCTATGTTTTGTTATGCTATGTTTTGTTATGCTATGTTTTGTTATGCTATGTTTTGTTATGCTTTGCTATGCTATGTTTTGTTATGCTATGCTATGCTTTGTTATGCTGTTTTGTTATGCTTTGCTAAGCTTTGTTTTGTTATGCTTTGCTATGTTGTGTTGTTATGCTATGCGTTGTTGTGTTTTGTTATGCTATGCTATGCTGTGTTTTGTTATGCTATGCTATGTTTTGTTATGCTATGCTGGTAAGGGTGTGTGAGGGTGTGTGAGGGTGAGGGTGTGTGAGGGTGAGGGTGTGTGAGGGTGAGGGGGTGTGAGGGTGAGGGTGGTTGAGGGGGTGTGAGGGTGGGTGAGGGGGTGTGAGGGTGAGGGGGTGTGAGGGTGAGGGGGTGTGTGAGGGTGAGGGGTGTGTGAGGGTGTGTGTGTGGGTGAGGGTGTGTGTGTGTGAGGGGGTGTGTGTGGGTGAGGGGGTGTGTGTGGGTGAGGGTGTGTGTGGGTGAGTGTGAGGGGGTGTGTGAGTGTGAGGGTGTGTGTGAGGGTGAGGGGGTGTGTGAGGGTGAGGGGGTGAGTGAGGGTGAGAGGGTGTGTGAGTGTGGGGGGGTGTGTGAGGGTGGGGGGTGTGTGAGGGTGAGGGGGTGTGAGGGTGAGGGGGTGTGTGAGGGTGAGGGGGTGTGAGGGGGAGGGGGTGTGAGGGCGAGGGGGTGTGAGGGTGAGAGGGGGTGAGGGGGTGAGAGGGTGGTGAGAGGGTGGTGAGAGGGTGTGTGAGGGGGTGAGTGAGGGGGTGTGAGGGTGAGGGGGTGTGAGGGTGAGGGGGTGTGAGGGAGAGGGGGGGTGAGGATAAGGGTGTGTGAGGGGACTTTATAAGTGTGTAGCGTTGCAGCTTTCCAACGATGGTGCTAAATACAAGATGTGACTGACGTGCGACAGGAGGTTCGTCAACAGCAGAGAGGGAGCAGTGGCAAGATAAAACACTCTTTTTTGGGGAGATACTGTTGCGTTTTGGTATCACTCATTGATATTGTATGGGCTAGCTAGCACTAGGAAACTTGCTTTAAGATGGCCATGGGCGCTTTAGACGTCTTTAATAAAATAAAATGCAATCTTAATAAGCGGAGGAATATTAACAAAATGGATGGATAAGAAGGATGGGAGAGGGGCATGGTCGATGTAATGAAGGGCGTGGCTTAAAAACCCAAACTGAAAATCAATGCCCAGCATAGTGTGTCGGCCCACTGGTATTTTGCTGTTTCGTCATTCCATCCATATACAACAAGTAACATTACATCTACTACAAGCCTGGACTATTGTCTTTGTCAATGGTTGCTAGTTGCATAAGATAAATATGCATCAGAGATGGCTTCGAAGCTTGAGAGGGCGCTGCGAGGGGTGAGAGACTGAAGCTGGTGTGAGAGCGGCAGTGCGTGCGTGTGATGGGCGCTGCGAGGGTCTGATGGGCGCTGCGAGGGTCTGATGGGCGCTGCGAGGGTCTGATGGGCGCTGCGAGGGTCTCAGGGGCGCTGCGAGGGTCTGAGGGGCGCTGCAAGGGTGTGAGGGGCGCTGCAAGGGTGTGAGGGGCGCTGCGGGGGGTGAGAGGACGCTGTGAGGGGTGCTGCTGGGGATGAGAGTGGTGCTACTAAGGGTGAGAGGGGCTCTGCTCGAGGAGAGAAAGAGCTCCAGGTGGTGTGAAAGCTGCAGTGCTCAAGCGAGAGAGGGCCTGGTGGGGGTAACAGATGCGCTGAAGAGGGAGGGAAAGGGCACTGTACTAGACAAGCGGTACTTCGGGGTGAGAAGGGTACTAAGGGGTTCGGGGACGGAGGCTGCAGGGGGCAAGGGATGCCCTGCAAGGGGGGAGAGGGGACATTGCTGGTGTTAGAAGGGCACTGATGTGTGCCTGGGAGCTGAATTTACGCACATTTTGCTCATCTCTTTAAATAACATTCCTTGCGGTATTACGTCGGATACAAAAATAAGAGATGAAAAATACTGCATTAAATAAAATATTTTAAAAAAGATCAAATAGTTTATGTTCTGACAGCTTTTAAACTGTTGAGCATCTAAGGTGAAAGTCTTGAAACCAGACACTTCTTTCGCAGGGAAAGAAAAGCAACAAAAATTGGCCGAGAACTTCAAAGCTTCCCATTTTAAACGCGTGAATGCACTTGCCAGACGAGAGTGCATCGCTCTGCTGATGCAATTAAAGCTGCGCTCCCAGTTTACAGATGAACAATAATGGCGTGGCAGTAAGGAGGTCAACGCGAGAGCTAACGTGCCCCTTTGGTCCTCCGTGTACGTGTCATCTCTCTGCCCTCTCCATGTGACGGACTAACGTTCATGGGTCCGGACCCCGGTCTTGTTTATTGTTGGATGGATGATTGGCGGGATACTCGCCGGTGTTCGGCTGAGAGTCATCTGCTATAATTGCTTTGAGATCTGAGTCCAAGATAACGTTCGCCGTTTTAAACTCCCTCAGATGCCTTAACTAACCCATATAACCCCTGGACTCCGAAGCAGAGGGACGGGCAACATTTACTATCAACTTGCGCAAAAGAATAAAAATTCACAGCTCCAAAGCATTGGAATCGCAACGCTTCACTATAGCGGGTGTCCGATCCAGTGCTGTTCCTCGGGGACGCCGCCTACTTCCTTTGGGCGGGACTTCCGTCTTCGGGAATCCTGTGCACGCGCCCACGGAGTGCCTGAGAGCGGGGCTCCCATGCCCGAGGGAGAGCCCCGGCTACAGAAGTTCCGAATGGCGGTAAGTGGGGCTTAGTTGTAGGGGGGAGGGGGGTGCGCTTGTGTGTGTGTATATGTGCGATGGCGGCGGCGGCAGGGGGAGGGGGGTCTCTGTATGTGTGCGTGCGTGTGTGTAGGTGCGCTGGTCTGTGTGTGGGGGGGTCTCTGTGTGTGTGTGTAGGTGCGCCAGTGTGTGTGTGTAGGTGCGGCGGCAAGGGGGGGTGCGTGTGTGTATGCAGTGTGTGTTTGCCTGTGTATGCGTGTGGCTGTGTATGTGCGCATGCGTGACTGTAACTGTGTGAGTGCAGGAGAGGGGCACGGCGCCGTGCGCGCCCACGAGCTACAATCTCCGGCAGGAGAAGCGCGTGACAGTCTGCTGTTCACATTCCCCCAAAAGTGATAACATAAGTTGTCTCGCAGACAGCAAAAGCTTCGCTTTTGCCTAGGCGAGACCTAATGATTCAAATGAATAAAATAATAATTTAAACTATTAGTAACATGTAACAAATGAATGCACTGTTCCAATACCAGTGTTTTCAATATATTCAAATTTCAGTTACATTGTTTTCTCTTATATCGTGAAGTCTATATAGATTATAGTTTCTGAATTCGCTGCCAAGTCCCAGACTTCAGTCTGTTTCAATCTTGAGAAATGTGATTTAGAGTTTCTATGTGTTAGATCTTTTTATAGATGTACATGCATTTCCTCGTCCCTGTACAGGCCTTTAGGAACCTTAGTTTTGAAGCGGATGAACAGTTTGGATTCTAGGCGTCTCAGTTTTTTAAGCCTGTTTCCTCCTCTTTCATGTTCCAATATCATGGCAATCCCAGAGTATTTGATGTTTTGCCATGTTTTGTTTCTGTGGCTCATCATGTGTTTCGCTATAGCATAAGATGTGTCCTTGTTCTGGATTGCCCTGATGTGTTCTAAAATCCTTTTTTTCAAGGCACACACTGTTGATCCGATATATCGTTTGCCACATTCACATTCCAGTAGATAAACTACAAAATGAGATTCACATGTGATCTTAGTGTTTATTTCAAAGATGTTTCCGTTGGGATCTTTTAGGGATTTCAAGTTTCTTCCAACTTTGCATGCTTTGCTTGACATGCATTTTGTGAATCCTCTTTGGCGCTTTTCTAGCCAGGTCTCAGGTTTTTTCACAGTGAAATGGCTATTTACTAGTATATCCTGGATCGATGGTGCTTTCCTATATGTGATCAACGGTTGATCCCCAATCATCTTTCCAATGTCTGGATCTTTTTTAAGAACATTCCAGTATTTGGTAAGTGTTTTCCTGATTCGGAAGCTTTCCTTTGAATAAGTTAAGATCAAACGGGGAATTTCCTCCTCATTCTGTTCATTTGGTTTTTTGGTCTTAACTATTAGAGTTTCTGCTCTTGTTTTCAATCTTGCTCTTTTTTCCCCCACGAATGACGTCACCATATTTGTAACCTCTCTTGGAGAACCGTGTCCTTGTTTCTTCAAATTTGCGCTCCATTTCATTCGTTTCTGAACAGTTTCTCTTCATTCAGAGAAATTCTCCGTATGGAATGCTTCTTTTTAAGGATTCCGGGTGAAAGCTGGACCCATGTAAGATGCTGTTCGTTGACGTTTTTTTTCGAAACACAGTCGTTTGAAGTTTATTGTTCTTTATGTACACTTTGATGTCTAAAAACTCTATTTCTTGATCTTGAATATTGAATGTGAATTGAAGACCCTCATCATTTACATTGAGGATTCTGATGTATTCCAGAAGTTTGGCCTTGGTACCTTTCCACAGCAGAAAAGGGTCATCAATTAACCTTAACCACAAAACCACATGGGTGGTGTATTGGTCATTTTCCTCTCTCCAAGCCACGTATCTCTCCCACCATCCCATCGTGAAATTCGCATAGCTTGGAGAGAAGGAAATTCCCATCGCCGTCCCCTGTTTCTGTGAATACATTTTGTTGTTGAACATGAACACGTTATTTGTTAGACATGTTTCAATCATGCTCATGATCATTCTGGTATGTTGAACTTCACCAATAGGTTTTTTGTTTCAGAAAATAAGATATTGCATTTAGGCCTATGTTGTGATCTATGGACGTGTACAAAGAGACAACGTCAATTGTCACCAATAGGTAATCTCCAGGCTGTGTCCATTAGGTTTCTCAAAAAATCACCAGTGTCCTTTATAAACGAACTCAAAGTTGGTACAATTGGGGCCAAAACAAAATCCACATATGATGCTATATTTTCAAATAAAGATCCACAACTTGATAATATTGGGCATGCTGGAGGTCTGTATAATGTTTTGTGCACTTTTGGCAGAAAATAGATGGTTCCGACATTTGGAGTTATTGGATGGTTGACTGTTAAAAAGTTCTTCTCATCCTGGGATAGTAATCCTTTATCATGCCATTCCTCAATTTGTTTGTGTATTTTATTTGTCATCCCTATTATTGGATTTTCTGAGATTAACGTATAGTTGGCCTCATCTTTTAGTTGGCGATTTGCTTCCTCTATATAGTCTTGTTTGTCCTGAATCACAATATTTCCGCCTTTATCGGGTGGCTTTATTTCAATAAGGTTATTCTCTTTTAATGATTGAAGTGCCTGACGTTCCTTCCATGAAAGATCTTCCTTGTTTTTGGTGTTTGTATTTTTCATGATGTCCAATTCTGTGATTACTAACTCTTGGAACATATCTATACGATTGCCCGGATGGGGAACAGGACAAAATTTAGACTTGTTCTTGAATTTTTTTTTAGGACGGACATACGATTCAATGCCCATATCTGTTAGAAGTTGAGTATCCATCATTTCGGTTTCCTCTACTTGGTGTATTAATTCAATGCAGTTCTCATGTCTGGTATTTCAGAAACAATCAGTGTCACTGGTTGCTCATTTGGACTTGTAGATGTTTTGGTTGCTTTGTCCCTTGGATTTTTAAAAATAATTTTTTAAGCTTTAATTTCCTTATGTATTTGTACATGTCGATTTTTGTTTCCACACTGTCCTGGTGTTTTTCAGGGCAAAATGTAAACCCTTTATTCAATAGACTTTTTTCTGTTTCTGAAAGATTGTGACTTGATAGATTGATGATCAGGTTAGGTTCAATGTTTTTTTCTTTACTGTCGCAGTCTATTTCCTTATCGCTGTTCGGTTGCGTAACGGGTATCTTTGTTTTTCTTCCTCTTCTGGTTTTGCGTTTTGAGGTTTGTTTACGAATTGGCCCCTTCCATGTCCATGGCCCCTGACATTTCCTCTGCCTCGTCCTCCTCCTGTTTTTTTTCGGATTCTGTTGATCCTGATAAAGCATTTGCATCTCATCTAAAAAATAATATTTTTTGATAGTTGTTGGAATTGTCGGTCTTTGTTCTCCCTCACTTATGTCCGATTCTGTTTCACTTGGAATTGCAGTTGGGGTGCCTCGTACAATTGTCCGTTTAGTGCTTGCTTGTTTTTTCAGGATGTCAAATCTTTTCCCAAAGGTAAATATAGTTCCGTTTGCATAGTCAGTTTTGTCTCTTCTAAATTTACGCTGTTTTCTTTCCTCACGTTCGCTCTCATGTTTGTCAAGATTTTTTTCCATGATTGTCCATAGTTTCTTAATTTCGTCCTCCCCTTCTCCAGTCGCTGTGATTAGCTGTTCTATTTCCTTAATTTTTATATGTAATTCTTCCACATTTTTCTTTGCGTATTTGACTATTATCAATATCATTGTCCGTGAACATTCCATGTTGTTGTGGCCCCATTCTTCAAGCATTTCGTGGCTTGTATCCGGATGAATGGGTAGGGTGAAAATGCGTAGCCCTCGTGGTACTAAACCCAATTCTAGACATTTCTCAAGGGTGATGATTAGACATTTCACTCATACAAAACCATTGCAATTCCTCCGTTTATAGTTAGTTCTACTAACTATAACTTGCGCGCCGCAATGCACTGCTGATGATGTCACATATTACATCATTCATGACATGGTCAGTGACATCACTGATGACATTACTGATGACATCTCAAATGACATCACTGATGACATCATCCCTGTCACAATCAGATACACCTCATCATACACTAGTATAACCTTTCATCACTCACTGTAAAATACAGAGTACCATATTTGAATCCATTGACACACCAATACAAGTTTCTAAAAACCCACTCAGTGATTCCTAGATCTACAAACACAACTTATCACTTACCTATAGATTCACTCATACATGCTGTCAATGATCAATAGAACACAATCAAATATACTTATACACCTATATCAACATTACACACCAGCACACATCCTATTCACTTATGCAGTCATCCTACTCGCTTATGCAAACAATGGATCATACTTACATTTACACAGCTACACACTTATACAAACACCACTTCATTTAATAATATAGATAGTAACTCAAACTTAGTGTGTTACAAAATCACTATTACAAGTATACAGTTATCCAAACAGTCACTCATACAATCATTGACTCTGATGTATACTTATTTATATACAACAACTGTCACATACACTGCCTTTTATTTTTCTAGTTTGTTGGACATGTACCATTGATAGATATATTTGCTCATCACCACACCCATAAAGATATTCACTCACCCCAAACAACTGTTATAACATGTAGTCTTAACCTCATATATCTACTAAATCAACTATTCACACATCTTTGGGCAGTCACACACCCCCAACGAACCACAGACACATTGACTCTCCCATACAAATACTCAGTTAACTAATCAATAACTAATATAGACTTGGCGGTGTAATGAACGAGGAGCACGATGTTAAGGTAAGTTGAAGATATTTATTGGAGAGCAAGCAGTACGGTCCTCCCCAGTCAGGTACCGTGTATCAACAGACGTTACCAACATTCTGGAGTGTGGATGTGGTGCATCATCAGACGCTATGGTAACCTGATGATGCACCACGAGCACAACACCACATCTCTCTTCTTTACAATAAGAGAGAACAAAAGGACCTTAACTTCTATAACAATACATATGTGGAATATCATAGCAGAGGGATAATACAAGTTGCACAATAACAGTATCATAGTAGGAGAGGGATAATACAAGTTGCACAATAACAGTATCATAGTAGGAGAAAGGATATACAAATACAACCTAGAAGAAAGGTAGCATGGAAGGTTACTATTACTATACCCCACACCCCCCCTTTCAATATTAACTAAGAGAAAATGTTTAACCTGGCACAAACATAATCAGTTACATTACATAACTTCTGAACCGAGCAGGAGTCTTGATTTGCCTACCAGTGCGTGAGGTGTGCTGGTTGCAATAAGGTACATCAGGAGGAGGTAACTGAGCAGAAGACAACTCACGTAACTGTGGAGAGGATGTTGATATACCACTACAGGAAGCTCTAACGACTTCACTCCCTGTGTTATTACCTTGCATGACATCATCCCACCCTCGTCGCCATAATGTAATGAACGAGGAGCACGATGTTAAGGTAAGTTGAAGATATTTATTGGAGAGCAAGCAGTACGGTCCTCCCCAGTCAGGTACCGTGTATCAACAGACGTTACCAACATTCTGGAGTGTGGATGTGGTGCATCATCAGACGCTATGGTAACCTGATGATGCACCACGAGCACAACACCACAGGCGGTAAGTGGGGCTTAGTTGTACGGGGGAGGGGGGTGCGCTTGTCTGTGTGTATATGTGCGATGGCGGCGGCGGTGGCGGCAGGGGGAGGGGGGTCTCTGTATGTGTGCGTGCGTGTGTGTAGGTGCGCTGGTCTCTGTGTGGGGGGGTCTCTGTGTGTGTGTGTAGGTGCGCCAGTGTGTGTGTAGGTGCGGCGGCGAGGGGGGGTGCGTGTGTGTATGCAGTGTGTGTTTGCCTGTGTATGCGTGTGGCTGTGTATGTGCGCATGCGTGACTGTAACTGTGTGAGTGCAGGAGAGGGGCACGGCGCCGTACGCGCCCACGAGCTACAATCTCCGGCAGGAGAAGCGCATGACAGTCTGCTGTCCACATTCCCCCAAAAGTGATAACATAAGTTGTCTCGCAGACAGCAAAAGCTTCGCTTTTGCCTAGGCGAGACCTAATGATTCAAATGAATAAAATTATAATTTCAACTATTAGTAACATGTAACAAATGAATGCACTGTTCCAATACCAGTGTTTTCAATATATTCAAATTTCAGTTACATTGTTTTCTCTTATATCGTGAAGTCTATATAGATTATAGTTTCTGAATTCGCTGCCAAGTCCCAGACTTCAGTCTGTTTCAATCTTGAGAAATGTGATTTAGAGTTTCTATCTGTTAGATCTTTTTATAGATGTACATGCATTTCCTCGTCCCCGTACAGGCCTTTAGGAACCTTAGTTTTGAAGCGGATGAACAGTTTGGATTCTAGGCGTCTCAGTTTTTTAAGCCTGTTTCCTCCTCTTTCATGTTCCAATATCATGGCAATCCCAGAGTATTTGATGTTTTGCCATGTTTTGTTTCTGTGGCTCATCATGTGTTTCGCTATAGCATAAGATGTGTCCTTGTTCTGGATTGCCCTGATGTGTTCTAAAATCCTTTTTTTCAAGGCACACACTGTTGATCCGATATACCGTTTGCCACATTCACATTCCAGTAGATAAACTACAAAATGAGATTCACATGTGATCTTAGTGTTTATTTCAAAGATGTTTCCGTTGGGTTCCTTTAGGGATTTCAAGTTTCTTCCAACTTTGCATGCTTTGCATGACATGCATTTTGTGAATCCTCTTTGGCGCTTTTCTAGCCAGGTCTCAGGTTTTTTCACAGTGAAATGGCTATTTACTAGTATATCCTGGATCAATGGTGCTTTCCTATATGTGATCAACGGTTGATCCCCAATCATCTTTCCAATGTCTGGATCTTTTTTAAGAACATTCCAGTATTTGGTAAGTTTTTTCCTGATTCAGAAGCTTTCCTTTGAATAAGTTAAGATCAAACGGGGAATTTCCTCCTCATTCTGTTCATTTGGTTTTTTGGTCTTAACTATTAGAGTTTCTGCTCTTGTTTTCAATCTTGCTCTTTTTTCCCCCTCGAATGACGTCACCATATTTGTAACCTCTCTTGGAGAACTGTGTCCTTGTTTCTTCAAATTTGCTCTCCATTTCATTCGTTTCTGAACAGTTTCTCTTCATTCAGAGAAATTCTCCGTATGGAATGCTTCTTTTTAAGGATTCCGGGTGAAAGCTGGATCCATGTAAGATGCTGTTCGTTGACGGTTTTTTTCGAAACACAGTCGTTTGAAGTTTATTGTTCTTTATGTACACTTTGATGTCTAAAAACTCTATTTCTTGATCTTGAATATTGAATGTGAATTGAAGACCCTCATCATTTACATTGAGGATTCTGATGTATTCCAGAAGTTTGGCCTTGGTACCTTTCCACAGCAGAAAAGGGTCATCAATGAACCTTAACCACAAAACCACATGGGTGGTGTATTGGTCATTTTCCTCTCTCCAAGCCACGCATCTCTCCCACCATCCCATCGTGAAATTCGCATAGCTTGGAGAGAAGGAAATTCCCATCGCCGTCCCCTGTTTCTGTGAATACATTTTGTTGTTGAACATGAACACGTTATTTGTTAGACATGTTTCAATCATGCTCATGATCATTCTGGTATGTTGAACTTCACCAATAGGTCTTTGTTTCAGAAAATAAGATATTGCATTTAGGCCTATGTTGTGATCTATGGACGTGTACAAAGAGACAACGTCAATTGTCACCAATAGGTAATCTCCAGGCTGTGTCCATTAGGTTTCTCAAAAAATCACCAGTGTCCTTTATAAACGAACTCAAAGTTGGTACAATTGGGGCCAAAACAAAATCCACATATGATGCTATATTTTCAAATAAAGATCCACAACTTGATAATATTGGGCGTGCTGGAGGTCTGTATAAGGTTTTGTGCACTTTTGGCAGAAAATAGATGGTTCCGACATTTGGAGTTATTGGATGGTTGACTGTTAAAAAGTTCTTCTCATCCTGGGATAGTAATCCTTTATCATGCCATTCGTCAATTTGTTTGTGTATTTTATTTGTCATCTCTATTATTGGATTTTCTGAGATTAACGTATAGTTGGCCTCATCTTTTAGTTGGCGATTTGCTTCCTCTATATAGTCTTGTTTCTCCTGAATCACAATATTTCCGCCTTTATCGGCTGGCTTTATTTCAATAAGGTTATTCTCTTTTAATGATTGAAGTGCCTGACGTTCCTTCCATTAAAGATCTTCCTTGTTTTTGGTGTTTGTATTTTTCATGGTGTCCAATTCTGTGATTACTAACTCTTGGAACATATCTATACGATTGCCCGGATGGGGAACAGGACAAAATTTAGACTTGTTCTTGAATTTTTTTTTAGGACGGACATACAATTCAATGCCCATATCTGTTAGAAGTTGAGTATCCGTCATTTCGGTTTCCTCTACTTGGTGTATTAATTCAATGCAGTTCTCATGTCTGGTATTTCAGAAACAATCAGTGTCAGTGGTTGCTCATTTGGACTTGTAGATGTTTTGGTTGCTTTGTCCCTTGGATTTTTAAAAATAATTTTTTAAGCTTTAATTTCCTTATGTATTTGTACATGTCGATTTTTGTTTCCACACTGTCCTGGTGTTTTTCAGGGCAAAATGTAAGCCCTTTATTCAATAGACTTTTTTCTGTTTCTGAAAGATTGTGACTTGATAGATTGATGATCAGGTTAGGTTCAATGTTTTTTTCTTTACTGTCGCAGTCTATTTCCTTATCGCTCTTCGGTTGCGTAACGGGTATCTTTGTTTTTCTTCCTCTTCTGGTTTTGCGTTTTGAGGTTTGTTTACGAATTGGCCCCTTCCATGTCCACGGCCCCTGACATTTCCTCTGCCTCGTCCTCCTCCTGTTTTTTTCGGATTCTGTTGATCCTGATAAAGCATTTGCATCTTATCTAAAAAAGAATATTTTTTGATAGTTGTTGGAATTGTCGGTCTTTGTTCTCCCTCACTTATGTTTGATTCTGTTTCACTTGGAATTGCAGTTGGGGTGCCTCGTACAATTGTCTGTTTAGTGCTTGCTTGTTTTTTCAGGATGTCAAATCTTTTCCCAAAGGTAAATATAGTTCCGTTTGCATAGTCAGTTTCGTCTCTTCTAAATTTACGCTGTTTTCTTTCCTCAATTTCGCTCTCATGTTTGTCAAGATTTTTTTCCATGATTGTCCATAGTTTATTAATTTCGTCCTCCCCTTCTCCAGTCGCTGTGATTAGCTGTTCTATTTCCTTAATTTTTATATGTAATTGTTCCACATTTTTCTTTGCGTATTTGACTATTATCAATATCATTGTCCGTGAACATTCCATGTTGTTGTGGCCCCATTCTTCAAGCATTTCGTGGCTTGTATCCGGATGATTGGGTAGGGTGAAAATGCGTAGCCCTCGTGGTACTAAACCCAATTCTAGACATTTCTCAAGGGTGATGATTAGACATTTCACTCATACAAAACCATTGCAATTCCTCCGTTTATAGTTAGTTCTACTAACTATAACTTGCGCGCCGCAATACACTGCTATTACATCATTCATGACATGGTCAGTGACATCACTGATGACATTACTGGTGACATCTCAAATGACATCACTGATGACATCATCCATGTCACAATCAGATACACCTCATCATACACTAGTATAACCTTTCATCACTCACTGTAAAATACAGAGTACCATATTTGAATCCATTGACACACCAATACAAGTTTCTAAAAACCCACTCAGTGATTCCTAGATCTACAAAAACAAATTATCACTTACCTATAGATTCACTCATACATGCTGTCAATGATCAATAGAACACAATCAAATATACTTATACACCTATATCAACATTACACACCAGCACACATCCTATTCACTTATGCAGTCATCCTACTCGCTTATGCAAACAATGGATCATACTTACATTTACACAGCTACACACTTATACAAACACCACTTCATTTATTAATATAGATAGTAACTCAAACTTAGTGTGTTACAAAATCACTATTACAAGTATACAGTTATCCAAACAGTCACTCATACAATCAATGACTCTGATGTATACTTATTTATATACAACAACTGTCACATACAATGCCTTTTATTTTTCTAGTTTGTTGGACATGTACCATTGAGAGATATATTTGCTCATCACCACACCCATAAAGATATTCCCTCACCCCAAACAACTGTTATAACATGTAGTCTTAACCTCATATATCTACTAAATCAACTATTCACACATCTTTGGGCAGTCACACACCCCCAACGAACCACAGACACATTCACTCTCCCATACAAATACTCAGTTAACTAATTAATAACTGATATAGACTTTCACATAGCTAGTAACCAACTGGTGCAGCAGTTTACACAACAACCGACAAAGTGATACAGATATTCACACAGTTTTGTCATTATCCAATATATTTAGTGAGACACTATAAATTAGTCAATTAAACAGTCAATCACACTGCTACTAAATCCTTCATCCAGATATTTATATATGCACTCATTCTTCAATGCAGGTTGCTATATATATAATACATATTTAAATAACAAACCAAACCACATTCACTGGATGATGTCATCAGTGATGTCATTTGAGATGTCATCAGTGATGTCACTGACCATATCATGAATAATGTAATATGTGACATAATCAACGGAGCAATTTCAATAGTTTTGTACGAGTGAAATGTCCAGCTAACTATAACACCTATAGTTTTTTAGTGAATATATATATATATATATACATATACATATATAAATTCTGAGGGAAATATGTTACAAGGAACTCCTATATAACAGTGACACTATATATAGGGTCATAATGAATACAGTTTTTACAAAAGTCATAGATTCAAACCATTCCTGGCGTACGCTTTTTTTCACAAAATTTGGAAAAGAAGCCTCAATTAGATGTGGCAGTCAATAAAGCATTATACTGTTATATTCCAGAGTTAGGCCCATGTAGCGAAGCAGCTTGTTTCTTACATTGTCCTCACAAATAACATTTCCAGCTGTGACCTTTTGCTCAAATTTTCACACATGACAATGTTGGATTAGTTTTTCTGAAACTAAACTTGTTTCTTACATCTAGTTTCGCACAACATTATCACAACACACTGAACATCATGTTCAAGGTCTTGTTCTGCACTACTTACAAATCCCATCACTATTTTCATTCACGGGGCAACAGAGCTATCTATTTATCCATAACATCACTAATCTATGCGCACATCACAAGGCTGCTTTCTATTATAAAAGATGAGCATCCCAGTAGATTAGTAGGGGAGGCACTTCCACTGACACCAAGGTCCTACCATGCTGAGATATCACCATGCAGTGGTCTGACATCTCGTGAGGGGTGTCAAGTTTGTGACCAAGATGGGGTCCTTCACTCTATCTCATCAGATAATAGGGTTGTATCGTCCCTTGGGGGGATTCTTGGCTTTATCCCTACACACACTCTAGGTACACTTAGGGTGGGGTTTACAAAGTAGGAGTACGCTTGATTACTGCCTTGTTTTTTATGCTGGCATATATACATTGCTTTAGCACCATGATAGAACTATATCTACTATTTACGCTTTTGGTGCTTGTAATCACGTTTATCTGCATATGTCTACAAAGCAATGCAGCACATGTATTTTATGCAAGAATAAAGTTGGTTCAATAAATATTATTGAAAACGTCCCACTGAGTATTCGCTGTATATTTCTCTGAGAATGAGTGAGCATGAGTGACTGAGCGAAATGTTCTGTACTGTTTCCACGATCCCTGAGGGGACAGAGTTGTCATGTTCAGTGGTTGCCAAAAATGATTCACTCCCTGGTAGGTTAGGTGGTCTTACAGTGACACTGTGAGCTAGCTGGTCTAAAGGCCAACATATCCTGCGGGGATGTCCAGAATCAGTCTTGACAACAAGCCTTTAGTTAATGTTGTCCAAACAATATGCAGGTCCTATGGATTGGTGGGAACTTCATGACAATACGTTTACTATTTCAGTAACCATTCAGCATTAAGAAATTTACACTGGACTTTGCCTTATTAGTGTGTAAACTAGGGGGGATATTTATGAGAGGCCTGTGTTGTTGTTAAGTCACTAAATTTGATGTACACTCGGTGCAGGTAGTACTCCATATCTACAAGACGATGCATATGGCCAAATGCATCAGTCGTAGGCCTGCATTGGAAAATACCTGTGCCAGAACCAGCCGCACCACACAGAGACTAACACGTGCAAGATAGGCGTTCTCCTGTAAAATCCAGCCTAAAACCCATGCAGTGATATTTATGGTTTTGTCAATGTGTGAAACATTATCGGCAAGCGGCGCACAGAGCCTGAAATGTTTCACAAAATCTGTGCATCGACAACTCAGGCATAGGAAATTTTGCATTGGCTGTGGTACATTAAGACAAGCCAAACAAAGCAGTTTGGCAAACTCAACTACTCCATGGAGGTGCTTATTTTGAAGCTCGGAGTTGTGAAGAGACTCCCACAACCATGATGTAGGCAGGGCAGGAGAAGGAAGCATGTATTTCATCAGCGACTTCCCTCATTGACCTCAGGGAGGATGAGGTAATCTCATACTACTGACTCGGGAGGAAGTCCATAGAACTGCTGAACCAGATAGCACCAAGGCTCCAGCCACTAACTGCCAATATCCCTCAGTGAGTCAAGCTGATGGCAGTCTTCCACATGCTGGCATCTGGTTCATTCCACATCACAACAGTCAGAGTGGTAGGACTATCGCAGCCATCTTTTTCTGCCTTCCTACCCTTTGTCCTATAAGCCATCGTCTGCATAATCCCAACGTACCTCCTCTTTCCCAAGACACAACAACAGCAGCTGGAGACCAAGCAAGGTTTGTATGCCATTGCTGAATTCCCATATGTGCTAAATGCCACGGATTACACATATAAGCAACTGGTTTCACCTGCTGTAACATCACACCTGTTCAGGAACCAGAAGCACGCCTTTCTACTATGTCAATCTCCAGGCCATCGTGGACCATCAAGGGATGTTCATCAACAGGCTGGTAAAGAACCTAGGGAGTGTGCATAATGCCTACATCTTCAGGTACAGAATCATCAACAAGCTCTTCCAGAATGGGTGATATGGGAATTGCCTACTTGTTGGTAAGCAAATCTGAAGTGCATAACAGACCTACTAACAATAAGAAATGTATGACAAAATCTCTGTGAATTTGTTGATGAAGATAGTGGCGTATGTATGAGGGGTGCGCCTCCTACATGCACCATGCATCATGGTACACATTCAAACCCCCAATTCACATATATTAAGACACACAAAGCCACTTTGTGTTCCTTTGAATGGTGACAA